>NW_024704744.1:48959397-49701476 GCF_018977255.1 Callorhinchus milii | reverse complement strand
GGATCTTTAACTTCCACCTGAACAGACTGATGGGACCTTGGTCTAACATTTCATCCAAAGGACAGCAACTCCAACAATCAGTGTTTCTCCAGCATTGCATTGGCATGTCATCCTAAACTATGTAGTTCAAAGCCCCAACCTTCTGACTCAGAGGCAAGACTGCTACCAACTGTGCCAGGCTGAACACAAGCCAGACTGATATATATTTTACGTTTACAATCTTGCATTAGGTTTGTATCTGGCATTCATTATATCTCAACAGGGAGGATAGTGAGCCTGCTGTTCCAAACCCCTTGCTTCTGATGACAAAAAGCAACATGTTATAACGGATTTAAGGTTTATCACAACTGAATTTGTTAAGAAAGATCACATTTTTCATCCTAGGATATACAAACTTGTTGACCTTATAACTTCTGGCAGTGAGATTGAGGTCTCATTAAATGAGGCACACAATTGGTGAACCATTCCTTTGCACAGTGTATTGTACATGATGTACCAGAAATATCCCATTGTTAAGTGGTACAATACAAAATTACATTTGTTATAGCACCTTTCATGTCGGGAGGATAGCCCAAGGCACTGGACAGCCAAGGATTTGGACATAATGGAGAGCATAATGAAGGTTATTCTTAAAGTATTTTGATTCACTGTGAAGTGCTTTGAGACATTGTATTTGATTAGATGCTTTGGGGTGATTTAATGCAATAAAAATGCAAGTTCTTTGTTTCAAATAAACAGCAGTGGGATCACAGAGAATCCAAGGGAGAGGGGAACAATGAGCTGGGTGTAACTACAGGAGTCTACAACAGATGGTGCTTATTTCAAAACACACTTCAAACCTTAGAAAATCTGCAATTATGTAGACTGACAAGATTTTCCACAGCGACAACATATGGTATACAGACCCCACCCTTTTTTAAAGATTCCCAGTTGTAACCTAAGATGACTGTAACAAAAGAAAACCATTGCACTCATTTACTTGATTCCCTTAGTTTGATCTCTATTCAGTACAACTAATAACTTTGCCCTTCTTTCTAATACCATCACTTTTAAAAAAGCAACAAAAATGAGAAGGTTATTCTCTACCACTTGATACATTTATCAGCCTTTGGGTGGAGGCATGTTGGAAAGAGAGTTTATAGATTTTAAATTCTTTCCTGAAACCTGGATAGAAGTAGAATAGAAAGGAAAATGGCTATACAAATGTAATTTTGTTGTTGTTATAAAAATAAAGGAGATAAACTTTTTTTTAGCCATAACCATTTGTAAAGGAAATCCAGTGGTTCTGAGAAAATATATGGTAAAAAACATGACAGATCCATCTTTTTCCTCGTCTCCTGGAGTGATGACTTTAACTGGAGTATGGTTCCATTTATATCAGCAGTTTTCTGGTTTCCTGTCCCAATTGGCCAGAAGCAGTTTAGTACAATAATAGGACGACTGTTAAAGTGGATATTTTGGACAGAGGAGATCTGTTCGGACAAAGGATCTACCTGAACTTCTTTTGTGATCATGTAAGTTTTTGCTCAGCATCCAGAGACTGCAATGCTCTTGTGGCATTTCCTGCAAGTCAGGGACAGATCAATGGTGATTACCAGGCATTCCAACTTTTCTGCACTTATTTTTGGAATAGTGTAAAGGCCACCTGCCCTTAAAACTACTTTAATTTGCCTTCCCACCCTCCAAACACACAACCACTGAAACAGCTGGAATTGTGCTCCCAGCAGGTCAGCATGCTCTAGCCATGTGTTTCACCCCCCCTCCCGCCCCATGCACACTCACTTTAAAACGGTGGGAGTCTTGTTTTCTTTAGGTCAGCACTCGAACTGTGCATTTCACTGCAACTGGAAGACTTTATTCATTTTTAAACTTTACAGACTTGCTGGCCTATGCAACGTGCCTGCTCTTACCATCCACTACCAGCAGGGAAGCGTGATCACAGATAAGTAAAACCATAAACCATTCTTTCCAGGCCAGAGGAAAATAGCACACAGTCTGATTAGTTGCTGCTTTGTGATCACTCAGCAAAACAGAGTCCTCACAAATCTGTTGTTATCCTGTGGAACACATGTGGTTTGCCCACAGTTATAGGTTCAGTAATTTAGTCTCATAACATTTTGTGCCACTTTCCCAATCAATTCTGTACCATGTCAAGGTTAAATATGTTTTCTTTTGCTAAATGTATTTGACTGATGTTTGTCCAATAACATAGTCATTTATAAAAGTACTAGTGTGTCAGCTCTTGACCTGTAGCAATCTGTAGTCCAATCTGCAGTTCAATCAAGAAATTTATTGAGCAGGCATTCAGCCCATTGACTGGAATGGGATAACGTGAAAATGGGCGTGCTAAGAAGGTCTCAGATGACACAGGACATTGTGATTATCACTAGCATTACACCTCAGGTAATGTTTCCTTTGCTAAAAGGGAATTCTGAAATCCGAGCCCCAGAGACACCAAAGTTCTAATCGAAGGATTTTCTGTCACACACAGGCATCTTAATTGCCAAAAGAGCCCGAGTAAAGCCCACATTCAGAGATAGAATCTTGTCTCGGTTTTCACATTTTATGTTATTGATCTCTTCTTGAATATCTGAAGAGCATCCTTCCCCTGTCACATCAGCGTGAGTTGTTTTGAAGGATTGCCTGTGAGACCTGTACTGACAATTCTGAAGGGACACTGTATATACCTGTGTTGCAGTCAGGAATTTAAATTGTAAATAGAGGTTTTTTGTCTTTTCTTACAGTTCCAATCTGTTTTACAGGCAGAGAAAGATAAAGGTTTTGCTGTTTTTAGTGGCAATTCATATTTATACATTAGGAGAAATCTATCCATGTGAAGTATGGATCTACCCTCCAGCATTTTCTCACAGCAAATTAATTGAATTGTAGGGGAGCCAACAGATCACTACAAAATACATTAACCTCAGAATTCCCTCTGATACTGCTAGATTTCAAGTGATCAATAATATTACTCAGAACGTGATCCTTGCTGTTTATTTGCTGACACGTGAGAAAAAAGTACTGCAGCTTGAAACAATCCAGGCACATTAGTTATACAGCTAAGTCATAAATGCATGTTGAACATATAACAATGAATGGGTGTGAGGGAGGTACAAGGCAATGCTGCAGTTAAGAGGTCAGATGACATTGTAAGTGGCAATGATTCCCCAAGATTGTGTTACTGCTTTTAAGTATCTTCTCAACACAGGTACCTATTATTTTCTAAATAAGCTCCAGCCCTCCAAGACATTCTATAATAAATAATATTAATCCTTGCATTTGATATATTCAAGATATTTTCAAGTTTCCTCCACCACTAACGGGCTCCTCCGTCCTCCCCGACACGCTTTGCAGATACTTCACTCTGACTCTCACTGCGGGAAAATGCAGGGAATCCGCTCAGCTGCCACTGCCCTTCCAACTTCCAACCCCTCTCTACCCCCACCCCACGCAATTACCCATCCGAAAAGTACCCATCCCTCCTTCCACACCTTTGAACCTGTCACCCCCTCCTCTGTCTTCAACACGGTAATCTCCATGAAGTCCACCACCTGCTCTCTCGACCCCATTCCTACCCCTCTCCTTAAATCCCAGCCTCCACCTCCTTGCCCCACTACTCGCCAACATCAATAACCTCTCTCTGTCACCTGGTACTGTTCCTTCCCCCCTTAAAACAGCCACTATTTCCCTACCTTTCACACAGCCTCCAATTCGTTGCGGCAAATGGCTTCTCCTCAAGCCCCCGCACTGTCTCGTGCAGTGTTCCTCAGGGTTCTGTCCTCAGTCCCCTCCTCTTCACCCTCTACGTGCTCCCCCTTGGTGACATCATCCGCAGACATGGGGTAAATTTCCACATGTTTGCAGATGACACCCAACTCTACCTCTCTGCCTCCACCCTGAACTCCACGACTACTGGCGTCCTGACCAACTGCCTGTCCGACATCAAGTCCTGGATGAGGGCCAACTGACTCCAACTCAACGTCAACAAGACCGAGACCCTCCTGATTGGCTCGCACCAGCGCCTCCGCACCTCAGGCGCTGGCAGCATCAGCCTCCACGGCTGCACACTCAACCTCACTGAGCCAGTCAGGAACCTGGGTATCTTGTTTGACCCTGAACTGTCCTTTCTCCCCCACATCCACGCCATGACCGGCACTGCCTACCACCACCTCCGCAACATTGCCAGACTCCGCCATTGCCTCACCCCTCAGGCTGCCGAAACCCTCATCCATGCATTCGTCACATCAAGGCTCGATTACGGGGAACTCCCTCCTCATCGACCTTCCCAACTCTTCCCTTCACAAGCTGCAGATCATCCAAAACTCTGCAGCTCATGTACTCTCACGCACCAGGCTCCGTTATCCCATCACTCCCACCCTAGTCCGACTCCACTGGCTCCCCATCCCCCAGAGGATCGAGTTCAAAATCCTCATCCTCACCTTTAAGGTCATCCATGGCCTTGCCCCCTCCTACCTCTCTGACCCTGCTGACTCCCTACCAACCTGCCCGCTCCCTCCGTTCAGTGGGTTCCGCTCTGCTCCATGTCTCCCGCCCGACCCGCCCTACCATCAGTGGCCGGGCTTTCAGCCTCTCTGCCCCCACACTCTGGAACTCCATCCCATGGTCCCTTCACCTCGCTTCCTCCCTTGCCTCCTTCAAGGCTGGTCTCAAGACCCTTCTCTTCGACCATGCCCTTGGTCGCCCTCCCATCTCTCTGACTTCCCTCACCCCTACTCCACCCCTCCCCCATGCTCGGGCCCCGACACCTGACTGTTCAGCGCTTTGGGCATCCTCCCGACGTGAAAGGTGCTCTAATAAATGTACTTTTGTTAGTTGTTGTCTCAAAGCACTTCATGGAATATTCCGTAATGTGAATTGACTGTATATTTGTGGTCAAAACGTGGCAGCCAATTGTGCACAGTAGTGTCCTACAAACAGTTGTGGTTTCAGTGACCAAATTATCATTGTATTTTTTTCTTGAGGGATTATTATCAGGTATGTGGAGTAAGGAAACTTACCCAAGGTTTCACCCTGATAGAAATCAAACCCAGGTCTCTCACTTGCGAGGTCAGTGCTCTAAACACTGAGCTACAGGATTCTAAACAAAAACACCAACTTGTTCCTTTCATCATCAAACGAACATTCAGATAACACTCAGAATTTGCATAGTGATGTTCCAAACTTTCGATTCCACATCCAAAGTATATACTTTTCAGCTGATGTTTTTGTCTGTTTGAGGAATTGAATGAAACCAGTGACTCACAGAGCAGAGTTAAGCTCATTTTACTCTGACAAAAAAGAACTCAGGAACAAATATAATAATAATCCTTGCACTTGACAAAATATTTATAAAAATTTGAGTGGTTATTATCATTGATGTTTAATATGATGTGATACTGAAATCTAATTTATAAAATTCACAGAAGAATTTGTAAAGAAATAATCCTTCAGCTTCCTGATGTTCTCAGGCCAATTCTATGAACTCCACTTGGATGTTAGCTTCCACTTCTATAAACCTGAAGTGTGACCAAGGAGACAGGCTCCTGGTGTCTGGCAAGACATTGGCATCAATGAGTGCCAGTGGATCAGCTTCAAATGTGTATGGATACCTTTATGATCTGCTGTTTATTAATCTTTTTCTGCATCTAGAAAAGTAGACCCTAATGTGAAGCTGTTATCAAGAAAGCCAATCCAATACTCAGTTGTATCTTAAAGAGATTTGACCACAAATTAAAGCATTATTCTAACCCTTGTATACATAACAAATAACAACAATAATAATTTACAGTTATATAGCACCCTTCATGTGGGTTAGTGCATCAGAAAACTTAATAGTGGAGGAGATTAATACCAAGCCAGGGAGAGAGGGGAGGTGAACATAGGCACAATTGGAGAGGAAAGTCTTCAGATGTGATCTGAAGATAGGCAAAACATGGGCAAAGTGGAGGGATTGAGGTAGAGAGTTCCAGAGTCTTGGGACATAGTGGCTGAAGGCATGGCCACTAATGGTGGAATGGACGGGACGAAGCATGTGTAAGAGGCTGGAGCCATCTGAAAGAAGCAGGTGGGTAGAGGAGTGGGATATAAGCAGGTCAGAAAGGTAAGGAGATGGCAGGGCATGAAGTGATTTGTATGCGAGTGTGAGGACTCGTAACTTCGAAGTTTTTAAGACCATGCAACGAAGGGCAGTGAGTTCTGAGACATGGAGCTCAAAGTTATGAGGAGAGAATGCGTTTTTATAAGAAAAAAATGTTGGAGGCTGAAATATGATTCTGGAGGCTGAGACTTGGATTATTGATAACTATTTAACTTGGAAAATGAGAGCAGACAAGAAGATGTAAAAAGCCTCAGAAATTATACCATCAGAATAGTGGATACGGTGCATCGATTAATTACTTCAGAAAGGAACGCAACAAGTAGCTGCTTGAAAGAAGTATTGGTGGATAAGGAGACAGCTGAAAACAGAATTCAAAACATTTTGCATGATACAATGATTTCTGTTTTGTTGGGGCCAGGGGGGAGTTGGATGGGATGTTAATAATCCTTGGATTTGATAATACATTTCACAGCATTTCACACGCATTTACTGTTAAATGCAGTGACTGGGTACTTCTAGAAAAGCACAAGAGCCAATTTGCACACAGCAATGTCTCACAAATAGCCATGAAGTGCGTGATGAGTTTCCGGCTTGTTGGCTAAGACACTGAGAAACTCCTTTCTTTTTTCAGATTGTGTCTTGAGATGCTTAGTTTCCAACTGAACAGACAAATGGGACCTTGACATCTCCCCTGAATGACATGTTTTGTCTGCATAAGAATTGAACAGTAAATATGTGGAAGTCGCTGGGAATGCTCAGCATGTCAGGCATCATCTATGGAGAAAGGAAAGTGAGTCAACGTTTTGGGTCCATGACCCACCCTTCGTCAGAATACCCTTCGCCTTTCTATTCAACTTCTGTTTTTGTTTCAGATTTTCAGCATCTGCAATGTTTTGCGTTTTGTAGATATGTGGAGAAGGATAACTGTTTTTGGAGATCTGATTCGATTACTTTGGGAGATCAATGAATACCTGCAACGACAACATTTGTACACATTTACTTCGCACTTTTCACGACAGGAGAAATATTTTACAGAATATTTTCTCCAGGAGATAAAAGTGGGTAGAGTGGGATCCATGAAACAATATGTTTTACATGGCTGTGGAGGAATAGACTTGATGTCCTGAATAATAATTTTGCTTTCCAACTTTTGAATATTGTTACATTCTAAAAATGTACATAGTGGCCAATCATCAATACATTTAAGAGAAAATGTGCTTGATCCAAAATTCTTGCTGTCTAATTTTTATTGTGTATTTTATTATGCATCATGAAAATTATGCTGAATTAACAAAAAATGCACCGCATATATCAGGTTTGTTGAGCAATGATTCACCCTGGAGCCCACCTGATAAGACTATCTTGAGGAAGAGTTTTCATCAGGAAAGCAATTAGTCAGCTGTGCAGAAATGTAAATACAATCCAGCTAATTGGTTTCTTGTTAAAACCATCTCTCTCTCTCTGTCTTTAAAAACTATCTCAATCTTACCTCTTTGACCATGCCTTCAGCCCTTACCCTCCTTTCCTCCCCTTGCTCTATGTTCCACACCATCCCTGCGAATAGCATTGAGAACATTCTCCTATGTGAAAGGCACTACATCAGTGCATGCTGTTGCTGAATGATTTGGCCTCTGCTCATAAGTGAGTCTTTAAAACTTGTTGGGGAAGGGACAGCCCAAAAGCTTTTAAGGGACCATTTTAATTAAAGGGCCAGTCACAATCCCTATTTAGGTGCTCACAGGCAGCGCTTACCTCAGCCTTATCCAATCTGATTTTGAAGCAGGAACATAAATCAAACTTCCCACTCTTAATGGCTCTGGTGCTTAAAACAATAACAAATCAACAACAATAAAGTCTGAGTATTATTTATTTTCAGACAAAATGTTCATAATCTTGCTGATATGCATACACTAATCACCTTGCAGCAAGTGCAGCATCTTCAAAGTGTTTTGATGAAAGTATGATCTCCACGACAACAAATTTGTTTCACCTTAATTATTTGAATATTTTGACTAACTACATTATAATGGTAGCATTTAAAGACCACAGAATATGTAATGGCCTTATAATTGTAGGTACGATTAAAGGAACCACCAGTCGGAATGTTAATCTCCATCTGTTTGGTTTCTCTTTCAGAGCACTAGCTTTATTGTAAGTATATTTTTATACCACAATCATCACCTGAGACTCATTCTCAGCTATTCCATACTACTGATTTCAGGTGCGCCTTGAGTGCTGTTTCTGGATTGGTCAGGAGAAAGGTACCTTTGTCAGTTAATTGGCTGTTGATGATATTCAGTCTGCAGTGAACAATATTCGAGCCCCACTGCCTGCCAATGTACTTTCAGTGCTAAGCTGAGCAGGCCAGGGGCAAGTTAGCTGAAATAATTAATCCTTACACTTGTTATAACAGCTTTCATGTCAGGAGGTTGTCCCAAAGCGCCTCACAGGATATCCTATAAAGTGCAGTGACTGTGTATTTTTGTGGGCAAACACAGCAGCTAATTTGTGCACAGCAATGACCCACAAACAGCCATGAAGTGATTTTATTTGGGGATTGTTCATATTGAAAGCCTGGCATTCAGTCTCAGATAAAGTTTGTGGAATAAAAATATACTTACAATAAAGCTATCTCTCTGAACTGGGTGAAACTCCTTTCTCTTTTCAAGAAGGGAGCTTCTCCTGGTGTCCTGGCCAACATTCCCCCCAAAAAATTGGTCATTCACTCTATGGCTGTTTGTGGGATATAGCTGTGCACTCCGAGACACTATCCCGTATGAAGGCTGCTAAGTGAGTGCAAGTTGTTGTTCCCTGCTCATTCACCCCAAAAATACAATCAATCCACTTTACAGTATATCCTGTGAAGTGCCTTGAGATGTCTTGATGGTGTGATAAGGTACTATACCAAATACAAGGATTATTATATTATTTCTGTGGACTCAATTAAAATTCAGTGGAAAACTGATCCAGCTTCAGAATTAGGCTGGAACTGTGACTTCCCTGTGAGAAGATACTCATCCTGTAGTGTTAGTATCATTCGCACAGATGCCTGTGTTGAGCAAAACAGTCAGAGAGAACTCGTCCACCCTCAGGGAACTGATTTTGTGAGACAGTGCTATGTGTGACAAGGTGAGAACATATACAGCGCACAATACATCAATGCTCAGTGCTGGTAATGTGATTGTAATACCAGTGCTCAATTTTTCAATGGTTACTACCTGTGTGGAGTTAGCAAGAATGATCAACTGTTTTGTCACCATTAACTGACATCTCGATTGCATGAGATCACAAGAGAGGTTTAAGTGAAGAAAGTATTTTGGACCATTTGATTTCATCCTTCCAGAATACCCACCCTAACATCTTCCCATAATCAAGCTATTTTTTAACTGTTCCCACTTTTCTGGCTTCTACTCACTTCCTGGTAAATTGTTCCAGCTGGTAATTTCCCTCTGTGTAAGACATTTACAGCACAGAAGGCGGCCATTCAGCCCACCATGTCTGTGTTGACTCTTTTAAAGAGCAATTCTTTCAATCCCAATTACCTGCCTTTTCCCCATAACCCCTGTAGTTTGCTCCTTTTATATCCTTTTTGAAAGCTAATACGCCTCAACCACTGCTCCTGGTTAAGAAATACTTCCTGTTATCTGTCCTAAAAGTGACCTTTAAAATTCTGAACCAGTATATTCTTTGCTGCTACCTTGACATAGCTGGAAATGCTGTCGGTGTTTATTTATTGTACTCCATTTGGCATCAAATATTGCCTCTAAAAAAGCTCCTCAGATGTCTCTCTTTTCAAGAGTGGAAATCCCTAGCTATCCCTTTCCACATATTTATAAGCAAACGTTTCATATTCTCTCCCTCCACCAAAAAATATTAGCATTTTAAAGTGTTTAAAATTTTGCAAATTTTTAAATAAGGCCTGAAATTTTAAGCCATTTTTCTGTAAGTTCTTTTAAGAAACACAGAAAAAAAGATTCAAAGTTAAAGCTGAATTCATAAATTTACCAGTTTCTGGAGACTTTGAAACAGCACATAAATTGAGTAAATTCAGACCCAGATAAAGTTTCTTCCGTGGCCTTTCCAAAATGATATATGTTGTGAGGCTTCATCACAGTACGCTTAGTCCCACAGCTGGTCAAATGCCTGATGTAAATAAAAGGTTTATTAATAAAAGGTTAATAAAGGTTTGGTCAGAGAGGAAGAAACACCGTAAACACCAAAGGGTTAACTTTGGATGAGCTCACTCAGAAGGGCAAGATCAGGCTGGAACTCGGTAATATGCTCAGTTATAGCATATTCTTTTCACACTTAAACATTCATATCAAAAACTAACTACGCAGCATGTGTGATACCGCAGAGAGTAAAGAGGAAGCTCAGTTTGGTACAAAGTCATAATAATCATCCGTGCATTTGATATAGCGTTTTATAACGTCCTTGAGACATCTCAAAATGCTTCACAGGATATATTGTAAAGTGGTTTGACTGTGGGGGAAGGTAGAGCGGGTCATGACATGGATTTGGGGTAGAAAAGGCAGTTGAGGGTCAAACAAGACGTCAAGGTTCCAGACTAGCTCAATGAGGTGGAGTGAGCATCCGTGGACGGTGATGCTGCCAGCGCCTGAGTTGTGGAGGTGCTGATGGGAGCCAATCAGGAGGACCTTGGTCTTGTTACATTCAACCTCGGTTTAACGTCTCATCCAAAGGACGGCACCTCAGACAATGCAACACCTCCCAGCACACCTTTGGTATAAAACCTTTGGTTATTCTTGACTTTACACTAATCTTATGGTGGGTCTTAAAATAAGAAAATGTCAAAGTAATTAAAGTTAATGTGATCGAGGCTGATCAAAAAAGAAGAGCTGAATGTAGCACCTAAATAAAACACAAAATAAATCACTCTCACCTGAAAAACATGAACAACATACATTTCTATAGCACCCTTCAGTAATACCTTGGAGCATTTTACCAGAGATGGTGCCAGTTACCAAGTAGGATGTGGGGGAGGGAAGTGCTGACTAGGTATGGTTCAAGAAATATTTATTTGGCAGCTTTTGAAAATAGAGATTGAGTGAGACAGATAAGTTGGGGGATTGGGGGTGGGGGGAGTTCCAAAGGTTTGATGCATAGTTGCTGAAGGCTGAGCTACTAATGGTGAGGTGGAGTGGGTAGGGGATAGCCTGAGTTTACCGAGCAGAGGAAGTAAGGATAATAGAATTATAGAATCATAGAATTATACAGCACAGAAGGAGGCCATTCAGCCCATTGTGTCTGTGCCGATTCTTTGAAAAGAGCTATCCAATTCAATCCCACTCCCCCGCGATCTCCCCATAGCCCTGCAAACTTGTCCTCCCCAAATACCTCTATTTCTCTCTTAAAAGCTGTTATCAAATCAGCTTCCACTACCCTTTCAGACAATGCATTCCAGATCCAAACAACTTGCTGTTTAAAAAAAGTCCCCTCACCTCCCCTCTGTTTCTTTTAACAACTATTTTAAATCGGTATCCTTGGGTTACCAACCTACCCGCCAGTGGAAATAGTTTCTCCAGGATAACTGAGAATGGAGAAGAACACAGAAATAGGGAGGTGTGAAGGTATTTGTAGATGAGAGTGGGGATCTTGAAGTTCATCTGCTGGATCTCAGCAAGTCAGTGAAGCTAAGCAAGGATGGTGGCCATTAACTTGTGAAGTTTCAATTGGGTAAGGATTTGGACACCTGAAATTTTGATCTGGAGCTTCCAGTTAGTGGAACTGGGGAGGCCAGTGAGGAGAGCATTGGTGAAATTAAGTCTGTAATGAATGAAGGTTTTGAAAGCATTGATTGAAGCTGTAGAAAATATTGTTTTGGTCAGGAACCAGATGTGAGAGAGGGAAAAAAACTAAACTAAAAGTTTGCACACTATTTCCATGAGTTGGAGAGAGAGACCAGGAAGGTTGAGGACGTCAGAAGCAGAAGCAAGGAAATGTTGGTGGGAGCCTAATAGGCTTCTGTCTTTTATATATTAAATAAAGAAATGTTAAGCTAATTCAGGACTCAATGTCTGACATGCAATCAATGAGAACATCAATGGACAAATCACAAAATGATGGTGCTAGGGCGCAGAGCTAGGACACTGATGTTCCTTAAAGAGTTCCTTATAAATCTTAAAGAATGTTTTATGGAATATGTACATTTTAAACAATAATTTCTCATCTACTGATACAAAAAGTTTCATGTTGCTTTAAATCTATATCTGGGAAAATATGGAAAACAGTATGGCTCATAAAACAACAACAAGATTGCATTTACAGAGCGCCTTTCACGTTGGGAGGACGTCCCAAGATGCTGGACAGTTGGGTCGGGACCCGAGCAGGGGGGAAATGGTGAGGGGAGAGAAGGGAGGGAGCAAGGAGGGGGCAGAGAGACGAGAGGGGAGTTGAAGGCACGGTTGAAGAGAAGCACACTTACTACATAAAGCCTGTGTGATATTGGTAGGAAGTGGGTGGCAAAGTAACAAATGTTTGAAAATAGGTTCCTTGCAAATTTAGCAATTCATTATAGTAACCAGACCCATCAGGTACCACTGCACATCTGCAGATGTGAACACCATCACCAGGAGCATACAGAGAGTAGCATTTTCTTCCTGTCAGAGATATTGTCCCATAAATGACAACACAAGGATCACTGGAATTCCAGCTGTAAGGCTATTTCATTACTTTAAAAAGGAATTGCAATGTTCCATTCAGCACTACAGATGAGTAAAATAGGCTTAGAACGTCATCAGATTCTAAGGCCATTAAGCTGGGAAATCTTTTGTTCAACCTCTGAGGCTTAGCACGTGTGGGGCCTTTAACTGGGTTTGACCACAGGCTAACTCTGTAACCAGGTCACAGAGGGCCTGCCTCGGTGTTGGTTGAGAGTGCTGAGAAGTTTGTGTTAGCAAGTGTCACTGCAGTTTTTTGTCCCAGTAAAAGAGGGTTGGCCAAATATAAGAATTCTCTGCTTGAGCTTGTATCCACAGTCTAGACAAGGGTATCTACCTGAAAATTGAAAAAGATCATACTCATTCCATCTACATAGATGTGGATGATGTGGGAGTGGGGGAGGCGGGATCTAAGATCCTCTGAAGCAGTCTATTGTTATCAATTGTCTCAACATGTTTATCAACATTTTGTTAATTATTACCAGTAATGATTAACACATAAAATATGAGCAGCAAATGTTCCTTAATCATTCTGCATTTTATGCACATTTCACTTCACCTGCCTGTGGAGTACCCTGGACCCTACTGTTGTGTAGAGTTGTGTGAACGTGGGGCTAATTGATAGTAATTATCACCAGTAATAATTAACAAAACAGGCATGACAACATTCAGCCCAATACTCTAATTACTTACCCATTGCTTATGAACATGAAGAGTAACTAACTACTGTATCAACTAATCCCAGAAATCTTCAAAAGGAAAACCATTATGGGAGAGGGACAGGTAAGCTGATTGCATTTAAACTTGGAGAAATACCTATTTAAATGATAAGGAACATTTGGTTAAAATGCAAATCAGTCAATCCACTTAAAATCTTGCGAGTAAATAACAATTTTGTTATTAATCATCTTTTTACCTCCAAGCTTGTCCACTTTTTAAAAAAATCACACAGCAGGAAACTGAATAACCTATTGGATGAAAAAATTGATGTTTCTTAACACATTGAATCTGTGAAGAACAATTGCATTGTTCACACCTATGAGTTTGTTTCTTTGGGGAAAATAATAATCATAAACATTGTGTTTGGTATAGCACCTTATCATATTGTTAAGACTTCTCAAAGTCTTCACAGATAAAATGTAAAGCGGCATGACTGTATTTTGTGGGTGAACGCGGCAGCCAATTTGTGCATAGCAACATCCCACAAACAGCCATGACCAATTTTATCGGGGATTGTTTGCAGGACACTGGGAGAAACTTTCTTCAAATACTGCCATGGGATCTTTAATATCCACCTGAATAGGCAGACAGAACCTTGGTTTAACCAAAGGACAGCACTGCAGTGGAGTGTCAGCATAAATAATTTGGGTTCCAATTGTGGCTTGAACACCTTTTGTCTCAGGGCCTAAAAATTTAGCTATACTGAAATATAATGGCAATAATAGCACCAGTGACTTTTTAACTGGTTCTTATAAGTCCATTTACTGCACTGCATTGTTCATTCTTATAAGTTACATACATTTTATTAATCTTGGTCAGCATTGGACTCTTAGGGGAAAATGTTAACTCAACAAGACTTTGCCAGCTGGGCAGATTTAACGGTCATGACAATCAACAGGAGAGAAAAAAAGTTACATATTTAGTTTTAAAGCTAATGAAAATCCTGATGTCTATCAGAATTTCAATTATATAAATTTCCTGTATGGTGTTGAGGCAGTCAGTGCCTTAAAGATTGGACCAGTGTTTTTGTAATAAAATGATTACATAAAATGGTTATAAATTCACAAATTCCACCTCGTGGAATGTTAAAAAATGAGCGTAACCACCATTTCAGATATGATCAATCTTTCCATTCACAGGGCTTCTTGGGTGAAGCTTGTATTCACTCAATTTGCTGGAATGGATGTGCTAGGATCCTTTTGCAAGATGTCTGCTCAACGTCAGTGGCAGCAGCAAATTTGCTAGGTTTACAGGCCATTTGCAGACCAGATTGCAATTTGTGCTTTTTTATTTCACTTTTATTTTCATAATTCTGAGCTGATGCTCTCCAGAGGGACTCCTTTACCTTGCAATGTTCCAGAAATCCTAATAAGATAACCTAAAATACTCTATTTCTTTCATTTATATACTTTCATATACAAACTCCAGTTCGCCCCCTTTCTCCTTCTCACATACACACACATAGAAGGTTGTAGGTTCAAGCGCCAAGTCAGGACGTAGAACCCATAACCTATACTGACACTTCAGTATAATGCTGAGGGTGCATGAGGTACTGTACTTCGTATGAGACATTAAATCGAGGCCACATCAGCCTGTTCAGGTGGGTGGTAACTATTCCATTGCACTATTCAAAAAGAAGAGGGAGTTTCTTACGATATCTCTGCCAACAATCTTCCAGATAAAATTGGTTATTCACTTCATGGCTTTTTGTGGGACATTGCTGTGAGTAAATTGGCTGAAGTGCTTTGAGACATCTTCCTGAAGTGAAAACACTATATCAAATGTAAGGATTATTATAGAGGACACACTGCATCTCTCTCTCTCTCACATAATATTGTGTGTTTTGAGGTAATGCCTTAAGGAATACCACAAATGTTACCCTTTTAGTGTAGAATAATAATAATCCTTGCATTTGATAGAGCACCTTTCATGTTGGAAGGACATCTCAAATCACTTCTCACAGTTTTCCGTAAAGTGTGTTGACTGTACATTTTGTAGACAAACATAACAGTACATGGAAATGTCGCACAAATAGCCATAAAGTGAATGACCAATTTAATCTTGGGGAATGTTTGCCGGGACAATCTGCAAATGTTCCAAGTTATTTCCATAATAAGTGCATCTTTGTGACGAGCACGCAGCAATATTCGATTCCAGGCCAGTTTGACTCATCTCATTGCACAACGCCTTCAATCAGGTCTTGTCACCTCAGGGACTAACTGACTTTTTGTCCTTCAAGCAACAAAAGAAAATTTGTTGTCTGAAGTTTATTTATTCAGTAGATTTTCAGTACATTTTAGATTTTTTATAAAAACAAAGAATAAAATCTTTATTCTTAGAATAAGAATAAAAGAACAAATGGAACAGTTTCCAATCTCTTAAGTTTCCTACTACTTTTCTGTAACAATCCATCTCAGCCCTAATCTTAGAATACCACCCTTTTATTACACTTCCACATCTCGCTGCACCCATCCCTTAAAGATTTTCCGTATGATTCCAGCAACTTAGTGCCAGTTATTTCCAAACTCGGGAATACACTGTGTCGAACCTATCTTTGTGAAGCACTCTGAGGTGTTACCCTAAGTGAAAGATGCTATATAAGTACAAATTGGTGTTCTATTCTTACACAGAAATCATCATCTGCGCCTTGCTCACAGATTTTCAACTCACTAATTCAACAATAAATAAAGACGGAGAAAGAGAGAAAGGAAAATACATTTGTCAAACACTTTTTGAGAAAGCCTTTAAATTCATAGGAAAATCTCAAAATTTCAGTGAGTCACAAAAACAACGTGAGAATTTTTTGGGACTAAATATAAGTACAAAACCAATTCAAACGCAAGTTCAAATTAATCATCATCATCCGCCAAATGGAAATAAAATCCAGTCTTATTTCTTCAGTGATGTACTGTAATGAACTAATGCCAAGCAATGGTGCCAAAATGCACAACTGTAAAATGAAATCAGAATGACATATAATTAATAAAAGATTCTGACCCATTAAAAGGCCATTTGCATGTCATACATTTAGTTCAGCCTGATGCTTAAGCATGCCATTTGTAATGTTCTAGATATTATTAGTGCTGAGCTTATTACAGAGATATTCCTTGGAAATTTTGTATCAAAGTATTAATTGCCTGATGGGATCCTTAATAAAGCCTGGGATAAGATTATTCATTTGCAAGTGTGTTCATGAGTCCCTACTCTCACGTAGAACAAGTTCATTGACACTTAACAGCGCTCTAACTTAATCAGATGTTCATTTAATGCATTTTCTTGTCAATATGGTGCACATCAGGGAGAGATTTGTTTCAGTAGTAAGCAATCTTTTTTAGGAATGTTTTATAGGCCCAAAGTAATTTGAAAGAAAAAAAGAACATATCCTAAAACTAATGCTAAAAGACTATTGTATTGTGATTTCAAAATGGTTTTCAAATAGAAAAAGAGGAAACAAAATCTATTGAAACTAATCTTTTTTAAAAAATCCACCACGAGGAACAACTGATGAGCAATTGTGGTGCTAAGACATACTCACATTCCTTATGACCTTTCACACTTATTCTGAACAAGGTTTTCCCTATTATTGACTTCAATCTACCAATGCTATCTTCCTGAGAGAAGTGGTGTATTGGAGATTACTTTAATCTCAAAAGTAAATTAAACATAATCTCCATAATATTTTTTCATCCCCATATTTCACTATTCCAATAGCTCTTTCCCTCTTCTACTATTCTTCCATTGTTCTTTCCCTATATCAAACATTCCACATCCTCAATTCCTTTACTCCAATCAATATATCCCATAGAGAATTAACTCCCTAAATCTTCCAATGCTGCTCTGAATCAGAGGCTTAACAGTTTGCTTTTAACAGAGTTAGTTGAATCCAATTTATCTGTTGGGAGTTAGCTTCCTATATCTATTACTCTGTAGAAGCACATTTTTCCAATCTCTAGTCCCATTTGAGTTACTTTTATTTTAAGATACTTCTGCTGTCATGGAGATAAGCAGATGTCCTGCTTGTGTCAACTTCATCTGAGGCTCTCCTCATTTTCAAGACCTCGATCAGCCTGAGTAATGGCATATACAATTAACAACGACTTGATGAAACATAGTGCCTGTGTTCCACCCACTCCCACTCTTCATTTCAGTCCACTTGTAATTAGCTGCCTATTGTGAGAGTGGAGGTGCATTCTCACTAAAATGTCAAGGGTCTTCCTCTGTGTCTGTGTGCATGTGTGAAACAGACAATCTGAAAACAGATTGAATCTGACACTATCTCTTTACTGAGTAGACATATGTGATAGAACCACATGAATAAAAAACAGAACCTGTTTTCTGGGCAGTCGGGTGTGGTGTGGAGGAACAAGGATAACTCCAACCTATGTAATAGTTTATTGAGTTAGTCTAGAGCGCATTGCATGATAACCAAAAGTTATCCCTTGCTCATTCTTTCCATTTCTCATCTTAGCCTTTTCAACCCAACAGACCTGATTGGACCCTTTCTACTGTTACTGATGTCTACTTATTACTGATACTGTGATTCCAAGAGCTATTCGTTACTGTCGAAAAGAAACACTTATTTCGAGATTGCTTTCCTCAAAATCAAGGAAAAATCCAAAATGATATTGTGAGAGCACAAAATAAATAACAATAATAATAATCTTGCATTTCTTATCATGTCATTGAAATGTCTCAAAGCACTTCATGGGATTTGCTGTAAAGTCTAGGGGCTGTGTATTTGTAAGCAAATGCAGCAGCCAAATTTTCACACAGTAATGTCCTGCAAACAAACAGAAACATGTCAGCTTTATCTATCACACAAGAAATTCCAAGTCCTTCCACTGAAATAAAAGTAATTTCTAGCACAACACATTCCAGTTTAATCCTAAACTGCCAGCTGTGTGACATTGCTGGATCACAACAAAACATTAGAGTAATAAGAGGTTGTTTTTTATTTGATTCATATTCATCTGAATAAACAACTTCAGATGCCTCAGTTGAAAGACATCTCAGAATGAAATGGAAGAAAATGTTTCCAAACCGCCAAAAAGAAAACCAGTTGTACGGCTGAGCGGAGGGGAGTGGGAGTGGGTCATTGACAGGGAGAGTTATGAGAGTGTCAATAATTCTTTTTTAAAAATACGAACAGGTTACACAGAATACACCACATGGAAATAAGCCATTCGGCCCAACCAGTCCGTGCTGTGCTGGTTTTTATTCTCCACGCGAGTCTCCACCCTTTTCTTACTCCTTTCCGTACCCTTCTGTTCCCCTCTCTCTCATGTGAAGGTCTAGCTTCCTCTTGGATGCATTTATATTACCTGATTCAACCACTGCTTCAGGCATAATTTTGCTACTCTCTGCATGAAGTAATTCCTCCTAAATTCTCTTTTTGATCCCTTTGTCGCTGTCTTATATTTGTATTACAGACTCCCAACCAATGGAAACAGTCTATTTATGTTAACTTTATCAAACCCTTTTATAATTTTAAATCTTGCATTAGCTACTCTTAAATGTCTCTTCTTAAGCGTAAAAAAGTCTAAAGCTATCCAGTCTATCCTGATAGCAGTAACCTGCCAGAACCTAGTATCATCTTAGTAAAACTATGCTGTACTCTTTCCGTCGCTGCTATATCCTTATAATGTGAGGACCAGAACTGAAAACAGGACTCTAAATGTGGTATAATCAAGGTTTACTCATAACATATATCTCATATCTTGAAGAACATAGGAGACAGAGAGAAAACCCTAGAAAGGTGGTAGATGTGTAAAAGAGGAAGGTGACCATAGGAAGTATGTTTTTAGAAGGGTTTTGAAAACAGAAAACGGAATATATTAATTTTCCCAAAACATTTGTATAAATATTAAAATATTTTTGGGGGAAAAATTAAAATAATAAATATCTAATTTTTTTTGTTTTGTTCAGCCAGGAAACATATGCCAGACATTCGACTGGCCCCTCAAAAAATTGCCTCATTTATTGTTCTATTTTTACCGAAAACAAAACAAAAGACAGACTGTCGCACAGTGAGCTACTCCTCAACTGTATGAATTAGGTGAATACTTCAGGGGGAAGTAATATTAAAGGGAATGTGGAAAGTAATATTTTTGCAATGGATACAAATTTTTTAAAGGAAAACTTAACATTAGGGTCACTGATATCAGCTGATAATGTGACTCAGTGCCATTCAAGATCACATGTGTTAACTTTAATGCATTGCATTATTTGGTTAGTAAACTTACTTAATACTCATTATCCTTGTATTCATGAGACAAAATGACTTACTGTTCAGAAACTAAATGTTAATCATGCCGTGTTGCACTCTATATTGGAGTGCCACTCCCACCAGCTCATGACTCATGATGTTGAGATATCATGATAATTGATGATTATTTTACCATCTAGGTTATATAGGATTAGGTAGCAGGATGGAGGGTAGCTAGCAGGGTATCATCAGTTGGCTGAGGAAGTATAGGGTATTTTGTTTGCCGTTCTGCTGAAAGGAGCTTTGCTGCTGAGTAAATTTGCAGCTTCATAAATATAGATCATACTCATGCAACTAGTGATGTGATGACATTCTAATATTGATCAGTGTTTATTTTTTGAAAATATAGCACATACCTATTTGTTGCATATTTAACTTTAAAATTGTATTTTTGTGTGTAAAAATGATGTTTAAATATAACTGAGCATAAAGCCACAGGTGAAAATCAATCAGTGGTATCAGTCAAAGACAACAGTTTCCCTCATCATCACATCCCTGATCATGTCTCCACTGGAAATAACTGGATAAAGATTTTGGGGGAAATAAAAAATAGGTTGTCAGGATCATCCATGTTGAGCTCAGAGAAGCTGTCTCGGTAGATTTTTGACCAGATTTCAAAACAAAAATGAACTCACCAGGTGTGATTATTTTTATGACGTGCTGCCTAAGGCGATGGTACGATATCAATATATTGTCAAGTCATATAATGTCAAACTGAGTAAGTGCCAATGAGAGAGGCTTTACCTGCTGCAGCATCTGCATTCCTCAAACCTTCATTGCTCCCATTCCCACTTCATTTTATAGTTGCCTCTACAAGGGCTGCGATACTTAATGGCTTCTCAGCTGGTTGATTCAATGGCAGTTTTGCTTTCAAATTAATAGATGGCTTTCGGTTGGGAGATTTGACCAGTGAACATTAATCTTAAAGTCTGATACATCTACCATCAAAGTGCCATCAACCTCATTTCAAAACCCTACATTTGCTCATTTATGGCTATCCACCATAAATCTTTGGTGATAGTCACGTGGCATCAGGATTTCTTGGCAGATTACAATTACCATTTGTTCATATATGTATTAATTTGCACAACTAATAATGTGCTTCTTTAGCACTTATTTCAAGTCTTTCATTTTGCTTTGCACCTTGTCTTTTCTCAGAGACCATGTTGACTAGCTAATGCCTCTTTAGCTTAGTGATGAGATACTCTCCTCCATGTAAGAGATTCTTGTGCTACTTCAGTACAATCTCCACAGAGCTTATGGTGACAGCTGGTAAAAGTGTCCTTCAGCCCTTTCAAACTCATCCTTCCAGAATTCCCACCCTACCACATTCCACTATAGTATCATTCTGACCCATGACCTAGCCTCAACTGCTTTTCTGGCAATCAGTACCAGCTAATTATTACCATCAATAGGAAGGAAAAATTCCTGGTGCCTAATTAAAGATTACCCTCACATCCCTGAACCTGCTTCCTCTACTCCTGCTGCTTTGGCTTATCTAAAAGTATTGTTTTCAATTTATCTATCCCATTTACTTCATCCCAATTAGTACTTTATTTTTCGCTACATTATATTTCATCTCCCTTAACTCCTCATACCTTCTCCCCACCATCACCCAACTCACTTCCATCTCCTACCACCCCTGGAAAACAATCTCCCCACACTCCCTCTCAGTTGCCCTGGAATCATCTGAACTCCTCCCCCCTGGCCCACCTGCCGCACCAATTTATCCTCCTCGGTCATTCTCCTCCACAACTCCCTCTCCACAATTCTCGATAGCCTTGCCCCCCTCACCTCAGGAACCGACTCCTACTCACGCAACTTATCCTGGTACACTAGCTCACTCAAGGGTCAGGTGTGTGCCGCTGAATGTACCTGGCTCAAATCTGATTTTAACGATCAACCGGCAGATCTGGCTGGACCACATAAAAACTTACCGCTTCACCCTCGCTTCCGCTAAATCGTCCTTCTAGTCCAAGATAATCTTGGAAGCTAAGGACAACCCCAGGCTCCACTTCTCCACTACCAACTGGTGCCTCCATCCATCTTCTCCTCTTCTGAGTAGAGTGAGAAGTTCTTCTCAGTGCCCCAGGGCTAGGAAAGGGAAAATTAGATTTACCACTTCTTTTGCAATTCAGTGATTCATTGTGGCAATTGCACGTGTGTGCACTCTGGCTGAAGATAGGATATGGCTTGGCTGAGATGTCCCCAAAGTGGTGTAGCCTGTGGGCAGTAACTGTAAAAACACAAGTGAACCTCTTTGCAAGACACATTAGAGCGACCATAGCTAGTAGACCATATGCTAGTGTGACTGAGGCTTGAAGAAGAGCTGGGTGTTAAACTGAACACCAATGTAATGCACGGTTTGGGTTAGCTGGAGTGAACAGCAGGGAGTTTCATAGTCAGACCCAGAGAAAAGTAGGCACTGGCTAGAGACAAACACGGTTGTGTCAATTTTGTCAACATTAAACTGAAGGAAGCTAATGCACATATAGGACTTGATGTCTGACAGACAGTCGATCAGGAAAACAATTTGGAAAATAGATTTCTAAAGATTTTAAAATAAATATTGGGAAACTGTCTAATAAATAAGGACTAAATTTAACAAAATTTGACTCTAATCTTGGGACAGTGGCTATAACACTAAGACCATGAGAAGGATTGTGAGTCTGACTTTGCACTCTTTTGTTTGATGTCACAACTTTCAAGTGAGGAAGAATGTGAGAGCACTTGTCCTGGGTGAAACTGCAAAGAAAAATAACTTTCCTGACCTCTGCCTGTTTCCCGCACGTTGTTTACTTTCAGCACTTGCCACCTCTGAAAAACTTCCCCTTTCAGCTTGTGTTCTCAGAGCCTTAGAAAGGAAAGCTCCTGGACCAAAGACATCAGCCCTGTCTGCCCCCCAGTGACCCATGGGGGTGCTGCCATGCTCCAGTTCACAAACCACATTACAGCTGCCTCGGTAAACACTCACTTCTATCAAACTGATGTGGCTGATTGATTTTTTTTGAGTAATATTTTTTACTCAAATCCGTCAAGGAAATATGTAGCAAGTAATGAAATTGATGTAAGTATCCATCATTCAGGAAGCTGCATACTACGTCACAGCTATTTAACAGACTATCAGTCAGACAAAAGTCCCAATGCAGACAGCCAATCATGAAGAAAATTTCCTAAACACTGGCCTTATCAGCATCTGGGAGATGACAAGTTTGGAGACACTTTGTTAGGCTTTGATTGACATGTGTTTCACTGTTTTTGAATACTTTTGGCCCATCATCTTCCCTTCTACGGTTCAGCTTTTGCTGAAATGTCAATAAAAACTGATGTGAAAATAATTTGTTGAACTGAGCTGCTGTTTGAAAGGAATCTGCTTTCGATTCTGAGGCAGCTGAAGGTTCATTCAAGACTCTTCAAGGCTTTCCGACACAAGGTGACCTCTCACCTCTACAGTATTGGAAGCATAATTCTGGCATTTATCATAAGTTTTGAGATGTTGTAGTGTTCTCTAACAATCTTCTATCCTGTTTACTTTCTCTTTTTCTTGCTCTCTTCTTAAATGTGCTCATGAACAGCTTTTATTAGGCCACTGGAAATTATTAGGCGATATTTTGAACAATAATAACTGCAGACAATTATATTATTTAAAACTATATAAAAACCAGAAGTGTCCAGTTCTCCATGCATGGTGCAGCTTCACATATTTTAGTTCACCTGTTATGATCCTTCAGTTTCCTATGCCTCTACCTCTGTAAATTGCTCCTCTATCACTTCAACTTACACCGCCCTCTTTTTTTCTGTCTTTAATACACCCCCTCAGATCCTATTTCTTTGAATGCTACTCTGCCATCTCCCTCTCCTTTTCTTCCCTCCCCCTTCTTCACTTGCTTGGTGTTCAACCCCTATCCCTGTGAAGCACTCTGAGATGTTAATTCAAAGTGAAAGGCATGTACAAGTTTGTTGCTCTATTTTGTACTATACAGTGCATTGGAGCCATGTTTAGCAAAGTTTTTCTTGGAGGGTGTTCTTCACTCTTATGCCTGTTCATTCCTTGCTTCGTCCTGCGGAGGATTTTAGTTGTGTGCTGCAGGCTTCGGCTTCTATTATACTCAACTTGAATAAATAAAAAAAAGTTAAAAGAAATGCTGCATTTTCAATCTGTACCCTGGAGTGTGTGAATTGAATGAAAAACCTTGTGGTCAAAACCTCTCACAATCCCATCCACGTTTGACATTTTTTTTGTGATGGAGCTGATGAATCTGTGAGGTAAAGTTGGCAATATAATGAGCACATCGAATCTGTTGGGAAATGTTACAAATTTACTGCATATTTATTGTTTTATCCCATGAAGTATTTTAAAATCATATTCCGGGGAATAATCTTTTTTCAAAAAATTATTTATGGAGAGTTATAAATATGTACGTATTCCTAAGTAAATATTCTTTCTCATAGGAGAAATAGGCTGTGGTGTTGTAGGCTGTTAATAAGAGGGTATTTTGAATAATGTGTTTTACCTCATTATTTACCTCGGAGTCCTGCAGCTTCAGTGGTTTAGAGCACTCGCCTTGCAAACGAGAGACCTGGTTTGTTTCCCGGCAAGGCAAAACCTTGGGCAATTTTCCTTACTCCACATGCCTGATAATAATTCCTCAAGAAAAAAAACAATAATAAAATGGTCACTTCAATCCACGACTGTTTGTGTGTAGTAGATGCTTGTTATAATTGACAGTTGTGTGACAAATGTTAATGCTATAGTGGTATATTATATTTTACTCCACTTTACACCCATTTGCATTTCTTTGTTAATGAAGTCAGGTATCATATCGAATTCACCAAAGGCTGTTTCTTAACATTGTTCTTAAGTTAAATTGGTAGTCATATACTGCAATCTGCAAGATGAAAGTGCAATGTCTGGTTTCATTATCGTCACCATTGAGAATAATGCCAGGGGTGAGGGTAACAGTTCCAAATTTAGATTATAACTAACTACTATGCTAAGGAGTCCCATATCATAATAGTTAGCACTCTCGCCTCACAAGTGAGAGGACCCAGATTCAATTTCCCATCAGGGGAAACCTTGGGCAAGTTTCCTCACTCCACTTGCCCCTGTTTACCTAGCAGTAAGTAGAAAACCTGGTCATTAGTCGATTGGCGGATCACTTTTCAGGGATAATAATCCCTCAAAAAAAAGTTTGGTCGCTCAAGCCACGACTATTTGTGGAACACTGCTGTGCTGCGTTTCACCACAAAATAGAATCAATCCACTCTACAATAGTGCTGAGTACGTCTGGTACGCGGCATTGGATTTGGATCTTGGGAACATTAAGATCGTTGTCAAACTGTCCTGTAAAGGTCCTCCCACCACACTGAAGGCAAGTGTTCAACAGATAGCTGATGAGGAAACTGAGGTTTGGGTGACAGTTGCTGGAAGGATTCCCAAGTTTGTGAACATGTGATTGTTCATGTGGAGTCCCGTAGCTCAGTGGTTAGAGCACTCGCTTTGCAAGCGAGAGACCCGAGTTCAATTCCAGACAGGGCAAAACCTTGGGCAAGTTTCCTTACTCCACATGCCTAATAATAATCCCTCCCAAAACCAAAAACAATAATAAATTGGTCATTTTCAATCTACGACTGTTTGTGGGACTTTCCGTGCGCAATTGGCTGCTGCATTCTCCCACAAATATACAGTCAATTCACTTTACAGTGTGTTCTGTGAAGCGCTTTGGCACGTCCTCCCGACGTGAAAAGCGCTAAATCAAATGTAATGATTATTATTATTATTATTAATATATCATGTGAAGCTCTTTGAGATGTCTCAACAATATGACAAGGAGTCATATCAAATGCAAGGATTATTATTATTACTATTATATTCAACAGGAAAACTATCAAATGAACAGATTGTAAATTCATCCAATTATATCATATCCAGGTGTATGGGGCGTACTTTTAGTTATATATCTTTTCCGTACATAATCTAGCCGTCTCCCTCTAGGCTCAATTTATACAATCCAAAACTCCAACCTAATTATTTGGATGACAAATCAGTTGCTTGTGCAGCTGTACTATCTGTAAAATATGACAGATACACTATTTGTAGTAATTCATTTCTCTGTTTATTGATTCTCCTTTTTTTCAGAGGTTGCCAAATTTACCTTTCATGCTAAGTACAGTGTGCCATATCACATATTATATTTGTATATTTTCATAATGTTTTGAAAAAAAATTCAGATGAGTGGTGGTGGTTTATGTTGGATACCAGCACAGCAGTGTGAGTCAATGAAGTATCACTAATATGCCTAAAGCATTCATAGGAAAAAGGCTGGAGTATTGGAAGTGCAAAATCTAAACCAGCATTAATGGGAACTATCCAAGTGAGGGCTTTCCACCCAAGGAAGCCTACAGTGCAAATAACAAAACATGTGCAATTTCCATTATAGCTTAATATAATCCAATGCAGTCAGGAGGATGCTATTCAGTCCATTGAACCTAAACTTGTGTTATCTCTTGCATAATCCAATCCCTTTCTGCTCCAGCTATATTCCCTTTTACATTGTTCCTCTTCAAATGCTTAACCAATTACATTTTAAATTGTGTTATGGTCTCAGCCTCAATAGCAAATTTGTGTCAGAGCACAACATGTTCTAATAACTCTCTGTATGAAAATGTTTCTTCTAACCTCTCCTTTAAGTTTTCCAGAGACATTCCTAAGTTTATCTCCCCCTATTCCACATATATCAAGAAACAGGAAGAATATTTCACTATCTATCTACTCAAAACGTATCAGATTTTGAAGACCTCTATTAGATCTCTTTCTTAACCTTTATCAATTCTTCATGCCTATCCTCCAAACTGTAGCTTTAAGGGAAACCTGTTGCATCTGTTTCCTTGGGAGCCTCATTTGAAGGAAGGAATGCCTATTAACAGAAGGCTCAATCATTAGCAGTGTGATGGTTTAAGTTTTCAAAGCAAGGTTTAAAATAACAACCAGATCCTCAGAAAGAGAAAGCACATAGTGGAGGTATGCAGTGGTTGGTGGAAGAAACCAAGAGCACTGGCAATGGCCATTGTAGCAGATCATCATCCCTTTTTGATTTGAGTTATTAATGTAGGTCTTATCTGCCTTGTGAAACAATGTCACTGCAATTCTATTTTGTTCCTACCAAAAAAAACAATTAGTGTATCAAAGTCTATGGGTGGGCAGGGTGGTGGGATTAGTGTTTGGCAGGTGCCAGCACAGGAGTGTTTGGTAAATGAAAACTATCAAGGTATTTCGCTTTTCCCCCCCCTCCAGTTCTGAGAGATGCATGATGGTGTTGTATTTTACTAACAGGATGCATCCCTCCAGGGAGAGAGTGCGCATACCATTCCAACAATCTATCTCTGAGATTTCCATGTGTAGGTGGGAAGCATGGAAATCTCAGCTTGGTTTGAATACTCTTAAGCATGGTGATGGATTTCTGCATGTGTCAGACACCCGGCTGTCCACAATTTTTAAAAAAATTATATGTTGGTGATATCACCATGGTCAAAACTGTGTTGGCTGTGACAACAAGCAGAAACAGCAGTGCCCATCCTTCACAACAAAGCTGAATCCACCGCAATTGGTAAAGTGTGGCAATGATAGGGAAGACACAGTAGTGTTTATTTTTCCTGTCGCTGACAAAAGGTCTCTTATCGGTGGAAAAACAACAAGCTAACTTCAAAAATAAATGTATTAACGCCATCTAAGCTTTCTCCAACATAAGTTGAACAGGACTGCAAATAAGCAATGTTGGTAAACTAATATCTCCAGTTCAAACAAGTATTAGGAGGAAGATAATAATAATAAATAATCCTTGCATTTGATATAGCGCTTTTCACATCTTTTAGACGTCTCAGAGCGCTTCAACAACAACAACAACTTGGATTTATATAGCGCCCTCCACGCCAGACGGCGTCTCAGAGCGCTTCACAGTAACGGATCCCGGGACCGAGCCAGGGGAGGGGGAGGAAGGTGGTCGAAAAGAAAGGTCTTCAGTAGAGACCTGAAAATGGGAACGGAGGGAGCGAGATGAAGGGAGTGAGGAAGGCAGTTCCAGAGCCTCGGGGCATAGTGGCTGAAGGCACAGCCACCGAGGGTGGAGCAGAGGACTCAGGGACGAGGAGGAGGCCAGACCCGGAGGAACGAAGGCAACAGGTACTGTTTTGAGGTGAGAGGAGGTCAGAGAGGTAGGGGGTGCAGAGGAGTGCAGGGACTTGAATACAAGGGTGAGGATCTTGAAATCGATCATCTCTGGGATAGGCAGCCAGTGCAGTCTGGCAAGGACTGGGGTGATCGGGGAGGGGAGTTTTGTGCGGGTGAGAATGCGGGCGGAAAAGTTTTGAATGATTTGGATTTTATGGATGGTAGTGAATGGGAGACCGGCGAGGAGGGCATTAGAGTAGTCCAACGGAGAGGTGACAAAGGCATGGACCAGGGTTTCAGTGGCTTTTGGGGAGAGGTTTTGGTGGAAGGCAATGCGTCGGAGGTGGAAGAAAGCAGTGCTGGTGAGGGACTGGATGTGGGGGAGGAAGGATAATTGGGGGTCGAACCTGACGCCTAGGTTGCGTATGGGTTCGGAGAGTTTTAGGGGAGGTCGGGTAGGTGGAGGAGGTGAGAGCCGTGAGATTTTAGATGTTGACGAGAGCCAAAGAGTATGGCTTCTGTCTTGTCAACGTTCAGCTGAAGGATCATCCAGCCCCTGAGGTCTGACAGGCAGGCTGACAGAACATCAGGGGACTGGGGGTCGCAAAGAGAGGTGGAAAAATAGAGTTGGGTATCATCTGCATACATGTGGAAGTGTACCCCATGTCTGCGGATGACATCCCCAAGAGGGAGCATGCAGATCAGAAAGAGGAGGGGGCCAAGGATGGATCCTTGGGGTACCCCACAGGTGACCTGGTGAGAGCGGGAGGAGAAGCCGTTTATGCAGATGTACTGCTGGCGGTTTGTGAGGTAGGACTCGAGCCAGGTGAGTGCGGTCCCACTGAGGTGGATGACGGAGGAAATACGTTGGTGGAGGATGGCGTGATCAACTGTGTCGAACGCGGCGGAGAGGTCCAGGAGGACAAGGAAGTAGAGGGAGCCCTGGTCACAGATAGAGAGGATGTCGTTTGTGACTTTCACAAGTGCAGTCTCTGTGCTGTGGGCGGAAACTGGACTGGAGGGGTTCGAAGAGGGAGTGGGAGGAGAGGTGTGCGTGAAGTTGGTTGGCAACAACGTGTTCTAGAACTTTTGAGAGGAAGGGCAGGTTAGAGATAGGTAATAGCTGGGGTTTGAGGGATCTAGGGAGGGTTTTTTCAGGAGGGGGGTGATGACAGCAGTTTTGAGGGAGGCAGGGACTCATCTGGAGGAGAGGGACTGTTTGATGATGTCAGCCAGTAGTGGGCAGAGGAGTGGCAGCTGGGTAACCAGTAAGTTGGTGGAAAGGGTGTCGAGGCAGCAGGTGGTGGGTTTCATGGAGGTGATGGTGGGTGAGAGGGAGGAGGAAGAGATGGGGAGGAAGGAATGTAGAATGGGGGTGGTGGTAGAATCAGATGATGAGGAAGGTGAGGGGGTCAGAGAGGGCGTGGTGGTGGGTGACAAGGTGCAGGTGAATGAGGCTGCCTGGCGGATGTTAAGTATTTTAGAATAAAAGAAGTCTATGACCTCCTCGCACTTGGCAGTTGATATGAAGATTGAGGAGGCCTGAGGGGGGGCACGGAGGAGGTAGTGGGTGGTGTGAAAAAAGGATTTTAGGGTTGTGTTCAGCCTCCAAGATGGTGCTGGAGTAGAAGGACGTTTTTGCACGTGTCAAAGAACGGCGGTAGCTGTGGAGATGCTCGAGCCACAGTTGGCGGTGAATTGTCAGGCCAGTTTTCTGCCATCTGCGCTCGAGCAGACGGGTTTGGATTTTTTGGCAGCGGAGATTGTTGTTGTACCACGGGAATCGGGTGGGTTTGGAGATGGTACTGGATTTTAGGGGGACGAGGGAGTTGAAGGTGGAGGAGAGGCGATCATGGAGCAGCTGGACAGTTGCTTCAGGATCTCCGCGGGTGGAAGGCCAGAGGAATAGGATGTTTGATGATGAGAGGGCCTTTGTGAGGGTCTCAGGGGGTAGCCTTTTCCAAGGGCGGTAGAGGATGTTTGAGGGCTTGGTGGAGGAGAGAGGTATGTGGGAGGAGAAGGAGATGAAAATGTGGTCCGAGATGGCCTTGTCCACTATGCTGAGGTCGGAAATGTCAAGGCCATGGGTGATGACGAGGTCAAGTGCATGGAAAGGAGGGCAGTGAAATCAGCAGAAGTGATGCAAGGGAAGTTTAGGTGGAGGTTGAAATCGCCTATTATGAGTAGGCGCTCAGAGCAGAGGGACAGGGAAGAGAGAAGAGTAGAAATGTCGGTGTGGAAGGAGCCGAGAGGGAGCGGACATTTTGGAGGGAAATACGGGTGGGTTTGCTGGAGGGGGGGAGGGAGGAGAGAGTGGTGCAGAGAGGATTTTGGGTTGTACAGGTGAGATGGTTGTGGAGAGTGGTGTGAATGGAGAGTTGGGGAGGGTACGTATGAGGGAGGGGGAGTTAGGTTTGCCTTAAGGAGGCAGTTTGACTGGACGGAGTGAGTGATGGGACATGTGGGGTTGCTGCTCTGGGACAGCCAGTGCCGGAAGCCATGATGGGCCCGGCGGAGGATGCCCAGCCTGGAGCAGAGGGAAGCGGTGATGGGGTCGAGGAGAGAGAGAAGGCGGGAGGGCGGTGGCAGAGAAGGACAGAGGTGGAGTAGCGGATAGAGGGGGATAAGAGGAGAGACATAGAGTGGGGGGGGAAGGAGAGACATTTGGAGTGGAGGGGCAGGGTGGGCTCGGGTCAGGGCGGCAGCCAAAACGCACATGCAGAGACCGGGAGCTAGCGATCAGCGGGACATCATCAGTCCACAAGCTCAGCCTTCTAGGTCATGGCCGGGATGGCAGTGCCACAGCCCAGGCCATTGTTGTTGTTGTTGTTGTTGCCGGGTCTTTTAAAAAAATAGATCCATTTAAGATCCATTTAATCTAAGAAAATGCATATATCAATATTTCAAAAACATTAGTGAGGAAAGTTATTGACACCAACAGATATAAGGCAAGTATTTTATGGTTTTATTTTAATTAGCTCACAGGATTTTTATCATAAAATTAATGCTTTCATTTTACAGATGGACTCTTATGTGTCAGAAAGCAATATTGATGAGTTCCACCATCAATGCTTAATCCAATAAATACAAAAAAAGATTTACTTTATTGCAGTATGCTGAATGGCTACTTTGAAAAAGGCTGAAATTGAAACATATTTGGGAGAAAGTGGATTCTGGGCAAGATATTCTGCTGCTTGTTCAATGTCCCGACAATGATAAAGGGTTCAAAATGCGATATAATAATATAATAACCTTGCATTTGATGAAGCGCCTTATCAAGTCTTCGAGACATCTCAAAACACTTCGCAGAATATACTGTAAACTGAATTGACTGCATATTATTATTAGTTATTTTTTGGAAGGGATTGTCCGTAAACTGAAAGTTGCTGCAATGATTGCAATTGATTTACGATCATGTCGTGGCTTCTTGTTTCCTACTCAGTCATTTCCAAGCTGTGAAAATGCTAGAATGTTTGACTAAAGATCTTAAAGCAAAGCGCCAGGTGCAATACGAACATCAAATGCAATATGCAAGGATTATTAATTCTTTCTGTTAGAGCAGTAACTTTTGACTAATTTCATCTGATATTTCAACAGATATTGCACATTGCTACTGATAACATACGTTTATCAGTGTATTCCTCATAAGTAACTCAGTAGCAAACGTAAGCACTTTCTAAGACAAAACCGAGGCCTGTACTCTTGACACTCCAAATATTTGCTCCCTCCAGACTCTTGTTTCTGAGAATTGATTGGTTATGTTTAATACTTTTTGTAGAGAGAAAAGAAAATCTCAATTGACTTCAGTTTAGATTTGGTTTCAAAAAAGTACAAAACAGTTTCCCAGATACAAAGGGAATATTTAAATTTTAACTCTGTGGATCTATGAATTGAAACTTTATTCAGCAATATAGCAGTTTCCTTGGGTAGGGATCAATTAGTTAAACACCACCAAAAAGGAATTAGACCATGGGAGTTAAACATACAATCCCCAGGTGGCCCTTGGTGTGATATTTGGCATCCCTTCCATTAGTTTCTAAAATCGCATTGACATACTGTACTATAATTTTTCTTCAAACCTACCCACTTCTTTTTAATATATTGTGGAGTTCTGTAGCCTAATAGAGGCTACTAGAGGACCCGGGTTTGATTCCCGGGCAGGACGAAACACCGGGCAAGTTTCCTTACTCCACATGCCTCTGTTTACCTAGCAAGAAGTGGGAACCCAGTTGTAAGTCGATTGGGGAATTGCTTTTCCGAGGTTAATAATCTTTTAAAAAAAAAATAATAATATGGTCACTCAATCCAGGACTGTTTGTGGGACACTACTGTGCACAATTGGCTGCTGTGTTTCGCCCACAAAATATAGTCAATTCACTTAACATTATATTCTGTGAAGAACTTTGAGATGTCTCAAAGATGTGATAAGGAGTTATATCAAACGCAAAGATTATTATTATTATAAAATGCAAAATTGTGCATTTATTATTATAATGCTTTTGCTCACGTACAAGTGTAACATTACACAACTAACACTGAATTGTAGAGCAAAGTAAAGTCTGAATTTCTGACTTTGTATTTCGAAGTCTGTATTGCTTTTACTTTATATTAAAGTTAGAATAAGTTGCCAAAATGAGATGTCACAGAAGCGAAAGGTGCAGGAATAACATAGGAAATTCCAAGATGGTTGGACAGAATATTATTTTTTCATTGAATGTTTTGGTAAGGCAACATGTGCAATTTGGATTGCAAGGTTTCAGTTATGAAAGATTGTAACATACAACGGTACTTTGACATATTGCACAAAGCAGAGTATTCAGAGTTTACTGGACAACAACAAGATTACATTTGTATAGCGTCTTTCACTTCGGGAGGACGTCCGAAGGCGCTGGACAGTGTACTGGGGTCAGGGGGAGGGAAGGGAGGAGAAGGACGGTGGCCGATGGAATGGTCGAAGAGGAGGGTCTTGAGGCAGGACTTGAAGGAGACTAAGGAGTGGGCGAGGTGGAGTGACTGGGAGTTGGAATTCCAGAGGTCGGCGGCAGAATGGCTGAGGCTCTGTCGCCAATGGTGGGGCAGGTGGGTCGGGGGATGTGGAGCAGGCCAGAGCCGGCTGAACGGAAGGAAAGGGCGGGTTGGTAGTGGGTTAGGAGGTCGCAGAGGTAGGGTGGGGCGAGGCCATGGAGGGCTTTGTAGATGAGGACCAGGATCTTGAACTGGATCCTCTGAAGGATAGAGAGTCAATGGAGTTGGGCGAGAATGTGGGAGATGGTGTCACGGAGTTTGGTGCGGGAGAGTACATGGGCTGCAGAGTTCTGGATTATCTGCAGCCTGTGGAGGGAGGAGTTGGGAAGGCCAACAAGAGTTTCAGCGGCCTGAGGGGTGAGGTAGTGGCGGAGTCGGGCGATGTTACAGAGGTGAGGGCAGGCAGAGCGGGTCATGGATGGAATGTCACCTAGGTTCCTGACTGGCTTGGTGAGTTGAAGTGTGCAACCATGGAGGTTGTCGCTGCCAGAGCCTGAGGTGCAGAGGCGCTGGCGCGAGCCAATCAGAAGGGCCTCAGTCTTGTTCATATTCAGCTGTAGGAAATTTGCCCTCATCCAAGACTTGATGTCCGATAGGCAGTCTGTCAGGACAGCAGTGGTCCTGGAGTTGAGGGTGGAGGCAGAAAGATAGAGTTGGGTGTCATCCGCATACATGTGAAAGTTGACCCCATGTCTGCGGATGATGTCACCAAGGGGGAGCATGTAGATATTAAAGAGGAGAGGGCCAAGGACAGAGCCCTGGGGGACGCCAGATGTGACAGTGCGGGGGCTGGAGGAGAAACCCTTAGAGGCAACAAAGTAGAGACGGTGAGAGAGATAGGAACCGAACCAGGCAAGGGCAGGTCTGTGAAGATTGAGTAAAGCTGAGAGGCGGTGTATGAGGATGGAGTGGCCGACAGTGTCGAAGGCGGTAAAGAGGTCGAGAAGGACAAGGAGGCAGAAGGAGCCCTGATCACAGATGTTCCTAATGTCATTGGTGACTTTGACCAGGGCTGTTTCCATGCTGTGGGCAGCACGGAAGCCAGATTGAAGGGGTTCAAAGAGGGAATGGCGGGAGAGAAAAGAGTGGACAGACTCGTACCTGAGAAAATCACAAAGATTAAAGAAGCCATGGAGTCTCAACAAAACATTTTTTCTGAACATGACAAAACATAGTGAAAGTGCTATGGATCCGGGAAGCTACCTGCATGAAGTTGTTGTATGGATGCCAATTTTATTGTTAGCAAAGAGCCTGCCTGTGCTGTGAAACTATTTTCACATGGGGAATTTATTAAAAGGTGCATGTTCAAATCAGCCAATGTAGTAAATTGGTATATTTGAGGAATTATACCACAAATAACTATAGACATTTTCAGGTATAGTATTGTTTAACTATTTTTACGGTGTGGCCCACCAAGTGAACAGTGTTAACTTAAAAGACCTTTGCGACCAGATGAGTTTCACCCCCCGTGGTTAGGCAGATATTATATATATATACACACAAGGTATATATACATAGCACAAGGTTCTGTGGTTTTTCACTGACAGCAATTAACCAGACCTTATTATCACTGCACTGGAAGAGTGCAACTCCATCTACTCTGTGCAGCCACATACTCTGCCAAACAAGAACCAAATGCATGTAGACTTTTTCTCAAAGATTGGATTGTTGTGAGTTAGACTTGTTTGCAATGCACATACATTCTGGAGTTGACAGTGCAATAGACGTAAATTGGAAAAAGTGGCTAAGGAAATTGTGACTTCGGATTTGGGAATAATGGATTAGAAGTTTCATATGAGATTTGCAAAAGGGATAATTGCAAATCTTGGACTGGTACCAACTGAAAACAGGCCAGTAAGCAAAATGTCAAGCCTAAAATTTGAAACGTCTTCCTGACGTGAAAGGCATTATATAAGTGTAAATTGAATGGTAAATTTATATTGTATTCTGAATGGACTTCTAGTTTGTGAACATTGTATTTTTGACCCCACTGTAAATGGGAATGACATTCATATGTTTCAGTATGGACAGATGCATGCATTTTTTAAGTTTTATAAATGGGATCGACAGTGACAGGTATCACTCTAGAATTGTGTACAACCAACTTGGCTACTGGTGATAATCAGAGTCTAACTAGGGGCCCATTCAAAGGGGCAGGATCAGCTTGATGCTATTGTGTTTTTTTTCTCTTTATTCGACTATAATTTTCTTCAATGAGATAGTTATTAAGCAAGAAGTAAGAAGAAGCTCAGCAATGGCACAGTATGTGAAAACTTGACAGGTCAATTGTCATCTCCTGGGAACAGTAGCTGTAAATAGCATACAGTTCAGGATAATACATGCATGTAAATGATTTGGCCCTCCTGATTGGCTCGCGCCAGCGCCTCAGCACCTCAGGCTCCGGCAGCATCAACCTCCATGGTTGAACACTACAACTCACCAAACCAGTCAGGAAGCTAGGTGTCTTGTTCGACCCTCAACTGTCTTTTCTTCCCCACATTCAAGCCATGACCCGCTCTGCCTTTCCTCACCTCCGTAACATCGCCCGACTCCGTCACTACCTCACCCCTCAGGCCGCTGAAACTCTTGTTCATGCCTTCATCACCTCCAGGCTCGACTATGCAAACGCCCTGCTTGTCGGCCTTCCCAACTCCTCCCTCCACAGGCTGCAGATAATCCAGAACTCTGCAGCCCGTGATCTCTCCTGCACCAAACTCCGTGACTCCATCTTCCCCATTCTCACCCGACTTCATTGGCTCCCTATCCTTCAGAGGACCCAGGTCAAGATCCTGTTCCTCATCTAGAAAGCCCTCCATGGCCTCACCCCACCCTACCTCTGCAACCTCCTAACCCTCTACCAACCCGGCTGCTCCCTCCGCTCAGACGGCTCTGGCCTGCTCCATGTCCCCTGACCCACCCACCCCACCATTGGCGGGAGAGCCTTCAGGCACTCTGCCCCCAACCTCTGGAATTCCATCCCCCAATCACTCCACCTCGCCCCCTCCTTAGCCTCCTCCTAGTCCCGCCTCAAGACCCTCCTCTTCGACTATGCCATCGGCCACGCCCCTTCCGCTCCCCTTCCTTCTCCCCACCTGACCCCAGCTTGGGTCTGAAATGCTGTACTCTGTCCAGCGCCTTGGGACATCCTCCCGACCTGAAAGGCGCTATACAAATGTAATCTTGCTGTTGTTGTTGGCTGAAAGTTACTCAGAATTTAATTAACAATCTTCATTTGTCATTTTCTTTCTCTCACACCACATATTATTTTGCAAATTACAGATGTAAAGCAAATACAAAGACTGCTGTGCAATACACTGCAATACACCAGAGAACTAAAAGTGGTCAGAATCCAGATTCATCCCTTTAATCATTCAGAGCAATGAGGCTGTGCATAGCACATTTTAATTTGTGTCCCACCAGCTGTTGTATTATTGTGTGATTTCTAGATCTCAATCAAGCTGTGATCAGCTGAGGAAAATCAGGCAAATGTAGAACAGTGGCGGAGTCAGCCCTCAGTCAGTGACTGGGAGCCAGTGACTGGGAAAGGGGAGAGGGAAACAAGAATTTAAAACAAAAGACTGGTTCAAGAATAAAAATACCTGTGCCAATGAGAAACTTGCTTGGTGCCAACCCTATTCACTGGAAAATTAGACAACAGCATTCCACACAGATAAGAGACTCAACACAACTTGCATTTATTTATTTTTTGTCAGCCAGAACATGCGAAAACCCATCATCATGCTGAAGAGTATGCAAACCAAACTAAGAGTTCTGTGAGTCCCACCATCTCTGGAATATACACGGATACTCCAGAGATGTTTATTGAAATGGAATGTGCAATCTTTCCCCAGAGGGACGGATCATGCTTACCTAAATCCAGAAAATATTAAGAACAGATTGGCAAGAGCCAAGGTTTAGGGACCCTGGAGTATGTATTGTGGAGTCAAACCAGCTAAAACTACATAACCTGTCATTGAAAGCACTGTCTGGCAAGCTTTACCGCTGTTTGTACAGCTGGGATACCCTGACTATTAACATGTTAGCCTGGCGCAGTGAGTCAGGAGATTATTGGTTTAAGCTCCAAATTGGGACTTGGAATCACAATCTAAGCTGACACTCCAATGCAGTCCTGGGAGGGTGTTGCACTGTTGGAGTTGCAGTCCTTTGGTTGAGACATTAAACCGAGGTCCCGTCTGCCTGTTCAGATGGACAAAGATCCCACGGCAAAATTCGAAAAGAGAAGAGGATTTCTCCCAGTTTCCTGGCTAACAAATCCCCAAAATAAAATTGGTCACTCACTCCATGGCTGTTTGTGGCTATGTTTGTGGGACATTGCTATGTGCAAATTGGCTGCTGTATTTGCTGCTAAAATACACAATGAATCCACTTTACAGTATATCCTATGAAGCCCTTTGAGACATCGCGACAATGTGATAAGGTCTATAACAAATGCAAGAATTATTATTATATTATTACATGGCTTTTTCTTGCAGGGTTAATAGGAGCTTAGGGGCAAGATGCCCTGCCCCTAGTGACTGGTCTGTGTTTCCAAGTCCTGCCGATGAGCTAGGGCTGGCTCTGCTATTATCAGCAATGCCCTGGAACACTACAAGTGCGACTGACTCAGGGCTGAACTAACGGGACTGCCACAGAGGGTGGACTCCATTCTGACATTCCGTTGTCAAACATACCTTGAAGATGCTCAGTGTGGTGGGAGGACCTTTACAGGACAGCTTGCCAGCCATTTTAATGTTCTCAAGGTTTAAATCCAATGCCGCCTCGCTTATCTTCCACCCCTCCCCAGGAGGTTAGTCACTAGTTGGTCATTTGACATCTGACAAGCACTGGTTTGAGCTCTCATTAGCTGGTTGGTAGGTACTAGGAGTTCCCAGCGAGCTTAATAGTGAGCAATACAGCATGAAATGCATGAGAGCATTGCCACCATCTTCCTGTTCACAGCTCGAACACATGTCCCTTCCCATTGAGCGATGTTTTATCCAGTTGGAGATGCTGAGCATGAGCACCAGCTGCTTACATCTCTGCAAACCAATCAAGGTGGATTCCACACGTTGGAAGTACAATAATAATAATAATAATAATAATAATAATCCTTGCATTTGATATAGTGCTTTTCACATCGGGAGGATGTCCCAAAGGGCTTCACAGAACACACTGTAAGGTGAATTGACTATATTTGTGGGCGAACGCAGCAGCCAATTGCACACAGCAATGTCCCATGAACAGTCGTAGATTGAAAATTACCAATTTATTATTATTTTTGGTTTTTGGAGGGATTATTATTAGGCGTGTGGAGTAAGGAAACTTGCCCAAGGTTTTGCCCTGCCTGGAATTGAACTCAGGTCTCTCGCTTGCAAAGCGAGTGCTCTAACCACTGAGCTACAGGACTCTACATGAACAATCACATGTTCACAAACTTGGGAATCCTTCCAGCAGCTGTCACCCAAACCTCAGAGTTTCCTCATCAGCTATCTGTTGAACACTTGCCTTCAGTGTGGTGGGAGGACCATGGGCTTTGGTAAATAGACTGTGAAGTCGCCTCCACTTCCAGGAGTGCAACCTCCCTGCAGCCACTTTCACTGTTTGCCACAAATCTACCTCCTACTTGATCCTGGATTACGCAAATGTGCCAAAGGAAGCCCCTTCACTGCATCCCAGGAGCTCCTCAAAGGAGGCTTGGTTGCACAAAGGTTTTATATGCCACAAGCTTGACCTGTATTGGGACCTTTCTGTCCTTGAAAAAGACAGGCATGGCCAGAGTGCCTTTTGCCCCTTCTCTGCGTGGTGCTTCAGCTCAGTGTCCAAGCAACAGTTGGTGGGCACCACAATGCCCAAGTATGGATAAGAATCAACAGTTGGGATTGTTGACATGTCTGCTGCTCCTGAGGAAAGATGCTGGTTTAAACTAAATTCCTCTTGTCTTCTTTTGTATTTATATAACACTTATCATGTGGAGAGAACATCTCTGAATCCACGATAATAAGATAATGCATTCTTTAAAAATATCTATTAATTTTGAGCTAAACAACAACAATTAACATACAAAGTATTGGTCTAAACAATCTGAGATACTTGCATTTGTTTTGGAAGCCAGAAATTCCTGATGAGACAGGCCTTTTAACTGTGGACATGCTTCCTGCACTGAGGCAAGTCGTTGGTTTAAATTGAATCCTGCCGGAAATCAGAATAAAATCAAAACTGTCTGAAGCACTGATCAATAAAATGAAATGAGTTTAATGCACCAAAGCTACAGATCAGTGAGAGTGACTCTGTTTTTTGCCGACCTAAGCAAGAATGAATCCCTGGTGTCTGCGGCTTTGAAACTCTTCATTTACCAATGACATTTTCTAAATCTTTTGAGTCATTATTAATATATAGATGTGAGAGCTTTGCAAAGGTCTTCATGTTCATCACTCCTGACAAGAAATATAAAAATACTGAAGGCCCTTCACTAAATGTGGTATAATCGTAAATTGTAACCAAATTTAATTAGAATAATTAGACGACTGAGCTTGAAATGCTCCCAGCCTTTGGAGTTGTGTCCCAGCCTCTTTTGGGTGCTTCCCCCCTGTATGAGCAGTGAACTAGAATCACTTCTATAATCTTTGGTTGTCGGATTTCTGTGTGCAAATTCGCCACTGTGTCCACCTTTAAAAAATACACAAACACTACACTTTAAGTGAATCCTGAGAAACGCTTTGCTCCTGAGGTGAAGGGCACAACATCAAATGCAAGTGTTCTTCTTATTCTTATTTTTTTCTGCAGTTTAATTTTGAGTAAATAATGTTACAGTACCCAAATATGAAAAATGAAAAGCCCGAGATGAAATGGAAGAGAATGATTGAGGTTTTTAAAAAAAATAATTGGGTGGTGATCCTTAAAATCATTCTCTTCTGAAAACTTTCATGCATCAGTTCCACCTCCTGCTTTCATCTTTCATATTTCCTGTGGAATCCGATAGCGTAGTAGTTAGCCCGCTCTCCTCGCAACCGAGAGAACCGGGGCTCAATTCCCCGGTGGGGCAAAAGCTCAGGCAAGTTTTCTTCCTCGACACATCTCTGTTTGCCTACCATAATTAGAAACCTGGTTGGTAGTAGATTGGTTAATTGCTTTCCGAGGGTAATAATCCATTCCGAAAAATATTGGTCTCTAAATCCACGACTGGTTGTGGACCATTGCTGTGCGAAATTGGCTGCCGCGTTTCGTCCACAAAATACACAGGGAATCCACTTTACAGTATATTCTGTGAAGCATTTTGAGGTATTGCAACGACTTCATAGGGTGCTATATCAAATGCAAGGATTATTATCATTATTATTGCTTGGGGTACTGTAACTTTATTTATCCAAAATTAAACTTGACATTATTTCTCTAGATCCTGTGTTTCATTTCCAGGATTTTGTTTAGACAGCCAGGTGTGGAAGCCTTTAACTATGAATAAGAGTATCCAAACCATACGCAAAATACTACAGATGCTGGAAATCTGAAACAAAAACAGAAGTCGCTAGTCAGTAGGTCGGGCAGCATCTAAGGAGAAAGAAAAATGAGTCAACGTTTCGGGTCCACAACCCTTCGTCAGAGCTGGGGCATGTTGGCAGGGAGAGGCTTTTAAAGACTAACAGAGAGGGGGAGGCAGGGCAAGGAAAACAAAGGTTGAAAATGGGGTAGAGGACAGGGGATGATGAGTTAAAGAAGTGTTACTGATGCAAAACAAAGTGAGGATTGCAACAAAACAGGGGAAAAAGAGGTGTTAATAATGCAAAACAAAGTGGGGGGAATTGCAACAAAATAGGCAACAAAAAAATTATCCAAACCGTACTGAGAGTTCTGTGTGTCACCTGAAAATTTTCAGAGGAATGCCCCCTATTAATTAATTATGTAGAGTATTAGGCACAGATTGGCAAGAGCCAGAGCTTGTGGTCCCAGAATGTGGCAGACAGAACTTTGGTTCAATATCTCAACCGAAGGCAGTGCAGATCTTTCAGTACTGCACTGGACTGTTAGCCTAACCTGTGAGCTCAAAAGTTGCAATATGGGGCTTTGAACCCATTGTTTTCTGACCTGAAGACGACAACGCTATTAACTGAGGCAAGATGACAAGTTACTCCATTCAAGTTATGAAGACATCTTACAAGCATCCAGTTAGGAGGCATTGTTCGATTTGGGCTGTCATGAACTGAATAACAATCCAATCTTTAACATTCAACATGATTAATTATTTAAATGATAAATCTTTTCCTCAGACAGCCCACTGATATGTTAGCTCTTCTACAATGTAAAGCCCAAGGGCAAAGCAGATTGATTATAAAGTGTATGTACTTACAAAATACAAGCAACATGAGATAAGTGATATTGGTAAGAAAAATGGAACAACTTGAGATCAAAGACAACTTCAGTTTTTACAAATAGAGGCATGAAAGGAACAATGGATTTTTCAAATCTTTTTGAACTAACTGTATATGTATTAATCTTAGGCGCTGGGTATAAATATTCTTTGGGGGAGCTGAGCCATGTTCTCCTTAAACGCTCTGTGATGCCAGAGCATTATATAAATGCAAGTTGTTGTTATTGTACATCCAAACCATGCTTAACTGAAGACTGCAAAGTGTTGTGTATCCCGGCACTGGATCCAACTCCCACCCACTCAACTGACTTTACTTCAGCAGCACCCCTCTCCAGCCACAACATCCCATTAGCTGGTAGATAGATCTTTGGGGGGGGTATGGGATAACAATTCTTTTGTGCATGCTTGAAATTCCCGTATCTACAATTTTCGCTGCTTGAATTCTGCAGCATTGTTGTACACTGAAATGATTTTGGAGGATGCAATGGACACTTAGTTTTGCCAGGTGTGTATAAAATATTTATTCAAAAAAAACTTTGGCAGTGGATTGAAGGCACAGTGTGCAATACTTGCAGTTCTTGGGTTCAAGTTTAGGTCAGACCACAGAGATAAAAGTCTTTGCCAGTTTTAGGGTCTTACCTGCAATTGGCTTGCCAATAGTTTCAGAAGGTGTCACTGAGGGGAGCACATAAATAATAAAGAGAAGAGGATCAAGGAGAGCATTGAAATACATCACAGGTGATTGTGCAGGAATGGGAAGAAAAGTTGTAACAGGTAGCAATAACAACCACAAATTATATTCATATAACGCCTTTCACATTGGGAGGACGTCCCAAGGCGCTGAGATCCTAAGTAGCTGTTTAGGCTCGAAGGGCCAAATGACCTCCTCCTGTTCTGTAATTTCTATGATTCCATGTTTCTATACTCTGCGCTAAGAGTCACTCACTGCATCGCACTCCAATAATTTCTAGTCTAATTGATTTGCACAGATCCTTCCAATCAGTTACAAGTTTCATATAACAACAACAACAACAAGGTTCCATTTATAGAGCGCCTTTCACGTCGGGAGGACGTCCCAAGGCGCTGGACAGTTGGGTCAGGACCCGAGCAGGGGGGAAATGGTCAGGGTGAGGGGAGGGAAGGGAGGGAGTGAGTGAGGAGGGCGTAGAGAGTCGAGAGGGGAGCTGAAGGCACGGTCAAAGAGAAAGGTCTTGAGACCGGCCTTGAAGGAGGAAAGGGAGGAGGCGGCGAAGGCACTGGGGGATAGAGTTCCAGAGCCTAGGGGCTGAGAGACTGAAACCCGGCCACCGATGGTAGGGCGGTTGGGGCGGGGGATGTGGAGCAGACCGGAGCCAGAGGAACGGAGGGTATGGGCAGGTAAGTAGGGGGATAGTAGGTCGGAGAGGTAGGAGGGAGCAAGGCCGTGAATGGCCTTGTAGGTGAGGATGAGGATCTTAAATTCAAATTCGAATTGAATATAATACCTGCCTTCAGGATATGTCTAAATTATTTCTCAGTATTAATTCTTACTTAACAGCACAAGCAAACAGTTATGGAATATTGACAAAGGCATTCTTGATATTAACAATATTTTATCAATTTTATGAGGTTCTTCTTCATTTATCCAGAAAGCGTCAGAGGTTGGCAGGATAAATATGTAATGGAAATGTAATGACAAGGGCTGAGCGTGTTCTTCATGGAATTATAAAAAATGCTTGTTGTTACTCCATGTTTGTGGTTTTGTCACCATCCATTGGAATAGCCAACAGCAATTTATCCCAATTCTCAGTGCTCCAAGTTCACTACTGTTTGGGAATAATGGGGTTGCAATACTATGCATAGGGAAGTGCTATTATTAGTGACTCCTCAATACAAATTGTTACGGCTCCCCCAGAGAACCCCATTTATATCTTGCTGACTTGCACAAATCTGAGGCAACTTCAGGACATAGCTGAGAACTTGTGAGTAATGCGCATAAAGTTATTAAAACAAATCTTAGCTTTTAATGTAATGCCCTTCATGTCAAGAGGCTGTGTCAAAGTGCTTCACAGGATTTTACTGTAAAACATTTTATCTGTATTTTGTAAGCAAACATGGCAACCCATTTGCACACAGCAATTTTTCACAAGCAGCCATGAATGCCCAATTTCATTTGAGCGATTGTTGGCCGGTTCCCTGCAGGAGACACACTTTACGCCCTGAGGCGCTAGCTCCAATTCTGAGGCACCATTTACACTACAGTTTGCTCTACAAGTGACTTTTCAACCCATTGTCAAAGAGGCACTTGCAAAGACATGTACATAACTTGACACAACCCCTCAGAAGGTGATTTCCTACCAGTACATCTTCCAGTGTTTCTCTGATCATGCTGTTATTCAAATATCACTGTTTGATATTGTTTTTAAAACAATTCGTAGTTTCTGAAACAATTGTTTGTCAAGAAATGATCACAAATGTAACGCCTTGCAAAAGTCCTACAGATGAGTGTTATTTTAGTGAAACAGAAAAATGTTCACCCCAGGCATGCTAGACATACCATTTGCTGTGCTAACCATATGGAGCTGTTATTTATCTGGCAGGCAGGGGAAAGGCCAATGACTGAGTCACTGAATTGTGCACAGCTTGACACTGCTGGTTTTAACGCTCTCCTGCCAACTCTGGTCAAAATGTAGCAGCAGATATATGAGTTTTGAAAAATGATTTCATTTTGAAAGTTCATTACACTGGGTGAGGCACACCAAAGACTCTTTCTGTTTCATGCAGTATGTGTTTCTCCCTGATTTACAAGATTATTTTTTAACCATCTGAAATGCATTTTTCCTACTTGTTGCACCATTCAGTCTGTCACAGTCACAGACATACTCAGCTCAAAATCACTCACACATAGACCCTGCAGTTACTACAGTCACTCAGAAATCTGATCCAAGTACAGCATTCCAGCATTCTACTCTGATTAACTCCTTTTATGGAGAAATTGAGACCCTGCCTTTTCTTTGCAATTTTATATTGAGATTCATCTTTCCTATTCTTTTCGTCTCCTGGAATCTTTTTCCCTCTTTTTTTTCCACAATATTCTTGGTGTTCATTCAGGCAACCTCCATGAATCAATCATTCTTTGTCTAGCTAACAAGAGTAGAGATTATTCCCTGGGTGTCTCTGTGCAAAGAGATAGGAAAAACAAATATTCCAACAACCTCGATTGACACAAAGCATGAGATGATCATAGGAGTTTTCACAAAAAATCTTAAAATCTGATGTGTTGCCCTAGATTCCCTCGAATATCTCATGTCCATAAAAAGCGCTTTTTTGGCTGTTTTTCAGCACTGAATGTATTGTGGAAGCAGAGGCTGCAGCTTTATAAAGTGGGTGGAACACAGGCCTCAGAGTGTGGGGATTTAACAACCCATTCCAAATGACATGCTGAGAGAGAAGTTTAGCACTGTTCGCTAACCTTCGCCAACTTTTCATTCCTATGGTTACAGTGGGATTAAACAACGTAAATGCAGATCAGATAGTTAATTTGCATTTGCGAAGACACGTGTGGCCTTTACCTCCTGGCAGTCGGTTCAAAGTAGCTGTGGTGCAGGTCCGAGAGCAGAGTGGCAGTCTGACCTTTAACATGGGTGATGTATGACCTTGGCAAAGAAGGATCATTAGGGAGAAGACAGAGGGATTAGTCCCGTCAGCACTGCAAGGCAAACAAAGATCAAGCTCCCTACTCCAGAGTATCAGTTTGAAAGGTAATATATTTTCTTTACCTCCGGCCTGGCTCAGTTGATAGCACTCTTGCTTCTGAGTCAAAAGTTTGTGAGTTCAAGCCCCATGTCCGGACTTTGTACTCACAGTCTAAGCTGACAGCCCAGTGTAGAGATAGGGGAGTGCTGCATTATTAAATGTACTGCCCTTTGACATGAGACTTTAAATCAAGGCTTGTCTGATTTTTCAGGTAGATGATAAATATAAAGATCCCGTGAATTTTAAATTCTATTGAATGTTATTAATTTATTATTTTTCCTCTGGCATTATTATTCCAAAAGATAAGGGAGTTTCTCCTGCTGTCCTGGACAACAATCCCCAGATAAAATTCTGTTCATCTAATTCATCTTCAAAACTATGGAGCCTCTGAGCCACTTGGACCTCTGAGCCACTTGGCCCTATGGTCTTCCCTAATCTACAGATTTCTCAGATGAATTTTGGTTTCAAATGAAAAATACAGTCATAAAACCAACTACAGTATTTCTTAACAAGCAAAACAATAAACTTGTCAAAACTCCTCTCAGTACTACATATTCTGGGTACAGATTTCACATGTCTAGTAATGCATCAGTAAGCAAACATGACTCCCTGATGCTGTGACACCGCAAGAGATAGTTCAGCTGCTGGTGGCTGCACAATCTGACTCTTGTTAGTGTAAGCCATGTGTTCTTTGTGTTTGGTACATATTGCCTGACACCGGCCATCCCACTGGCTGATAAACAGTGTGAAGGCAGCAGGTCAGCGATGCAGCCTGTCACTGCTAAGCCAAAAGGGAGTTGAACGACAAAACAAATGTGATTGCAGTGCACAGGCTGAGTGATGAGAGACCACTTGCTGCTTTGGCTGAAAGAAATGATACTTGGAGCAAAAAGCAGACCCCCATAGTACTCTTTGCAAGCCACAGAACAGCTTTCTTTTTAGACAGAATCAATAAGCTTGAGAGACAAAGTGCCATTTAAAAAGTAGTACAAAATGTCAAACATGCCGAACAAACAGACAATCCAGCCATAACAGACTGAGTGTTCAAAGTGTTTATTTGATTACTTGGGATGTTTGTAAAAAGCTGCAGTGAATCCTGTAGTTCCAATTGGTTGGGATGTCCTTCCAGCCCATCAGCTTTGGCAAAGAACGTTCTTCACTCCATTGATTTGAATAAGCTTTGCTCCCTGTGCTCCCTGTTCACACTCCCCTGAGTTACCAGTTGGAAAGTTTGGCAAAATAAAAAAGCACCAAGTTTGCCTTCAGTTACACCAAGTTGTTTATTGTTTGCCAACAAAACGCTATTTCAGTGAGCGAATAGTGAACCTGTGGAACAGGCTCCCGAGGGAGATGGTTGAAGCAGGAAATGTTGATTCCTTCAAACACAGATTAGAGAGTTTTATTTTAGGAAATAACCTTATGGGATACAGTACATAGCTAGTTTGGGACATATGTGCATGTGACCACCAGGAAGGTGGAAGGCAAACTAGCATTTCTTAAGTTCTTATGCAATTTTAAAATATACATAGTCACTCTACTTTGAGACATCATCCTGACATGAAAAGTTCTGCACTAAATGTAAGGATGTTTATTATTATTATTTTTATGAAATCTAAGGCTAGCAGATTGTGAATTCCAGGTTGGAAAAATCTGTAAAAAGCCAGTGAGTGACTCTTAGTCGGTTTCCTATTGATATTTTACCAGCGGACCTTTTTTTTTGACACTTTTCCAGTTTGGAATTCATGTTTCACCACTTCAACTTTGCCAATCTGATAGATTCACATATTGGAATTTGTGATTAACACAATTAACCAGTTTGCAAATATTATCAACAACAACAACAAATTGTATTTATATAATGTCTTTCACATCGCTCGCATCTTAGACCCTTTGAAACAAAATATATTCATTCCATCACCAGCTTCATTTGCTCCCAAACTATTAGCTATTCTGTAATGGTTGACCTAAACCCTCTTTAATCTATGGGCAGTTTGCTCAATGAGGACCCCAGCCAGTCAAATTACTTTTGTCTTTTACCAACATACTGCGGCTACAGTGAATCTGCAGAATATCTGCAGAATAGACTGGAGCAAGCCACCAACCTTGCTTTAACAACACCTTCCAGCCCTGTGACTTCCACCATCTAGACCTTGGAAACCCTATCACCTCTGAGTTGCCTTTCAAATAACTCGATATCGAGTCACATGGATCTTATTGCACTAGGAGAGAAATTGCAAACTTCTGTCACATGGGCAGGTTGTAAGCGGTAATACACTGATGTGATAGCAGGTGTTTCCCACAGATGTCACAGAGGTAAATGAATTCTGGAGCCTGACACTACAATTCATCTATTACATTAATACAAAATGATTTAGCTTGATTCCTGTTCTTCTCCAGTGAAGAATATTAAAGTTAACCTTCAGTGTCGGGTAAGCAGTGGGAATGATAACCAAAAACTCCAACATAAATGCCAGGTTACGTTATTTTAAAATTCATTCATTTCTACCTCTGCTCTTTGATATAAGAGTGACGAATACAGCGCATCTTCCTCTTATTATTCTGACCTTTAGCCTGCAATCTCACAATTTATAGACTGATTTCCTTCACCAAAGCAAAACATGCCACAAACAGAATACTGATCAAAACTACAAGAAGGTGTAAAAATATAGACATTGCTCACTGTTGTTTTCCCAATTCAACTCTTAAAGCAGAATAATCACCTTTATCAAATCTGCAACTAGAATTGGTAACAGCTGAGACCTAACAATTTAGTTCAGAATTAGTACAGAGACTTTGATGATGTGCATCCTTAATAGGAAATCCCATTTGTGGCCAACATTGCTAAAGGCATTGCTGGATTTTGTTGCTATATATTTGCTTGCCAGATAACTAAAGGAAGCAGCAACAAACAAAAAGTAAAATTAAATTGTAAATGAATTACCTCTATAAATTATACATATAAAATGACATTATTGCGTTCATAACTACACAGTGAAAAATTTGTTAAAGTTACCAAACAGAACAGAATAGCCCAAAGCCCACATCAACTAATCCTTTACATTGAATGAACAAAGCAGAATACCGTCCTACGCATCTAACTGATGCTTCCACGTAGAAAAAAAAAAAAGACGCAATAGGATAGAATGGTTGTGAGGAAATCCTTTTGAAGACTCATTGGCAACTTTTTCACTCACTGAGTTATGAGATTTCTTCACTTGTGTATTAGAATCAATATCTCACTGCTTCCTATTGGGCTATTCCTCCTCCCTCCATCGTGTACTGAGCACTACAACTCTATTGCGAGCTATTCCAGCAAATGATAAAATAAGTTTGTCATGCCAAATGTGTTGAAATTCAATCCTTAAAGACTTTATATTGATTCCCCAGACATTGAGTCAAGCTTGGGTATCACCAAGAGATATGGTTCCTTTTGTGGTCAGATGGACAGATAACACAAGCAGAAATCTGAGCTAATCCCAATTTGGTGGGTTGTATCAGGTCTGTCCAAACCCAAGCTTTACTTGTTTCAAGTCAGATAAGCTCCTTTCAAGGTTGAAAAAAGAAATAGGAGAATTCAGGTTACCTGCTGAAAATGTATTGGTGTCAGGATCACAGACATTCCTCTCCACCTACAATCAGCTGTCATAATGAGACTGGATGCGGAAATAAATTTACATAGACATAGATTTACATAGATTGTACAGCATGAAATCAAGCTATTTGTTTTATCTAGTGTGCCAGTGTATATACTCCACACAAGTTCTTGAGTGTGTCTAGCTACAGGGGGTCTAGGTTATCTTTTTGAGATCCTTAACCTTTCTTACACTGGGATTTGATTTCCAACACTTGCAAATATATTTGTTGTCTTAATTGCATTTCTGAATGTCACAAAATTAGCATGTGACAAATCTCAAAAAACAAATGCTATCGTGAAGTGACTGGTCTTTGCTTGTAAGCTTTAGTTCAGAATTTATGACTTGGGACAGCCCTGATGGTGCGGTGGATAGAGCTGCAGCATCAAATCCTGGATGAGTGCAAACTTCCTGCAGCTGAATATGGACAAGATTGAAACCATACTCTTTGACTCCCATCAACGTCTTCACTCCTGTGAATCTAAACTCCTCAACCTTCCTGGGCTCTCCCTCAGACTCACTGAAACAGAGTGCAATCCAGGTGGCTGATTCGACCTTCAGCTTTCCTTTCTCCCCCACATCTGGTCCCTGACCAGGACCGCCTTCCTCCACCTCTGCTGCATTGCCCGCCTCTGTCCATACCTTACCCCTTGTGCATGCATTTGTCACCTCCCGCCTGGATTACTCCAAACGCACTTCTGGCTGATCTCCTCAGCTCCACTACTCAAAAGATCCAATTCATTCAGAACTCTGCCACCCGCATACTGACCCGGACCAAACTCTGTACCCACATCTCACCAGTTCTGGCCAGGCTCCACTGGCTCCCCATCACTAAATGGATCGACTTCAAGATCCTCAGACTCGTGTTCAAATCCATTAATCCATTAAATCACCTTGGCACCTCCTTACCTCTCTTACCTCCTCACTCCCAATCCACCACCCTCCGCTCCTCTGCTCGACTGGCACTGGCCTCCTCTTGTCCCTCGCACCCTCTGCTCTACCATTGGAGGTCGCGCTTTCAGCATCCATGCCCTGAAACTCTGGAGCACTCTCCCTCAATCCCTCCGCCTTGCCCCTTCTCTTCTCTTTTTGAAGTCCCGCCTGAAAACCTTCCTTTTCGACCTTGCTTGCTGTCACCTCCCTCTCCTGGACTCAGAGTCAGGCTCTGCTACTGTTAAGCGCTCTGAGATGCTACCCTGTGTGGAGGGCACTATTTAAGTGCAAGCTGTTGTTGTTGTTGTTTTTGAAGCTCTCAGAAATCACCTCGAAAGGAGCAGCATGAGTCCTGGTTGTGAATCATCGACTGATGACCTGAAATCTGTCATTTTACTCCAAATTGAGAAGTTAAGATTGTGAAGGGGAATTTTATGACCAACATCAGGAAGCATTTCCTTCCTCATAGGATAATCAATAGCTGGAACAGTTTAACAGGTAGGGAAGATTGAGGTTAGAATACTGCACCTGTTTAATAAACAGCTTCACAATGTAATTGTATGGTTTGTATATGGAAAAGATGAGATTAAAAGTGATCGTATTCCCAACAAGTTGTTCTCCTACCCGGTTCCCTATTTCAGCAGCAAGTTTTCTTAAAATAGCCCAGGATCTTGTCCTGCATCATGCATCCATGTAACTCATTCCAGATGTTGATCACTCTCTATGGGAAGATAGGCTTCCTGTTTGTCCCAAACTTGCCCTTCACAACACAAAACATGTGTTGCTTTGGTCAATCTAACCATTATTCTGTTACACAGTCACTCCACTTTATAGAGAATCATGTAAAGTACTTTGGGATGTCCTCCCGTCATGAAAGGCACTATACCGTATCCAAATGGTTATTAGTAGTAGCACTGGTATTGGAATGAAAGCTTTGTGATTTAAAGGATTAAAAGCTCCATGTCCTTCCAATCAAATGTTCCTAGCTTGACCAGAACACTGTACAGCTTCAAAATGACTTGAGGGGAATCATTTTCCCATCAGGACTAGATGCAGATCCAAATATGCACCACCAAAAAGGATGAGATGGCACAATTACATACATATTGAAGGATTTACTCCCCATAAAGGAATATGATGCACAAACTGAGAACAATAAAGCCTGGCATAAAGACTATTAATAAAGAATTGGTGCCTCTTCACTCTGAAAGTACAGATGTGGAGTGATGCATTCTATGTCCACCTTACACAGTTTGGAAATTATGGGATAATTCCTGCATATTGAGTTATATCATCATTGTACAGGATAATATATAAAGGGAATTTGGGGGATGGGACATATGAATGATGGGAAATCGATTCTATTTGGTTGTTTTAATTTATCACTAGTGCTAATTTAAGACACTGATTTGAGCAAATTGCTGTCTGTATGCTTCAATGGTTACCTGCAGCTTATTACCTCCAGGGCACTTTCTAAAGGACTTTAATCTCCACAACGTGGGCCAGAATGTTTTACATTTCATATGTATTGAACAAGAGGGAAGATACCAGACTTAATTAAGTTGTAAATGGAAAAATGTGGTAACGCACAGAAACCTGAATGGTGGGTTGGAATGATCCATACCAAGACTGTAAGAATACCTTATATATCAAGTCTACTGGCAATGTCATCATCAAAATTCTACCTTGCTAGCTGCCACAAACATACAGTCACTGCACTTTACAATAGATTATGTAAAACACTCTGGAACATCCTCCCAATGTGAAAGGCACTATATCAAATGTAAAGATTACTATAATCTGGATATGGATTGCTTCTGTTTATTGAATCGACGGTGCTGATAGAGACTGGGTGCACTTTGAGGTAATATATTGCAAGTATTTCTCCTCCCCCCCACCCACCACCACCCCCCGCCTCCCACACACCCACACAAACACAGTCACAGACTTTACAGAAGAATGTGGTTCAAAAGGTCAACTTTTCATCTTCCAATGCTCTTTTAATTTTTCAACAGGGATCACTGCAGGTACTTACAAAACCAGTTTGATTTGCTGCAAAGTAACTTTTGAGAGACCAACAGGAGACACAACAGCTTATTGTCTGACTGATATTAATATGCAGTCATTGCCCCTGGAATCAGGATAATTTGGTTGGAAGGACATAGAGCTTTTATTCTTTAGGTTACAAACTGCCGCCTGTTTGATGACAGAAGCTATACTGCTGCTGAATTACGACTGTCTCCAATGTACAAACAGTAAAACCCTGTTAAATCTGTAATGCTTCATTGGTACAAGAAAGTTTATCATATATTACTGACTTTTGAAAAAAAATTGTATTCTTTCTTAAGCCAAATACATTTTCTCAAGCAAGATAAATTATCTTGATCTTAGCAGTTACTTGATGAGCATTTAGGAAATTGCTTGTACGGGGATCTGTGTGTTTATATTTGCATATTATTCAGGCTCTTTCGTTGACTCCTAGTGATCATACATGATCTTCAGACAACAAAACAGCCGGAGCCCAAATCTCTGCTGATGCTAATCTACTGCAAGCCATGAGTAGGTTTGTTGGAGTAGATTGGGGTTTTCCCCTGGGAGAAGTACCTCTGGCCTTACCCAACAATTACTCCTCAGTAATATGATTGGGAGTGAAAAAATGCTGCATGGTTAATTGAAGAACTTGTCCTTCCTCTTCGTGCATTGGTACTCGTCCAACTCAACCACTTTGACATGCTTTGTATAGAAATATTTTGCACATTACGAAGGAATCAATTACCACTGGTGAGGCTCCAGCAGGCTATAAGTAAGCAAATGTGGTTCCTATTTAAGAAAAGTGACAAAACTATACTTAGCCACTTGACCCATCAGCTTCGCCCCAATAATTAGAAAAATGTTACAGTCAAGCATTAGAAAGAATATGGAATATTACCTTTATAATAATAATAATCCTTGCATTTGTCATAGCGCCTTATAATGTCGTCGAGACAACAACAATACCAACTTACATTTATAATTTCATAGGTTTTTTTAGAGTTGAGATCTCAAATAGGCTGTGAGAAACAATATGATGCAGTGTACCCTGACTCCTAAAAGGCATTTGACAAGGTATTACGTGAGTGATTCCTTCACAAACTGACGACCTCGAGTATCAAAGGTAAGACATGAACGTGGATTTGAAATGGGAGTGGGGGGGTGGGGGTGGGGTGGAAGGAGGTATTAAGATGAGTGTCTGTATTGGGACCCTTCCTGTTCCTTATGGTATTAGTAAACCATATTATTTTGCCCAAGTGGTCATTCTCCATATACCCAAACCATGAGTGCTTGCAGATTATTGAATGGGAGGTGGGGTGGGTCCATCACACTCAATTACAATTTAATTCTCAACCATCTTCTACACACAGGCACTTTCCAACAGCGGTTGCTTGATAGACATAAGGAATTGGATAATATTTCCCTTTTCCTAGCCCAAGGACTCTGAGACCAATTTGCAGCTAAAATAAGCTAGAAGCATGGACCGGGAATTCAACCTGGAACCTTTCTAGCATCTGGCTCATCTGAAGACTGGGCAATGTACTTACTAACTACTGGGGGAGCTGTGCATTAATCCCTAATCTAAAACAAAACATGTTTTGGTGTGGAGTACAATAATTCATTGCTTTGAGTTTATATATTTACGAGCATTGAGCAGACGAGGCCCCTTGCACAAGCCAACAACAACAAACCACAATTCCCCGCGAAACCACCTATACTATAACTTTGTCATACATCAGAGCAAATTCTTGCTAATTTCACCTATCATTTCATTTGCACCATACTTACGTTCAGTTTATTCACTGACGTTTGTGTGAATTCTGTGTGCAGATTACACCTAATTAATTGAGTAGAATATTTCACAATGAAGAATCAAGCACTAGGATTGCAACATGCAATGTGTTATTTATTGTTGTGATAATTATTACATTGTTTATAAATGCGATATAGCAGGCCAGCTGATAACAGGACTGGCTAATGATGTGACCTCTACTTTGAGCTCTGTCACAATTGTTGGGTCCAAAGCCATGCCGTATATATTGGATTAGAGGGGTGAGATTGTGAAGAAATCCCTGCTATCCACATCCTGAAGTTAATTTTTATTGCTATAGTATAGGAACGGCGCTGGGAATCAAGCTTTAGTTTTTTAATTGAAAGACTTTAAAGTAACACTAAAACCAGGAGTTCTTATGGAATGGTAAGTATAATTATAGTAATAATAATTCTTGCTTTTGATATAGTTCTCATTGCGTTTGCAAAATGTCACAAAGTACTTCACAGGATTTACTGTAACACATAGTAACTGCTTATTGTAGGCTAACGTTCCAGTCAATTTGCGCTCAGCAATGTCCCACAAACAGCTAGCAGGTGAAAGACCTTTTTTTCTTCTTTGGGGATTGTTGGTGCATGGATTAACATGCATGCTTGTGGGACATTGCTGTAAGGTAATTGACTGGCTTGTTCGCCAACAAATATACAATTGCTACATTTTACAGTATATTCAGTGAAGCACCTTTTGACTTTCCACCGACATGATTAATCGCTATATCAAGTGCAAGGATTATTATTAAGGGTAGAAGTTTCTCCCCATTAAATGTAACATCAGTGACTGTGGCAAAATATGAGATTTCAAGTAGAAACAAGAGTTGATGTGCCTTTCTGTACAAATGCTGAGAGATGTCAGCTTTAAATTCGCCCAACATGTTACCTTTCGTGTTTTGGGACCTTATTCTAAATAACTTCCTCATCAGACTCCATGATAGTAATATGGATAAAGCACTGTACATGTGTAGCACTAAGCCATACAGACCAAAAGGTTGCAGGTTTGATTTTCATGTGGGTGAGTTATCTATCTCAAACATGGCAGAAATAGGAACAATGAATGGCTTTTGATCCCTTGAACTAAAGGGGAAAAAGTAATTCTATGTTTGCATCTTGATTGCTATCCAATGTTAGCAATCTGTTAAAAGTGTGGACAATGAGTAACAGCAGGACTGGGATTGGTTTCTGTGTCACCTGTGGTTAAATAACCTGTCAGCAATCACCATCAAGACCTACTCCCCCATATACTGCTGTACAAATAAGCTATGTAGATGGGTTTATTTTGTGTTTTAAATAATATAACGTTAGAGAGGCCTTAATAAGTGTTTGTCTCTGAAAGAATTATCCATAGATAGGATTCGTTTATTTCATTTATCTAACCGTTTTCTCTCATTACAGGGTCTTGGGGGTTTAATTCATTCAAACCTGCTTTCTTACCCTACATTTTGATTAATGACGTGCTCCTCAAAGAGTGCTTGGAAATGAACCATGTTCCCATTCTTCAGGAAATTATTTTCAAAATAAAGGTCTCAACCAATTATTATTCTGTCCTTTTTGCTTCGTTGGCAGTGCAGTTCCTTCAATCAATAGAATAGTTTCTGTTTAAGTGGAGAGGGAGGACAAGGTCACCGAGGAACTGGCATGAAGGAGTTCCCAAACTCAGTTGTAGAAGATGATGAATTAACATGACTTGATCTAGTCATCAACCCGGGGAACCTCAGTTATCTTGACGTTTCATCTACATACATTAATGGTCTTATCCTGCTGGGCTCAGCAAATGCTGATTATGTCAATAGCTCTCTCTCTTATATAGATAACATTAAAAGGAACAGGCCAACAAATATAATAATAAACCTTACATTTGATATAGCACCTCCTCTTTGACCATGCCATCAGCCACCCCCCTTCCCCTCCCCTCCCTTCTCCCCCCCTGACCCCAGCTTGGGTCTGAAATGCTGTACACTGTCCAGCGCCTTGGGACATCCTCCCGACGTGAAAGGCGCTATACAAATGTAATCTTGTTGTTGTTGTTATAATGTTATTGAAATGTCTCTCCCGAGGTGGGGCTTAAACTCAGAGGTGAGAATGCTACCAACTGAGCCAGGCTAACACTTATAATCTGTAAAAGCAAATCAAAGTCATTTGCACATTTTGATTTTTAAAAAAGACTGACGACGAGCATTGCTTTAGGGTGAATCAAGACCCTGTGAGTAACATACCCATAGTATAAATAGAACTACTTGCCAGTGACAGGTAAGTGAACATCAGGTTCCTGAATGCTAAAGACCATTAAATCTCAATTGTGCCTACAGTGCTTATGAGGGATCTTTCACATGTGAAAATCTGTTTTTACTTATTGTCACTGGGGAGATACCCTTGATTTTATTTCTCTGTCCTTGATATCACTTCCATTCTTTTGCATCTTTGTAATGGATGTCTAATCCTTCCTATTCAGATCACTAAATACTGGCTGTTTTTTAAAATAGTGGACTGTAACAGAAACTCCTTTATCTCTGCCTACTGATGTTAGTAGCAGAGTTCACTCCTACTCCCATCACAGCACTTTGGGACATCCTTCCCATATGAAAGGTGCTATACCAAATGTAAAGATTCTTATTATTATCATAACACTTTTTCATAGCAACATTTTATATAAAACATGACATAAAGCAGTATAGGCTGGAAAGACTGTAAAATCTACAAATATTTCTTAAAAGAAATTAGCTGTAGACTAAGGTAGATTAATAATTCATGTATATATCATTAATTAGTTTTCAAATAATTTTATCTTAACAACTACAGATATAGTTAATTTTATGCTAATTTATGGATATTTAAAAAAATCTATTTGGTTTATTGTATAATGTATAACAAACCTTGTCAGGTTTGAATAGCGAAATATTAATTGCACTGGAGTAAAGTTATAAAATGGTCAGTTTAGAATACTGAACCTTCTGAGTGTAAAGTAGATTTTCCCGTATTCATTTGTTAAAGCAATCTCAGTGCATTGGGTCTGAACTGGTGAGACAGGAATAAATCGGAAAAGCCTATAACCGCACTGAAGATCTGACTACAAATAGTGGTTTCTAACAGTAAGGGATAACTGGGCACAGTGATTATTGTCTAGTATGATTTCAGAACAAATTATTAAAATTAATTTTCAACTACCACCACCAACAATGACTTGCATTTATATTGTGCCCTTCATGTGGGGTGATGTCTCAGAGCACTTAAACCAAACATCATAAATACAGCATTTATTTCAGGAAAAATAAATAAGTAATTAGTCAAGTAACAAACTCTCGGATTCCCTTTGCCTTTTTGCAGTGATTTAGTACAGAAATGAACTTCAAGAAAAATAAAGTGGATCCTTGTTCACATACGCGGACAAATTTGCAACTAATCTGTGAAATGTCTATTCACTTTTTATTCTTCTGCTAAAATTCAAGTTTTGCAAATGAGACGACTATTCCTCCAGCAAATTCATTTTCATCCGAGTAAAACAGTTTTAAATTATAATAATAATAATCACCCTTATATTTGGATGCGGCACCTTTTAAGTCGGAAAGACAACTCAAAGCACTTCACAGGATATTCTGTGAAGTGGAGTAATTGTATTTTGTAGTGAACTCAGCAGCCAATTTAAATAAAAGACTTTATTTCAAAGTCTTTGCACAGAAGAATGTCATGTTTGATATTATCTCAGAGAAACATCATGAAATCAGAACGCACAGTATTCAGTGGAACAACTTTGAGAGAGAATGAGTTTGGTTTGGGCCATAATTTATCCATATTCCTGAAAATTGAAACACACTTTAGTTAAACATATATCATTTTCATAATCATCATAGTTTTATCTTCTCCTTTTGTATTTGGCTATTCTTTTTCTGTATGCTACTTTTGATACACTTGTGTGTATCAAATTGTTTGATTACATTTGGAGTCAAGGTTGTGCACAGCAGAAATCTGCTTTGTTTGCTCAAGAGCGTTTTGATGTTCCTTGGAACGTATTGTTTTTTTCCAAGGGGGATGGATTTGTAGTGTGTATATTCCTATTTTCACTATTCAATATTACTCAAAAGCTTGTCGGATCATATTGCTTTCTTCACAATAAAACTATTACCGTAAGCAAGCAATCTTGTCATCTGAGAAGACACTGTCAGAAAGCCAACTACTACATCTGTAATTTGAACTATTAAACTTGACTTCGGATAATAGATTAATGGTGTCAAATTAACACCTTGAGGCTAATGAATATCCATTGGCTGACACCAGACTCACACACTGTAACAGATGCTCTGTTATATCTCTGTCAAACAAATAATGCTTTGCTCAGTTGATAGCATTTTAGTCTCCGGGTCAGAGGATTGTGAATTCTAATGCCATGAAAGACTTGAGGCCATACTAAGCTGATTTAAATTAAAGCGTTCAAATCAACATATTCCAGTGGTGGTGGTAACATCGTGACATCAGAGCTGCAATCTTTCAAGTGAGACGTTAAATTGAAGGCGCACGTGCCTCTTAAAGATGTGTATGACAGTACTTTTTAAATATCTTTTTTGGTGGGAGGGGTTAGCCGGGTGTCTGACAATTGCAGAAGCCCATCACCATGCTTAAGAGTATCCAAAAAGAGTTGAGATTTCCATGCATTTCACCTACACATGGAAATCCCAGAAGTAGATTGTTGGAATGGAATGCGCACTCTCTCCCTGGAGGGACGCTTCCTGTTTACCTAATTCCAGAAAGTGATTTAAACAAAGAATTTAAACAAAGAAAAGAGTTTCTCCCAGAGTCATGGCCAACAATACTGCATATATGATTTGCTTCATGGCTGTTTTTAAATACACAGTCACTATACTTGATAGAAATTTACTTATTCTGAAAAAAATTGTGTTTGCATTCTTTCCAATCACCTTTTATTTTACCACAAAATAAAGATGATATCAGTTTAAATGAAAAGCCTTCAAAGCAAAACAAGCCAGTAGATATTTTCCCCCCACAAAGTAGTGCATATGTGAAATAGGATCCCAACAAATACATTGTCTTTCATATGGGAACTAGATACATAATAGGAGCCAGTACTATAAGTTCACAGTCAGTAAGGTTACCAATATCAGAGTATATGTTTCAGAGATAGTTAATTTACAGATCATCAGAGAAATATCATTCCCATGGAACAATTTCATCATTGGGCTTAAATTTGAACTCTATTAAGTTATTATTCATAGCCGAAGGTGAACCCCTGCCAATACAGTCTCAATAGAAGTCGGAAAAACCAAGATTTGAACTTTCTGTTCACTATAAATTCCCCAAAGACTATGGTTGGCATGTGGGACCTAGCTTCTTTACCTCTGCCATTGAAAATGATGCCAGTATACTGCAACTTCAATTGAAAGAGCATTATGTAATGCAAAGGGGGAGATAGGGTCTCCTTAGAGCTGAACTGGCACAGCACAGCTAGCCTGGATCATTGACAAGAATTGGAAAGGCAGACCAGTCACTGGGAGCAGGGAATCCTCCCGACCAGCTCCTGTTAACCCAGCAACCCAAAGTCCTAGAGTCTTAGCTGGACAAGCAGCAGGAAAGCTTGCCAGACATTGCTACAGATGGCAAGCTATTGGGTTTTAGCTGTTTAGACTTCAGCAGTATCCCAACACACACTCTGAGGTCCCCAAGCCTTGGTTCCTGTACTTAATATTTTCCATAATTAGGTAAGCAGGAAGCATCCCTCCATGGAAGGAGATCATATTCCATTCTAACAATCTATCTTTGGAATTTCCATGTGAGGTGGGATGCATGGAATTCTCAGTTAGTTTGGATACCTTAAGCATGGTGAAGGGTTTCTGCATGTTTCAGACACCCAGATGATCAAAGAAATTGTGTAATGCAATTGTGCAAAGTAGGAAGTTGAAACTAGTATCATGGGATCTTTAATGTCAACTTGAACAACAGGCAGACGGGTCCTCAGTTTGACATCTTACCTGAAACATTGCGTCTCCGACAATGCAGCACTTCACCAGTACTACACTGATCAGTCAGGCTAGACTACAAATTTGAAATTATGTTACGATTGAAACCTTCAAAATGTAAGTATTGCACAATGTAAGTAGTGCAATAACATCTCAAACATCTGCCTGATCAGGTAGATGTTAAAGATCCCATGGCACTATTTGAAAAGGGAAGGAAGTTTGTCCAAATGTCCTTACCAACAATAAAAATAAAATTAATCATTCACTGGCTGTTCATGGGCCATTCCTGTGTGCAAATTCACTGCTGGTTTTGTACATAAGATGCACATTCACTACAATTTACAATAAATCCTGTTAAGTACTTTGAATCATCTCAACAGTGTGATAAAATACTATTTCAAATGCAACGATTATTACTTATTATCAAAACAAAAACAGAAGTCGCTGGGAACACTCAGCAGGTCAGGCAGCATCTATGGAGAAAGGAAAGTTAGTCAACGTTTCATATCCATTTCTATTTCCTATCCTCTACCCCATTTTCTCCTTTGTCTTCCTTGCCCTGCCTCTCCCCTCTCTGTTAGCCCTTAAAAGCCTATCCCTCCCAACATGCCCCAGTTCTGACGCAGGGTCTGGACCCGAAATGTTGACTCACTTCGACAGGGGTTGATAGGTTAAAGAGGTGTTAATGATGCAAAACAAAGGGGGTGAATTGCAACAAAACAGGCAGACCAGAGAGAGAAAAGATGTGTCTGGGACCAAGATGATGTGGTAATGGTCCTCTTCTATGACCATTACCTCTTGTTTGTGTCCTCTATCTTTGATCAGGGTAGTGTAACTTCCCAGAATTAGAAAGGAATAGATGTATAGACTTACCCTTCTGGGTGAACTGGGGTATGGAAAGAATTGATGTTTATACACTTGATTATAAGGTGTGCTATGTCAGTAACCTGGGAGTTCTTCTCCCAAGCTTTCGCTTTGCCCTTTTATTATCTGGTATAGCAGAAATGACATTTTTCTCTAAGACCCCAAACTCCACTGAGTCTTAATCTGTAAGATCATTTTGTCTTAAATTTAAACTTGCAAACAATTATGAAAAATTGTTTAATTTTGGAAGAATTCTTGATTTCCACAATTGTTAAAAAGCCTGACTTTCAAATTACACCTGAATTTAAGAATTACACACAGTTCTGTGCCACTAAAACAAACAACAACAAATTACATTTGTATAGCACCTTTCACGTTGGGAGGACGTCCCAAAGCACTGGAAAATCAAGGATTTGGATCCGAGCAGGAAGTTGGGATCAGGAGGGGTGGAGGATAGGAATAGCAGGGTTACTGATTTAAAGTCCCAATTTTAAAACAAAATGGTCTTCCAGGTTTAAGATTAAGTGAAATTTCAGACCTCAAAGCTTCTGCCAATGATATTGTTGAGTTGCCATCCACGGATTGAGATTCTGTTCAGCAACACTCTCTATGACATGGCTGAAATTAGGCACTTACTGTGTGGGGAAGTACAGGCGCTTAGATTCCATATAACAGTGGTTTATACACTGTTCACCTGTTGACCACATCACTCCCACCCTCGCTCGCCTCCACTGGCTCCCCATCCCCCAGAGGATCGAATTCAAGATCCTCATCCTCACCTACAAGGCCACTCACGGCCTTGCTCCCTCCTACCTCTCCGACCTACTATCCCCCTACTTACCTTCCGGTATCCTCCGTTCCTCTGGCTCCGGTCTGCTCCGCATCCCCCGCCCCAACCATCCTATCATCGGTGGCCGGGCCTTCAGCCTCTCAGCCCCTAGGCTCTGGAACTCCATCCCCCAATGCCTTCGCCTTGCTTCCTCCCTTTCCTCCTTCAAGGCCGGTCTCAAGACCTTTCTCTTCGACTGTGCCTTCAGCTCCCCTCTCGACTCTCTACGCCCTCCTCGCTCCCTCCCTTCCCTCCCCTCACCATTTCCCCCCTGCTCGGGTCCCGACCCAACTGTCCAGCGCCTTGGGACGTCCTCCCGACGTGAAAGGCGCTCTATAAATGAAATCTTGTTGTTATTGTTTCCTTGTGCAAGGTCCTGAATTCAACAAATCCATTTGTGCCTGAGGCGTTATCTGAAGTTGATATTAATTTCACTCTATTTTGCTCATGCTTGAAATTCTTCCAGAATCATTTCTAAGTCATCTTTGACAATCTATTTAAAATTTTATATGTGTGTGGAAATATATTCAATTGACGGATTGAGGGGATATTCTTAACGATTTGACTTAAACTTGTGGCGATTTTTCACCTGCTTTGCGCAAGATCATATGTGCCACTTTGGATATAAGATAGTCAATGAAATTCTGATAAGTATACTTCTAAATTCATAAAATATTCTTGTTAAATATTTATCAAAGCAGAAGCAAAATATAATTTTGAAGGGCCAAAATTCAATTACAAAATTGAATCTGGCAATATGATATAGCATGAAAAAGCTTACTCTTGTTTCATTTGTTACATAAAATAGCATGAATTAAATATATTTTCCAGCACAGGATATTAATAATCATAGAATTTTCCCACAATTATCCTGATATAGATGTTTTCATATCAAGAACATCCCACTGAAGAATTGCTTTGAAGTTTTTGATAAGTAGGACACATAAAGAATCATACAAATTACAACACAGGAGGAGGTCATTCATCCCATTGGGTTTATGCTCATACTCATTCCTCCCCTGAGGCTCACAAAATTTCAAATCCCAAAGTGTCAGTCTGGCTCAGTTGGTATAATTCTTGCTTCTTTATCATGGTCAAAGTGACAAATGACATTCTGTTCATTTGCGACCAGGGCTCCCTCTGCCTCCTCGACCTTCTTGACCTCTCTGCTGCTTTCCACACTGTCGATCACTCTATCCTCATCCACCGTCTCTATCCTCATTCACCTCAACTTCCACAGCGCTGTACCTTGATTGGTTCAGATCGTACCTCTCACACCGCCTGCACTTCATCTACTCTAGTCCCCGGACCATCTCGTGCGGCGTTCCTCAGGTCTTTGGTCTTCTCCTCTTCAATATCTATATGCTCCCTCTTAGTGAGAACATCCGCAGACATGGGGTCAACTTCCACATGTATGCGGATGACACTCAACTCTACCTTCCTGCCTCCGCCCTTGACCCCAGGACCACTGCTGTGCTGACAGAATGTCAGACATCAAGTCCTGGATGAGAGCTAAATTTCTTCAGTTGAACGTCAACAAGACTGAGGCTCTTAAGATTGGCTCCCATCAGCGCCTCACCTCAGGCACTGACAGCATCACCATCCATGGTTGTACACTCCACCTTGCTAAGCCAAACCTTGGGGTCTTGTTTGACCTTCAACTTATCTTTCTACCTCACATCTGCGCCATGACCCACTCTGCCTTCCCCCACCTCCGCAAAGTCGCTCGGCTCCGACACTGTCTCACACCACAGGCCACTGAAGCCCTCATTCATGCCTTCATTACATCAAGGCTTGACTATACAAACTCACTGCTTGTCAGCCTCCCCAACTGCTCCCTCCACAGGCTGCAGATCATCCAGAACTCGGCAGCCCATGTCCTCTCCTGCACTAGGCTCCACAACCCTATCACCTCCATCCTTGCCCAACTACACTGGCTTTCCATCACACAGAGGATAGAGTTCAAGATCCTGGTCCTCACCTTCAAAGCCCTCCATGGTCATGCTCCCCACTACTTCTCCGACCATCTAACCCCCTACCAGTCTGTTCAATCCCTCCGCTCAGGGGGCTCCAGCCTGGTTCACATCCCCTGCCTTGCTCACCCACTATTGGCAGGCGGGCCTTCCGCCACTCTATACCCACCCTCTGAAACTCCATCCTGCAGTCCCTCCATCTCGCCCCCTCCCTCTCCATCTTCAAGACCTGCCTCAAAACTCTCCTCTTTGACCATGCCTTCGATCTCCCTGCTTCCCCTCCTGCCCTCCACCCTACCCATCCCCGACCCCCAGCTTGAGTCCGTAACTCTGTCCAGCGCCTTGTGATGTCCTTCCAATGTATAAGGCGCTATACAAATGTAATTTTGTTTTGTTATTGTTGCTTTTGAGTCAGAAGATTGTGGGTTGTAACCCCATGTCGGGACTTGGAACTCCAAATCACCATGTGTAGAGTACCCAGATAAATAGATCTATTGTAGTGCAAAATATTAATATATGAAGTAATAATAATAATAATAATCCTTGCATTTGTTATAGCGCTTTGGACATCTTCTAGACGTTTCAAAGCGCTTTACAGAATACACTGTAAAGTGAATTGACTGCATATTATGTGAGCAAAACGCGGCAGACAATTGCGCACAGCAGTGTCCCACAAACAGTCATGGATTGAAGTGACCAATGTATTATTGTTTATTTTTGAGGGATTATTATCAGCCGTGCGGAGTAAGGAAACTTGCCCAACATTTCACCCTGCTGGGAATTGAACCCAGGTCTCTCGCTTGCAAAGTGATTGCTCTAATCACTGAGCTACAGGACTCCACAAGTAGCATGTGAACTTAATATGATATGACTATTCTTAATACAGAAGATCTCCATTAGAACACATTATTTTGAGTCCATAAATAAAAACATCACAAGACACAAAGCCAGTAAATCCTGTGAAGCATTTTGAGATGTATTGACAATGGGATAAGGCACTAAATCAAAAGAGTTATTAATTTATAAGATAAAAAGACATTAGTATGTAAATTGTAAGATAAAAATGCTTTAGTCATACGCCATCTCTTCATTAAGTCTCCTAACCTCCTACCTAATACCTCAGCTGTAAGTAATTCTCTTCAGCAAGCCCCTTGGGTTGTTCAGAACCCTTCCCCCTCCCATTCTTGTATTAACAAACATATTCATTGGTGTGTCAAGAATTTCTTGCCCCAAATCTTACACCCAATTCTAACTGCCTCCAATGCTGCTGGTATAAGGCCACACATTGGGCCAAGAAGTGAGGGCAAGATTCTCTATCTTTTTTGTATCTTGCAACATAGGAATGTCTTACCTTGGGCAAGTATCGGCAAGTAATTACCATCTTTCTGACACATGACATCAACATGTCCATTCAGTTTGCTAATAAATCAATTCTCCCCCCAGGAAGCTGATTGGAATGAGTGAGGCCATTGGCTCAGTGGTCATGTTTTCTGCTCCCACCCTCTGTAACTCCATGCCGGAACCCCTCTTCACCTCCTCCCTTGACTCCTTCATGGATTGTCTGAATACCTTCCTCTGTAACCGTGCCTTTGGCTAAACCTGGACTGCTCTTAATTCTAACTCCCAGCTCTGGTGCAAACCCTTAACTGTCCAGGGAATAGGGATGTTCCTCTGATGTGAAAGGTGCTATTTAAATGTAATTTTGTTGTTGTTATCACTACATTAAGTACTCTGCATTTTTTAGGGTAGTGTAGGATTATTTAGGCCTACATTCTAGTCTTTTCCTCCTTACTTCCAACTTGGGTTCATTTCTTGCTCCCACTCTCTTTGCTCCACCACTGATGGATCAGTTTTCAGCCATCTACCTCTGTCTTCTGGAACTCTCTTTCCAAACCATTCTGCCTTGCTACCTTCAAATAACTTACCAAAACCACATTTGTTTGACCAGTCAACCCAAAAAAAAAACTAATTTGCTGGTTTGAATTTTGTTTCAATTTTAGTTATCACATTACAATTTTTCACCTTATATGTTTGTAAATTTGTCACTTATAATTTAGTTTAACAAAAGAGCCAATTTATTATTTGAATAATATTTTACACCAGAGTAGTACGGATTTACATGAAGTTTATGGAAACTTAGTGAGACACCTCTAAGTATTTCCAAGGAGTTCCTGTGGATTTAAAGCAAGTCATGGTGAATCTATAATAGACCCCTGTGGGTTTACAGCTGGATCTCTGTGAATTTACACAGAGACCCTGTGGATTTATAGTCAGATTACTGTAGATTTACGGAGTGTCACAGCAGGGTTATTGAAGGTTTATGGTGGAGTGTAGATTATCAGTGTATGAGTTACTCTATGAGTGGACCCACCATAACTGGTTGCTTAATGTTTATTATAATGTACTTTGAATTTTTTCACCTGTCCAACATATCCTTTGGCTGGGACAACTTGAAAGGCATTAGGGTAACATTTTAATGTTTAATTGACCTGTTCCTTGTGGGGTATAAGCAGATACCCCAACATAATCACATCCCGCTCTTTGATCCATTGCTTCGCTCAGTTGGCTCCAGCCTTCTCCATGTGCATCATCTCTTCTGCTCCACCATCGACGGCTGTGATTGCAGCCATTACACCCTGAAACTCTGAACTCTCTGTCTCAATCCATCCGCCTTGTCCCCTCTTTGCCTATCTTGGAATCCTGTAGCTGAGTGGTTAGAGACCTGGGTTTGATTCCCGGCAGGGTGAAATGTTGGGAAAGTTTCCTTACTTCACCTGCCTCTGTTTACCTAACAATAAGTAGGAACCTGGTTGTTAGTCAATTGACGGATAACTTTTCCGGGAGGTAATAATTCCTTCCAAAAAAAAGGTCTCTTCAATCCACAACTATTTGTAGGAAACCATTGTGTGCAATTGTCTGCCGCATTTCACCTACAAAGTATACAGGCTTTACAGTATATTCTGTGAAGCGCTTTGAGATGTCTCGAAGACATGATAAGATGCTATATCAAATGCAAGGATTATTATTATTATCTTCATATTGCTTCTGAAGATCTTGCTCTTTAATAATGCCTAAGGACACCTCCTCTCTCCACAACTAGTTATCAAGCTCCGCCATTGTTAAGTGCTAACTCAATTAAAGGGCGCTCTATAAATGCAAGTTATTATTATTGGTGTTGTGATAACTAACACATAGTTGGAAACAACACAGAATTTGCCCTATTGTGTTTAATGTTAAACTTTTCTATTTATATCCAATTTTTTGATGTTAATGATTCTCATCTTTTAGGTCTTCTCACAGGATTCCATGCTGAGAAATTGTCAGCTGCCAGGTGTGTGTGTGTGTATGTGTGTATATATGTGTGTATGTTTATATGTGTGTGTATGTGCCCGTGGAAGAAGATCTCCCTGCAATCACTCTCCGCTGCCCTGAAGTCTTCTGATCTCCTACCCCTCTGGCCCACCTCTCGCAACAACCCACTTGCTGCACTCACTCTTCTCCACAGCAACCTCTCCACCACACTCGACGTCCTTGCCCCCCTCACCTCCCAAATTGCCTCCTATTCCCGATCCTCACCTTGGTTCACCAGCCACCTCCGCTTGTTTAAGGGCCAGGTGTGGTCTGCCGAATGCACTTAGCTCAAATCCGACCTAACGGTCCACGCTACATCTGGCTGGACCTCATCAAGAACTACCACTCTGCTCTCACCTCAGCCAAATCATCCTTCTATTCCAGGTTAATCGTGGAGGCAAAAGGCAATCCCAGGCTCCTGTTCTCCACCACTAACTGGCTCCTCCGCCATTCCCGACACGCCTTGCACACTCAACCTCACTAAGCCAGTCAGGAACCTGGGTATCTTATTTGACCCTGAACTGTCCTTTCTCCCCCACATCCACACCATGACCAGCACTGCCTACCACCACCTCCGCAACATTGCCAGACTCCGACACTGCCTCACCCCTCAGGCTGCCGAAACCCTCACCCATGCATTCGTCACATCAAGGCTCGATTACGGGAACTCCCTCCTCATCGACCTTCCCAACTCTTCCCTTCACAAGCTGCAGATCATCCACACTCTGGAACTCCATCCCACGTTCCCTTCGCCTCGTTCCTCCCTTGCCTCCTTCAAGGTCGGTCTCAAGACCCTTCTCTTTGACCGTGCCTTTGGTCTCCCTCCCACCTCTCTGCCTTCCCTCACCCCTACACCACCCCTCCCCCATGCTTGGGCCCCGACATCTGACTGTTCAGCACCTTGCGACGTCCTCCCGACGTGAAAGGCACTCTATAAATGCAATTTTGTTGTTGTTGTTGTTGTATATGTGTGGGGGGGGGGGGGTGGAGAGGGGGAGGATAATGAATATTGAAAGAATGGGAGTGAGATTGGCTGAACACTTACCCACCAATGTTGGGGTGGGTCGAGCAGGGGACGTGCAGTAGCTAGTGTTTGTTCACATCATCAACCTGTCCCTCTCCTCTGGCTCTGTCCCCATTCCATTAAAAACTGCCATCATCACGCCCAACCTGAAAAAACCCTCCCTTGATGCGTCGCAGCTATCAAGCTACCGGCCCATCTCCAACCTCCCCTTTCTCTCCAAGGTCTTGGAAAGAGTTGTCGCCTCCCAACTGCGCTCTTTCCTTTCCACCCATTCTCTTTTTGAACCCCTTCAGTCAGGTTTCCGTGCTGCCCATAGCACAGAAACTGCCCTGGTCAAGGTCACCAATGATATCCTGACCATCTGTGACCAGGGCTCCCTCTGTCTCCTCGTCCTCCTCGACCTATCGGCAGCATTCGATACGGTCGACCACGCTATCCTACTCCACCGCTTGTCCTCCCACCTCAACCTTCAAGGCACTGTCCTTGAATGGTTTAGGTCGTACCTTTCTCACCGTCTTCACTTTGTCTCAACGAATGGCTTCTCCTCCACCCCCCGTACTGTCTCATGTGGTGTCCCTCAGGGCTCTGTCCTCGGTCCCCTCCTCTTCACCCTCTATATGCTCCCCCTCGGTGACATCATCCGCAGACATGGAGTTAACTTCCACATGTATGCGGATGACACCCAACTCTACCTTTCCTCCTCTACTCTCAACTCCACGACCACCGATGTCCTGACAGCCTGCCTGTCCGACATCGAGTCCTGGACGAGAGACAACTTTCTTCAGCTCAACGTGCGAAAAACCGAGGCCCTCCTGATTGGCTCACGTCAGCGCCTCCGCACCTCAGGCGCTGACACCATCAGCATCCAAGGCTGCACTCTCCACCTCTCAAAGCCAGTCAGGAACCTCGGCGTTTTGTTCGACCCTGAGCTGTCCTTTCTCCCTCACATCCGCACCACAACTGGCACCGCCTTCCATCACCTCCGGAACATCGCCAGACTACGGCACTACCTCACCCCTCACGCTGCTGAAACCCTGGTCCACGCCTTTGTCACCTCAAGGCTGGACTATGGGAACTCTCTCCTCGCCGGCCTTCCCGCCACCTCCCTCCACAAGCTGCAGGTCATTCAGAACTCTGCAGCTCGTGTACTGTCCCGCACCAGGCTTCGGAACCACATCACTCCCACCCTCGCTCGCCTCCACTGGCTCCCCATCCCCCAGAGGATTGATTTCAAGATCCTCATCCTCACCTACAAGGCCATTCACGGCCTTGCTCCCTCCTACCTCTCCAACCTACTATCCCCCTACCTACCTGCCCGTACCCTCCGTTCCTCTGGCTCTGGTCTGCTCCACGTCCCCCGCCCCAACCGCCCTACCATCGGTGGTCGGGCCTTCAGCCTCTCAGCCCCCAGGCTCTGGAACTCCATCCCCCAGTGCCTTCGCCTTGCTTCCTCCCTTTCCTCCTTCAAGGCCGGTCTCAAAACCTTTCTCTTTGACCGGCCTTCAGCTCCCCTCTCGACTCTCTTCCTCCTCCTCGCTCCCTCCCTTCCCTCCCCTCACCCTGACCATTTCCCCCTCCTTGCTCCCTCCCTTCCCTCACCCTGACCATTTCCCCCCTCCTCGCTCCCTCCCTTCCCTCCCCTCACCCTGACCATTTCCCCCCTGCTCGGGTCATGACCCAACTGTGCAGCGCCTTGGGACGTCCTCCTGACGTGAAAGGCGCTTTATAAATGGAATCTTATTGTTGTTGTTGTTGAGTGTAGAGAGTGGCTGGGGCAGAAGGATCGCAAGAGGTTGCAGAGGTATGATGGGGCGAGGTTGTAGAGGGATTTTCACTGGCTGTTTCATCCTGGAGGGAGGGCATCACCAGGTCCCATCCTCACCAACAGATGTGAAATGGATGAATGTTGTGGAAGTTTTGCTTCAATGCTTTTGAGGAACAAGGAATTTCAATGTAGTATATTGATTGAAAAGACAAAGTGGTGGGTTGCAGTCTGTGAATAGATATATTTTCCTTGGTCTATAGGAATGCTTTTGATTACCTTTGAAATGCTTTGTATCATTCCATGTTTTCTTATGTTTCTAAGAGGTTTGGGAAGTGACCTGTTCTTTGGTCTCTGCTATTGCAACATTGTGCATAGCATCAACTGCAACAACAACAACACTTTGCATTTATATAGCACCCTTCACGCTATAGTAGTGTCCCAGAGTGCTTAGAGGTACGCAATTGTAACTTGAAATTAGTTATATTCTGGGATAAAAAAATGAGGCATTTCATAATGGATTTCATATAATTATTAGCAGTATTTAGCACATTGAATCTGTTATGATAGGCCACATTTTTACCTCTCAGAGTTTTGTTCACTACACTTGGGATAGTGCCTTGACACCATGCTCCTCCTTACTTCAGGAATTTGCTGTGTGGAGAATAATGAGCACGGATCATGTTCTACCTCTCCATGGAACTGTGGTGACTACACCAATAATAAATTAAAATAATCCTCGCATTTGTTATCACTCCTTTCACGTTGGGAGAATATCTCAAAATGCTTCACAGGATTTACTGCGAAGTGAAGTGTCTGTGTTTTTATGGGCAAAAATCCTAAACGTACATCTTGTCCTGGAATAAAAAGGATTTGACATTATAATTGTCCCCAGACATATTTGAAGCCAGTAGGTAATTGACAATATAAATGTGGCTCTAAACAATGTACATGCAGTGCACCATATTGAGCAATCCCAACAATGGCAGATCTTACAAGATCTGGTGTGGTTTCCAACCCTTGAATTTTCTTTGGTACTTGACAGATTGTAATGAAAGTTATCAAGCTTGCAGTTCAGCATTTCTTGGTGAGGATGAATTGTGCTTGATATGAAACAATTGAAAATATATACATTTAGTGACAATTCCTGTGGAAAGATGTATAGTTTTTGAATTTTGTTTCCCAGTGTTTGAATATTTAATGCTCCTTAAATAAATTGCTAGTTATTTTGCCTGACGGTTCGTATATCAATTGTGGTACTGATTTTAAATGGAATGCTGCGTTTAGAAATGAGAAGCAGAGTTACCTAGTTAAAACGTTGACTTTAGACAAATATCTTTCCATCAATACAATTTTATCATGGAAGAAAACCTCCATAATAGACATGATATGTACAAGCAGTTGCTCAATGTTGATCTTTTGAATTATGGCCAGTGTGTTAGAATTTATATCTATCAGTTGGTTTTAAGTCTTCATGAAAATGTGGTTTAAAAGTCTTGGTCTTGACTGTTTGGGAGCAAGAAGATCATCTAGTGATGCTATGTGGAAGTGATGTGATTATGTGTTTTGATTGGTATCATCGTAAAAGTACCAAAAATACATTTAACAAATAATATTTTAGAATTATGATGCCCGTTTAAGGTGTTTCTTTCACCTGGATAATCTTATCTCTATCTCTCCCCCACTGTCTAGGTGAAAGCTTTTCTACAAGTGAAGAACATGTGAATTTCAACCAATATAAAATAAATGGGACCGTGAATGGCATTTATTTTGAAAAATTAATTTTCTAATTACCTTAACAATGAATGAACTATTCAGATCCAGTCAAGTATTGGAAAAAGAAATCTCCGAGCAGCCTCTCTGCAGCAAAATTTGGTTTTGATTTATTGTGAGGATATTGTGATTTTATGATTGATAGTTCCGTATATTCCTCAAATCCTGGTTTATAATAATAATAATCCTTGCATTTGATATAGCACCTTATCACATCTTCGAGATGTCTCAAAACACTTCACAGAATATACAGTTCTGTGAAGTGAATTGACTATATTTAGTGGGTGAAACATGGCAGCCAGTTGCGCACAGCAGTGTCCCACAAACACTCTTGGATTGAAGTCACCGATTTACTATTATTTTTTGTTGAAGGAATTATTACCACCAGAAAAGCGATCCGCCAATCGACTAACAACTGGGTTTCTACTTATTACAGGTAAACAGAGGCGTGTGGAGGAAGGAAACTTGCCCAACATTTCGCCCAGCCAGGTATTGAACTCAGGTCTCTCGCTTGCGAGGCGAGTGCTCTAACCTCTGAGTTACAGTACTCCACAAAAGTCTCATTCAAAGGATGGATTGTACTGCCTCCAGACTGGAGTATGGAGTCTCAGGCTGGACTATCAGCTCAAGTCCCAACTTGGATCTTTGAATCTACAACCTTCTGAAGCAGAGGCAAGTGTGCTACCAACTGAGCCCAAATAACACTGGCTTATGCCATCAGATCCCAATGTTAAAATATTTAATTGTGTAAAAGAAAAACTAAACCTAGGAAGCAAACACTTGTGCTAGTTTCTTGACCCATGCCCTGTGTTAATTAGCTTTAGGAATGATTAAAAATTGCCCACAAATGCGTTCCCATTAATTAGTGTCACTATTCTTTAATGAATGACTTATCTGTATTCTCCAGTGGGGGAGGGGAGTGTGGGAGGGAGGTAAGTGGGGTCTCATTAGGGCTCAACTAGCTCCAAGGTGACCTGCCTGGCATTGGAGTGTTGGAATTGAGCCAGCCCTCTGTGGCAGTCCAGTAGTCCGGTTCCTGAATCATTCCTGATGACAGCACAGCCAGCCTGGCTCATCAGCAGGACCTGAAAGGGCAGACAAGTCACTGGGGGCAGGGAGTCATCCCACTCAGCTCCTGCTAAACCTGCAAACCAAAGCCCTAACAGGTAAGGTGGTCCTAGCTGGACAAGCAGTGGGAAAACTTGCTGGACAGCAATATCAATCCAGCAATACCCCAGCTCACATTCTGGGGTCCCCAAGCCTTGGCTCTTGCCAACCTGTTCCTAATACCTTCCAGAATTAGGTAAGTAGGATGCGTCCCTCCAGGGAGAGAGTACACATTCCATTCTATCTCTGGGATTTCCATGTTTATAAAGGATGCATGGAAATCTCAGCTTGGTTTGGATACTCTTAAGCATGATGATGGGTTTCCGCATGTGTCTGACACCCGGCTGAACCCCCCAAAAAATCAATGTACTCCTCCCAACCTTTGATCTTTCTCAGCTTCTGCTCACATCAGTTAACAATTTGCTGGTGTAAATCAACATAGAATGTGACTTTATAACATTGGTTTTCTGATTGTGGGATTGTGGAGTCCTGTAGCTCAGTGATTAGAGCACTTGCTTTGCAAGCAAGAGACCTGGGTTTGATTCCTGGCAGGATGAAACCTTGGGCAAGTAATACGCCTAATAATAATTCCTCAAAAAAAATAATAAATTGGTCACTTCAATCCATGACTGTTTGTGGGACACTGCTGTGCGCAATTGGTTGCCGCATTTTGCCCACATAATATGCAGTCAATTCACTTTACAGTATATTCTGTGAAGCACTTTGAGACGTCTAGAAGATGTGAAACGCGCTTTACCAAATGCAAGGAATATTTATTATTATTGTAACATACTTGCATTTCCCTTGAGGAGCATTCCCTCAGGATTCCTTATCCCTTGATTTCATTATCTCAGCTTTGAGCATCAGCATGGACAGGTGAACATCATCTGACAATACACCAAGGATATCTTTACTTCAGTGTAATCCTGAACCCTCTGTTTCAGAGTTAAAAACCTTTGGCGTATTGTCAGTTGATGCCAAAAATAAACGGATCTTTCCTGCCGGCATCAGGAGACCACTGTCATTTATTTACCAGACTATCGTGTCACAATGAAATACACACAAACCCCTTTCCTTTGTTCTGGCTGGAAACCTAGCAGTTACACCCTGAAGGACAGCTCAGCTATCGCCAGTAATTACAACTGCTGCTAATGCCCTGCTTCACCAGACAATCATCTCAAGTGGTCTTGTCTGCAGAAGTGAAGGAGATGGATTACAGCTGGTGTTCTCTTGGTCATGTTGGTTTCATTCAGAACTCATGGGATTGAGGATGGAATCGGCAATCACGGGTTTTGAGAACAGACCAGCTCTTTTGAGAACCTAATCTCATCCTGTGAGATTGCAATGAGACTTTAAAAAATGGTAATATTTGCTGGTTATTCCTTAACCGGTTTCTTGTTTTAGAGATCACAAAGAATGGGAAAACAGACACTTTAACATATTTAAAAATCTATTTACTTCTTGATCACATTTTTTAAATGTTTCCAGGGCTGTTTGTCACCTTCCCTCAATTTTTACTCCACACAAAATCTGCTCCTTACAAATATTTTTTGGACAAATGCAGCACTTAATACATTTCACAGTGTGGCTGCAGAATTTAGTTTGGGAAAGTAACTATGGGAATCTATGTGTAATCCTCAGATTCTGCCTCATGTAAAACATCAGCATCGGTGAAACCAATGTCAATTATACAGGAAAAAAGTTGAACCGAAGTGGTATGAAAGTCTTCATGTAAAACAACTTTAATGATGTACATTAACCTAGGAGTCACAGTCTGCCCCCACCCCTCCATCAGCTGAAGTGAAGAATAGTAGTCTTTTTATGCAGTCAGCCGCACGTCTTACACATGCAAAAACACATCACCATATTTAACAGTATCCAACCAGATTGAGATTCCATGTGTTTCATCCACACATGGAAATTCCTATGTCTGGAGTTGAGTGCATATTCTGTCCCCAGAGGGACGCACCTTTCTTGCCTAATCGTGAAGTTAGCAGTTAATGCAAATGTGCTCAGTGAACAGGAAATGACAACCCGATGACCCAGAAGTCAGCCATTTGTTAGTGCAGGAAACTATCTTTCTGTGTCCAGGCACAGTGACATGACCAGTCGTGTAATCAGTGGCGTATTTATGCAGAAGTTTTGAGTGATGATCGTGCCCCATCATAGAGCTGGTTGGGATTTTATGGACCCCAAGTACTGTGATATATCAAAGCTCTACTGTACCTGTGAGGATGGCAGAGTCATCCTGCCATCCTGTAACAAACGTCTGTTACACTATTGCGTGAAGTCTTTTCACTAACATCTATGATCTGCCACTTTCAGCCCTTAACATTACAAGGAGAGGCACCATGTTGACGCCAAAAGGAGCTGACTGAGAAACAGTTTGTACAGATCCTAGCAGCAGGGATTAAAGTGTCTGGTTGAAGTCTGGTCTGGAATGCAGGCAAGACAAAAAAATGTTTCTGCCACTTTATAAAGCATAAAACACAGAGTGAGTGACTGCTTAACAGAGAAGAGGAGAGATTTTATTGTATCAATGTTTGCTGCCTAAAACTATGGAAATTAAACTAAAAGGGAAACAGAAATGTTCTTTAAGTGGTGAGGTCCTTCCATGGGCAGCAACTGGGCATCAAAGCTGACAAAAATATACCACTTCTAGTCTTTTTAGCTTGTGAATGGAGCTTTTCTTTTCGCCTTTGCCCAGGTACCTTGCGATTGCTATCTATACTTGTTAGTTCCACACTGGTATTTGCCCATGTAAATACTGCATGGTTATATTGACTTGAAGATCTGATTTAGATAACAGCAAACTGGTCCACTGGAAGTCTGCGGCAAGGTTTGCACAGCTACCAATACAATAAATAATGTTGTGTTTTTAAGCTGACAATGTTGTAATAACTTTATCTTTGAACTGGCTGTGGCCATAAAACTTATCATGCCATGACACTGTATGCTGCATGTCTTTCTAAGTCTTTGTGATTGTTGCTTTATTTGGACTGTTCCCAGTGGTGTACGCTTCTGTAAAACGTTAAAGCTTATTTATTCTGTTAGATCTAAAATGTCATCCATAAGATGATATATGACAGCTGCATTCTATGCCTAAGTTATAGACATGATATACGTGCAGGAATATAAAGATGCTCACAAAATTTTCAGTCTTGAGTTCTTACAGATCTCACTTAAACTGAGAACCTGGATATGTTTGGTGCCTACGCCCTTATTAATTAATCAGGCTAGAATAGGTGGTACATCATATAAACCTAGCATAGCATAGGTACATCATATATACCTAAGTCTTATTCATACATATTAGGTATCAGAGAGACAAAACAAGATAAAGAGAGAGGAGAGAAGGCATCAAGTTTAATGAAGATTCTTTGGTTTAATTCATTATGACATCTTTTGTAAGTTGTTCAAAGTGCCAAAATTCAAAGAATCGTATAATTATACAGTACAGAAGAAGGCCATTCGGCCATCGTTCCATGCTGGCTCTTTGAAAAGAGCTATCAAAATCAATCCCACTATCCCACTTTCTCACCATCGTCCTGCACACCCGTCCTCCCCAAATAACCATCCAATTGAATCTAAAATGTTCAAATGATCAATGTTCAAATTATTAATATGTTCAACCCTGGGTGTCCATAAATTGGTAGTTGGAAAAGCAAAGGGAACATGCTACAACATGGATATTGTTCTATTGAGTGTGTTAATAGAACAATTTTTAAAATCTGGACAATTTTCTTTTAAAAATCTGCAATTGTATATTTTATGAAAATTGCTCTTTAACTGTGTATTTCCATAGATATGACCAAACACTTACAAAATATTGACTAAATCAGATGAAAATCTGCAAATGTCAGCCAAATAAAAGGTCGCTCGTGAGTTAGCCGTTTTGAAGTCCATGAGGGATGAGTGGGTGAAGAGTGTTGGCAAAGTCTAAAATTGCATGGGCCTAGCGTGAATGCTCCTACTTAACAAACTCTAGTTTAAACACTGCTGATAGTAGCTGATTCTCGGCATCTGTAATGGATTTGTTATCGCACCCACCCCCCCACACACACAACAAGTTTGCCATAGGGAGGGTGACCATTCATCCCCAGATGAGATATTGTGTCTCTGGCCAAATTTGTCCCATCGTGAGATCAGCAACAAACTGAGCAAAAACAATAAAATTCTGAAACAGATACACTCATCAGAGAAATACAGCCATGAATCTAACAAGCTTCTCCAGTTTTGCCAGCATCAGAAATCGTTGTGATCTCAATTTTTTATATTTGGATTTGGTTTACAAAATATAGTCACCCTACTACAGGAATCTATCCAGATACAGTAGAACAATCGATAAAAAATAAATTTTGTTGCAGAGTGAACTCCTTAACCTGAAAGATATATTGCTTTACATTTATCACATACAGGTAGCTGCAAAAGATGTCAAAGTATAGTAGCAACACTTTGACTGTTGGTTAATATTGAAAGAAATAGGTACTCCCATTATCCTCCTTCTTTTCAAAAATGTGATCTTCCTATAAAATTAGGGTTTTGTTTGGGCAAATCAATTACCAGGGTGAGCAATGCACATAGGGGTAGAAATTCCAGTACCATATGATACTTGCTTCAATGAACATGCACAATTTAATTCAAAGAGTAAAATAGAATGATCATCAACAACAACAACTTGTATTTATATAGCGCCCTTCACACGATGTAGTGTCCCGGAGCACTTGACAGTCTGACACCGAGCCAGAGGGACAGGGAGGGGTGAGGTGACAGTAAGCATGATCATAAAGGAAGGTTTTCAAGCGGGATTTGAAAGTGGGAGGGAGGAGTCAAGGTGGAGGGATGAGGGAGAGAGTTCCAAAGTTTCGAGGCCTAGTGGCTGAAGACACAGCTACCAATGGTGTAACGGAGGGCACGAGTGACAAACAGGAGACAGAGCCAGCCGAGTGGAGGCAGCGGGTGTTAGAATGGTGGGTAAGAAAATCGGACAGGTAGGAAGGTGCGAGGGCATGAAGAGATTTGAAAACGAGTGAGAGGATCTTGAAATCAATACATTTGGTAATTGGGGGCCAGTGGAGCCTGGCAAAGACTAGTGTAATATGATCAAATAACATCCCAATTTCCTGTGAGGAGTTAACACATTTTGTTTCAAGGGTACACTAACTACACACAACCCGTGCAAAGGTACTGTTTCTGTTACTGAACATACTGAACATATCTTATTTTTGGGAGGGACATAAACAGTGTCTATTTATTGCTCCTGTAAAGTATGGTAGTATTGGTGGGGAACTCCACATAAGTTGGGAAAATTCTGATCTGTTCCAGAAACATCAAAAGAGAGAATGTAAACATATACTCAGGATAACAATTATGTCCTCCAAAAAATATATACATCTTTAAAAGTAGACGTAATTACAGTATATACATATATGCATCCCTATCAATATGCCTGCCATCAGTGAGCTTTGTTTTGTCTTCCCTCTTCCTAGTGCCTAGCCAATGATCTTTTGTGTGCTCACTAGCCTGACTCAGTATATCTGAAACCTGTGTGAGAGTAACAAAGACTAGGAGCCCTGGGGTGTGTGTCCACAGTGTAAAGGCCCCCCCTCACATCTCCAGTCAGCTGATCATGTCGCTGTTGTGCCTTGAGACTCCTCTTCTGAAAATGTATCATTATGCAACCACTGTGTGCGGATTCCTTTCAAGCAATCATCTCTAAGAGTAAAATGTGCACATTCATAGGTTTCAGTGATGTGAGGGCCCCCAATTTGTTGGAACAAATGCAGTGACGTGGATCCACTTCACAGGGGTGCTGACTGCAGCATTGTGTTGTACTGATGTCAGCTTTGTGCTTTGTTTCATGCGTTCAAAGAGCCATTTCACCTGAATGACTCACAAGTTGCAAAGACTAACACCACTATGTCACCTGGTACCAGGCTTGGCCTTTAGACAACACTAGTAAAAGGTGGCACAAGCATTCAATAGATTGTCATCACATTTCCTGTTATATCCCATTGCACCAATACTCTCGGGCTCAGCCTCCTCATCCTCTCTCTTATATCCCACTTGCTCCCTCCAAATAATTCATTTGTGCAGTGACATGTCTGTATTCAGCGGGTGCTTAGCACTTTGTTGTGCTTGTCAATTGGACCCTAGAGCCTTGACTTCTAACTGGCTACAATGCTGATCGTAGTTTTAGAACCTTCCAGAAACAAACCCTCAAAACTTGCAATTTCCCTGTGTCTAACCTCCAGCCCCTTTTATGGAAGCCACGCTTAAGCGATGGAATTTCTGCTGCTATTGTTTTTCCGATGTAATTGTTTTCCGCAAACAAAGAACGCTGAGTAAGAAAAATCGATATTCTATTTCCCACTTGATTTTGAACACAGCAGATAGCAAACTTCAAAAGCTGAATCAGAGAAAGAGTGGAAGTGAAATTTGTGCATCAGCCTGGCACCGTGGCAACACTCTCACCGTTCAATCAGAAGATTGTAGGCTCAAGCCCCAATTCAGCACTTGGAATCACATAGTCTAAGATGACACTCCAATACAGAGCTAGGGATGTTTTGCATTGTCAGAGGTGCTGTCCTTCAAGTGAGATGTTAAACTGAAGTCCTGACTGCCTGTTCAAGTAGATGTTAAAGATCCCATGGCACTGTTCGAAAAATGTAGGGCATTTCTCCTGATGTCCTGTCCAACAATCCCCCAAATAAAATTGGCTACTCAATTCAAGTCTACTTGTGGGACATTGCTGTGCACAAACTGGCTGCCGCATTTTCCCAACAAAATGCACAGTGAACCCACTTTACAGTATATCCAGTGCAGTGCTTTGAGATATCTCAATGACTTAATAAGGTGCCATAGCAAATGCAAAGTTTATTGTTACTTTAATATTATTATTGTTAGCATCTGCACAAAGCAAGGGAGTTATCCAAGTGAAAATTCCAAACCTTGGGAGAAATAAATACAGGTGAATAATCCCTGTATCTGGTGAAGCAATATTAAGTACAGATGTGGAAGAGACAGGAAGAATTTTATTGCTGGTAAAATATTCAACAACCAGTGCATAAATAAAAATGAAATGCCCATTAAATTGTGCTGCATGTAACAGTGAAGGATATTTTAATGTTTTAATTTTTGCTAAAAAATCTAATTTGTTTAAACAATCCTTATTTCCCTTCTGATGTTTCTTCATATTTTTTCAACACGCTTTCAATAAATAAAGAAGTGCATTTTCAAAAAAATTTCCTGACCAAAAAGGAAAATCTGTTCTCTGTCTCCTGGGTAGGAGCTGTGAACCAAGATCTCTGAAATCCCGCTGTGAGATGTCTCGCCTGAAGTAGGTCCTGCATGTCAGGCCTTGCCTTTCACATCAGTCAGAAAATGTGGTGCGCTCGTAAACTGCAGGCTTCGCTTTTCCCTGCCTTGGTTCGTGCCGTGCTCAGCATACATAAGCAGTGGGAAAATGAAGAGATCTAAATCCCAGCTGGAGACTGACTGCATTCTTCTCAGACGTGTCCTGAGTCCAGTCATCCAGAACAACCTGTGATCCTCAGACAAAGCCGCTGACAGCAGGTGGTTATAGGAAGAAATTTTCCTACTGGAATTAGATATTATCCCAGGAATCACTATTCAGTCAAGGACAATGCACAATCATGCCAGGCTGAATAGGATTTTCATTTCAATTTCTTCCACATTTGCAATGCTTTTCATCTTGTCTGTGCATGAGGGCAGTGCAGTAGCACAAAGTCAATTACAACTGATTGAAAGGCAGATTTATACCTAAAACCTGGAGAATTCCAAACTCCTACAATGTTTTTCACTGTGAATTCCAGATGAGATGTCTTGTCATTCCTAGTTTGTGGAGCTTGCGTGCTTTAATCATGCAACTATATTCTCAAGGAGATTTTCTTTGCAGATTTAGATAAATGATTATGAAAAGGAAAAGATAATTTTAAAACAACTTTAAAAGGTCCATTTTGATTGCTTCCTCAAGATGAAGCAGACCATCTATTTGAGCTTAACTCTTGCAAGACTAAATACTTTCTGCTGTTAGTGTGGTAGTTGCAACCTTTCAGTAAATTACATCAAGAAACCTGGATTAAAGATTAAAGATAAAACCTGGATTAAAGGGTTAATTATTTCAAACAAGCAAATCCCGTCAGCAAAGAAACCTGCTGATTGGGGTGTTAAACCTGGTGGAAATAATGTCCTACAACAATCTGTGCAGCAAAGGCCGTTTCTAAGAGTTTGAAAAGCGCAATATTCACGTGAAAGTTTGAACTGAAGATTGCACTTTTGAAACTCTTGGAAACTATCATTGCAAAGATTGGGGAGGATTTGTATTGCTGCCGGCATCTTTGATTTGGGCACACCGACTCTATTGTTATGGTAACAGCTTTGGCACAAATTTGAAGCTTAATTGCACTGCTCTGACCTTTCCTGAATAGGATGACATAAGGGCTTTAATGTATAATGCAGCCACGATGGTAGAACGATGGGAAGATAATGCCAGTCTGCCCTCTTATATCAGAATTTTTTCTATCTCAAACTCAGTCAGTTAAGGGAAATAGATCAGATTTTCTGATTTTTCCACCAGGTAAAATATATTTTTATTTGGATATTATATATTTAGCCAGCACACTAACAGCACAAAGTATTTAGGCTTGCATGAGTTAAGCTCAAATAGATGGTTCGTTTCACCATGAAGAATCAATCAAAGTGGACTTTTTAGAATTCAAATTGATCTTTTGTTTTTCACAAACATTTATCTTAATCTGCAGAGAAAATCTCCTATGGAATATAGTTGCATGATTAAATGATGGCAGGTTACACTAGCTGGAGATGAATAACAATAGGGTACAGCTGGAGGAAACAACAAGAATGCCTATCTTATAAACTGGATTCCAGGACCTGCTGGAAGCTCAGAGAAAAGAGAAATTGTACCGAGTGGAGTGCCGTAGCATAGTGGTTAATGCGCTCGCCTCACAAGAGAGAGGACCCGAGTTCGATTCTTGGGCTGGGCAAAACTTAGGCAACTTTCTTTGCTCCTACACCTCTGCTTGCCTCGCATTAAATAAAAACCCAGTTGTTAGTCAATTGGTGGATCGCTTTCCAGGGGTAATAAACACCCCTAAAAAAATTAGTCACTCCATCCATAACTGTTTGCGGGACACTGCTGTGTGCAATTGGCTGCCGAGTTTCGCCCATAAAATACACTTTACAATATATTTTGTGAAGCTCTTTGAGCACTTTCTCAATGATGTGATTAGACATTATATCAAATGCAAGGATTATTATTATTATTGAGGCAAAAGTAAGCAACGGATTCCTGGTTCAACATGTGATGGTTAACTTTGTTCTTACAACAACAACAACAGCAAGATTATATTTGTATAGCGCCTTTCACGTTGGGAGGACGTCCCAAGGCGCTGGACAGACTACTTTCGCACGCATGTCAGACCCGAGCTGCGGTCAGAAGGGAAGAAGGGATGAGAAGGGAAGGGGGGGGTGGCCAATGGCATAGTCGAAGAGGAGGGTCTTGAGGCAGGATTGAAGGAGGCTAAGGAGGGGGCGAGGCGGAGTGACTGGGGAATGGAATTCCAGAGGCTCAAGGCTCTCCCGTCAATGGTGGGGCAGGTGGGTCAGGGGACGTAGAGCAGGCCAGAGCCGGCTGAGCAGAGGGAACAGGCGGGTTGGTTGTGGGCTAGGAAGTCACAGAGGTAGGGTGGGGCGAGGCCATGGAGGGCTTTGTATGTGAGGACCAGGATTTTGAACTGGATCCTCTGAAGGATAGGGAGCCAATGGAGTCGGGCGAGAGTAGGGGAGATGGGGTCACGGAGTTTGGTGCGGGAGAGGACATGGGCTGCAGAGTTCTGGATTATCTGCAACCTGTGGAGGGAGGAGTTGGGAAGGGCGACAAACAGGGCATTTGCATAGTCGAGCCTGGAGGTGATGAAGGCATGAACAAGAGTTTCAGTGGCCTGAGTGGTGAGGTAGTGGCAGAGTCGGGCCAATGTTACGGAGGTGAGGGAAGGCAGAGCGGGTCATGGATGGAATATGGGGGAGAAAAGACAGTTGAGGGTCGAACAAGACACCAAGGTTCCTGACTGGCTTGGTGAGTTGTAGTATGCAACCATGGAGGTTGATGCTGCCAGAGCCTGAGGTGCTGAGACGCTGGCGTGAGCCAATCAGGAGAGCCTCAGTCTTGTTCACATTCAACTGTAGGAAATTTGCCCTCATCCAGGACTTGATGTCCGACAGGCAGTCTGTCAGGACAGCAGTGGTCCTGGAGTTGAGGGTGGAGGCATAAAGATAGACTTGGGTGTCATCCACATACATATGGCAGTTGACCACATGTCTGCGGATGATGTCACCAAGGGGAGCATGTAGATATTAAAGAGAGGGCCAAGGACAGAGCCCTGGGGGACGCCAAACGTGACAGTGCGGGGGCTGGAGGAGAAAGCATTAGAAGCAACAAAGTGGAGATAGTGAGAGAGACAGGAATCGAACCAGGCAAGGGCAGGTCTGTGAAGATTGAGTAAAGCTGAGAGGCGGTGTATGAGGATGGAGTGGCCGACAGTGTCGAAGGCGGCAGAGAGGTCGAGGAGGACAAGGAGGCAGAGGGATCCCCGATCACAGATGTTCAGAATGTCATTAATGACTTTGACCAGGGCTGTTTCTGTGCTGTAGGAAACGCGGAAGTCGGATTGAAGGGGTTCAAAGAGGGAATGGCGAGAGAGAAAGGAGCAGAGCTGGGATGCAACGACTCTTTCTAGGACCTTGGAGAGGAATGGGAGGTTAGAGATGGGGTGGTAGCTGGAGAGGAGGGATGGATCCAGGAAAGGTTTTTTCAAGATGTGGATGATAGCTGATTTTAGGTTCTTAAAGACCTAAAACTATTTTGTCTTAAACAAAATGTAATTTATAGAAATAAATTGAGAGTCAGAAGATATATGCTGAGTATTGAATACTAAAGCAGTAAAGCTGTGGGGAGTAAAACAACACAACTTGTCCTAAGATCTTATGAAAATTCCACAGGCCTTTTTTTGTGGTGTGAAACTATTCACATTATTACCATAAAAATTTCAATTGACCTTTTTAATGACTAAGTTCTTAGTATCATTAATTTTGAATATTTTAAGACAATCACTGAGTTATGGAGACTGTATAATAATAATAACCCTTGCATTTGATATTACGCCTTATCACATCTTCGAGACATCTCGAAGTGCTTCACAGAATATACTGTGACGTAAATTGACTGTATACTTTGTGGGCGAAACACATACATATGTTGATGTATGAAGTAAGGGACAGGTTGCTGTAGAAAGGATTAACATAGCTAGGTCATGGTGCTCGCTCCCTATCCTGCCCTGTGTTGGACTTGTGGAAAGACTTTGAATGTGCTCCGGCATCTCTTGGCTCATTAACAATTGGATTCAGTCAATGTCAACTTTCATCCCTTTAGCTGATCCTGTAAACCCCTAACTCTTTTGCTCAACTGTTGTTGCTTTGAAGTCTTCCCCTCAACTACTTTTGTGGTATCGCCTAGTGCTCAAGACAGTAGTACCTTCCTCAAGTACCAGGGGCAGATGGGCACATTCAACAAAGGCTTCCATCAAAGTAAATTGGTTCAGCATCTTGCAGGTGCAATGGTTACATCACAGCATTTCTAATAGGAGGCTAGAAAAAAACAAGGGTCTGAATACTCTGTCAACTACAACCTGAAGCTGAGATTCTAAACTATCTAAAGTAACTCCCTGCTCATGGCCACTGTCGTTTCTATTTGAGTTACAACCAACTTCACAGTTCAATGACCTCAGACTTCAGAAAACACTTGGATGTTGCTTTAAGACTCTCGTGGATATCCCGAAGCACATAAAGTATCTCTGTCAACTTTTCTTACAGAAGAGAAAGGTACATTTTCAAAGAACCTGCAGCCGTTTAACACTTTTCTTTTAGATTGATGGTGAAAGCGATTGTTGGAAGCCCACTATTATTTCAATTCTTAAAATGCTTGTGGACATTTATTGGTGTAAGTTTATATCTCTGTGTATTTGTTTAACATTTGCTCAGTTGGTTATGGGTTGTGTGATGTAAACGTGGGGTACATGAGAGGAGAGAGAGAGATATGAGAGGAGCGTCTCCTCTGTGATAAGTAGAAAATAAACCTTTGATAAGAGGAGCTGCCTTTAGCTACACAAATAAAATATAAAGTTACATTTGTAAAGCGCCTTTCATGTCAGGAGGACGTCCCAGGGCGCTGAACAAGGATTAGGACCCAAGCAGTGGTGCGGTGCGGTTGGGATCAGGGATTGTGGAGAACGGGGAGGGTGGGGGTCGGAGGGTTTCCAAAGGCACGGTCGAAGAGGAGGGTCTTGAGGCTTGCCTTGAAGGAGGCAAGTGAAGGAACGAGACAAAAGTAATGTGGGATGGGGTTCCAGAGGGTGGTGGCAGAGAGGTAAAGTCCTGACCGCCGATAGTGGGGTGGGCCGGGCAGTGGACATGGAGCAGGCTAGAGCCTGCTGAGCGGAGAGAGCGAACCGGTTGATAAAGGGTTAGCAGGTTGGAGAGGTAGGAGAGGGCAAGGCCATGGAGGATCTTGAAGGTGAGGACGAGAATTTTCAACTCGATCCTCTGAGGAATGGGGAGGCAGTGGAGCTGGGCAAGGATGGTTGTGATGGGCTCACAGAGACTGGTGCGGAAGAGAACACAAGCTTAAGAGTTCTTGATAATCTGCAGCTTGTGGAAGGAAGAGTGGGGAGGCCGACAAACAGGGCATGGGTATAATCAAGCCTGGATATAATGAAGGCATGTATGAGGTTTTTGGCGGTCTGAGGGGTGAGGCAGTGGCAGAGTTGAGCAATGTTGCGGAGGTGGGGGAAGGCAGAGCGGGTCATGGCACGGATGTGGGGGAGAAAGGACAATTGAAGTTCAAACAAGACGCTTAGGTTCCTGACTGGCTTGGTGAGGTGGAGTGTACATCCGTGGACATTCATCAAGAAACATCAAGAAACATATATTTATGTCTGCGCACAGCAATACCTGAAATTAAAGAGTGAAGGAGTGAAATTAAGAGGTAGTTTTTCACCTATTAGGGTAGTGGAAATCTGGAACTCTCTCCGCTAAAGGGCTGTGGAAACTGGATCCATTCAAATTTTCAAGATGGAGGTAGATAGATATTTGTTAGGTCACGGTATTAAGGGGCAAGGGCGGGTAACTGGATTTGAGTTACAGATTAGCCATGATCTTATAAAATGGTGGAACAGGCTTGAGGGGCTGAATAGCCTACTCCTGTTTCTATGGTTCTGTGTTTCTATTTCACTTCAGGAACATGTTCCAATTATTACCTATTGCCTGATCCTCCATGATGAATCTGTTTCTTGAACTTGATCTGCTATTGTTCTTTGAACCGCAGCTTGTAAACGCTGAGACAAACTACTCATTCATTAGTGCCAGTGTTAAAAGATCGAAAAGATGGAATTTGAATAGAGAAATGACATTTCACTGAACCCTAGTAATTATTGAGGACCAGTGGAAATGTTTGCACCACAAAAAAAGGCCTATGGAATGTGGTATGTATTTTAACAGGATAAGCTTTATCCTGTATTTCGCTGCATTTAAATTATTTTGTTGTTAGAGAAATGCATGTAATTTCCAGCCACCTTTACTGCAGTCCTACAATGTAATCAAGATTTATTATCTCCACCTGTGTGTAAAGCTTCATTTACTGTTCAGAGCTACTGTCTAGAAGATTGACAGGACTGAGGAGGATTTTTGTATGCACAGCACATAGCATAACAGAGATGTAGCCAAGTAACTTGACTTCTGAAACTGAGGCCATGTGTGTCCCGATTCAAATTCCACCTGTTCACTGGGTCCATGACTCTGGGCTCCATCTTCTTGCCTTGTAACCAGGTGATATGACCTTTTTTAGTCTCCTATCAGATTGTATGTCTGGCTGTGATTGGCTGCACTTCTTCACTTCCATGGAGCAAAACTGAACCAATGCTAAAAGAATCCTCCATGCTGACATAAAACCTTCAATACTTCTCTCAGGGAATTTGAAACCCTCGATTGTTGGATACTAACCTTACACTGGCTCGAACACACATCACCATGGTGTGGATTAAGAGTGACTCCACCTTTACAAATGCTGCATTTTTAATTTGTTTTAATTCAAATACTGAAGCTCACACTTCTCCACACTCTTCGTTACCCTGAATCAGCATCCAGCGAGGCTTTGATCTAAGTTCAAAGCCTAGATTTAAAACTTGCTGGAATCTACAAGCACATTATTCAGCTACTCTTGACAGCTCACTTATATTTGGAAACACTAATATGTAACAGAATTAAAATCTGAAGTGAAACACTTTCACATCCAGAACATACTCAAGGTCCTCTTGTAGAGGTCAATTACACATTTTGATTTTTTTGCATGTGAAGCCGTATTGTGGACGGAGAGGGAGCGGAGAGAGCTTTTTACCATGACTATACACTGATTATCATACTACAAGAATTATTTTGTATCATTACATGAGGAAGTCAGAACAATTCTCATCTTTAGTACAACAACGTTGCATTTATATAGTGCCCTTTATGCAGGATAGTGTCTCGGAATAATGTCAATGACACTGTTGGACAATGAGCAAGGTTGAAGAAGGAGTAGTTAGTAACAATACAGATCAAAAGCTTCATAATAATAAATGATCATAATGATCCTTGCATTTGATATAGTGCCTTGATCACGTTGTCAAGACATCCCAAAACACTTCACAGGATACATTGTAAAGTAATTTGACAGTGTATTTGGTGGGCGAAACGCGGTGGCCAGTTTGTACACAGCAATGTCCCACAAACAGCCATGGAGTGAGTGACCAATTTTATTTGGTGAATTGGCTAGGACACAGGAGAGAGAAACTCCCTTTTCTTTAAAATAACATTCACAAGAACATAAGAATTAGGAGCAGGAGTAGGCCATTCGGCCCCTCTAGCCTGCCCTGCCATTCAATAATATCATGGCTGATCTATTCTAACTCCACCTACCCAGCTTATCCCCATATCCCTTAATCCCTTTATCCACAAGAAATCTATTAATCTCAGTCTTGAATATTTTCAAGGACTGAGCATCTACAGCCCTTTGGGATAGAGAATTCCATAAATTCACTCACCTCTGAGTGAAGAAGTTTTTCCTTCACTCAGTGGGAAAAAGCTTACCCTTAATTTTAAGACTGTGACCCCTGGTTATAGTTTCTCCAACCAGGGGAAAAAGTCTCCCTCTATCTATTCTGTAGTGCTCTTTAATAATCTTATAGGTTTCTATAAGATCACCTCTCATTCTTCTATATTCTGGAGAATATAGGCCTAAATTGCTCAACCTATCCAGACACAAGGCCTCCACTGTCTCATGAGCTACCTCTTTTAAAACCCTAGGATGCAAACCATCAGGTCCAGTGGACTTGTCACTTTTTAATGCCAACAATTTCCCTAGCACCAATTCTTTGCTAATGTAAATTTCCTTAAGTTGCTCCCTATCATTAGCCCCTTGGTTCATCTCTATTTCTGGTAAACTTCTTGTGTCTTCTAACCTGAAGACAGAAGCAAAGTATTTATTTAGGGACTCTGCCATATACATATCACCCATTATAATTCCTCTTGTCTCTGGCTGTAATGGACCCACATTTACTTTTGCTAGCCTATTCCTCTTAATGTATTTATAAAAACTCTTACAATCTGTCTTAATGTTCCTAGCTTGCCCTCATAATCCATTTTCTCACTCTTAATGAGCTTTTTGGGTTTCCTTTGTTGGTCCCTAAAATACTCCCAGTCCTCAGGTTTGCTACTCATTTTGGCAGTTTTATAGGCCTTTTCTTTTAGTTTTATACTTTCTCTAACTGCTCTAGTTAGCCACGGATGAATGTTTTCCCTGTGGTACTCTTATTCCTCAAGGGACTATGTGACCGCTGAGAATTATGCACTACATCTTTTAACGTTTGCAATTGTTGTTCTATTGTCATATCCATTAATCTAATTCCCCAGTCTATTTTAGCTAATTCTTCCCTCATACCTGCAAAGTTAGCTTTATTTAAATTTAAGACCTTTGCTTTGGATTTGACTACATCACTCTCTAACTTAATACTAAATTCTATCATGCCCTAGAGGAGCCTTAATATCTATATTACCGACTAGCCCTGTTTCGTTACACAAAACAAGGTCTAGGATGGCCTGTCCCTAGTTGGTTCCTCAGCTACTGCTCCAGAAAGCTATCTCTCATACATTCTATAAACTCCTTCTCTACCCACTTTTGCCGATTTGGCTTTCCCAATCTATGTGAACAGGCAGATGGGACCTGGATTTAACATCTCATCCAAAGAACGGTACCTCTGACAACACAGCGCACCCCAAGGAGTGCATTGGAGTGTCATCATAGACTCTGTGATTCCAAGTCCCAACATGGGGCTTGAATTCACAACCAGTTGGCTCAGAGGCAAAGTGCTACCAATGAGCCAGCATCAGAACTTTATTTTGTCTCAAGTAAGAGGTTTCAGATAGGGTAGTTCTTCTTGTTGCTGTTAGTGCAAATAAAGTAAGTATATCCATGTGACTATATTCCCAATTGATATTACTCTCAAAATGTTACAACCATGTACATTTTTAAATATGCATATATTAGCTCTTGTGTGAAATGTTATTTTCTCTTGAATTGGAGCATTACACACAACAAATCTAAAGTTTTATGAAACTATAGAATGCTTATTCAATTAAAAAAAATCAGAATATGCTACAATATTTTCATCCTTGTCATTTGCTTTCATTTGCTATTGTTATTATAGCCTGTAACCCAAGGTACTGTTTTAAGTTTTCATCACAATATATAGGGGCATTTGTTTTAATTCAGGCTACAGTGGAACCTCATTCTTATATGTTCTCTCATTACAGATCCATTTACACTGGAATAATAATAATAATAATAATAATCCTTGCATTTGATATAGCGCTTTTCACGTTTTCTAGACGTCCCAAAGCGCTTCACAGAATATATTGTAAAGTGAATTGACTGTATATTTGTGAGCGAACGCGGCAGCCAATTGCGCACAGCAGTGTCCCACAAACAGTCATGGATTGAAAATGACCAATTTATTATTGTCTTGATTTGGAGGGATTATTATCAGGCATGTGGAGTAAGGAAACTTGCCCAAGGTTTTGCCCTGACCTGCCTGGAATTGAACTCAGGTCTCTCACTCTAGCAAGGCGAGTGCTCTAACCACTGAGCTACAGGACTCCACAAATAATGGAATTGGTTGATGAAGGGAATCCACAAGATATAATATGTATAACCAAAAGTATTTGATAATATTCTACAGTGTGAGGATTGTAAATTAAGATTAATGCTGCTTTTATTCTGTGCCAACAGTGACAGGACAATGAGCATTGGTTTTGCATTCAAAACACCCAGAGTTTGTTTAGTTTTTTTGACATCAAACCCATTTTGTAGTTCTGCTGTGACTGTTTTCCCCCAATCATCCACTACCAATATTATAACAGCAGTTGCCAAGTGCTGTGCCTCAATGTCAGACAGTTTTATTCCCAATGAGTAATACCTTGCCTTGAGTCACCCGTAGCTAAACCCTCTGCCACTACCAGCCACATCATGTAGCTAAATGCTTAGAGGCAGAGGTAGCGTAACAGAAGTGTTCCAGTGATGTAATAAGTATATACCCTGGCTCCACATATTATTTAGGGTTTTAGTGTTCAGGAAAGTAAGATCTCAGAGGTTTAGAGCAGACTCCTATTACATCATTGTGCCACTTCCATTCTGGCAGTTCTGCCTCTAATCATTGAGTTACCTGACATGGGTAGTGACAGAAGAGGGTTTAGCTACAGGCAAATTAAAGCAATTCATTACTGCTCCATTATACCCTTTAATAACCCTTTCAAGTGATTAGAGAATCTTATCACTGAAACATTTTAAAGTGCTTTCTCTCGTTACGAGAAGAGATGTGCAAACTGAACTTATTTTCAAGATTCAAAGAAGATTCAATGGAGTAGAATTTCTACCTGCTCTGGAGTTAATGTTTTAATTTAACATGTCAGAATGTACCAGATTTGGTCTATGTTTCTTTTAAGAACTGCAGAAAGCTGATGTCACAGTTAAGACTGAATTCAACTATTTGCTGAATTCTGCTCCCTTTGTAATATAGAGTAAATCTAGATGAAGGTGACATTTCTCCCCAAACGTTTGCTTTTAAGATACTGAGCCTAGGATAACAGTGATTTAACAGTAAATTTAGAACTGGATGACATGAATATGAAAGTAGCAAGCGTCAAATAACTTTTGAAATTGGAAAGAATTGTTTTTCCGCCAAGTAGTGAATATGTCCAATATTCACTTGTTTGAGTAGGAACAGCTTAGAATAATTCTTTCACACCAATTCCTTCTCTCCGCTCAACCTCAAGTATCCTCACTCAACAAATCCTCCATGGTACAGCTAATGTACTTGTGTAAAGCTGAAGGTCTGCATTGAACTCTAATTTGCACCATATATAAATCAAACTGCAGAAAGTTCAATGAGATCAACAAAATTGTACTCATTCCTAACATTACACTCTCAGTCACTTGCACAAAACAATAAATACATCTTTGTTCGTTTGGAAGTACCCTGGTATGTATTACAATTGTACTGAAAGCACATTTTGGTGATAAGAAATTGCATCTCTTATCATTGTTGGGAACACAGCAAAAGTAAGGTTTTGTCGTGAATAAAATTGAAATCCCTGATCCAGCATCGCTAATGCCATCAGTTGATGGACAACAAAGAGAGCTCTGCTTCCAACAGACGTCCAAGGATTGATATCAAGCAGATATTTCAGCATATATCCATATTCCTATTAAAACTGACAAGACTGAATTGCTACTGCTTACTGTCAGCTTGACAATGACAGTGGGGACACATTTCTGAAAGTTAACGAGAATCTTAACCTCCTATTCTGGTGACAGTATAGTTTGTGAATACAAAATAAATTTATCTCACAAATACTCTTCCACTGTCATCTCCAGATTCACAGTCAGCCCAAGATTGTAATCTGAAGCATTAATATATCACCAATATTAATTTTATAAGTCTATTATAAATATTCATGTCCCAACTAATAAATTCTGAATGGGCCACTCCATTTTTATCAATAGATTATTCTTGAAATTACCTTACTATATTTTCTCTGTAGAGGCTTTGGTCCCAACATTGATGAGTCCTAAATCCTTATCTCACCATCTTAGTCAAATTCTTTAACTTTGTATTTCTCTGATCGGTTGGCCACCAATTTTATTTATCGAGCACTTTCAAACATTCTTTGATATTAAAGACACTGCATAAATGTTAGGAGACTGAATTTCACAATTTTCCAGAATTCTTTGCATTCTCTTACAAAGCTTGCCTAAAAAATACACAGCTACTACAATTTACAGTAAATCCTGTGACCCATCAAGCTCCTTGAGACATCCTCCTGATGTGAATGGTACTACATCAAATGCAAGGATTATTATCTTAAATATTAAGACTGTAAATCCCTCCAAAATAATCCCTCCAAAACAATAGTAAATTGGTCATTTTCAATCCACGACTGTTTGTGGGACACTGCTGTGCGCAATTGGCTACCGCGTTTCGCCCACAAATATACAGTCAATTCACTTTACAGTATAATCTGTGAAGTGCTCTGAGACTTCTAGAAGACATTAAAAGCGCCATATCAAATGCAAGGGTTATTATTATTATTATAAAAGGTACTAAGACGACATGAAATTGTGTGTCTGAAGTTCTGTCTTGCTCCTGATACTTGAGACATACACTTAAAGATCTTTTCAGATGAAGTTGTGCTTTTTGGGGGAAGTTGTATCTTGTTTCAACAGCAAGATGACTTTGTGGGCTTGGTGTGTTCATATTCTGTGGATAAAGGCAACTGGAGAAAAGTAAATCAAATCAAATATCCAAAAGAGCAGCAGATTGTTGTTCCCCTGAGATGAAGGTGGGATTGGGCAGACTGTCACATCTCGTGCATTAAAGCGTAATGGCAATTGAGAACAGCATTAAACAATGATATAGAGCAGATATGTTAACATTTTGCCAAAATATTTGTTGACAATAGGTTGAGGATGATATTCAGTGGACTGACATTTGTGGATGTTGGTTCTATTTGGATATGATTTTATGAACATAACTTCTAAAAGGTTAAATTGCTACTTTGATGATGCTATCCCAATATAAGAGTCACCAGAGACAATGGAACTTATGCATAACAAAATAATACATGAAAATGTATTTCATTTGCATGTATTTGGAGAAAACAGCACTCCCCATAGACAATGTAGGAGTTACTGGCAAAATTTGTCAAACTCTTCAATAGAGCTTTAAAGTACTTTCCTTCAGAGTTGAAACAGCAGTAGTTTTGTTTTCAAAGGAATTTATAAGGAGCGCAGGGGCTTATTTTGTGCAGGGGTACAACTGAGGGCAGTATCGAAACCTAACAGCGTATGAAATAGAAGATCAATGTGTTCTGCATGATGCCCTCTAAAGGTAACTCTTCAGACTCAACACATTCTTCCAGCTGCTTTTGATATGAGGAAAATTTTCAGGTTATGGCATGATTCAAGTTGCAGTGCTACCCTAATTGAATATTTAGACCGTAGTCTTAACCAGAACTGATCTATGAATGCTAAACTGCCCAAGTCAGGCTCTCACTTCTACTATGTTTTGTGTTTAACATGGGTCATAATTATGTGACGTTGAGAAATGGGAAGTAAAATACAATGCGCATTTTCCTGAGCATTAATCAATCCCAGCATTTCCCAGATGCAGTTATTATGAATTCTCACTTTGTACTTTCATGACACAGTGTAGCCATCTTGAAGTGAGAACTTCTAGCTTTACTGTCATTCAAAATGATTTCTATGATGGAAAATTGAAAGTATGCATTTTGTTCGTTCTGAATCAATTTTCTTCAATCATGTATATGTAGGAGTCTTGTCCAGCTGCTGCTAATGATTTGCATTCTACATGGTGAAAAATTGTACATAGAGAGGAAATTTGGGTTTTAGCCAAGTTTCTACCCTCTTCAAATTGTTCTCCATATATTAAGCAGACAGAATTGTTTTTCCATTGCAAACCATATACAGTAGTAGTTGTCTTGAGTGATGCTCTTACTTTTGTGTATGTTACTCAAAGTCTGGCAATCTTATGCATAGCAATGTGTTTTGCACGTGTCAGGCACCCAGCTGTTCCCCCACGAAAAAATAATCCACGTAACCCTATACTCTATTCAATAGTGCATTCATAGAACCATATCCAAATGCGGCAATTTCTCTTAAATGTGACCCTCAACTCAGAGTCAACAAACATCTTGATCAAACATTCCAATGTAATGGGACATTGAATGTGTTCCATGTCACTGTTTGAAATCTTCCTAGTTTTAAACAAACAAAGCACAAGCACATGTGAGACTTTGAGTGCATATCTGATACACAGATTTGTTAACTATTTTAACAAAGCTTTTAGAATCAGCAGTGATTTGGTTCTTAAATGGCAAATACAGGGACATAGAAGTGTAGTTACTATTGGTGATAGATTAACTACACTTGAATCTCTGTCATTAAGATTGCTGCCAGAAGGATTTTATCTTCACACTTTCATCTGCACATTTGGAAGGAAAAATATATTGTGTGATATTATCACTGGTGACAATTATCATATTGACCAAATATCTGATCAAAAGCAGCAAATAGTTATCACCCCTGGGAATGGGATTGCTGATTCACACTCAGGGCCGGTGATAATTACAGGCCATCCCTGTTATAACATACCTTGGTATAGTGAGGGTATAGCATGAACTGGAAGTTTGGTACGCCTTTGGCTGCTGGCATTGAGTCTCTGGCTTTGTTTACATAGATGCAGATTGCATTCAGTGAATAGCGAAGTCCCGGAAACCGCTGGAAACTGTCATGAAAACAGTTGTTAGTTTCCTGTGTCCATGGGCAGTACACAGAAAATAACATCAGCGACAACCTGATGGTCTGACCAGCAACCATTTCCATTGTGAACCCCGTTATAACACAGGTTCTGATTTTGGAGGCTCCATCCACCAAACTATAACAGGGTTGACCTGCAATGATTACTTTTGACACCATATTTAATCAATGTGGCAGTCGTGACATGATAATATCATGTGCTGCATTCGACAACCGTCTCCCCTCCCATTATTACGCTGAAATCTATTTACATGATTTGTCTGTGTGTGAGACAGCAAAGAGATGCATTTGAAACTAATTTCAAAGAACCCTTGAAATCTAACTGGGATTTCCATAGAAAATCTAGGGTGTAGTTCAAACAAATTATCGACTTTCTTGCTGCTTAAATATGATTTCAAAAAGAACTGGAGCAGCAGAAGAATTCCCAATCCAATCCTCCTTTTGATAATTATATAATAACAAAATTAAATTTATAGAGTGCCTTTCACATCGGGAGGACGTCCCAAAGCCTGAACAGTCAGGTGTCGGGGCCCGAGCATGAGGGAGGGGTGGTGTAGGGGTGAGGGAAGGCAGAGAGGTGGGAGGGAAACCAAAGGCACGGTCGAAGAGAAGGGTCTTGAGACTGGCCTTGAAGAAGGCAAGGGAGGAAGTGAAGCGAAGAGACCGTGGGATGGAGTTCCAGAGTGTGGGGGCAGAGAGGCTGAAAGCCCGGCCACCGATGGTAGGGCAGGTCGGGCAGGAGACATGGAGCAGACTGGAGCCCGATGAACGGAAGAAGTGGGCAGATTGGTAGGGAATCAGCAGGTCAGAGAGGTGGGAGGGGGCAAGGCCATGGATAGCCTTAAAGGTGAGGACGAGGATCTTGAACTCGATCCTCTGGGGGATGGGGAGCCAGTGGAGTCGGGCGAGGGTGGGAGTGATGGGGTCACAGAGCCTGGTGCGTGAGAGTACACGAGCTGCAGAGTTTTGGATGAACTGCAGCTTGTGAAGGGAAGAGTCGGGAAGGCCGATGAGGAGGGAGTTCCCGTAATCGAGCCTTGATGTGACGAATGCATGGGTGAGGGTTTCGGCAGCCTAAGGGGTGAGGCAATGGCGGAGTCTGGCAATATTGCGGAGGTAGTGGTAGGCAGTGCCGGTCATGGCGCGGATGTGGGGGAGAAAGGACAGTTCAGGGTCAAACAAGATATCCAGGTTCCTGACTGGCTTAGTGAGGTTGAGTGTGCAGCCGTGGAGCCTGATGCTGCCAGCGCCTGAGGTGCGGAGGCACTGGCATGAGCCATTCAGCAGGGCCTCGGTCTTGCTAACGTTCAGTTGGAGAAAGTTGACCCTCGTCCAGGACTTGGTGTTGGACAGGCAGTCGGTCAGGATGCCAGTAGTCCTGGAGTTCAGGGTGGAGGCAGAGAGGTAGAGTTGGGTGTCATCCGCACACATGTGGACATTTATCCCATATCTGCGGATGATGTCACCAAGGGGGAGCATGTAGAGGGTGAAGAGGAGGGGACTGAGGACAGAGCCCTGAGGAACACCGCACGAGACGGTATGGGGGCTGGAGGAGAAGCCGTTTGCCGCAATGATGTGGAGGCGGTGTGAAAGGTAGGATCTGAACCAGTCAAGGACAGAACCTTGAACGTTGAAGTGGGAGGAGAGACGGTGGAGGAGGATTGAGTGTTCCACGGTGTCAAAGGCGGTGGAGAGGTCGAGGAGGATGAGGAGCCAGAGGGAGCCCTGGTCACACATGGTCAGGATGTCGTTTGTGACCTTGACCAGAGCAGTTTCCGTGCTGTGGGCAACACGGAAACCTGATTGGAGGGATTCATGGAGGGAGTGAGAGGAGAGGAACGAGCGAAGCTGGAAGACAAAGACTCTCTCAAGGACCTTGGATAGAAAGGGAAGATTTGAGATGGGCCAGCAGCTAGATATCTGTGATGGGTCAAAGGAAGGTTTCTTCAAGGTGGAGGTGATAGTGGCTGTTTTGAGGGGTGAAGGAACAGTGCCAGATGACAGGGAGAGGTTAATGATGTCGGCGAGTAGTGGGGCAAGGAGGTGGAGCTAGGATTTAAGGAGAGGGTTGGAGATGGGGTCCAGGGAGCAGGTGGTGGGCTTCATGGAGGTTATGGTGGTGAAGACAGAGGAGGGGGTGACAGGCTCAAAGGTTTGGAAGGAGAGATGGGTAGTTGTCGGATGGGCAGTTGTGTGGGGTGGGGGTAAGGAGGGGGTGGAAGTTGGGAGGGCAGTGGCAGCTGAGCGGATTCCCTCGATTTTAGACTGGAAGAAGTCCAGCATTTTCTCACAGTGAGAGTCAGAGGAAAGTATCTGTGAGGCGTGTCGGGGAGGGCGGAGGAGCCGGTTGGTGTGGAGAACAGGAACCTGGGGTTGCCCTTCGCCTCAAGGATTAACCTGGAATAGAAGGATGATTTGGCTGAGGCGAGAGCGGAGCGGTAGATCTTGATGAGGTCCAGCAGATGTGGCGGTGGATTGTTAGGCCGGATTTGAACCAAGTGCGTTCGGCAGCCCACACCTGGGCCTTAAGCGAGCGGAGGTGGCTGGTGAACCAGGGTGAGGATCGGGAATAGGAGGCAGTTTAGAAGATGAGGGGGGCAAGAATGTCAAGTGTGGTAGAGAGGGTGCTGTGGAGAAGAGTGAGTGCAGCGAGAGGGTTATAAATACTTTTTTTTTAAAAATCCTTATATTTCATATAGTGCCTTTCAGATCAGGTGGCACCTCAAAGTGCTTCACTGTAAACCGAAGTGTGACTGCATTTTGTAGGTGAATATGATTGCAAAGGAAAAGAGGATTGGTTTCGGGAGTATTTTATGCTCATTGCTAAAAGTTACAATATTTTCACTGCATGAAAAGATCACTAGGTCTGTGATCACCATTAGTTAGATCCCATTATCTTTATAACTGAAATGATGAATAGAGTCACTGTGGGTTTTATGATGTGATTATACTGATGGTACCACCTGAATGCACCTAAGTACACGTTTAAAGCTCCACCAAATTTCAACATCAATGAGCCGGCCAGCACACTTGACTTCTAAGGTTTTTTAAAAAAATTAAAATGGCAGAGCAGGAACTTTTAACAATTTTAAACATCCACATCTGCACATTGGAAACCTGCTAATACTGCTAATACAACGGGTTGTGCAGAACCCGATCGAATGGGGCAGGCATTGCACAATGCCCTTGGGCCAATGGTGACATTTTGCTTTCTGAGCTCCAAGCCACTTTTTCACGTTTCCTACAGTTGAATGTGAAAAAGACTGAGGCCCTCCTGATTGGCTCACTCCAGCGCCTCTGCACTTCAGGCTCTGGCAGCATCAACCTCCATGGTTGCACAATTCAACTCACCAAACCAGTCAGGAACCTGGGTGTCTTGTTCGACCCTCAACTGTCTTTTCTTCCCCACATCCAACCCATGACCCGCTCTGCCTTCCCTCACCTCCGTAACATCGCCCGACTCCACCACTAACCCACCACTCAGGCCGCTGAAACTCTTGTTCATGCCTTCATCACCTCCAGGCTCGACTACGCAAATATTCTGCTTGTCGGCCTTCCCAACTCCTCCCTCCACAGGCTGCAGATAATCCAAAACTTTGCAGCCAGTGTTCTCTCCCGCACCAAGCTCCGCGATCCCATCTTTCCCACTCTCGCCCGACTCCATTGGCTCCCTATCCTTCAGAGGATCCAGTTCAAGATCCCGGTCCTCACCTACAAAGCCCTCCATGGTCTTGCACCACCTTAACTCTGTGACCTCCTAACCCCTACCAACACACCCGATCCCTCCGCTCAGCCGGCTCTGGCCTGCTCCACGTGCCCCGACCCACCCGCCCCACCATTGGCGAGACAGCCTTCAGCCACTCTGCCCCCAGTCTCTGGAATTCTATCCCCCAGTCACTCTGCCTCATCCCCTCCTTAGCCTCCTTCAAGTCCCAACGCAAGACCCTCCTCTTCGACCAAGCCATCGGCCACCCCTTCCCCTCCCCTCCCTTCTCTCCCACTGAACCCAGCTCGGGTCTGAAATGCTGTACTCTGTCCAGCGCCTTGGGACGTCCTCCCGACGTGAAAGGCGCTATACAAATGTAATCTTGTTGTTGTTGTCGTTGTTTCAAAATAGACATGTTTGAGCACAACATCCACAAAACTTTTTTCCCTTAGTTATTTTTAACCCATGATCCCACGGCAGCTATCTGCTCTTTGGAACCTCACTGAGAGAAGTTGTTCTCCAGGCACTGAGCATGTCAGCAGCTCATCATGGAGACCATTATAGTCACCCCAACCCGGCACTCACCTGCTACACACACACATACATACATTGGTGAGTCTCAACAGTATATTTGGGGAAGATGTTGACCATTTTATACCTTTATGCATGAATTCATTATAATAATCCTTGCATTTGATAGTGCCTTATCACATCGTTGAGACGTCTATAAGTGTACTGCATGAACAGTGAGAGAGTAAAAATACTGAATGATACAATCTCCCTCCCTACCCCAGAGGTGCTGAGGTCAAATGTAACACCTCTACTGCTGCTCCCAGGTGGAATCAACTATCTCAACCCCAGTTGATTATCTGGGTTGGTAATTCAATCTCAAGACTGAAATTCAGCCCTGATTTGCAAATTGTTTTTTAAAGAATTGTGGAAACTGACTTCTAAATGAATACAATACAAATTTGCATTTATATATTGACTTTTATGTTGTGAGGATGGCCAAGAGCGCTGAAGTTTTCCACAATTTTGTTAAATTTCAAACCAAATCGTCTTACAGCATAAAATTAGTTGGAATCAATAAAGCTCTGATCAATAAAGCTCAATTCCATTCTGGACAATGACTTCACCAAATGAACCTTTAGTGGAGACCACAGTCTAACTTAATGATTTTTAAAGAGCAGTGACTTTATATCAACTATAGTCAAAGATATGTGTAAAAACCTTTCATTTTAGTGTTTAGCTGTAAACAAATGTATTTTTCAAGAAAAAGAAATTTACAGCTAATTAAATTAGCGTCAATTTTGATACTTTATTTTTCCCAATAAAAGAAACTGTATTTTGATGAAGCAGGTGTACAATCTCATTAACATTTCTGATTTATTTTTCAAAATTGCTGAAGCTCCTGCAGGTAGCAAAGAATTAAATGCTCAGTTGTTGGGGTATCCTAAAGAGACATTGAGGAACCAACAGCGATGGTGGGATGTACAGCAGTCAGTAATATCAAAACGAATGGATTTCTGCAATGCTTACTATGAATAAGACAGGTTAGTATAACAGACCTATACTCTCAGTGTTACCGAAGTCCAGTTCACTTGCAGAAGCGGACATGTGGGGAAATTAAGAACCAGTCAAATTCCTGTTTGTTTCAACATGAATCTTGGTGTGGACTGTTTGAGCAACTACAAAAATAAACACTCCAGGAAACACAAACTTTTTTGTGGTATGCTTTAACAGGAAAAATAAGAACCAAATGATACATGCATACATTTTAGTAGCAAAGTCAGTCTGACAATCTCAATGGTTTCGGAAGCTATTTTGTGAAGGCAGGAACAGTGGAAAGCGCCAGCATCTTTATATTGACACAAAGACATCAATGAAAGCACTATCCACCTGCTACACGTGGGGTGGTTTATTCAAAGAATACCATGCTTATTTGGAAGCTCTTGATCTAAGAGTGACAAGTTTCCTGCCTCCCCAGTCCACTAAACCTCTTCATCTAGTACATTATGCACTGGGTGCAATGATTGATATGCTTTCTTTAGTCACGGGTAATTTTAACCCATAAATTAACTAGCAATGGCTTGCAGACCATTATGCTTCTCTGCATGGGTCAAATCAGAAAGCAATCTCTGCTTGAAACTAATCTGTCTTAAAGCTGACACATCCTTGCTGTTTGACCTACTGTTAGACTGTACCTTAGAAGTAGCAAAACCCAAATATGCACAATGCTTTGTAAACTCCTTTTTGCTTTCTAAGCTCCTTGAAAGGCTAAATCTCTCAACGAACAAGAAATGTTCTACATGGAACAGAGTTTCTAGAATTTGCAGGAGGGAACAGCTAGTTTTCAAACCACTGCACAGTCCATTTAATTATCCATCCAGTAGTTGAATCTAAATATAAATCGACTGAGACTCTCAATAAATACGTATTTACACAACAGTGATTAGATTTTCAAAATGTGCTGCTGTCTGTAGGTGAAACTTGGTGTTAAAATGGCTATACGTATTGAAAGGAGCATTCAAAAATAAACTGATTTAGAAAACGACTTATACTTAGGATTTTGTATTCAACTATTATGCTTGGATCAGGATTTCTGTAAATTGCAAGCAGATGGACAGGGAAATGCACTGAGGCTCCATGATTGGTTTGAGTCTGTTATTTGGAGGTGACTATTTTTAAAAAGTCATCTGAAATGTTTCTGAATTTAATTCAATTGAAAACCTTGGCAACATTTATCAACACACTTGTTATATGCAACTCTACACTACTCACACAAATATAGGGGAATTTGAATAATGAACAGAAGGATGTTAAAGTTCACATCTCCCGTTGCTGCATCGTTAGAGAGAACTTACTGAAAATCACCAATATCTGATATTATTGATATCAGGATTAGGGTTAGTGATAGAAACTTTAAGGGAAACTTAAACTGGACCAAGTGAGATAAAGATTGTACCAAACAAATACAGAAATAAATCAGAAAGGTACTGCAGCTGGAAGGTTGCACTGTGGCTAGTGAGAATACAATTTCACTTGAAGTAAACTACCGAAAAACCAAAGGTAAATCTTGATATAACAAAAATTACACAGAAAGTGAGTAGGATTTCAAAGGCCCTTCCCAAATCAGTGATTGAAACAAAATCTGAAACAGCTTTTAAAAGGAATTGGACAAATATTTGAAAAGAAAAAACATAAAAGGAAAAGCCAGTGGAATAGGAATAACTGGATGGTTTAAACGCTCCGAGACGCTGTCCGGCATGAAGAGCGCTATATAAATGCAAGTTGATGTTGTTATTGTAGTTCTCACTGAGAGTCTGCACTGGAATAATAGGCCAAATTCCCTCCTTCTATGCTGAAAACAATTCTATGGTTTATTACAGACCTTATTACAAATGAAAAGGAACAGACTTAAAAACAATTAATTCAGAAAAGTTAGATGCTCTGGGAGAGAGTTCTGTCTAATGAAGAAATGTTGATAAGAAAACTTAAGTATTGTAACAGTGAGATTGAGTAGCAAAAGTGAATTTAAAACTGAATTAAAAAATCTAAATTAATTTGATGAGGTCTGATGGGTATGGGCTTCCATGCTGGACACAAGCTGTGAGGCATCAGTGCTGTTGTGTCAGTAACACTAGTGGTTTCTTAAGGAATATTATTGAACCTTCGTGTCTAGTCTTGCAAATGTGGCAATGATGGAGGCACTAGGCGACTGATTAGCTGTCGTTTATGGAGTTTTCTTAAAGGAATAATTCTCACTTAAAAATTCTCATTTTCTTTTTATAAAGATTACATTAAAAAAACAGGTAACATTAGGAAATGATTTTACATCAATGAACCATCATCATCAGGCAACCTTCCAGTTCTGGGCCCCAGAAAAGTTACTTGAAACCAACAGAACTGCCTCAGTGAAAACCTTTGCATTTTTCCCACCAGTTTCTCTAAAGGAAATTGTCAATTCAGCATCAATTTGTGTGTTACGCCAGGATATTTGACAATTTTGTGCACATGAATTGGCTTGACTGTTCAAATGTATTTCATGGAGGACTCTTAAAGCTGGGGAAACAATGGAGGAGTCAAGCGCTAAGCACATTCTCTTTAATTATTGACAGTGATAATTAAGGAACAGAATGTGTTTAGGAATATTGCAAGATTGCTCCCCGGATTTTCATTCAGGGCTGCATTTAAGCATGGGTCCCAAAGGGGAAATGTAGTATGCTAACCAAGCCCTCAAACTCAGTAAAGGATGCATCAGTCATATTGTTGTAATGCAGAACACATTATACAGGTCGCAATAAACATATTTATAGTCCAAAGGACTTGCATCAAAACTCAATCCCCCAAGAAAAAAAAACAATAATATATTGGTCACCTGAATCCATGACTGTTTGTGGGACACTGCTGTGCACAATTGGCTGCTGCATTTCGTCCACAAATATAGTCAATTCACGTTACAGTATATTCTGTGAAGTGTTTCAAGACGTCTAGAAGACGTGAAAAGCGCTATATTAAATGCAAGGATTATTATTATTATTATAATTAGGATCTCCTGAAAATTCGCATTCCCATTTAAAATCATACCAATTATTTTGGCCTTCACATTATGCAAGTTGATGCATGTACCAGACCCAGTTCCAAATCAGCTAAAGAACACACAGCTGATTGACACTGATTGTATAAATTGACAGATAAAATGTTGTAATCTGCCATCATGCAGTTTAATTTGAATGTTTGCACCAAATCAGAGATGTTGATAACATTTTAAGGACTCACACAATCAAGCAATAAAGCAATGAGCAAAGGTTCCATCTGGGGCTAGATTTACTCTATTTCCTTAGCATTTTAAATCATCAAGAATTTGACAATTTGTGAAAAACAATCTTAATTTTGAGGACTTTATTTTTACAAATTATTTAAGAAATGTTAAGAGAATTGAGTAAATCTAGACTCAGTTGGAATTTCTCCTCCAAAATGTACAGGACAAATTTCTATTGCTGCGGACATAGAAATGATAGGTGGTGGAGAGGGAGATGTAATTTGTGGCATCTCTCAATGGAATTCCCTAATATTTTTCCGGATTTTCTGCCAAATCTCGGGGCTCCAAGACAGAACCCTGCATGAAGCAAGTTATGTAAATTGTGGTTGCTGTTGTATCCTATTTTTGGGATGGAGAGAGCTTAATGAAAATCTGCAGTGAGTAAATGCCAAATTATATAGGAGAAGAACATTTTGGTAGCAAACTTGCAGTATTGCAGATGAAGTAGAGTGAGGCAGGGAGTTCCAGAAATTCAGGGCATAACAGCCATTGATAATAATAATAATAATAATATAATAATATAATAATAATAATCCTTGCATTTGATATAGCGCTTTTCACGTCGGGAGGACATCCCAAAGCGCTTCGCAAAACACACTGTAAAGTGAATTGACTGTATATTTGTGGGCGAACGCGACAGCCAATTGCGCACAGCAATGTCCCACAAACAGTCATAGATTGAAAATGACCAATTTATTATTGTTTTGTTTTGGAGGGATTATTATTAGGCGTGTGGAGTAAGGAAACTTGCCCAAGGTTTTGTCCTGCCTGGAATTGAACTCAGGTCTCTTGCTTGCAAAGCGAGCGCTCTAACCACTGAGCTGCAGGACTCCAGGACTACAGGACCCTATTGCCTCTTGCACACCTTCAATCCCCTCTGCTGATGGTGCAGCGGAGGAGATCGAAGGTGTGCAGGAGGCAATAGGGGTCTTAAAGCATGTTGGCGTCTTCCTGGGAACAAGTATTAAAGGAAGTCCAAATATGCCTTGGACCTTTGAATTACAGAACATTTTATTGCTGAGCTAGAAAAGTGCTTGTGTAAGCTTGCGTGATACTCGGCTACTTTAATAAAATGATTGCCACACATGTTTTCTAGCCCTGTAGGTGGGATAGGGGAGAAAGATCTCAGCAGCTTGCAGTCTTGTCTCTCTTCTTTTGATCTCTTTAGACACTGATGGTCTGCCTCAAAGTGTAGCGAGTGGTGTAGGCAGCAGGCATGATTGATTGTGCAATGTCAGAGAGAGGCAGCATACGCACCACTCCATACCAGCAGGTGTTGGTGTCTTTCACAATAGCACTCCTGCTAACCACAGGCAGAAAAGACCTCTCCCACTTCCTCCCTCCACACACATTTTCATTCTTCATCACTGACATCTCTTGCATATCAGCATTTCTCAAACTTCCCACCACTTTATATTGTATCTCTTTACATCTCTTTCACGCTAATCCACGGGAACTCGGCTCCAACCAGAGATTGTGGCAGAACTGAGTTGCCATTGGCTGGTATGATGTAACATGCAGGAATGTTATTTTACTTTCTGAGATACTTTTTCTTGTATCACAGCATCCTCCCCACTATTGTTTCTCCATCAAGCACTTTATAAATGCCAATTAGTGTCAACATAGACAGTGAGTGACATTGTGCAGATAGGTATCACAACCATCCTAAACTAAAGCCTAAAATTCCTGTCAAATTCCGGTCCTAAATGAAGCCTAACATTTCTCAGTCAGCTGCCTTAAATTTAAGATTGTGCAAAATTTTGAAAAATTCTTAATTTCAGTCTTAACTTTGAAGGCGGTTATCTGGGGTTGTTTTTGACTACCCTACAAAACTGGTTTCAAAATTAAGAAATTTCCCAAATTCTGTCCATTCTTAAATTTTAAGATATTGAATAGTTTTCATGCCAAGGCCATGAGACATTTTTAGCCTCTATTGTTGTACATAGACATGCATTATTTCCTGACCAATTTTAGCACCACTTCAATATGCTAACCCAGCATTGAATGGTGATAGAATTATCGCTCTTTCTGGTCTGTATGGCTCAATTTCACTGTGGACAGTGCATGTATCCACTGAGTTATCAGGGAAAATAGCGGTACATTTTAAGATCTAAACTTTACCTCTCTGACCTACTATCCCCCTACTTACCTGCCCATATCCTCCATTCCTCTGGCTCCAGTCTACTCCACATCCCCCGCCCCAACCGCCCTACCATCGGTGGTCGGGCCTTCAGCCTCTCAGCCCCTAGGCTCTGGAACTCTATCCCCCAGTGTCTTCGCCGCCTCCTCCCTTTCCTCCTTCAAGGCCGGTCTCAAGACCTATCTCTTTGACCGTGCCTTCAGCTCCCCTCTCGACTCTCTACCCCCTCCTCACTCCCTCCCTTCCCTCCCCGCACCCTGACCATATCCCCCCTCCTCGCTCCCTCCCTTCCCTCCCTTCACCCTGACCATTTTCCCCCTGCTCGGGTCATGACCCAACTGTACAGCGCCTTGGGACGTCCTCCCGACGTGAAAGGCGCTCTATAAATGGAATCTTGTTGTTGTTTACACAGAACAAACAGGTTCTATAAGTCATTTCTGTGGAGTAAAGTTATATTTAGTTTTCACAGAGCTGCTACGTATTGTGTCTGACTTAGCTTTAGAAACGTTATAGATTTTATGGACTTGGATATCAAGGCATGTTGTCCGAGCAGTCTAAGTGATTTATTTGCTGTAGGAGAAATGTTACAATGCTGTAACATTTATTTTCATGGCTGAATTCTTTAATTAACTGTCTGGGAAAAAAATGTGTTCTTTGCCTTTCCGAACCTTCGATGGATTTTCTAAGCAAGTATCATGTCTTGTTTGTGTTCTGAATGGAGAATAATGTGATTAAAATCAACTGTATCAATTACAAAATGTGACATTCAGATTTCTTACACTGGTGATATTTCAGGTAATTGGTCAGAGAGAATATTTGATAAAAGGCATGTATTTGTGATGCAGAATTCAGCTGTAAGACAATATTATGACATTTATATAACTTGACCTGATTGCACCACGAATTTAGCCAAATATTCCCTTGAGAAAATTGTATTTGTAAGCGCAGCCAATCATTCAGACACCTCCTTGACATTGGGTGACCCATTGTTCCAGAGGCAATTGAACCACTCAGTTAGATTAAAATATTAGACACGGGGGAGGGCAGGGAGGCAATCGAGTGGCTTTCATAAAACAATATGGAACACAGACAGATTCACAGAACCCGATGCTAAACATAACTAACTGCCTACTGCAGCATTAAAATTATGAACGTGTTCATCCAATTTGGAAGCATGCCCTGAAGATTTATTAATAATAGTGATAATATCTCTTATTTAGGATTTATCGTCACTTCTGCCCCAAAGGTATCATTATCTTTCCTTGTACTCAGTGCCTATGAGAACCGTAATCCCAGAGTATGATATCGCATCTATATTGGAAATGTGTTAAAAATGTTAAGTCATCTTCCATATTTAATGCAGCAACAGAAAATTAGGCTTACAGCAATGTAAATTAAAGCAGATATTTTCAGGACACACAGCAGCTGTCTGCAAAAAGACATCTTCATTTGTGCCAATGGCTTGCTAATGACATTTTCCTCCTCCAAAAATGTCTTATCTAGTACAAAAAGTCAGGTGTGCGGCAACTCTTTGAGAATTGAACGGTTTAGCTGAACTGCTTGCAGCATAGCTGATGTGTGGCCAAGCTTGTTGTTTCTTTTGCCATGTAACTTCTGCAACAGTGAAATGAATATAAAAACACATCATTCAAGGACAACCCCATGTGGTGAAACTTTGCAGCACTTAAACAGTGTTTGGTTCTGAGTCATGCTAAAAAAATGGTTACTCAATCCAAGACTGTTTGTGGGATACTGCTGAGCACAATTGGCTGCCGTGTTTCTCCCACAAAATACACAGTCAATTCACTTTACAATATATTCTGTGAAGTGCTTTGAGACGTCTCAAGGTAATAAGGTGCTATAGCTATATCAAATGCAAGGATTATTATTATCATGCTTCACTTGTGGCCCGTGTCTCTTCTTCCTCTTTCTACCAACCACGATGCTTGTTTCAACCTTTAACAAGTGCACACGTACATACACAAATAAAGAGGAAATAGTGGAAATAGTCAAGGGAGAACTCAAATATTTTCCATTGGCGATGGGACATTTTGTCCTAAACAAACTCCTGCTCCTGGTTACTGAATTGTTTCTGTGCTTATCCCACCGTAATTAAAAAGGAAGGGTTTACTTTCCTTCAGGCATGTTCTTTCATTTGAAAATAATTTGTACAGGACAGGTGATGGAACAGACATCAAGCAAAGCTCGGTATGCTTATTACAGAACCAGATGGACACAATATCAATTTCTCACTTCCTTGAAGCCTCCTCTACTGCTTGTCTCTTCCCTCACTAGACCATCTTAGAGACTATTAAACTTATTTGGACTGTTAGCCTTGAGAAAGAACAGCCCCTGGAAGGTGGGACTCAAGCCTACGACCATCTGGTTAAGAAACCAGTCCTGGATTTCCCTATGTGGTAGCATCAGAGAATATGCAAAATAGACATAAAAGATGCACTGATAGTATCATATATTTACATGCAGAATTTAAAACTGATTCAATGTGATAATAGAATTCACCAACATACATTACAAAGAACTAATGAAATTGGGAAGAGGTGGGAAGTCCTACAAACCACCAGATACTATTTTGACTCACAAATCCTTGTGTTAAATGTGGATGGCATTAAACCTCAATTGAACTAGGGTTATACAACACCCGCTCTCAGAAGCAACCTTTCTGTTCCAATAGTGCAAATGCAGGATGGTGGAGCATTGATTGTTTTGGCAGCAGTTCTGTCCAAAACCATCTGGATATCAGAAGGAGGAGAAGTTAGGATATCCTCCAAAGAAAATACTAACGAAGAAAATTTGTCTGCTTATTCTGAACTGGAATTGTTGATAGAGATTTAGGGTCAATGGAAAAGTTCTCATTAACCTAAGTCAAGAATTGCAGAGATAATTAGGTAGTCGATTTGTAATTGCCATTGAATTACTAGTAGCTATAAAACTGATAGGATTCATGGACATTCCAAGCTACTGGCTTTGTCTATGCAACTGCAAAGGAAATGGCAGTCAACAAAAAATTGCTCCAGAAGTAAATTTCTGTGCCTACATAATTAATATATTGCAAGAAGCTTTATATCCATTTTTGTGTGATTGTTACTATAGACAAGCTTGTTAGTTTAGGTATTGTGCCTGACCATTCATGCCCAAGACATCAATAGGACAATACAGGTTTTGTATTGCATGGATGTCCTTCCTACTTCTCCACATTTGAAGAAATTACCCTGACTGTTCCAAGAGTCTGGATTGATATTAATCAAGAGTCATTGCAAATGGAGGGCTCTCGCCCACTGATGTGGGTGAATTCCTTGCTATTAATTGAAACTGTAGTTTATTTGACAGATTTCATTAGTACAACAACAGAATTACATTTCACGTCGGGAGGACGTTCCTAGGCCCTGGACAGCCAGTGTTTCGGACCCAAGCTGGGGGTCGGGATTGGTGAGGGTGGAGGGCAAGGAGAAAGCAGGGTGATCGAAATCACGGTTGAAGAGGAGTGTCTAGAGATGAGTTTTCAAGGAAGCAAGGGAGGGGGTGGGGCAGAGGGACTGCGGAATGGAGTTCCAGAGGGTAGGGGTAGAGTGGCTGCCAATGGTGGGGCTGGCAAAGCAGGGGACGTGAAGCAGGCCGGAGCCCACTGAGAGGAGTGAGCAGGCAGGATGGTAGGGATTAGGAGGTTACAGAGGTAGGGGGGAGCAAGGCGATGGAGGGCTTTGAAGGTGAGGACCACGATCTTGAACTGTATCCTTTTGTGTGATGGGAAGCCAGTGGAGTCGGGCGAGGATGGGGGTGATAGGGTCACGGAGCCTTGTGCGGGAGAAGACACATGTTGCAGAGTTCTGGATGATCTGCATAAGAGTTCAGGAGGCCAATAAGCAAGGAGTTTGCATAGTTAAGCCTCGATGTTATGAATGTGTGTATGAGGGTCTCGGCGGCTTGCGGTATGAGACAGTGGCGGAACAGGGTAATCTTGCGGAGATGGGGGAAGGCAGAGTGGGTCATGGCATGGATTTGGGGTAGAAAGGATAGTTGAGGGTCAAACAAGATGGCAAGGTTCCGGATTGATTTAGTAAGACGGAGTGTGCATCCCTGGATGGTGATGCGGTCAGCACCTGAGGTGTGGAAGCACTGATGGGAGCCAATCAGGAGGTCCTCGGTTTTCTTGACGTTCAACTGAAGAAACTTAGCTCTCATCCAGGACTTGATGTCTGACAGACATTCTGTCAGGACAGCAGTGGTCCTGGAATCAAGGGTGGAAGCAGAGAGGTAGAGTTGGGTGTCATCCACATACATGTGGAAGTTGACCCCACGTCTGAGGATGATGTCACCAAGAGGGAGCATATAGATATTGAAGAGGAGGGGACCAAGGACAGAGCCCTGATGAACACCACATGAGATGTCAGTAGCTAGAGGAGAAGGCGTTTGTGGAAGTTAAGTGGAGGCGGTGTGAGAGGTATGATCTGAACTATTGAAGAAAAGAACCGTGAAGGTTGAGGTGAGAGGAGAGGCAGTGGATGAGGATAGAATGGTCAATGGTGTTGAAGGCAGCAGAGAAATCACGTGGGGGGAATGTGAAGCAGGCCGGAGCCTACTGAGCAGAGGGAGCGGGCAGGATGGTAGGGGGTTAGGAGGTCGCAGAGGTAGGGGGGAGCAAGGCTATGGAGAGCTTTGAAAGTGAGGACCATGATCTTAACTGCATCCTCTGTGTGATGGGAAGCCAGTGGAGTTGGACGAGGATGGGGGTGATAGGGTCACAGAGCCTAGTGCGGGAGAAAACATCAAGTTCTGCCCCATGTGAAGGAACATGAGAAGACAGAGGGAGCCCTGGTGGCAGATGGGCAGAATTTAATTTGTCACTTTCACCAGGGCTGTTTATGTGCTGTGGGCGGCATGGAAACCCGATTGGAGGGGTTCGTGAAGGGAATGGGGGGAGAGGAAGGAGCGAAGCAGACTTGGGTCCAGGGAATGCTTTTTAAAGCTAGGAGTGATGACAGGCATTTCTAAAGAGGTGGGAACGGTAATAATAATAATAATCCTTGCATTTGATATAGCGCTTTTCACGTCGGGAGGACGTCCCAAAGCGCTTCACAGAACACGCTGTAAAGTGAATTCACTGTATATTTGTGGGCGAACGCGGCAGCCAATTGCGCACAGCAATGTCCCACAAACAGTCGTAGATTGAATATGACCAATTTATTTTTGTTTTTGGTTTTGGAGGGAATATTATTAGGTGTGTGGAGTAAGGAAACTTGCCCAAGGTTTTGCCCTGCCTGGAATTGAACTCAGGTCTCTCACTTGCAAAGCGAGTGCTCTAACCACTGAGCTACAGGTACCAGTGGACAGGGAGAGGCTTATAATGTCTGTGAGTAGAGGGGCAAGGAGGTGGAGCTGGGAGTTAAAGAGAGAGGTAGAGATAGGGTGGAGCGAGCAGATGGTCAGTTTCATGCGGGTTATAGTGGTGGTGAGAGGAGTCAGAGACAGGTTTGAATGTGTGGAAGGAGGGATGCATAGGGGCCGGAGTGTGAGGGGGAGATGGGGAGCAGCTGGTATGTGGAAGTGCAGAGGCAGCTGAGTAGATCCCCTCATCTTTGGATTCAAGGAAGTCCAACATCGCCTTACCAACTGGCATTGGAGGTGAGGATGGGCGAGGCATGAAAGGGTGGGCAGAAGAGCTGGTTGGTGATAGAGAAGAGCAGCCTGTGGTTGTCCTTGGCTTCCAAGGAGTAGAAGGGCGATTTAGCAGAAGTGAGGGCGGACCAGTAAGATTTGATAAGGTCTAGCCAGATCTGGTGATGGACAGTTAAGATGGTTATTATCACATATTATCAAAGTGACTAACTTCGCACAATTCGTTTCATTCAGGCTTTTTTTAAAAAATGTTTACAGTGTGATCAATACCAATCTTTTAAATTCAGTGCAAAATCCTCTTCTGAACTTGTTGTGTTCCATGATGTGAACGGGCATTTTGCCTTTTCTGCCTTCCCTCTCTGCTGTCCTCGTCATGCGAACTGTATACATTTGAACATTATTCGACCATTGGCTATTAGCCAAATCTGCATTTTAGCAACAGGAGTTGCACTCATCTCAGAACAGAACTTGCTGGATCAGATGTGCACCCTCCTAGTACAAAGATACCTTCCACTAGTCTGTCAGCCAGTTGGTACAATTTTAATTGAACAAACTAAAATCAAAAAAAAAGTTACCAAGATACTTCTAGGCTGAGGAAACATGTCAGAACACATAAAATAGTGCCAGAGAAGAACATTTAATCCCTCTAGGCATTCATGGTACATTTTTTAAAAAAAAGGAAATAGACCATCCCAAATTACAGATAGTAAAAACTGAAGGAAAATGTCAGATATTCATATGAAACTCAAGATGACCACATTCATGGCTCTCTGGATTTATGCCTACATCCAGCACCAATTAGCAATGAACCTCAGGCAGCTTTGTGCTATCTGATCTTGTGTTTATTAGCAATCCAGGCTTCCCAAACTCACTAATTCCTTATACTTTCATCAACACAAAAACACATTGTTCTCTGTGTCGGGTTTGGATTTGAATCAAGGTCACACATGCCAGAGCACTGTGCTCAAACTCACTATGCATTCAAGCTCTCTCCTTATATGTTCTTTACATTATTTTAAAAGTATTTCCTTCTCTTTTTTCCAAACAAGAAGCAAAAACAGGTTTAAATATCTATGTGTGCATTTTACAAGATCATAAGAGGGAGTTCAGATAGAGAATGCCTTTCGGGCTATTTGATTTGCCAAATGCATTTAATTTTTTAAAGATGCTGCTTGCCTTTGCAATGCAACAGCTGGTCAATAACCTAATATCCCCCCCCAAGAAGAAGAATAGAGCACAGTCGGTTCTCATTCCCTTTACGACCATTCTAATTTGATGTGAGACACATCAGGATACGAAAATAGTGTTTATGCACACAAGGAACAGATGGTCCACATTGGATATGTGTAACGAGAAAATTTATAAGCAAAAACTGTGTTTGGAATTCCTATAGAGGAATTTCCTCCAAGAGATTGCATTAATTGGTGAGATGAAATTGTGTTAACATTTTATAAAATTCATTTTCTTAAATTTGTATAGGATTATACCATAGATTAGAAATGCAGAGACACGTTTGATCTACTCTAGACATACACTGCAGCATATGTGTTTTTTTAAAAGAACAGTCCGTCCCAATTTCACAATAGAGAGAACTAGGCAAACTCTGGCACTCGTGAACAAGACTCAAATTGCCCTTTCAGAAATCCTTTAGATATTTCTCTGGTTACATTTTGCAAAGTAACAACAGTATGATTGCCAATAAGTTCAATGCTGAAATAGTTGAAAAAGTTGGTTGAAATGTAATGAGGTCTAAAATGTGGATTGGTAAAATCACATGTGTTCCTTTTCATTGGTGGTTAGTACATAATCAAGAGCAGCTGTACATGTTTGAACATGGTTAGCCCACTGGATATTACCCCAACCTGCATTTTAGACTCCATACAACAGCAACAACTTGTATTTATATAGCGCCTTCCACGCAGGGTAGAGTCAAACCTACATTTGTCCACTTGTCCTCTCTGTCAGTTTGATGTTCGGTTTCAGTTGGTTTGTAACAGAAGAAGTTCTTCTGAGTCACTGCAATTTTGAAATGCACCAAATTTGTAGTAACATTACTTTGGCTTGTCTTGAGAACCTCATGGTTATATTAATTAGAACCGAAGAGTTGAATTGTTCTTGTATCAACAACATTACATTCATCTACAAAATCCTTTACAGTAAATTCTGTGAAACACTTGAGACATATACCATCCCCCCAACCCCCACCCCTAGACTATGCGAAAGGCACTATATCAAATGCAAGGATTGTTATGAGGATTATTAAAATAAAATCCAAACTTGAACTTTGAAATGTTTTCTTTGCTGAACAACATGAAATATTTGGATTTTATCTATTAATAAAATATTATAACTGTTGACCAGAAAACTCTGTATAGACTCAGTAAAATACCATGACATTTAGAGAAGCAGGCAGTTACTTTTCCTGATAAAAAATATAATAAAAATGAATTAATATTATAGAGGAACAGCTCTAACTATTTACTTAGTAAGAATATAAGACGTAGGAAGGATAAAATGTCATTTAGCTTGTGACACCAGTTGGATGCTTTTTCAGGACTTTCACATTTCCATTTTACTCCTATCCCAGATGTGCATATCTGTGTTCCTGCTGACTCAGGAAAATATTAAATTCTTTGTTGAATGCTTCAACCAGGAAGGCACTAGGTGTGACAGATGAACAGAAGGAAGTAAGGATCAAGGTACACAATCACTAAAAGTATGGCATTTATGGTGTAAAAAGTCATGAGAAAGTTTAATGGGATTCTAACTTTATCATAAGTATAGAATTATACTTATATAGAATTATGGAAAAATAAAACATAAAAAATAAATTTAAAAAATAAAATAATAATAATTTGGTTATTCAATCCACGACTGTTTGTGAGATACTGCTGTGCGCAATTCGCTGCCGCGTTTTGCCCACAAAATGTACAGACAATTCACTTTACTATATATTCTTTGAAGCGCTTTGAGGCGTCTCGAAGACATGATAAGACGCTGTATCAAGTGCAAGGATTATTATTATTATATATAGAACAGAAGAGCGAGGAAGGATTTCATCAGTTTGAATCCAAAGGCTGAAAATTGGGAATAGTAATGTGATCAGAATTGCCAGGTTGGAAAATTGGAAAGATTCTCATCTCTGAGTCACCTTTAGCTGTTGTGAGCCATTTTTGTGCAAATTGGCTGCCAGATTTGCTATAAAATACACTCTACAGTAAATCCTTTGAGACATTTCAACAATGTGATAAAGTGCTATATGAAATCAAAGGATTATAATTATTATTATCACATTGTTGAAAATTTAATTTGATCCAGTCAATAAATATTGATCATACCTTTCCCAGATTTCAGCAACAGTTGTGTCTCAAGCTGATGGGCCTCAAGCTACAATTCAATTCAATGCCAGATCAAGGGATACTGACTTAATTCAGAGTTTTATGTTGAGTATAAAGCCCTCTAGATAATCATCCTGGCATCAACCAAAATGGTTCTCTTTATCAAATAACTTACCTCAGCCCTCTCCCAAAAGTGGAGTCCTGTAGCTCAGTGGTTAGAGCACTCGCTTTGCAAGCGAGAGACTTGAGTTCAATTCCAGGCAGGGCGAAACCTTGGGCAAGTTTCCTTACTCCACACAGAGCCTAATAATAATCCCTCCAAAACCCAAAACAATAATAAGTTGATCATTTTCAATCTACGATTGTTAGTGGGACATTGCTGTGCGCAATTGGCTGCCGCGTTCGCCCACAAATATACAGTGAATTCACTTTACAGTGTGTTCTGTGAAGCGCTTTGGGACGTCCTCCCGACGTGAAAAACGCTATATCAAAATGCAAGGATTATTATTATTATTATTAAAAGACACAACTAAATACAGTCACACGCAACTGGTTATCTTCTTTCAATACTTCTTTACTCTTTCTTTATGACTCCTCTTTGAAACTCTTTGAAGATTTTTGTGATTCTCTGAATTTTAGGAGTGCTGACTATAACATGGAAGGAAACATTAAGTCACGTGTGATTTACAGAGTAACTGCTTCAAATTCAGCTCTGATTGCACAAGAGTCTTAACATAAATTGCAAGTAGTCAAAGTTGAATAAAATAGATTTAATGTTGATTCACAGGAACATCTGGGCAGTCAAGCCTGTTTTGTCGTCAAATATTGTATAGTGAATTGACAATATATTTTGTGGCCGAAGCATGCAGTCAATGATGCGCAACAGTGTCCCATAAACAGTCATGGATTTATTATCATCATTTTTTTAAGGGATTATTACCCCAGGAAAGCGATCCGCTAATCGACTAAAAGCTGGGTTCCTACTTACTGCTAAGTAAACAGAGGCATGTGGAGTAAGGAAACTTGCGCAATGCATCGCCCTGCCCGGGATTCAAACCGAGATCCTCTTGCTTGTGAGGCATGTGCTCTAACCACTATGCCACAGGACTCATAGGACTTGTTGATAGGTCTCTGCAGCTCGTGTACTGTCCCGTACCAGGCTTCGCGACCACATCACTCCCACCCTCGCTCGCCTCCACTGGCTCCCCATCCCCCAGAGGATTGATTTCAAGATCCTCATCCTCACCTACAAGGCCATTCACGGCCTTGCTCCCTCCTACCTCTCCAACCTACTCTCCCCCTACTTACCTGCCCGTACCCTCCATTCCTCTGGCTCCGGTCTGCTCCACATCCCCCGCCCCAACCGCCCTACCATCGGTGGCCGGGCCTTCAGCCTCTCAGCTCCTAGGCTCTGGAACTCTATCCCCCAGCGCCTTCGCCGCCTCCTCCCTTTCCTCCTTCAAGGCTGGTCTCAAGACCTTTCTCTTTGACCGAGCCTTCAGCTCCCCTCTCGACTTTCTACCCCCTCCTCGCTTCCTCCCTTCCCTCCCCTCACCCTGACCATTTCCCCCTTGCTCGGGTCCTGACCCAAATGTACAGTGCCTTGAGACGTCCTCCTGACGTGAAAGGCGCTCTATAAATGGAATCTTGTTGTTGTTGTTGAGAGGGGGAAGGAGGAAATTGGTTCAGGAATTCTACCTAATCAGTTCCTCTTAGCGCTGCAAGTCAAAGCTCTGAGTCCAATCTCTTTACAAGAACAAGAGGAGGCTGCCCAGACAATGCAGAGCAGAGCAATGATAATAATCCTTGCATTTGATATAGTGCCATATCAAGTTTTTGAGCTGTCTCAAAGTGCTTCACAGAATATACTGTAAGGTGAATTCACTGTATATTTTGTGGGCGTTGAGATCCCCAGTGTTAGAGGAATGAACTAAGAGTGAAGATTGGACAAGCTAGGCTCTTCTGTTTTGAAAAGAAACATCTCAGAAGGGACCTTATAAAAGTTTGTAAGATTTTACATAGCATGAGAAAATAAACTCACAATGACAATTCACTGAAACAACAGAAAAAAGGATGCAGGTTAAGAGTTACCAAAGAAAATTTCAGGACAGACACCAGTAAGTATTTATTTAATCTGAGGGTAATTAATGACTGAAACAGTTGCCAGGAGACTGATTGAGGCCAAGATGCTAGACTTATTTAAAAAATTGCTTGTGTTGTGACAGGAGCTCAATAGGGTTGGTAGTCCAATAGTATGAGATCAACCTGCTCCAATGTGAGGAGTTGAACCTGATCCAATGTGATGAGCTTTGCAATAGAATATTGGAATCAAGTCAATCCTCTCTTGACATTCTGGGTAACCATTACCTGATTCAGGCAGTTCCACAGTAGTCCATGGCATTGCTGATGACAGTCCAGTCAGCCAGGCTCATCAGCAGGATTTGAAGGAGCAGCCGAGTCACTGAGAACAGAGATTATTCCCACTCTGATCCTGTTAACCCTGCAAGCCAAAGTCCTAATAAGTAGAGTGGTCCGAGATAGATAAACAGTGAGAAGTTTGCCAGTGTTCTTAATGGTGGAAAGCTACGCTGTTATAACTGGTTAAATTCCAGCAGAACCCCAGTGCACATTCTGATTTCTTCCAGCATACAGCTGACCAAAAATAGAAAATCAAAGGGCTTTCTTTATATGAACCTCTCATGTGACCCTTTGTGATCTATTATGGACTGTAATCCCAGGCATTGTTAATGGTTGACTAGACTATCTGACTCATCAATAAGACCCAGAGGTATGGATATAATTCTGGAAACCAAAGCTGTACATTTAGCAGTGTTTTATATAAGTTACATTTCCTTGTGCAACTACAATACAAATGTACATTTATAAAGTGTAATTTATGTTACAAGGATGTCCCAAGGGGCTTAACAATACTACCTTGCCACGAGGGTGGGAGCAGAGGGGCCTGGGGGGAAAGGAGACTGAAAACATGAGCAAACAATTAAGTTTTGAGATGGACCTTGAATGAGTTGAAGGAGGGAAGGAGTTGGAAGGACTACGAGATAGAGTTCCAGAGAGTGTATCACCAAAAATGTAGCCTTTTAGGGCAGATTTTAGAAATTTCACAACATTTCCTTTCACTTTATTGCAGTCTCAAGTCAACATTTTCTGGATTGTGCAAATACTGTAATAATATTTCCACTGGTATGGAAGTCAGTAACTATAGAACACAGATATAAGATAGTCAGAAGAAGAGCAAAAGGAGAGCTTAGAAGAAATGGGTTCACATACAGAGAGGTGTTAGGATGTGGAATCCCAAAGTAAGATGGAAGAGGCAATCCATTCTGGATTTCAAGAGGGAAGCAGACAGATGCATGAAGGATAGAAACTTGAAGGCGTATAAGCATAGGGTATAGCTGTGGGATTGAATGAATAGCTTGCTCTGAGAGCTGATGTAGCTTTGATGTGTAAAATTCCTGCTTGTAAATTCCTATGATTCAATGAATTGCAGACCAGGAGACCAACATGGAACTTGAATCCACAACCTTTTGAGCCAGAGGTGAAACCGATACCTACTGAGCCAAATTGGCATCTGATCCTATGCATTTAGCCAAAAGATAATCCTCTCTGCGACTTTAAATAATGGAATTCCAGAGGTTGGAGGCAAAGTGGCTGAAGGCTCTCCCGCCAATGGTGGGGCAGGTGGGTCAGGGGACGTGGAGCAGGCCAGAGCCGGCTGTGCTGAGGGATCGGGTGGGTTGGTAGGGGGTTAGGAGGTCACAGAGTTAGGGTGGTGCGAGGCCATGTAGGTTTTGTAGGTGAGGACCAGGATCATGAACTGGATCCTTTGAAGGATAGGGAGCCAATGGAGTCGGGCGAGAATGGGAGAGATGGGGTCATGAGTTTGGTGCGGGAGAGGTCACGGGCTGCAGAGTTCTGGATTATCTGCAGCCTGTGGAGGAAGGAGTTGGGAAGGCCGACAAGTAGGGCATTTGCATAGTTGAGCCTGGAGGTGATAAAGGCATGAACAAGAGTTTCAGCGGCCTGAGGGGTGAGGTATATTAAGTTGAAAAATGTTCCACTTCATAACAATTTCAATGTGATCATTCTGAAACATCATATTCTTCCATGTATTTCTGAAGACTCGTCATGGGTGTGAACTTTGGCAGAATTGTTCAAGTCAATTATTTATTTAAACGAGTTAAAATTTGACATGCTTCCTTGGGTTCATGAGACAATTCAAGTTATCTTGTATTTACAGATGCATGAATTGGTGATCTTATATCATCCATGACTCCATCTATCATTCAAACCTTCATCTAACTCAAACCTGCTCTCTGAGTTGTAGCAAAGTGGGTTGTAAATGTGACAGTTTTCACCTTCATGCTATTTTATTACTCCACATAATCAAGTTCAATAAAAAACAGTGCTTGACAAACTACAGTAAACTGTGAAAGGATAATTTAACTGTGTTAATTCATTTGGCAACAATTGCGTATTATTGTCCATTGCCAACACTGACTTTTGGCAGCACCATCATATAAAGGGCAATCTCAATCTCAGTGAATATTACCAGAAGTAAGTAAAATTGCTGATGATGGAAAAGTTGCCTTCAAAGTCTCAAATTAAAACTCAGACTTTTTAAGCAACAGTGATTCCAGTAGGGAGGCCAGATTCAGTTTTTTCAGGAATGTCACACCTCGTATAAAGCAACAGGAACCAGGGAGGAGCTTCACACCTCATTTAGAAGTTTATTAACACTGTAACAGTAAGGATTGTATAATTCATTTACTTGAACAGATCCACTAAAAATAAGCAACGAATAAAAGAAGAAGATGGGGATGGGGGAAAGGGGTAAATAATTGAGTTTATCTTGTAATTCATAACCATCTGGCATTACATTTTGCAATAATTGTGGTAATAATAGCAAACTTTTGTGGGTGGGGGAAAGGAAGGGGGATGTGTGGGGGAGGAGGAAAGGAAACACATGTAAGTTCATGTAAGTACAGGACACTTACAATTGATCTTGGTGTGTAGTGGCTACATACTAATAATTACAATTAAAATAATAATGATATTGATTAGGGGAATGTTGACAGTGATTTAGTTTCCTGATTGCTGTCCAGCAAACCACTGCCAGACATGCCTTTGTGTAAATGGATCAGAACTGGCTAGATTGTGATTCTTCCTTATTTGAATAGCGTGCCAACGCCTACTTTCAAAACGCACACATGAAAAATAACTATTAATTAAAAAAAACTAGTCATGCTAGAGTCTTTGCAGCTGTACCCCAGTAAGTCAGTGGAGCAAAAGGAGGGAATAAGAGAAAAGGTAAAGGAAAGTGCTCCGGGACGCTACCCCGTGTGAAGGATGCTATATAAATGCAAGTTGTTGTTGTTGAGTCACTGAAAATGTCAGTGCCAGAAAAGCATTAGCCTGATACTTCATTAACAGCATCAAAAACTGATTCCCAGAGTTGTTAAGTTTGTGAAAAAAGCAAACATATTACATTTGCAGCTCTGCAGCAGACTACTCATTACATCTGTGCTGGATGCCCCAAGCAGAAAAAGTGTTTCATTCTCCAGTATTGACATGTGTCACCTTGATGAGCACAAGAAAATTTACTGGGAGGAAAAAAAAGTAGTCACCAATAACATCAATTTAATAAAGGAATAGTAAAAAAAGAAATAAAATCCCTTGACCCTTGCACAACATTTCTTGAAGAAGATCTCAACTGTCACAAGGGATTTGTCACATAGAGACAGGAGGAAAAACGGAGTTTCAGCAATTTGGACATTTTGTCAGTTTAAAATTGAAGTTTTTCTCTGTGCTGCATTTGTCAACTTGCGTGCTTCTGCAAAAACAGCTGCAAACAGATAGGTGGAGAAACAACAGTTTGGTGCATTTTGTCGTTTTTTTATGGATTCTTGGAGTTGTGGATTGTATAATATATATTGAGAATTCCGACAGTGAGGAAGATGGTACATCTCAACAGGAAACATTCCCACTTCATCAGTGGGAAATTGATATTTGATGCATGCAAAAGAATTATAAGCCTAAAATTCAATTGGGGATAGCAGAGGGATTAATGCTGGAATTTAAGAGTTGGGCAGCCTGCTCCTTTTTATAATGTAAGAAATTCTGGGGCTGCTTTTTGGCATAAAATTGTGGTAGCAACATCAAAAGCATAATTATACCTCAATAAATTGTATTTATTTATTTATGACCCAATATAACTTTACTCTGCAAATTCTGTCCCTTTTGTATGTGTTAAGATGTGTGTTAAAGCATTCTTGTATGTCTGACGCTAATATTCTCTAAGTCCATTTTAGAACTACCAGACATGTTGGTTTGAAAAGAAGTTTAATGGTGAGCATATTCCTTTAAGTGTAGAAAATTATGTTTCCTTATATCAAAACAATTATGTCTCTTTAGAGGCCAAGCTGTCAGGTGTTACTCCACTGTGCTCAGACAGCAATAGACGTGTTGCACATTTCACCAGAGCACTAAACCCTTTGACATATCCAAACCCTTTAGGAATTTAGAAACTCAGCTGCTCAAGCGTTAAAGAAGCTATAAAACTTTCAACTTCCTTGAATTAGTGCACAACATTGACAATATGTTGTGGCAGCATTCATCCATAAAACACATAGTTACTGGACTTTACAGTATATCCTTTGAAGCACTTTGGGATGTCCTCCCGATGTGAAAGCCACTATACCGAATGTGAGGATTATTATTAATAATATTATTCATAGATCTAGAAAGGATCCTCAGAAGGCAAGCGAGGATACATGAAATATATGCCTGGAAAAATGGAGAAAGGCATTTTCATGAAACTCGCCATTTAGAAAACAGCTTTTCCACAAAATGCTCCACATCACCTACTAAAGTGCTGTACTGCATACAATAAACTAAATGCAGCTTTCTGAAGAGCAACTTCAGAATTGTTTTCATCAAGTTTGGAATAATTTGGCTGGAGATATATTGTATTGTTGTTCCAGTCTTGAGTCCACACCCTGTTATGTGTTGGACTTGTAGTGAGCTCAAATGTAACCCAACATCTACTGGCTGCTTAAGATGGTGCCACTGGAAAAGCTAGATTTCCCCCAGGATACAACTTTACTTTTGCTGCGAGCATGACAACCTTTGAGAGGCAAATGGTGGATGAAACAGCTTTGCTTACCTCTGGTACCCCATGCCATCGGCAACGACATCAAGCAGCTCATCTTTTCTGTACGAGCAGGGGAACATGTCCTGCTCAAAGAGTGGCAGTCAAGATGGGCAACATTTGTAGCAAGTGGCAGATTCTTCCAGCCAATGGAAGCTATGATGAAGCTCATAGAAAGAAACCAAGGGAGAAAACAAGATTGTCCTCAATGATGATGTCAGCTGACAATTACACATGCATAAAAATACCTCAAGCTAACTTCTACTGAATTTTCTTTCCCATGTAACTAACAAAGGACTTTACAGGTCACTTTCATACTACACTGCACACAGACTATGTCATTGAAATGGACAAATGCCCAAACCATGCCTGCAGTTGTGCTTTACCTAAGGCATTGGACTTCTAAATCTATGAAATCTGTCAGATGTCTATACTAATAACAGGAACAGAAACCTTTCCCATTTGTAATGTCTTTCAATATTGATGTATGCTAAGGATGTGCATCTGAATTTTGGGCAGGAAAATCATGGCAATGCTCTCACACATTTCATGCTGAGCTATGTTGCTCACCAGGAACTTGTAAGTAGTTCTGGGTGGTAACTGCCACCCTCCTTTTGAGGGCTCAAACCTGCATTTGTCGGATGTTAAATGACCAACTAGTATAATTCTCCAGGGGTAGGAGGGGACGTAAGTGGGTAAGTGGAGCTGAACCAGCTTCAAGATTACATTCTTTGCAATGATATGTTGGAATCAAATCAATCCAATGTGACTGTCTCGGTAATCCGGTTCCTGAGCCAGGTTGGTCTGCAGTACTCTGGGACACTGTTGATGACAGCACAGCCAGCCTGGCTCATCAGCAGGACTTGGAAGGGCAGACTGGTCACTGGGGGCAGAGAATCATCCCACTCAGCTCCCATTAATGCTTCAAGCCAAAGCCTTACACATAGAGTGGTCCTAGCTGGACAGGCAGTGAAAAGTTTCCCAGATAGTGCTTTCAATGGCAAGCTATGTGGTTGTAGCTGGTTAAAACTCCATCAGTACCCCAACTCACACTCTGGGGTCCCCAAGCCTTGGCTCTTACCAAACTCTGCTTAATACCCTCCAGATTAAGCTAAGTAAGATGCATTCCTCCAGGGAGAGAATACATTCCATTCCAAAAGCAGGAATTTCTGTGTGTAGATTGTGTGCATGAAACTCTCAGTCTAGTTTGGATATTTTTAAGCATGGTAATGGGTTTCTGCAAGCGTCAGACACCTGGCTGATCTAAACGAACATTTTTTGTGACAAAAGAACATGCTGCACTAGAACATGCTTTTTGGTACTAGGGAGCTACGTATTATTGGCTTTCATTGTTTAGGTACATTTTTACCTATATTTCATATCCTGTGTAGTAATATACCTTCACAACAGATTTTATACAATATTTTACTTGTAATTTCTGAAAAGGATGATTGTGCTCTGTAGTAGGGAGCAGCAGTCTTGGACTGATCTACGCGATAAAGTCTATAATTACCTCTTCTATCTGAATCCAGGGGTTTAAAACTTTCCTTTTTGCCACAAATGCACATGGATGGGAAGAGTTTGTTAACACAGAATATAGCCTGGGAGCATGATCGCTGCAGGTGCATTTCTTAATAAAATAAAGTCCAGGCTCCCAGGTTTGATTGATAAATCTGGATTAGTCTTGAAACCCCCGCATCCCCCAGGTTGGGATTGATTGTGACTCACCCTATTCACTGATACTATCCCCCATGAATACATCTACACGACTGAATCAATGCAAAAAATTCTTTTTACTCTTTAATCATTTGGCATCTCGTATTTCTCCTTCCCTCCATTGAATGTCAATGTCAAGTATTCTGGCTTGACACTTTACTCCTTTGAGCTGAGCAATTTAAGTTTTGGTGCTGATGCAAAAATAGTGAGGGGGCATCATGGAGATATAGGGCTGCAATGTTGGGGAGAGATATTTATCAGGAATGCTAAGTGGAAATAGTCAGAGGGTGCAAGGAAGTGCAAAGTGCAGTGAGAAGCATCACTGTGCCCGTATATGGGAGTGATGAAGCAAAATCATAGCAGTAACCTATATGAGGAAGTTTAAGGAGTCAAGATTGTGCAGGTCTGCTTCATCCTATCCTGAATAAAATTTGCATAGACAGAGAGCCCAATTGGAACAAACTGATGCCTTTCAGATCAATGTGAAGGAGTACAGCAGCCCATCGAAACAGAAAACCTAGCTGTTGCCAGGAATGTCATGGCTCAGCAAAATACATCTTACTTTCAATAATATTTTTCTAACATCTGGATCCTGGCATCCCTCATGGTGTTATGGATTGCTCGATCCCCAGAGAAGAAAACTATATAAATCATTTGTATCACGGCAAGTGAAATAGTCGTGCCTCTTCTATCTGTGGCGCAGGTGCTGGTTATACTCTTTCTCTAGACGAGGCAGGCCAGTGTGTGATGAAAATGAAAAAAATAATTATTAGTTGTGAATATACCAGTTACTTGGCCATCATCTAGTCTATCCACTGATTTATCTATATATCATGGTGTAAATAACATTGTGGTGCAAGTAACTAATCTACATTATGAACTTTAATAACAATGCCATGAGATGTACCAATGTTGCAATGTACTGCCACTTCAATTTACATTTCACTCCTCATGACATGTCTGTCCCTAGAGGAGAGTAATGAGGCAGATCCCCAGCATTAGAGGGATGAGCTACGAGGAACAATTAGATAAGCTGATGGCTCTACATACTTGAAAAGAGGCCTATGTAGATGCTATAAAATATGTATATAAAATACTAAATAGAAAAGAAAAGTAAAAGCAAATCCACAACAGTCCTTCTAGATATGCCAAAGTAGCAGGATAAGAGGGCACAGAATCAGGCTTGTGTAGGGCAACATTGGGACAGACTCTTCCCGCACACATACTAATCAGCAGCTGAAATGGAACACTAAGAGGAGTGATAGAGATGAGAACCATGGAGTTACATAAGAAACAGCTTGATACTGCAATGGGAAGGTGATTCTCCGGGACCCCGTCTGGCGTGAAGAGCACTATATAAATGAGGATCACGATGGCCTGAGGGAGAGACTGTGGCAGATACGGGCGATGTTGTGGAGGTACGGAAGGCAGAACGGTCCATAGCACAGATGTGGGGTTTGCAGGACTGTTGAAGGTCAAGATGCCAAGGTTCCCAACTGGCTCAGTGAGGTGTAGAGTGCATCCGTGAATGATGATGCTGTCAGCTCCCGAGTGTGGAGGCGCTGACGGGATCCAAGTGGGGTGATCAGTTGAGGTAATTTATCCTTCTGGTCCTAGTCCTTGTATCTTGCAATTTAAATTAAATATTATTTGTGGCCATGTATACCATAGCTTCCTCCATGCTGGTCGGGACTCTTCTACGATACTTTGAGTCACGTCAGTATTCTTTCAAAGCTCTCTCAGATTTTCAAAATGACTACTCTTAGAAGTTGTTAATTAGAACAAAGACTCAGCTATTCACGTCCTTCCTGCCAATGTTTAGCACATTGTGAACTGCTATCCTGATTTAACACAGATGTAAGGTATTACATATATGATTAATTTTATGTTGCATTCATTTTTTCTCTTCCATCAATATTGCAGCAAACGAGAGAATTTGGTATCAGGAACCATGCCAGTTTTAATGACTCACCTGCTTGAATATTTAGATATTTTTTATTTGACTAATCATTGCCATCAGTTTCCCTTGCGGCTATTAATCATATTTGTAGCTCAATAATTGCGAAGATTAAGTTTTAAAGGTTAATTAAATGAAATGTTATGATAGTGCAGGAAGTTCAAAGAATGGAACCCTATGGGATCAGGGATGAAAAAACAATCATCATTTATTGGTCAGATTTCAACAAATTATTCCTGGTCAAATAATGGCCACGATGTTTCATTGTAATTAAAACTAATCCTTATATATATTTTTTGAAACAAAATATTATGATAATTTGTTTAATTTGAAAGAGATAAGCAAAAAAGCAATTGAAGAAGCAAAAATCTACAAAACTATAGATAATTTCCTGATAAACGAAATAACTGATGGATGATGTTAAGGCAATATCTGATGCAATGTCATAAGTATGTATGCCCATGTTGCTGCTGACCTTATCGTTGTTTGTGTGATCAACTAGGGTAATTGAAATTAATTAAGTAAAGGTGGTTCAGATTCAACCACCACAAAAATCTCTCTGTTTTTGAATGATCCATCCAGATCTGATGGGGATGGAAACTCACCTTGCATTTTTCCAAATTCTGCAGTAAAGTCATAATTTTGTCAATCTTAATCAAGACTTTTTTTAAAAAGAGTTGAATGTTTTGTGAGAAACTCGGAGCATCAGAAGCCATTCGTGGATGAAACTGGACTTTAAACAATTTGTTTATAAATAAAGATATGCTACTTTTTTTCTAATTCCCCAATTTACTATGTATACAATAACAAAAATATTACATTAGATAGTTTTCAAGTTGGGAGGACGTCTCAAAGTGCTTTGCAATATTTACTGTGTATTTTATATTTTTTAGGCAAATTCCTAAAAATAGAAATGGAAGAGCTCTTTTAATATTCAGCCAGAGGGGAGTACTTTCAATTCAAATAGAATGAGATTATTGTAGATAGAAATTCCACCCATCTGTAACATGAAGCAATAGATTTAGCAGATGGATTCACTGTTGATCCCATCACCACAAATGACCCAGAAATGTGTAATTCTGTAAAACTGGTCCAATTAAAATAAACTAACCGAATAGAATCACAAATTGTAATTAAAACAAGATTAGTATTAATTGTATTTAGTAACATCAATGCAAAATTAATTTTATTTTTTAAAAATTGTATAATTGCTTTCTTTTGGAATGAGCTGGAATATTTCAATTGGAAAATTAATGGGCTTGATAGGAATTGCTTTGACAATTTCAAAAACAAAGTACATTTGATTTATAAAATAGACTAATGAGGAAATATTTTTCCACTATTTGCAAAATACAGAGTCACTAGACTTTACAGTAAAATACTATGATGTGCTTTGAGACATGATTGACACTGTAGCAAATGCAAGAAAAATTCTATTATTATTATTAACCTATGTCTCTCAGCCGCCTAGCCCGCTTTCATTACTATTCTTTTTCTATATTAGATTGTATGCCACCTTAAATTATAACATTAATCCCATTACCAAAAAGAACATGGAGCATGGCTGCTGTTGGCCGCAATACAATGATCAATCTAATTAAAATTAATGAATGAAAAACTTCTGCAGCTAAATATGAATTGGTTTTCACATGAATAAACTCACCCGCCTGGAGTTATTTAGCCAAGGTGGCTGCAAAGTTACTTAATTGTAGAAGCAGTGGTCAGTACCCATTGATCAAGGGTGGACAATTAGTCAGTTTAATTCAATTCTGGTAAAAAAAATCAATAATCAGATTGTTGCGTTATTTGTGTCCCGTGGGATCCTGCTCTGATTTCAATCTCTGGCATTACAATTATATTCCTTTAAATGGTGCTTCGAACACTCCTGATGGATGGAGGTGTTTCCATCCTGTAATCCAAGTTGTAACTTCTATTCCAACTTTAGTTATTCATTTTCTGGTAATTTTTAGAAATATTTGCAGGGGTGAAATGCAATTTTCTTAAATGCATTTCAACCTTTAGTTATCCCCATTTTTAAGGAATGGAATGTGTTTAGGAATACAATATATTCCTTTGTCTCATCATTTAACCTTTTATTTAGCCTTTCATTTTAGGCTGCATTGTAAATTGTAGCTTAAAATGGGTTTACATGACATTGACATAAATAAGACCAGAGACAAGGTTACAAATACCAGGAGGAATTATTTACTCACGATATTAATTTCTCTGACAGGTGTACTCATTGCTAACTGCTATTTGGAAAGTCGTGTCAGGAAAGCCTAGGAGATTACATGCGATAGTTTTGTTTCAGTGACTTGGGAAATTCCTCTGCCTCCTTACTTGAAATCCTCTCAGTTTGTCTTTCATGTTTAGTGATTGCTTAGTCAGAAGGGATTTATTCTGTATTATCATTTATTCTGTATCTGTGTTGCTAGATGACATAGTTTTGATTTTGCCTGGTTTGTATTTGAGGGCTACTCACGTGTACAACTACGTTTACACTTCGTCTAATTTATCTCATTAAGAAAATGTGTTAGAAATCAACTAAATCTGGAATAAACATAATACTTAAAGCTATATAACTCTGGAGGGCTTTAAACTGAAGGAAGAAACAATGATGGAAGAAATGAACTTGTATGATTATGGTGTGTTTTCATGGTCGAAACTCATACATATAATTTGTCTCTTGTTTAATGCCTGTTTTGCTGGCAAACATGGCAGCTATTTCTACAAGCAATGGCTGCAAATACGCGTCAAAATCACTGGCTGGAAAAAATGAAATCTGTTTAATTTTTACTCATCATCACAACACCATTCATTGAGTGTTAGCCACACATAAATCTAGCTGCATCCATTGTATTCTGCAATTTTCCAAAATGTAAAATCCTAAATAAGGGATCAAAATTTCCCTGGAACATCTCCTGGGCTAATTGTTCTTTTTATCTATTTCTTTCTGTTTCAATGGCTTAATGTTTTTAACTGAAAACTCAGTTTGTAAAAAGCTATTTTGAAGATAATTTGAAGCTAATTCTAGAAACTGAGTTTTGTTTCAGAAAAAAAATGAAAAACTGTCAGTCTGTAGAAAGGTTCTCAATCTCTTCTATTCTGTATTTAGCACATTGCATTTGAAACTTTAATTGTGCCACTTTGTGATGGTTCTGACACGTCCTAACAACAAACTATCTACTTACATGGCTAGACCACCAACATAGATAAGTGCAGGATAGCTCGGTCACTGGTGCTATTGCAGCTGTTTTTCCAGGATTATATTTATAGAAATAGACATTGTGCCCTTTGTTCTAAATACTGCACACTATGAACAAATGTGAATCGTCAAAACGAAATGCTTAGGATCAACCGGGGTCAGTTGGTACCACAATCACCTCGGAGTCAGAAAGTTGTGGGTTCAGGCCACATGCTTGGACTTTGAACTCACATAGTCTAGGCTGCCCATTGCCATCCATTTTCACTGCTTCTTCTCCCTCATCTACCTCAGTGGAAGCGCACTCTCCTGGTTTGAGTCCTACTTAAACTCATTGCCATCATTTATCTCCACAAGTGATTTCTCCTCCGGTCCCTGCATAGTTACTTGAAATATATCCAGAGGCTCTAATCCTGGCCCCCTCCTTTTTCTCATTTACCTGGTTCCACTCTGTGATGTCATCCACAGACACGGGGTCAATTTCAATATAAATGCAGATAACACTCAAATCTACTTTTCTTCCTCTAGCTGTGACCCGAGGTCCACTGATGTTCTGTCAGCTTGTTTGTCAGACATCAAAGCCTGGATGAGCGCCAACTTTCTGCAGCTGAATGTTGAAAATACAGAAGTTATGCTCCTTGGCTCCAGTAAACATCTTCTAACCTGCGACTCCAATGTTCTTAACCTCTCCTGCTATCCCTCAGACTCAGTGAACTCATACGCAACCTTGGTATCAGGTTTGCTCCACAGCTATCCTTCCTAACCTACATCCTGTCCCTGACCAGGACTGCTCTTTTCCACTGCTCCTGCATTATCCACCTCCAACCATACCCTGCTTCCAATGCAGCTGAAACAGTTATTTATCACCTTCCACCTCAATTATTACAACACCCTCCTCGCCAGTCTTCCCAACTCCACCATTTATAAAATCCAATTAATTCAAAACTCCGCCAGCTGTATCCTCACCAATACAAAACCCTAGTCACCCCAGTCCTTGCTTGGCTCTACTGACTCCTTAATTGTAGAAAGGATCGATATCATGATCCTCACACTTATGTATAAATAATTTCATGCTTACACTCTACTCCTCTACCCATTGACTTGGCTCAGCTGTCTCTGGGCTCCTGTGTGTTTTTCATTGCGCCAGTTTACCATCAATGGCCGTGCTTTCACCCTCTACACCCCAGATTCTGAAACTCGCTGCTTGACCCATCTTCGGATCACACATGATGACTTTTCTCTTTGATCGCACCTACAGTCACCGACACTCACTCCTGGCTCAGCATCAAGCTCTGCCATTGTTATAATGCTCTGAGTCACTAGTCTGTGTGATGACTCAAGTTTACATTTTCAAACAATTATGAGCTTGAAACCCACTTGCCAATTGCTGTTGGGCAGGTACGATTTCCTGAAGTCTCATTACATTTTTTTTCTCTCCTTCAGCTGTATTCAAATATAGAAATCTACAGTGCAGAAGGAGGCTATTCAGCCCATCAAGTCTGCACCAACTCACAGAGAAAGGATATTGCTCCAATCCTACCCTCTTTCCTATCCCCATACTTCTTCAAGGCCCTCTTTTTTATATGCCTGTGTACTTCCCTCTTGAAGGCCCCATTGAAATCCACCTCCACTATCCTACTTGGCAGGACGTTCCAAACCCAACTACTCTCTGGGTGAAAACAAATTCTCGTAATTTCCCTTTTGTGGCAATCTTATATCAATGTCCACTAGTTACATAATGACTCCCCAACCAGTGGAAATAAGTTCTCGCTATTCACCAAACAATTATGATTTTATACACCTCCCCACCAGCTCAATTTGTTAATCAAGCAAATTAAAAACAAATGCAATGCATCAGAAACAAATGGTAAATGATCAACTGTTAAGAATCAATCTGACTACGTCGTGTACTTCAACATTTTTGCATGCCTTTTTTGGAACCTATAATAAGGTAGATGCCAAATAATTTTAATGCCTGGCCTCTGGAGATTAATGCTCAAATGTCTTCTGTGTGAGTGTGTGTCTATATATGAAAGTTATGTGATTTATAGAACTTTTGGCATTCATTATAATACAATCACAGAGGTGTTCAAGGATTTGTAAGGAGCGTGTGATTTTTGCAATCTGGTTACAATTACATTGCATAGTTCGCTTCAGAGACCATAATAAATAAGTTATGAATAGCAATTATTCCATCAAACTATTTTAGTAAATTCCTTAGTATAGAATCAGTTTCTAATTGGTGAAAATGTGATGTTTCATAACAGATTTAATGTGATAATTATTAGATTGAATCTAGTAAATTGCTGTGCACAAATTGGCTGCCTCATTCACCCACAAAATACACACAGTCGCAACCTTTTACATTGTTTCCTGTAAAATGCTTTGAGATAGTTCGATTATGTGATAATGCACCACATCAAAATGAAAAACAAGTTCATGTTACGAGGACATCTCAAAGTAATTCACAGGATTTACTGTAAAGTGTAGTGACTCTGTATTTTGTAGGCAAACTCAGCAAACAATTTTCATACAGCAATGTCCTATGAGCAACTTCGAAATGAATGGTCAATTTTATCTGGGGAATTTTACCTTTTATCTGGCGAATTGTTGGCCACAATAACGAGAGAAACTCCCTTCTCATTTGCAATAGGGCCATGGGATCTTTAACATTCATCTGAACATGCAGATGGAGCCTTGGTTTAATGTCTCAATCCATAGGATGCCAACAAACCTAGTTTGTCAATATAACTTTGTAGAACCCAGTTTAGCTAAATGTCTGTGCAATTAAAGGTGATGCAACTCAAAGATTTGTTTAGAAAAACCTTATCAAAATGCTACTGATTTAACAGACCATTCCTTTTCATAGTAATTAACAAATAATGAATATGAAATACATTATTGTTGAAAGGCTGTTTGAAAAGTGTTGAAAATCACATTGGATGTGATTGATACTTTCAAGGATTTCATTTTCTTCCCTGTGAGAGAAATCCCAGGAGATACAGCCCCACCTGCACCTCCCATATTTTCTCCTTGATAATATGACTTGCACTAGCTGTAATGTGTAAATGGTGTGTGCAAGACACACCTGTGGTGATGCATTCTTGCCCCTACATTTACATTCACCCACCTTTCCCCCTCATTGTTTGAAATTCTTTTCCGACAGCTTTTCTGCAACTAATTTACTGAGCAAAAAAATCCACAATCGGCTGAGTCTTCCATAATATTTCTTGCTCGTTTTTTTTCGGTTGTAATTATTTATTGGCAGTCAATTGGGCAGTCAGTAAACAAAATTACAGATTCATCAAGGGACACTGGAGGCATTGAGCCCTTTAATGGTGGAATTGTTCAGGCAAGGTGACCAATTTCCAAACCCATGGGAATGCAGCAGCTTCTTCTGAGCAGCCCCATGGTGTCTCTTGGGCATGTGGTTGAAGTAATCAATCATTGTAAAGCCTTGATGATCACTGTTTAGCACTTCATCAAGAATGAAATGAGCCTTTTGACTCCCTGCACAAGTTGCAGACCGTATCTTCTCCCAAACCAGGCTCTGCGAGCTTATTAACCCTCCCCCTCCTTTTCCCCCGCCCCCAGCACAGCTTCACCGGCTCCTCATCCCCCAGATGATTAAATTTAAGATCTTCATCCTCACATTCACATACCTCCTTGGCCTCTCCCCACACTCCCTCTTCAATCTCTTACAGCCCTACTGACCTAGCAGCTTCCGCCACTTAGTGAACACCTGCTTCATGTTCCCTGCCCCATCTACCATAAGATTGGCAGGTGAGCTTTTGACTATTCTGCCCCCGCTCTCTGAAACATCATCCCAGTGCTCATCCAGCTGTCTCCTCTCTCCCCATTTTGAAGGCCACGCAAAGACTTATTGCTTTGATTACGATTTATATCAGCTTTTCTCCCTCCTCTTCAGCATCCCCCAACCCACACCCCAGACATTATATGTATGTAAATTGGATTAAATTGTGTGAGAAATAAATTAATGAAACATTTATCAATCCAAAGGCGTTGGTTGGATTGTTGAATGAAATACCCCCCCAAAAAATGGTAAAACTTTTTATCTGTACTGACACCAGAGGGTCATTCCTAGTCCAGGAGGGCAGCAGCATCTGAGGCAAGCCACGGAAACACATGTGAGAACATCTCCAGGAGAGACATCAGCAGCACATTGAACACAAGGTCAACCACCCGAGGAATGTGTCAAACACTTTCATGTTGTGAAAGGAAATTCTAAGGCAAAACTGATCTTTAACTACCAGGCAAAGGAAAGACACATGGAGAGGTCCACAACAGGTGAAGGATTTGATTGAAATATAACAATTTTGAAATAAGTGACATGGGGAGGAACCATACTTCCATACTAACTGACTCTGATAAGTGTCTTCCCTTTGATGACATGTTGCTTACCAGCTGTCTGCAGACATGAGGAAAAATGTATTGAATCTGATGTTGAAAAATGCGGTCTTCAATGTCATAATTATCATTGGTCAGCCTGGCTTAGTTGGTAGCGCTTTCACTTCTGGGTCAGAGAGTTCAAGCCCACATCACGACTTTGACTCCATTGCCAGAGATGCCATTCTCCAATGTAAAAAAATCAAGGTTCTGATTGCCTCTTCAGGTGGACATCAAAGATTCCATGTCATATATGAAAAGAGAAGGGAGTTTTTAACCAATTTTCTGGCTAACACATTAATCTTATTGCAATTTGTCGGACTTTTGTTTGTGCAAAATGGCTGCTGTGTTTGCCTACAAAATCAATCATTACATTTGACAATAAAGTTGAGATGTTTCTATGTTATAGGAGATTTAAAAATGCAAGTTCTTTCTCTTTTGTATCACCGGTGATAATCATGACACTGAATGTTGGGTTCTTCACACTTAACAGCACACAGACCCCTGACATCTGACTACACCAAGCATCCTTCTTTCCTTTTTAAGATGTAAGTTTTATATCAGCTATTGTTAGAATAAAATGTAGCTTAAAGTATTTTACTCCACTGCAGTTGAAACATAAATTATTTCTCTTCCAGAGAATCGATACTGAATGAACAAATTCAATCAAGCTGATAAAGAACAACACTGAATGAAGCAGGCTCTATTCCTTAATCTGAATTTAATAATAAGGGAAGAGATACAAAAATCCCCAATACAGAGCTTTATCAGTGGAGTCTTGCAGTTCAGTGGTTACAGCACTCGTCTTGCAAGTGAGACACCTGGGTTTGATTCCTGGGCAGGGCGAAACATTGGACAAGTTTCCTTACTTCCCAGCCTCTGTTTACCAAGCAGTACATAGGAACCCAGTTGTTTTCGCCCACACAATAAACAGCCAATTCACTTTACAATATATTCTGTGAAGTGCTTTGAGACGCCTCGAAGATGTGATAAGGTGCTATGTCAAATGCAAGGCTTATTATTATTATAACATGCAAACTTGTGCATTTATTATTATTATTGAACTTCTGAAGAACATCCGTGTATATAAAAGTAACTAAGGTTCAGGAAAAGGTTCATATTGTGAATAAAATCCCATTTCTAGAAATATGTCTTCCTATATATTCATCAACTATCAGGGAATTTTCTCTATGCGTATTGCATTTCTTAATGCATGGTTGTCCTAAAGGAAAAGAGATCCACCAATCGACTAACAATTGGGTTCCTATTTACTGCTAGGTAAGCAGTGGTATGTAGAGTAAGGACACTGTTACTGTTTCTCCCTGCCCGGGAATCGAACCCAGGTCCTCTCGCTTGTGAGACGAGTGCTCTAACCAATACACTACAGGACTTCATCATATAATTTTATGCTGATATATATTGGAAGAACAGAATCTCTACAAAGTTGAATTTCTCCCCACCACCCAAGAAAAAACATAAGAATGTCAATTTTGAAGATCAAAGGAAGATTTCTTTTTCAAGTCATACCAACGACAATATAAGTTTAATAATGAGCTGATTGCAGAGTGGAGGGGTAGCGCTGACCTGGTGAGAAATAGGCAATGAGGCAGAGGAAGAAACAGTAATGAACTGAGAAAGCAAGTGGTATTCAGCTGCAGAAAGGAATTGCACTGCAAAGTGGGAGCATTTGGCATTGAGATGGATGAGGAAATGACACTAAGGTGTAGGAGGCAATTGCATTCAGTTGATGATTGGGAAGCCATTGAAGTGGAAGAAGAATTTAGCTGGATTTGAACAGCACGTGGTGTGGGAGATTGGAATTGGAATGAGTAGGACTGGGTTTGATGGGTTAAGAACAAATAGAACTAAACCAAGTCAAAGCTTTTACCTGCAAAAAGAAATTCCAGGACTGTGAATGGTTAAACGTGGCACAAAATTGAAATAAAATTGAAATTCTCATTCTTCTTTCCTAAAGTCTGGTTGAAAATCACACAATCCATTCAGAATAAAGCCACATAAACAGGCTACAATTGTAGTTATTGAGAGTTGAGACATACAAAGTGCTTGCTTTTTATCCTGCTGCTTACTCTTAAATGATAATGTGCATGTTCTCCTTCTTACTGACAGCCCCAGCTGAGAGAGCTGCTGACACTGTATCTGTAGTCTGCTCTGCTTTGATCTGCTACTACAGCCCTTCACAGCTCCACATTTGAAAACTTAATTAGATCTTCCCCTGAGATCCCCCAACAGCCGTAATTAGCTTTTCAAACGCAAAATTTATAAAAGGGAAACAACCAACATCCATCAAAATACAAAGCAGGTATGAATAATTCTCTCTTAGAATATTTTAATTTGATGTTGTATCAAATCAAAGAGAAAAAATATTACAGTCTATAATCAAAGTGATCACAATGACTTCCTTCAATTACATACTAGAGACAATAATGGAAGCTAAATTTGGAGAAACTTTGTAAAACACAAGGGGAATTATGCTAAGTGCTAATAGATAAACTCCCAAGATTTGTGCAAAGGAGGAATAATTGGTCTTCTAAACAGCAGTATAGATTAATTAGAGGCTGAACCTCGACCCAGGTACTTTACAAGACCGCTGCATGATAATGAACCAATGGCTCCTTTACCTACTATTAATATGTGACTCTTCTTTTTAAATTTATTGCAGAGAAACCAATCTTAAACAGGCACTGTTAAAAACACATAAAGATGCCTGTTCAAGACTCGTGGTTGATAGGAAAAGAGTATATTTCGCAGTACCCCTGTGAGGTAATACAGTTCTGATGTGGCCGCTTGGGAAATAAATGTTCTAGTTGCTATGGGCAAGATATGATTACCTCTTGGTCATTATAGATAGATTGCTGCTACCTCTATTATAAAGCTGTTAAGCTTATCTTTTGTATCGCTTAGAAGCATTTAAAAAGGGAGCTAGCCAAAGATGTTTCCAATGCAATAATGAAAAAAACTGTCAGATCATTGACTTAATGTTTTATAAAGGAAGCTGGCTGTGAAAATGATTTATGCAGTGGTTAATGGCCAAGGTGCTGAATGTCTAATGCGCTTACTTACAGAGTCACGAAAACTTGAGCTGCAGTTCTGAGATAGGTCCAGCGTATCTTAGACGTTTCCTGTCTCTATCTTGGTAGAAGTAAAATCCTGTCCCTTTGAAGTATTTATTTTGAATTTTATTATATAATGTTTAGCTGGGTAACCATCGTTTGATGCCAGCCAAAGAGATTTGCTTTGTGCTGGACAAAATCCAAGAGCAATAGCTTCCAGCGCATTCAGTATTTGTTTGCAGCTCAGCAGCATACGGTGGGAGAGCAGTAGGGGAACAGTGCCGCTCTGAAAATGCCAGCTTGCCATTTTAATAGAATAGTACCAATGGTTAGCAACAACAACAACAACATTACATTTAGAGAGCGCCTTTCACTTCGGGAGGACGTCCCAAAGCATTGGGACAACTTGCATTTACATCGCAGCCTTCATGTAGAATAATATCTTTTCAAAGAGGCCAGTGGGAGTGGGGAGGGGGATATATATTCCAATAATACTGGAAAGAAATCATGAACAACTTGTTGTTTTGAAATGTTCTGTCTTTATCCTGCTTATATTTTGACACCTCTTCTGTGGTTGCTGCCTCAAGTTAGGGGACAGTTCAGTGGGCTGTAGCTACATTCATATTTTTGTCATTAATATGTTTTGCCCAAGTGCTTGTTCTCAATGAGTGCAGCCAGTGTAGTCATTGTTTTTCTTCTTTAGCTGAGAGGCGGCCTGGGAGCAAAACACTGGCTGGATCACAACTTGCTGTTTGTGAATATCAATGCCATGTCTGTCACCTTGTGAAGTTCAAGCATTATTATTGTTCACTGAATGGTCCTCTTAGGTGGACATAATTAAAGAATAAATTCCACACCTGGCAAGGAAAAGTTTATATCCTTCACTTAGCGAACCCTGACCTGCCTCATTTCTCCCCCACTCTACCATCAGTAGGCAGGTTTTGAGCCACTCTACCTCCTCTGTCTGGAACTCCATCCTGGAGTCCCATCAATTTGCATTATCCGTCCCCACATCAACCAAATCCCTCTCAAGATTTACCTCTTTGACTGCATGGATCAGTTTTTCCCTTCCCCTTCCTCTTCGGCTCCCACCCCCTGCCCCTCCCAGCTCAGGTGCCCTTTAATAACAGGGCTTTGAAATGTCCTCCCAATGTCAACAACAACAAGATTCCATTTATAGAGCGCCTTTCACGTCGGGTGGACATCCCAAGGCACTGTACAGTTAGGTCAGGACCTGAGCAGGGAGGAAATGGTCGGGGGGAGGGAAGGGAGGGAGCGAGGAGGGGGTAGAGAGTCGAGAGGGGAGCTGAAGGCACGGTCAAAGAGAAAGGTCTTGAGACCAGCCTTGAAGGAGGAAAGGGAGGAGGCGGCGAAGGCACTGGGGGATAGAGTTCCAGAGCCTAGGAGCTGAAGGCCCGGCCACCGATGGTAGGGCGGTTGGGGTGGGGGATGTGGAGCAGACCGGAGCCAGAGGAACGGAGGGTACAGGCAGGTAAGTAGGGGGATAGTAGGTCAGAGAGGTAGGAGGGAGCAAGGCTGTGAATGGCCTTGTAGGTGAGGATGAGGATCTTGAATTTGATCCTCTGGGGGATGGGGAGCCAGTGGAGGCGAGCGAGGGTGGGAGTGATGTGGTCACGAAACCTGGTGTGTAATTTGTATTGTATAATATCTAAAATATCATGGTAGATTATTCCACATTGAACAGATCAGTGTGATGATTTTTAAATTACAATTATCTGGACTTCTTTTCATTTTTAAGAGGATTCCATATAATAATGATAATCCGTGCATTTGGTGTAGTGGCTTTCACATCAGGAGGACATCCCAAAGTGCTTCACAGGATTTACTGTGAAATAGAGTGACTGTATTTGTGGACATATCACCTATGTTGATTTACAAAAACTAATTTCAGTTTTACAAATCAAGATAATTCTTAGAATTTAAACAACTTAAAAGGTTTAGAGAAGTCTATCAAGCTCAAAATTCATCACAGAAAAACAGAACCGTTACTTCTATAAATTTCTGACCTCACACCCCTTCCCCCTTTCCCTCACCCACTCTCTCCTTGAATCTCCGCTCACTCGCCCCTCCCTCTGTCTTCCATCCCCTGGGAATGGACAGCAGCTGTAAATTGGAAGCTAACCACCATTTCCAATCAATCAGCAACCTGGAGCTGTTAATTACTAATGGCCATGTGCCTATTTGGGAGAAAAAATGTTCATGTTAAATGCTGATAAAATCATTAAAGTTTTATTCTTTCAGTATTAGCAATCTGATATTATTGACATGACCAAAGCAGTTGGTACAAATCCTGCCCTAAAAGCAACATTGTTTTCTGACAGCTAATAGGTCCCTTATTAAAACCCAGGTTTTAATAGTCCTAATTCCTGACTCCGCAGCTTCCACTTCATTCTCCACATTGGGACGCCTTGGGCAATCCTTCAGATGTGAAAGGCACAATATAAATGTCCATTTTGTATTGTATTGTTATGGCGCTGCCTTAAATAAACTGGCCACTGGATACAGTTCTGGAGTTGAAACAGCCGATTTGAGCAGAGAGTAGAAAACATGACCTGCGTCATCAGCTGCCATGCTGCCTTTCTAAAGTTGAGGATCAGCATCAATCTGACCAAGAGAAAACATACACTCAGTAAATTCTCAAGCAATATCATTTTAATATGGGATCCATTACTTGTCTGCATTTTATAAGACGGCTATTAGTAATTTGGGTAGGGAGATTCACTTAATGAGTGTGGTTTGTAACACAGCATCTCTCTTATAGCCTGGCAATACATTTCTCAGGTCATTCTTATCAGTATGCAAACTGTGATCTTTCATATTTATAAATATTAAAGAGGCCAATGATTAGTTTATTTTCAATCGATCCCTATGCTACGCAGTTCCTTTCTCATGAATAATTAAATCATCAGCCAGCGTTTTATTTTTGCCTTGGATGGCAAGCTGATTTTTCATAGCTGGTTTCACTGGAATACTGGAATATATGATTTTTTTTAAAAAATCAATAAAATAAATTAAATATACCCAGCATCACATAGACAAAGAAATCAATATGCAGCAAATGTGCACCTACTTAAGAAGCAGATTAATTATTGGCATAATCCCAATGTCAATTTCAAAATAATTGATTTTTTTGTATTCACGCTGTCAAGATTTTAAGACCACAAGCAGGCAGTGATTACTGTAAATCCCTGCTCAGCACATATTACTTTCAGAATGTACCACTGAAGGTTCTCTAACCTCAATTTTGCTGAAAGAGTTTTGCACTACACTCCTGAATTACCCGAGCCATAGTTCTGTCGTTTCAAAGACTGTCAATGGAGGATTTGCTCGGAGGAGGATTGTGATTGTGATTGTCTGAGAACTGTACTGAAGCCCACGCGTGGGGAAAATAAATAACCAGGAAAAATTACATCAGCATCTGAAGTTTTGAGTTTCATTTGAAACAGTGACAGGCATTCATAAGTGTTGGTGGTACTGTGCTGAAAGCACAGATTTCTGCACTCCGCAATCAAACAAATAGTTATGTTATAATACCCATATTTCCCATACAGTGACTACTTGTTATATGTTGCTCCTAGAAGTAATGCTAATTTTCTAAAATAGGTAAAACATTTAAAAAGCATCTGTAACAAAGTGGTTCTGCTCACAGATGTGGCTTGACCCTCTCGTGACTAGTGTTATATAAGATTAGGAGTCCTATAGTGTTGTGGTAGCAAACTCACCTCGTAAGCAAGAGGACACAGGTTCGATTCCTGGGGGGAGAGAAACCTTAGGCAAATTTCCTTACTCCACTACCTCTGTTAACCTAACAATAAGTAGGAACCCGATTGTTAGTTGATTGGCAATCACTTTTGGTCACTCAATCCACAACTGTTTGCGTGACACTGCTGTGTGCAATTGACTGCCACATTTCACCCACAATATACACAGTCAAACCGCTTTACAACATATTTCTGTGAAGTCCTTTGAGACATCTCAATGATGTAATAAGGTGCTACATCAAACGCAAGGATATTATTATAATAATAATAAAGGGAATTTGAGGAATAAAGATACCACAGGAAAAGTGGTTCAACCATGGCTAGCTAGAGCAGTTAGGGAAAGTATAAAATTAAAAGAAGAGACCTATAATACTGCCAAAAAGAGCAGTAAACCTGAGGATTGCGAGGGCTTCAGAGACAAATAAAGGAAAACCAAGAAACTGATTAGGAGGGAGAACATGGATTATGAGGGCAAACTAGCTAGGAACATAAAGACAGACTGTAAGAGTTTTTACAAATACATAAAGAGGAAGAGACTATCAAAAGTGAATGTGGGTCCATTACAGGCAAAGACAGGAGGAATTATAATATTCCAGTCATGAAACACATACTTTGCTTCTGTCTTCACGTTAGAAGACACTGAAAACTTACCAAAAATAGAGGGGAACCAAGAAGCTAATGTTAGTGAGCAACTTAGGGAAATTAATATCAGTAAAGAATTAGTACTAGGAAAACCATTGGGATTGAAAAATGACAAATCCCCTGGACCTGATGGCCTGCATCCTAGGGTTTTAAAAGAGGTGGCTGCTGAGATAGTGGATGGTTTGTTTTTGATCACCAAAATTCTCTGGATTCTGGAACAGTTCCCATTGATTGGAAGATCACAAACATAATACCACTATTTAAGAAGGGTGGAGAGAAAAGATGGGGATCTATAGACCAGTCAATCTGACATCGGTGGTATGGAAAATTCTAGAATCCTTAATTAGGGACATCGTAGTGGGATACTTAGAAAATCATAACATGATTAGGCAGAGTCAACATGGCTTTACAAAAGGGAAGTCATATTTAACAAATCTTTCAGAGTTTTTTGAGGATGTAACCAGTAGGTTAGATAGGGGGGAACCAGTAGATTTACTGTATTTAGATTTTCAGAAGGCATTTGACAAAGTGCCACATAAAAGGCTGCTACACAAGATTAGGGCCCATGGAATTACAGGCAATATATTAGCATGGATCGAAGAATGGCTAACAGGAAGAAAACAGAGAGTAGGGATAAACGGGTCCTTTTCAGATTGGCAAGATGTGACTAGTGGAGTACCACAAGGATCAATACTTGGGCCTTAACTATTTACAATCTATATCAATGATCTAGATGAGGACATAGAACTTAAAATATCTAAATTTGCGGATGATACCAAGCTAGGTGGGAGAGAAAGCTCTGAGGATGACACAAAAAGATTGCAAAGGGGTATAGATAGGCGAGGTGAGTGGGCAAGGAGGTGGCAGATGGAATATGAAGTGGGGAAGTGTGAAGTTATTCACCTAGGTAGTAAACAGAAAAGCAGATTATTTTCTCGAGGGGGAGAGACTAGATAGTGTTAGTGTTCAGAGGGATTTGGGTGTCCTTGTACACCAGTCACAAAAGGTTAGTATGCAGGTACAGCAAGCAACTAGGAAGATGGCATGTTGGTGTTTATTGCAAAAGGGTTAGAGTACAAGAGTAGAGAAGTCTTGCTGCAACCATATAAGGCCTTGGTGAGACCTCACCTAGAATACTGTGTGCAGTTTTGGTCTTCTTTTCTAAGAAAGGACATACTCGCCTTAGACAGGGTGCAGCGTAGATTCACTAGGTGAGTCCCTGGGATGAGGGGGTTGACCTATGAGGAGAGGTTGAGTAAACTAGGCCTATATTCTCTAGAATATAGAAGAATTAGGGGTGATCTTATAGAAACCTATAAGATTCTTATGGGGCTTGACAGAGTAGACAGTGTGAGACTTTTTCCCCGATAGGAGAATCTAGAACTTAGTTTTAAGATTAAGGGTCAGCCTTTTGGAACAGAGTTGAGGAAACACTTCTTCACTCAGAGGGTAGTGAATTTATGGAATTCTGTAAATGCTCAGTCCTTGAACATATTCAAGACTGAGATTGATAGATTTCTGAAGGATAGAGGGATTAAGCGATTTGGGGATAAGGCGGACAGATGGACTTAGGTTAGAAGATCAGCCATGATCTTATTGAATGGCGGGGCAGGCTCGAGGGGCCGGATGGCCTACTCCTGCTCCTAATTCCTATGTTCCTATATTCCTATAGTATCCCAGCACCTTGGAACGTCTCCCCAACAGGAAAGGCGCTATACAAATGTAATTTTGCAGTATTAACAAGCCACATTGTCTCTTACTAGTGACTTTTTAAAAGTGACAGTGTTCATTTTAGACATCTTAATAAAGGAGAATGAACTATGAAAAAAAGTTTTATCAAAGTAAAGTAATGGAAATTTGAAAAATATTAGATTTCGATATTGTATAGTTAAAGAAGTTGGATTGTAAAAATCAATTACCTTCTTAATAGTTGAACTGAAAATTGTCTCTCATTCTTTTCAAAGGGAATTCAATTCTGTTATGAACTGTTAGAAACGACAACACTTCACAACTTCTAGTTTATTGTTTCCCCTAAAATAATTAGATCATGTACTGGACTGAAACTAAACTTGCACTAAAAAAATGACAATGCTTTTTCTTCATGTAATTTTTGGATTAAAACAAAACCATCATTCTTCACAACATCCTGTCTTAATTGTTTCTAAAATATTTCAAACTTAGCAAATTTGAACAAAAGAATTTTACTTTTCAAAGCAAAGTACATTTCCTATTTTTAGTTATGGAGCTATTAAATTTAGCTGTAAAATTTAAATTATTTAAACAGAAACATACTTTCTTTAAAGGATAGTTGCATTATAATTAGTACATTTGTATTTTTGTCAGAGAAAGAAGTTTCTCCTGGCAATCTGACCAGCATCCCCAGATAAAATTGATCATTCAGTTTATGGCTATTTGTGAGATATTTCTATGCGCACATTGGCTTTAGTGTACATTTACAAATACATTAAATCCTGTGAAGCACTTTGAGGTGTTTTGACAACACGATAAGACACTTATCAAATTCAAGGTTTATTTATTTAGTTAAGCCAACAATACTGATAGGTGTTATAAAATGTCTCTAAGAAACGGATTGCAATTTTGAGTCTGACGTGAAAGTTGCTATACAAATGTAATTTTGTTGTTGTTGCTGTTTGTAGAGTTCATTGTGTGAATCATGAACAGCAAATTTTGAATCTCAAGCCAGAAAAGTTCAAAATACAATGTTTTACACAATTTTTTTTAAGAATTTGGTGTTTCACAAATTGCATTCCATTAATGCAATGTACCTATTTGTGAATCTCTTCATATTAATCCTGAATTTATCATTCTGGATACAAAACCATGATTGTTTTTTCAAGTCTTTTCGAACCCAGCCTATGTAAGTCACCTAAAGAGTTAATTCTTCTTAAAAAGCCTTTGAGCTTGAACATTTTATCTTCACCTTTCAAATAATTTCATCGTAAAATTTAAGATTGCACCGAATTGTGGAAAATTTTGTTTCAATTTTGGTGTTTTGCAGGTTTTGAATTTTAAAACAGAACAATCTTGCTGACTGAGACTAAATGAAATTTTGGGCCACTGGTGTCAGATTTCATGTTGAAGACATTTCTAAATTTAATTTAAAATAAAATGCATCCTAAATAGATCAAAGAACGAAATGTCAAACCTATTTGTTTATAATTAGGAAGAAAGGAAGTTACAAGCTTGAAGAGATGCAACGTGATCTGTCTAGCTTGTCCTAACATTTGAAAGATCCCATATAATACTTTACCTTTTAGACCATTTGGTCAATTCTTTCATTGACCATTTATACTGTGATCATTGAACGGTTTTGAATTTAGTATTTAAAATCAATAAAAATAAATTTTCTGCACGCAGACCTCCAAGGAAATGGGTCTAAATTGTGTACCTGGGGAAATAATATTGTCTGTAAGGCAATGAGCTGGAACTAATCATGTAAAACGTCAGATAATCCCTTGGTACTTGGCTTTTGCTTTCCATGAAAGGAGCTGTTCTATGCAAGAAGGTTGCTGCATTTCATGCAGAAAATCCTGATTTTATGGTCACCAAGCCTGTTCTGTAAATAAATAATACACTGTGGTTCCGGACTTCAGGAAACGGAACAGAGTGGGATTATCTACAAAGCGGCAGTTCCGCAAAGAGTTGGAATCATTGTTCTTATCCCCTGGCTGTGGATTGACTTAATATGTACCAGAGTTTCTTCACCAATGGTTGTAAATTAATGTTTTAAAAATTGAAGGACAGATCGCTTTCATGTGTTTCACACAGTAAAAAAGCAGACTCTGCTTTACAAAGCCGTAGAGAAGCTGACATCAGATATTATTTATATAGATATCTTCAGGAAAGATGCATACACAAAGGTCCAATATTTCTCACAGACGTAGCCTCAAGGCCATTGTCTTAGAATTTAAGAATGTGTGGATTTTATATGGCCTTACATTCAGTCTTTTATGAATTCTGGAAAACGTGCAATTACATTTCAAAATAAATACATTTTAATATTTTGTATTGTATTTTATATTTCAAAATAATTTCAAAATTAGCACCGTCTTAAAATTTTAGTCAATGTTTTAAACTTTAACACTGTTAGAAATTCCAGGTGTCTGCAATTGCAGTATTTAAACAGTTTATATCGAAATGGACCGAACCGAAGAATGTTCTCCAAAATCATGTTAATACCAGGTATACTCTGAAATGCCTCTGAATAGAGAAGTGGCAAACCTCTCCAATGTAGAGGTGGTGTCAAATCATTTTCCCTCCCTTATTACACAACAGTGAACTGTGTTCAGATTGAATCCATCATAGAACCAGAGAATCACAGAATCGTACAGCACAACAAGAGGCCGTTCGGCTATTTTTGATGAAAGGGGTCGTGGATCCGAAACTTTCCTCTCTCCATAGATGCTGTTGAGTGTTCCCAGCGACTTGTGTTTCTGCGATGATTCTCATTGCTAAGGAGAATATCGACATAATCTTTTCATCTGGAACATTGGTATAGAATTTGCAAAGCAGAAGCACTACGTTAGCCCATCTAGTCCACGTAACTGGTGGAGTCCTGTAGCTCAGTGGTCAGAGCACTCGCTTTGCAAGTGAGAGACCTGAGTTCAATTCCAGGCAGGGCGACACCTTGGGCAAGTTTCCTTACTCCACACGCCTAATGATAATCCCTCCAAAACAAAAACCAATAATAAATTGGTCATTTTCAATCTACGTATGTTTGTGGGACATTGCTGTGCGCAATTGGCTGCCGTGTTCGCCCACAAATATACAGTCAATTCACTTTACAGTGTATTCTGTGAAGCGCTTTGGGACGTCCTCCCGACGTGAAAAGCGCTATATCAAATGCAAGGATTATTATTATTATTATTATTATTATTATTTTTGTTGGTTTGGTGCCTTTATCTGTTGCATCTCATTACTTAATCTTAACCCAGTTAAAATGCTAGTTTGGGAGCAGCCAATCTCAGTTGGTAGTACTCTCACCTCTGAGTCAGAAGATTGTGGGTCTACTTTGGGACTTTGAGCTCATATAGTCTAAGATGATGCTCCACTGCATTGCTGTGAGGAAGCATTACATTGTTGGAGATGTGGTGCTTCAGGTGAGACATTAAACCAAGGACCTATGTGTCTGTTCAGGAGGAAGTTAAAGATGTGCTGCCACTATTCAAAAAAAGAAAGTTTGTCCCAGTGTCCTGGCCAACAATCTCCCAGATAAAATTGGCTATTCATTTCATAGCTATTTGGGGACATTACTATGCACAAATTCACTGCAGGTTTATCCTACAAAATGCACTCAATGCACTTGATAGTAAATCCTGTGAGGAATGCTCCCGATGTATAAGGGGTTGTATCAAATGTGAGGATTCTTTTTAATTAGTTTAACTATTCAAGAAGTAAGTACAATCAAATAATCGAGTGGAAATACAGAATATAATGTGCTAATTATCTTATTGTGTACTCTTTTTGCATCCCCAATATGTTAATTGAAATACTGCTTTGATCTTAAAATTTATATATTTTTATTCTATCATTTGCTGTGATGCAGATTTGAATATGATGCACATTACCTGCTATCAGATTAGGAGTCCTGTAGCTCAGTGGTTTGAGCACTCACCTCGCAAACGAGAGACCTGGGTTCGATTCCCGATTCCTTGGCCAAGTTTCCTTACTCCACACGGCTGATAATATTCCCTCAAGAAAAAAAAGTTAAATTGGTTACTTCAATCCACTTCAATCCATAGCTGTTTGTGGGAGACTGCTATGCGCAATCGTCTGCCATGTTTCACCCACAACTAAACAGTCAATTCACTTTACAGTATATTCTGTGAAGTGCTTTGAGACGTCTGGAAGATGAGAAAAGCGCTATATCAAATACAAAGATTATTATTATTATTGTTGTATGGTTAAAGATATTTCAGCCCATATTTTTTGATAGATGCATTGATTTTACGCAATATTTTGTGGCTGATGCCAAATGATAGCGCTGAGACATTCAGAGTGCAGGGTGTGTTTCTGGGACATAGCTGAGGAACTGATCTAGTGTACAATATGCACAATAAACTGGAGCTCTTTTGAACAAAAACATATTGGGGTGTGAAATGCGGCACATAATAATTCTCACAGATGATAATCAATTCTGAATGTATTGTCAGTACAGCGCATTCAATACTGAATAGGCATCCAGTCCATTCAGTTTTCAATATACATGGTAATGTCAACAAATTACTTTTTTTTACCCTGATGAAGATTATAATCACTAAAGTGTCAACATTTATAATAGTCATGCCTAACAAGGAAAATAGGGATAAAAACAGGGTGTAACAGAGGAAAAAACATTTTCATTTAGTACATTTCAGAATCACTATCAGCCACTAAGCACAATTAATAAGAGCAGGGATATTGTACAATTACTCTTTAATATATGTTTTTATGCATTTTTATTAAGCAGTGGAAGATTTTAGATCTAATCTGCCATGTGCATTGACTACACAGAAAGAATGAACAATTTCTCAATCCTCAAATCAGAGTAAAAGCTAATCCAGTTATTTTCTTCTTCAATTTAATAAAAAGGAACCATGCATGTGTCCATTTCACTATTGAAAACTGAGTTAGTTTTGTTTTCTCAGATGGCTGAAGCTCAGATAAACTCGGATTCAGGAATTGAATTTCTGTCCTACAACACACATCCAAATAAATTCCTCTTAGCTTTAATTCTACCCCACCACCAGGCTTGGTTCACCCACTGCCCCTTCTTAGCAGGACCTACTGGCTCCCAGACTCCAAAATCCTTATCCTGGCCTTAAAATCCCTTCCTGATATGCCTCCACTCCCCACCTTTGTATTCTCCTCCAGTTCTAATCTCTTGCCAGTGTCCTTTGCATTTCCACCTCAAGGCCACTTCCCACCCCCCATTGCCTCTGTTCCAACAGCAGTGACCAGGCTTCAGTCTCTGTCTCCCACTCTCAATGTACCCTATAGATTGCATCTGTAAGTATCAGTGATTTTAGTGTTTCTGCTGTTCAGCTAAATAGAAAACAAGTATATATTGTATTAGTGTACAGTGCTGCTCTATATTTAAATGATACAGATTTGGAGGTGTAGATTTTACCCTGAGGTTTATAGTAAATGAATATGGCAGTTTTAAACAGTGTATGAGTATATATTAAAACTTTTAGCAACAATAGGCGTATAAGCAATCAAAACACTTAGTAGATCAGTGAATTTTGTGAAGCACTTTGAACATCTTGATGTGAAAGGTGAGGTATAAATGTTAATTATTGTTATAGAATCAACCCAATTATGCATTATGGCCAGAGTCTCTCCGACCTCATCCTAAGCACATCTAAAATCGTACTTCTTTCACTCGGTCCCACCATGGGCTCGGGTGCACAATCTGCATTGCCAAGTGCATTGAGAAGTCCTTCCAATGTGAAAGGTGTTATATGAATGTAAATTACTGTATTGTATTTGAGAGTTCATCTTTTGCATATCCATTGTCGAATTACTCTGCAAATTAATAATGGTCCTCTGTCAGCTTTACAATGGAAAATGGCCCGCCACGGTAGGTAGAATCATACAGCAATGGAATAGATAATGTACAGAAATAATGGATTAGCAGACATGCTATCAGATTGAAAGCAGGAGATAGCGCCTTGCTAGAAATTGGCACACTTCTCAGTAAAAAAATACTTAAACATGGAATAAAATTTTAGCAGCTAAATGTAAAAGAGCAGTATTCAACCCACCAAACCAAGAATGAATACTAAAATATTAGAATGCTTTTATTTTGTTTGCTTTTGCTTCAGAATGTGACAGAGAGCACTAAATATTAGAACAATAGCTTCAGTTTTTTTTCTTGGTTTGTCAATTACTACAGTTTGTGCGCAGTTACGTTGAACTATGATTTGAAATTTATTCATGGCAGTAATATTCAGAAATTACAAGAGAATAAAGGAAAAAAATAATAATTTGATGATTGAATTCGGCTACACTAAAATAATCTTGCACCAATTGTTCTCATTTAATAATTTCATTTTTACCCTATTTTACTGTTTCGTATTGAGTATCACACTCTCTCTGATATCAGTCTACACAACTCCTTTGCTCATCCCATCCATTCTGCAAATTAAGACTTACCATGTGTTCCTCGCCCTCTCCAAACCTTGATTTGTCTGAGCTTTTCAATTGAATCCCCTACCCTCTGGAAGTCCCTCCCTCTACCTCTCGTCTCAACCCGTCTCTATCAAATCAAGTCTTGCTTTAAAACCTACCTCTTTGATCGTCTTTAAGGTCACCTCTTGCTTCCTCCCTCTCTTCACTGTAAGGTTCTCCAAAACATTATTCTAAATGAAGGGTTGCTTTTATTCAATAGGGTCTCCATCCGAACAGGCAGATGGGACAACGGTTTAACATCTCATCGAAAGGGCAGCACCTCCAACAATACAGCATTGCATTGGAGTGTCAGCCTGGACTATATGAGTTCAATGTCTCGATATGGGCTTGAATCCACAAACTTGTCACTTGGAGATGAGAGTACTTAACAGTGCCAGCCTGACACCATGATAAGTTTGATAGCAGAGATCAGAATTATCAGCTGTTTCAACACTGGCTTTCGTGGAACACCTTTGCTATTTCCAATAACTGTCTGATATGTGGCATTCACACCAAGCACATGCTGAACTAAATCCAAGTATGTAGGTAATTTAGGTTACATCCAGCCCACTGACATAATCAGAACCACATGCCAGAGCTTCCCTGAGACCCGGACGTTCTGGGACATCACACATACTTGGGACTGTAACTGTTCAGAATTTCACTTGCTTTTTGCCAAGGGAGCTTCATGGCAGAAACAGCCTGACTTATATTGATCTCCATTACAACTTCTCCAGAGGAATAATAATCAAGAGTTTGAAAATGAGCCAGCTTTTATGTCACTGTAGGAAAAATAAGTTACAGATCAATGACAGCTGCGAGGCTGGAAGATTAGTTTTTCCTCGGATTGTTTGCTAGTGGTGATCTGAAATGTACTAAACCTTCATCCTTTCCTTCAATAGATTCCCACCTATTTCCCTCTACAGTGGTAGAATAATGACAATTCAGAATTTTAGGTGACTTTTCCACAATGGTGAATTCAATTAAATGAATCTATCTGACAATAAACACTGTGTACAATAATTCTGGAAATTGACAGCATGTTACACGCAGAATGATGATTACAAAACAATAATTTCACCGAGGTGTTTCAGTGGCCTGATATTTAAGATCAGGAGGAATTTGGGAAAATAGTCTTAAATTCTGTCTCAGTGAAGAAGATTCCTGAGTTATTTTGGGGTCCTGCAGGAATTCAGGTTCCAAATTAAGACTGAGTTTAAGAATTCTTCAAACTTTGTCATGATCTTACATTTAGAGACTATTTTTGGTCAACTGCATGTCTGACTGGAGATGATCATGGTTTTAATCTTAAAAATGTAACAGATGTGAAATTGAGTCCTTTAAGATAATGGTTAACACGCTCATCTTACAAGTGAGAGAACCCTGGTTTGATACACGGGTGATGAAAAACCGGAGCCAAGTTTCCTTACTCCACATGCCTCTGTTTACCTAGCAGTAAGTAGGACCCTGTTTGTTAGTCGATTAGCGGATCTTTCTGGAGGTAATAATCCCTCAAAAAAAAGTTTAATCAATCCATGACTGTTTGTGCGACACTGCTATATGCAATTGGCTGCTGGGTTTCGACCTCAAAATACAGAGTCAATTCAATTTCAATATATTCTGTGAACGTTTTGAGACGGATCAACGATGTGCTAAGTGCTATATCAAATTCAAGGATTATTATTATTATAGATGTTAGACTGCAGTTGATGTGATGACCCATGAGAGTAAAACTCAAGTAACACTGAGATATTACCATCACCTCAATCCTGCAATTAATGTACGGTCCTGAAATCAATTTTGACTTTCTTTATTTTGTGATTTAAACAGTCTTATTGTGGTTGTTTTTGTTCAGTTGTCTTTGCATCCATTTGGGGTTAATAGCAGGGATCACTCCCAGTTGGATTCAAGTCACTAATGTGATTATGCCCATTCCAAAGGATTAATAGTTTACAGTCATTACTGTTAATTTATCGTGAAGCAATTTTCATTTGTTTACCAGAAGAATATGTGGGCAGCGCACATCATAAATCAATTGTGAGCACTCTTTTGTTAAGGTCACTAAAAAATCAATACCGTTTATGCTTGTCAGGTCATAACAAGCATATGAATTGCATATTAAATTGTATCATAGTTCAAAACATGATGAAGAAAACAAAATAAGAAATATAGTGTAGAATCGAGGCATTTGTCCTCACTAAGAACTTCACACATTGAGACCTGGATTAGGCAGCTGGTGCTGACTAAACCTGGTTACATGTCAATGTGTTTGGAATTCCAGAACATCAAGGTGATTAGCACGACATAAGCTGTACTGTAAAGGTACTCCCATCACACTGAAAGCAAATATCCTTCAAATAGTTCATGAGGAAACTCTGATGCTCTGGGATGACAACTGCTGTAAGGCGTTACCCAAAGTGTAGCTTCATCAATACACAATCATATATCCAGAATTTTGAATCCACCTAGACTGGTTATAGAGAGGTGTAAGCAGCTGCTCAAACTCCACACCTCTAACTGATGGAACCATCTCTCAATGGGAAGGGATATCTATCCGAGCTATAGGTTTGATGACAATGCTCTCATTCATTTCAAGTTGAGCTGTGCTGCTCACCAAGAGACACAAAATGAGTTCTTGATGCCTGCTATCCACCTAGTGAGAGCTCAAACCTTACTGATGTTTAAAGACCAGCCAGTGACTATCCTTCTTGTAGAGAGTGGGGGGAGGTGAACAGGAGTCTCCTTGGGGCTGAGCAATGGAATATTATTATCAAGTCAATTGCTCCCAAAGCATGGTTTATGACAGAAAATTTATTGTAGATCATCTGAAGGGCTTGACCAGTTACTGGGAGTACGATTTCTTCCCACTCAGCTCCTGTTAACCATGCAATCAAAACTGAATGTAAAGAGTAGTCCTAGCTGGATGAGCAGTGGGAAGCTAACTAGACATTGCTCACGATGGAAATCTATCTGGCTTTGGCTGGTAAGCTACAGCAATACCCCAACGTACACTCTGAGGTCTCTAAACCTTGAGTCCTGACAATCTGTCAGACTTTCAGAAATTAGGTATTTCTTGGGGGAAAGAGTACATGCTCCATTCCAGACAAAGTGGGGGATTTCCCTACTTAGATAGCATCCATATTCAATAATCTCAGTCAGGTTTGGATACTCTTAAGAATGGTGATGGGTTTCCACACATGTTTGCCACCCAGTTGACCAAAAAGAAAATCCTCTCTTGCTGTTATTTCTGATTTGTTTTAATGCAATGTAAGGTTAAAATTTACCATGTTCGATAATTTGTCATGCATGTCAAACACAGCAAATTATATCCCTGTGTCGTAGAAAAATAAATCAGCAACAGCAAAATCCACTGGGCATCAACAGAATCTGAATTGCTGGGCCGAGATGGTACAGTAGTTTTGAATATCACTTTTGTGGTTAATAATGACATGTGAACCTATTCCCCCCACCCCTTCCTTTCCGATTAAATTAAGAGTCCATTAACTCGCTCGCAGGTATCCATTATTCTTCTGTTGCAGCTGAGCTAGATTCTCAAAGTGAATGATGGTTAAATAGTCGCAGTGTAGGGCTCTGAGAGTGTGTGTGGGGAGGGGGGGGGGGGGGGTGGCAGAAATAAATGAAGTCATTTTCAGCCTGAACGTACAATGCAGTGAATGTTAATGCAAGCATGTTGCTTCAGTAATTTGTATTCACTTGAGAAAGAAAACGGCTAATAAAGCGATTCTTTTACTTTCTGGTCACTTCCACATTCTGTGTCCTTGATGTGACAATGTGGCAAAGTGTTTCATTCCACAGAATGCAGCATTAATGTCTCACATTGAAAATAGAAACATTCACCATTGTCTCCTAAAATGACTTTGACACTGCGAAAGTTCAGTGATTCACAAAACCTTGTAGCCGCATGTTTAGGCTATATTTACAGTGACAATACAGAACCCCTCAATAATGTGAGATGGAAGTTAGTTGGACAATAATAATAATAATCCTTGCATTTCATATAGCACCTTATCACGTCTTTGAGAGGTCTCAAATCGCTTCATAGAGTATACTGTAAAGTGAATTTTGTGGGTGAATCTCGGCAGCCAATTGTGCAAAGCGGTATCCCACAAACAGTCATGGATTCAAGTGACCAATTTTTTTTATGAAGGAATTATTACCCCTGGAAAAGTGATCCGCCAATCGACTAACAACTGGATACCTATTTACTGCTAGATAAACAGAGACGTATGGAGCTAGGAAACTTGCCCAACATTTCGCCCTGCTGGGAATTGAACTCAGGTCTCTCGCTTGCGAGGCGAGTGCTCTAATCACTGCTCTGTCACATATTGATCAATCTACCACCATATTGTTATTAATGATAGACACACTACAGTCCACATTACAAGTTCCGTTCAAGTATTTTCCCCCACATTCTCGCCACATCCTATCTCTGCGATCGCCTCAAATACACTGATCCAGTCATTCCCTTTACTCAGCTCTCTGGATCTCCATCCTGGAATCCTTCATCCTGCACCTCCCTCACCTCATCCAAGGTCTGCTCAAGACCCACCTCTTTGAGTGTGCTTAACCTAACCACATCCCTCGGCTCCCACAGCCTGCTCAGATGCTAAGTTCATACTGTTAAACGCATTGGCACATCCTCCTGACGTGAAAGGTGCTCTATGAATGCTAAATTTGTATTGTATTGTATTCGTAAATACTAAATACCTGACTATGAATGGGAAACATGATAACAATCCAAGCATTTGATATCGAACTTGTTAACTTTGAAACGTCTCAAATCATTTCAAAGGTAATTGCTGTCAAGGGCAGTGTCTGTATTTATAGGCAAAGACATACAGCTGGAACTCACTCAGACTACACCGGATTAAAAATGCAAGCCCTGGCAGGATAGAACAGAATATATAGCAACATAATAATTTCTTGCACATTTTAGATTCATCAGGTGATTTGAGAATCCAAAGATCAGCAATTCTACCGCCAGCGATGCCAAGCCTACAGTGCCTTTGAACACTTCAGCCTCACAAAGCAGCAAAATATATGTTCAGCCTGAACTGAGTCACTCCATGATTATAAAGTATACATGTGGACAGGCAGCATATGGAGAAAGAAGCCTTATATTTTTCTGAGCACGTAACAATCCTTCAGATTGTTTCTTTTCTCCCAAAAGGCAGACCTGGTTGTACTTTGAAGTCCTATCTCCTTCCCGTTCACCTTCAGAGGAAAGTTGCAAAAATGCAGGTATTATCAAAGCTGCATCCATCCTGACACTGAAAGGATTAGCAGCACTACAACAATAACTCACAGTCTTTGCAATCACAGTGCAAGGCAAAATGTCTGCAGGCATGTCTGTTTTTAAGAACTGCAGCACAACAGGAGGAAACAGCTACAGATGAGACAGCATTTAAGGCACATGAAAAGTAACGTTTTGAAATGAAATGCCGAACACAACTAAATCCAAATTGAGCAGAAAATTAAAAGATCGCTGCCTCTAATATGCATAATGACTCTCTTGAGAGGATTAATGAAGCTAATTCACCGGGAAAGGAAAGAAACCCTGGCTGACCTTTCTTTTATTTTTGTCGAAAGCCCCAAAAATCAAAGACAAACTGCTAAGATCTGGGGAAAAGCTTTTGCATTATTTTTTTTTGCTCATTGGAGCAAAAAAATGCTCAAAAGCTAATTTCTCTATCATCAGAAAAATCCGAGGGTTATAAATGATTAAAAGGAAACACAGATAGAATTATAGAGTTAACACTCATCCAAAATTTAATCTAAATCCAGAATTGATCTTTCTCTTTATTTTTCTTCTCTTCACTCCCCCACAGCTTTTCCTGAATAATTAGAAGCATTCCAAAGATTTTATAATATGTTAGCATCTCTGAAGAATGCCAATTCATCACAAGCTGCTGGCTTAACAGCAGGATTTTATAAATATATTTTGTGTTTTACTGCACAGGTATATTTATTTCTTTGAGTGCAAAGAAGACTACTAATAAAAAAGAAGCTTCACTTAGTGGAACCATAATAACGGTCTTAATTCCTAAAAAGCAATGGACTTCTCATGCAATCAGTGTACGTGGAATTGGTGGTCTGACTATCATTGTGCCGATTGTCAAGATGTTGGAGATGTGCATGTCATTAATGTTAAAATAAAAGACTAATGGTCTGTGAATTCACTGTGGACGGTACTGGTTTTGTTCCTCTTCTACTTTTTCTCCTTAATCTCTTAAAGGCGACCACTCATACTGTAGTAATAATAAGAATTATATTAACACTTGCATTTCACATAGCACCATTCAGTTTGGGAGGACATTTCAAAGTGCTTTATAGGATTTACAGTAAAGTGTACAGACTGTGTATTTGTAGATGAATCAGTACAGTTCTGAAGGGTGCATCAGTTATCTAGTACCTTACCCAAGCAATCAATCTTCATGTGTCAGCTGAGATAGCTTGGTGTTAACAGAATGTTTTATTGGGGTAAGGAGGTGAAGCAGCAAAACCCTGTATTTATCCTCACTCCGCATCTGACCAGGTGCACCTTCCAATAGAGGGATGAGGAATGGGACCAATGACTAGATTTTCACCTCCTTGGTCCTGGGGCTCCTGAGGACAGTTACTCCAACCAAGATCAACTAACTCTGCCCACATAAAGGATCACACCTAGAGACTCCAATCGACTTAATATCACATTGATCACTGAAACATTAATTGACATCTATCTGATTTCTTCCAGAAAACAAAACAAAAATATAGCATAAGGTCATGTGTTGTGAATCATAGAGAAAAAAACTGCACAACAAATATTTAACCAAACTGAACTTTTACAGTACTGTTATTGCTTAGTTAGCATCTTTTGAGGATTCCCCCCACACATACACACCAACCCTTTCCCTTGAGATGTTAGGCTGGAGATCAGCTCCCAGCTCTCAGACATTGGTTAGAGCACTCGCCTCACGTGAGAGGACCAGGGTTTGATTGCCGGCAGGGTGAAACGTTGGGTAAGTTTCCTTACTCCACATGCCTCTCTTTACCTGTCCTTTCTCCCCGACATCCGCGCCATGATCAGCACTGCCTACCACCACCTCTGCAACATTGACAGACTCTGCCACTCCCTCACCCCTCAGGCTGCTGAAACCCTCACCCTCACCTCACCTCAAGGCTCAATTACGGGAACTCCCTCCTCATCGGCCTTCCCAACTCTTCCCTTCACAACCTGCAGATCATCCAAAACTCTGCAGCTCGTGTACTCTCATGCACCAGGCTCCGTGACCCCATCACTCCCACCCTCGCCCGACTCCACTGGCTCCCCATCCCCCAAAGGATCGAGTTCAAGATCCTCGTCCTCACCTTTAAGGCCATCCATGGCTTTGCTCCCTCCCACCTCACTCACCTGCTGACTCCCTACCAACCTGCCTGTTCCCTCCATTCATCAGGCTCCGGTCTGCTCCATGTCGCCCGCCCGACCCGCCCTACCATCAGTGGCTGGACTTTCAGCCTCTCTGCCCCCACACTCTGGAACTCCATCCCAAGGTCTCTTCACCTCGCTTCCTCCCTTGCCTCCTTTAAGGTCGGTCTCAAGACCTTTCTCTTCGACCGTGCCTTTGGTCTTCCTCCCACCACTCTGCCTTCCCTCATCCCTACACCACCCCTCCCCCATGCTCGGGCCCCGACACTTGACTGTTTCCTGACTTGAAAGGCGCTCTGTAAATGTAATTTTGTTGTTGTTGTTGTTACCTACCAGTAAATAGGAACCCGGTTATGAGTTGATTGGCAGATCACTTTTCTGGGAGTAGTAATCCCTTTTAAAAGAATAATTTGGTCACTTAATCCAGAACTGTTTGTGGGATACTGCTGTGCACAATTGGCTGCCGCATTTTGTTTACAAAATACTGCAAAGTCAATTCACTTTATATTATATTCTGCGAAGAGTTTTGAGACATCTCGAAGACACGATAAGGCACTATATCAAATGCAAGGATTATTATTATTATTATAATACAGCAACCCTCTAGTGGGGGTTGGAGGGAAGGGGGAAGTAGGGGTGAAGCATCTTATGTTATGTTGATTTCTAAAAATTGAAATACTGGCTTTAAAACATCTAATTTCAAATGAAGCTTCCCAGATTTCATGGATGCCACAAAATGTATTTTTCCGATAATTGGAAATACATCACATCAAAAGGATACAGTGCCAGACTGATGTTCCTGGGGATTTATGGTTACCAGAAGGAATCCCTGTTTGCAGAGTCCTTATTGAAAAAGAGTTTGGAATACTCTTAAACTTATAAGGATGTTGATGGGTTACACACGTATCAGACATCCAGCTGACCTAAAAATAAAGTTTAAGACTGTTCCAAATGTTTGCATGTTTGATCTTACATTTAACAACAATGATAAAAAGGCTAAGATCGTGGGAGATTTCAGGCCTTGGAGCATTACTAATGACCAACGCAGAAAAATGTGTTGACATTGGTGAGGATCATTTTCCGAATTAAACCTGTTCTTCTCTAAACCATTATCATTATTATCATTGGTTGCTAATAAACTTCCTTAGTCTGTCACTTCCATTGATCATAGCACTTGAGACATTTCTTAGATCAGAGAGTTGTAAATATAATTAAAAATAAAAAAAGGGCTCATTCAGCCTGGAAAAGGAGGCAATCTCCTCTAAATTCAATAGTAGGAGTTACTTATTCTGTTATTTATTGTTAGGTACGAATGAAGATTTTCATTTGGGTATCTTAGCTTAAACATCACTTAGAAAACTGTCTTCTGTATAGGTTTACCATTTTTCACTTGAAGGCAGTGCAGAGGGAAACATATCTAGTGAGTGACAATATGTCAGATAAAATGATCTGGTAACTCAATTGGAATTTTATTTCAGGTACTTCTGTATTAAGAACAATTTATTGTTATCAGAAAACATAATGTGTAGAAGTGGAGTAAATGGATTTGTGCAATTGCCTTGTTTCTTACAAGGATCATAGATCACAATCTAACAATGCTTTTGCTGAGAAGAGCCAGCAATTCATCAGTTCAGCTTTCAAAATCATAGAAGAGTTTAGTATAAGATCTGAGATAATATACGTCATTCCAGTTTTCACTGTAAGTGTTTCCGACTGACAACAACAACAAAATTACATTTATAAAGCTCCTTTCATGACAGGAGGATGTCCCAAGGCGCTAGATAGTCAGGGGTCAGGCGTCAGACCCCAGCATGGGGGATAGGTGGGGTAGGAGTGAAATAAGGCAGAGAGGTGGGAGAGTGACTGAAGGCATGATCGAAGAGGAGGTTCTTGAGACCGGTCTTGAAGGAGTCTAGGGAGGAAGCGAGGCAAAGGGACTGTGGGATGGAGTTCCAGAGTATGGGAGCAGAGAAGTTGAAAGCCTGGCAACGGATGCTAGGGCAGGTTGGGCGGTAGACACGAATCAGGACGGAGCTCACTGAATGGAGGGAGCAGGCAGGTTGGTAGGGAGTCAGAGATGTAGGAGGGGGCAAGGCCATGGATGGCCTTGAAAGTGAGGATGAGGATCTTAAATTCGATCTTCTGAGAGATGGGGAGCCAGTGGAGTCGGACGAGGGTGGGAGATATAGAGTTGGGTGACATCCGCATATATGTGGAAATTTACCCTATGTCTGCGGATGATGTCACCAAGGGGACAGAGCCCTGAGTAACACCGCACGAGACAGTGTGGGGGCTGGAGGAGAAGCCGTTTGCAGTGACAAAGTGGAGGCGGCGTGAAATGTAGGACCTGAACCAGTCAAGGACAGAACCTTGAAGGTTGAGGTGGGAGGACAGGTGGTGGAGGAGGATGGAATGGTCCACAGCCTCAAAGGCGGCGGAGAAGACGAGGAGGATGAGGAGGCAGAAGGGAGGCCTGGTCACACATGGTTAAGATATCATTTGTGACCTTGACCAGAACAGAACTGTGGACAGCACGGAAACCCGATTGGAGGGGCGCATGGAGGGAGTGGGAGGAGAGGAAAGAGCGAAGCTGGAAGGTGACAGCTTTCTCAAGGACCTTAGACAGAAAAGGGAGGTGGGAGATGGGCCACCTCCCAACAACTGCATATTAGTTCACTTGGTAGCACTCTTGCTTCTGAGTCAGACGGTGGTGGGTTCAAGCCCCATGCCAGACCTTGGAATACATATAGAATAAGATGACACTCCAATGCAGTGCTGAGGTTGTGCTGTATTTTTGGAGGTGCCATCCTTCAGATGAGATGTTAACCTAAAATCCCATCTCCTGCTTAGGTGGATGTTGCAGATCCAATAGCAGTATTTGAGAAGTTTCTCCTGCTGTCCTGGGTAACATTCCCTCAGATAAAATTCACTTGAGTGCTGCATGATACATCACTGCACACAAATTGGCTGCAGTATTCACCTCTAGAATACACAGCGATTTCACTTTACAGCAAATCTTGTGAAGGAATTAGAGAAATAAAATGCACTGTATCAAATGTAAGTATTTCATTATCATTATTAACACAGCACCCTTCACGTCAGATTACGTATCTGAGTGCTTAATAATGGTTGGATGATGAAAAATGGGGAGGGTAAAAGGGAATGTGACCTTAGGCACAGTCAAAGAGGTAGCTTTTCAGTCAAGATTTAAAGATAGATAAAGAGGGCCAGAGGTTTAAGGTGTAGTGACTGACAGTGCGGAGGGTGTGATGATGCACAGTTGAGCTGAGGGATGCAGTACCAACGGAATCGTATCAGACCTGCTTTGGTTTCATTTAATTCATATTTGTGGATGTGTCCATTATATATGATTAATCATAGATGACACGGAAGCTATTCATTAGTTTATAGTTTATTTGTTTGATCCCAAGTATTTTGTCGCTTTGCGATTGTTCCTGCACTGTTAGTGTGGGAGAGGTAATGGGAGATCTGGAATTGACCTACCCTAAATATACCTAAGAGTAATGTTTATGAATGAAAGGTTAAAAAAGGGATCAAGAAACACATACATAACACGTTTACAAGTGAGTGGTAATGGAACTGGTAAAATTCTTGACTATAACAGCTAAAGGGTGCTTGATTTTAATTGATTCTTTTTTAAATCTGTCGTAAATCCACGATAATCTTCTCCAGGGCCATTAGTATTCTCTCTACTTTATTACCTGCTGAAAGTCAATACGGATGGGATTTTAGTGTATTATGGAAGAATTAAAATGTGATGATGGCCTCTGGTTTCCAAGGAGTTCAAATTGGAATGCACTTCATTTTATCGATCACTGGAGTTTGTCTGGTGTCATCTGTCTTGCAAGTGAATAATGCAGAGCATTGGTTTAACACTGAAGTGCTGAGATTGCTTGTCAGTGCAGAAACGTGCAGATAACTTCTATTGGTGACCTTTCTTATTCCTATTACTCGCAGCCAATGCTGACACTGTAATGCTGGGGGAGTGCTGCATTGTTGGAGATGCTGTCTTTTGGGTAAAGTGTTACACCAAGGTCCTGTCTGCAAATTCAGGTGGACATTAAAGATCTCTTGGCCGAAAAGGGAATTCAGATACACTTTGAAAAGTGAAGTGTTCTGTGTTGTGGCTAACAATCCACAAGATTAAATTGTTCATTTACTTCATGGCTGTTTGTAGGACACTGGTGTGTGCATATTGGCTGTCGCATTTGCCTACAAAGACACTACACTTCATAGAAAAAATCCTGTGAAGTGTTTTAAGACAACTTGACAAGGCACTACATCAAATGCAACAACTAATTTAACCCCAGCACATGATGTGTGGGTTTCCCATTCCCTTGTTTTGCATCTGTAAACGTTATAGCACTCAATTCAAACAGTAAAGGACCCTTATGTCGAAAGACTTGTTTGCAAAGTATACATTCCCGTGTCTCCACACATCTGGGTATTTAAAGCACTCTGTTGGACTGCAATCTTGCAAGACTGTTAATATTAAACTATTTATCTTATGTTAAAACCAACTGTGTTAGCTTGCATATAGATTTACTTTTATGACAATGGATTTTTGTCCAAACAAGGCTATTAAGGGATTAAATTAATTTGAGATCTTAACAATCATTAAAAGGATTCATCAGAGTTCTGGTAAAAAGAAATCTTGAAACTTGTGACAATGAATATTTATTGGCAAGTTACTTAGACAAGCTGCATTTGGTAATAAAAGGGTGAAAATTATCCCTGTGATAATTATGATATCAACTAAGCCCCCCTCCCCCACCCGCCCGCATCACCCAATTCTTTATTCTCTCTCCCTATGCCCTTTAACATTCTTTCTCTTCAAATGTTTACTCAGCTCCCATTTAAATGTTCTGCTCTCAGTTTTGATTGCATTAGGTTCTTCATCAAAAGTTTGAAACCCTGAGACTGACTGGTTACTGAAGCTGAACTTGAGCTTGCTTCTCTACATTTTTTATAATAATATAATCTTTACATTTTTATAGGGTCTTTCATATCAGGGGGTCTCAAAGCTTTTCACTGTAAAGTGTAATTTCTATGTGTTTGTGGGCAAATGCTGATTGCCTGGCAATCATATTCAGTCATTTCTTTCCTCATTTTGTGTGTTAGAACACTTGGTGAAATAAACTCACCTGATACTCCAATGTATTGCTGGGGATGCACTGCATTGTCAGAGGTGCTGCCCTTTGGATGAGAGGTTAAACTAAGGTCCTGTCTGCCGGTTCGGGTGGATGTTCCCATGGCACTATTCAAAAAGAGAAGGGAGTTCCTCCCAGTGTCCTGGACAACAATCTCCCAAATAAAATTGATCATTCGTTTCATGACTGCTTGTGAGACATTGCTGTGTGCAATTGTGCTGTCGCATTCGCCTACAAATACACAGTCACTCCATTTCACAGTAAATCTTGTGAATTGCTGTCAGACTTCTAACACCAATTACAAGGATTATTATTATAATTATTTATTATGTAACTTCAGCATGATTCATTGTAAAATGTATCCACTCTATGCAGAAGTAAATGATGTTTGAGCAATAACTTTAAAATTATCATGGTCTGGGAGATGTTTAAAGAATCTCAGAAAATACTATAAATACGGTGACAAAAGACGCAACAGAGTCAACAGCCACCTTCCTGAGAGCAGCGTGAAAGCTGTTCTATGTAGAATCCTGGAAGGAAACGGCAGAGCCTAAAGAGAACTCAGTTTAGTTCTATGCCTTGATTTGACCTGCAAAAGAATGGGCAACCAGTCTGCTGAGAGAGGCAATTCCTGGCCACAGCTGCTTAAGCTTTGCCAAAAAAAAACATTACAAGGACAGCAAAGTGCTTTTGATAGTAACAGCTCAAGTTACTCGGAGTTTGCGGGTACCTTGTGTTTACTATTATCTTCTGACACTTGTGTGTAGGCAAGCAAAAGAAGGTCACAGTCAAAAAAGGGGAACTGGAAGGTCTGTGAGAAAAAGTTACTGGTTATAAAATGTACATATTTCCTGAGTTTGTACTGAATGGTTCAATTTGTTTGTTCATAGAGTGAGGTGATTTATTTTGGTAACAATAATAATCCTTGTATTACATAAAGAGTTTTATCAGGTCATTGAGATGTCTCAAAGTGCTTCACAGGATGTATGGTGAAGTGCAGTGACTGTGTATTTTCTGGGCGAACATGATGGTCAATTAGTGCACAGCAATGTCTCATAAACAGCCATGGAGTGAGTGACCCAATTTATTTGGAGAAACTCCCTTCTCTTTTCGAATAGTGCCATGGGATCTTTAATATCCACCTGAACATAATTATGAGATCTCAGGTTTCCCTCTCATCAGAAGGATGGCACCTCCAACAATACACCACAGCAATAGATTGGGGCAACAGCATAGACAAATGAGGTCCAAGTCCTGATACAGGACTTGAACACACAACCTTTTGACTCAGAGGAAAAAAGTGCTACAAACTGATTCAGGCTGACACAAGTAGAAAAAAACAAGGGTAAGGAGTACATTCACTTATGGCAATATTTTGCCAGGAACAGGGGAGCAAAGCGTCTTGGGAGGGCAGGTATATAAGTCCTTGAAAGCGTAGGCAAAAATGACAAGGGCTGCGATAAAGGCTAATAGGTATCTGGGTTTTATACATAGGGACATCAAGTACAAAAGCAAAGCAAACTTTGAACAAATCATTGATTTGGCTGCAGCTGGATTATTGCATTCAGTTTTGGGCACTTCATTTTCAGGAAAGATATTAAGGTCTTGGAGGGTCTGTAAAGAAGATTTAACAGAATGATATCATGGATGAGGGGCTTTAGTTATGAGGAAAGATTGAAGAAGCTGAGTCTATTTTCAGTGGAGCAGAGAAGATTAAGAGGAAAAGAAAATTATGAGGGTTTTTTACAGAGTAAATAGGGAGAAGCTATTTCCTAGTAGGGAAGTCAATGACTAGGGGATATAGTTATAAAGTAGTCACAAGAAAAGCAAAAGGAGAGCTAAGACCAAACATTTTCACTTATGGAGTCTTGGGGAAGTGGAGTGCCCGGCCAAGTAAGATGGTACAGGCAGAGTCCATTGTGCATTTCAAGATGGAAGTAGACAGGCATATGAAGGATAGAGAGGCTTGAAGTGATGTGGGGATAAGACATGGCAATGAGTTTGAATGAACATTTTGCTGTGAGAGCTGGGGTAGACTCGATGTGCAGAATAGCCTCTTCTGTGATGCAAATTTCTGTGATTCTATGAAGTGTAAAGATGTTCACTTTTTGGCAGTTGGTAATCTAACCTCATTCTCATTTTCCCACCACTTTCACCGATAAGGGTAATTTAACAGTGTTTCAGAATCTTCTTAATGTGATCACATTGAAAGTATTCTGAAAGACTACTAATTTCACCCCCAATACCTTCAATGATGGCTTAGTTGAACGCATGTGAAACCATAGAGATTATTTTTCATCTCTGTGTTGATAATTAGTCAAAGTACAAGCAGAAACATAGAAATGTGCTGCACAAATGAAGCCATTCAAGTCCATTGTAAGAACATTCAGAGCTCCTAAATTCTTTCGTTACCAAGAGTATAATTATCGACTGGAAAAGGTTAGGAGAATGGTCGAGGCCAAGGCTTTTTACTCCTTTAAGAAACACCTTGATGCAGTGAAAGGAAGTTACAAGGGCCTTTTACTTCTATACTAATATACATGACAAATGCTTTACACTCAGAAAAATCCAAAGTAGATATATCACCTATTTGGGAAGACAAAAATGGGTTATTTTTCCTTCAGTCAAAGTCAATGGGAAATAATTTCCACCAGGGAATGCTTTTTTGGTGTTTAGAGATCCATCCACACATCTCTTTTTTCACAGTTTTCGTGTTATTGTTAGTACAAATTGGTTTCAAAATATGACATTGCCGCTTGAGATTTTACTTTGATTAATTACTTTGGCGTATGCTTGTTTTTGAACAGTATGATCTAAGAAAAATCTAATACAATGTGGCTCCTGGCCTTTGACTTGTTACACAGAGCAGTCAAATTCACAGCAGTAAAACTCAATTGTAGTTCAGCAAAGAATACTTCCTCTACTTAGGAACATAGGAAGAGGAGGAGCCCTTCGAGCCTGTTCCGCCATTTAATTAGATCATGGCTGATCTGTACCTCAACTAATCCTTTCAATTCCAATTTCCCACTTTCTCCCCATATCCTTTAATACCCTGACCTACCAAAAATCTATCAGTCTCACTCTTGAAGATGTGGATGGATCCAGCATCCACGGCCTTTTGGGGGAGAGAATGCTAGATTTCTACCACCCTTTGAGTGATAAAAATGCTTCCTGATTTCACTCTTAAATGGCCTGGTTCTAATTTTAAGACTATACCCCCTTGTTTTGGATTCCCCCACCAGAGGAAATAGGTTCTCTGTATCTGTCCTATTAAATCTCTTTATCATCTTAAATACCTCAATTAAATCAGCCCTCAACCTTCTAAACTCAAAGAATACAATCCAAGTTTACGCAGCCCTTCCTCGTAACTTAACCCTTTTAGGCATGGTAACATTCTGGTGAAACTCTGAGGTAACCCTGAATGGCCTTGTGGAAAAAACAGGAGGTTAACTTTAATGTTGTTGTTGTAATGTCACAGAAATGTAACTGCAGTATAATAAAAAAACAATATTCAGATCAGGTTCTGAAACAGGACTGAGATTGATGATGGAGCAAGGCTATTAGACCGAATGGTTCATTGCAGAAATTTTAACTTCTACTAATTCTAAATTCTAACTTCTACTTTAGACATATTACTGAGAACTTGACATGTAGTCAATAAATGACTAATATAATTTTTATTTGTAGATACTTCACAAAGTTGTGTTCTTCCAGGTACTCAGTAAGATTATCTATTGAGTAAAGAAGGAACTTGATTTTTGATAGACCAAAGCACATTGAAGTGTCTCAAAGCACTTTTAATTATTAGTAAGTATTCAACTAAGATAGCAACTGGAGGATCAAAAAGAGAATTTAGGAGGAACTACTTCACACAGAGAGTCTTGAGATTATGGAACTCGATGCCTAAAGCGGTGGTTGAATCATAGTACATGAGGGAGATGGGAATAATGGGTATGGGATAGAGCAAAGGATTGGGTGGAGACTCATGTGGAGTATCAACACTGGCATAGGCTGGTTGGACCGAGTGTTCTGCTTTCATTCTTTATAAATCTTTGTAAGTGTAGTGATTGTTTTTATAGGCAAACGTGGCCCATTTTGCACAATCATAACAACAACAAGATTACATTTGTATAGTGCCTTTCACATCAGGAGGACATCCCAAGGTGCTGGACAGGGTACAGCATTTCAGACCCGAGCTGGGGTCAAGGGGGGAGAAGGGAGGGGAGGGGAAGGGAGTGGTGACCAATGGTATGGTTGAAGAGGAAGGTTTTGAGATGGGACTTGAAGGAGGCTAAGGAGGGGTGAGGCAGAGTGACTGGGTGATGGAATTCCAGAGGTTGGGGGCAGAGTGGCTGAAGGCTCTCCCACCAGTGGTGAGGTGGGTGGGTCGGGGGACGTGGAGCAGGGTGGAGTCGGCTGAGCGGAGGGAGTAGCCGGGTTGGTAGGGGGTTAGGCGGTCGCAGATGTAGGTTAGTGCGAGGCCATGGAGGGTTTTGTAGGTGAGGACCAGGATCTTGAACTGGATCCTCTGAAGGATAGAGAGCCAATGGAGTCGGGTGAGAATGGGGGAGATGGGGTCACGGAGTTTGGTGCGGGAGAGGACATGGGCTGCAGAGTTCTGGATTATCTGCAGTCTGTGGAGGGAGGAGTTGGGAAGGACGACAAGCAGGGCTTTTGCATAGTTGAGCCTGGAGGTGAGGAAGGAATGAACAAGAGTTTCAGCGGCCTGAGGGGTGAGGTAGTGGTGGAGTCGGGTGATGTTACGGAGATGAGGGAAGGCAGAGCGGGTCATGGATTGGATGTGGGAAAGAAAAGACAGTTGAGGGTCGAACAAGACATCTAGGTTCCTGACTGGCTTGGTGAGTTGTAGTGTGCAACCATGAAGGTTGATGTTGCCAGAGCCTGAGGTGCTGAGGCGCTGGCGCGAGCCAATCAGGAGCGCCTCAGTCTTGTTCACATTCAACTGTAGGAAATTTGCCCTCATCCAGGACTTGATGTCCGACAGCAGTGGTCCTGGAGTTGAAGGTGGAGGCAGACATATAGAGTTGGGTGTCATCCGCATACATGTGGAAGTTGACCCTATTTCTGCGGATGACATCACCAAGGGGGAGCATGTAGATATTACGGAGGAGAGGGCCAAGGACAGAGCCCTGAGGGAAGCCAGATGTGACAGTGCGGGGGCTGCAGGAGAAATAGTTAGAGGCAACAAAGTGGAAACGGTGAGAGAGATATGAATCGAACCAGGCAAGGGCAGATCCATGAAGATTAAGCAAAAAGGAGAGACGGTGTATGAGGATGGAGTGGTCGACAGTGTCGAAGGCGGCAGAGAGGTCGAGGAGGACAAGGAGGCAGAGGGAGCCCTGATCATAGATGTTCAGAATGTCATTAGTGACTTTGACCAGGGCTGCATCCGTGCTGTGAGAAGCTCGGAACCTGGATTGGAGGGGTTCAAAGAGGGAATGGCGAGAAAGAAAGGAGCAGAGACATGAGATAAATTATCAATTTATCCGGAGGTATATTAACTGGGACTCGGGAGAAACTTCCATCTCCATCAAGCGCTCCGGAAACATAGGACATTATCCTTTGTGTGTGAGGGGCGCTATATAAATGTAAATATAAATGTAAGTTGTTATCTCTTTTTGAGTATCTTCAAGGTCATAGTACTGGTACTTTTAAAATAATAAGTGATATACAAAAAGATCAAAAGATCAAGTTCTGAAATAGGTATTGATTATCATCATCTGGTCTATTTTGATCTCAGCTAGAGTGCTCCTAGGGACACTACAATTTCTCTCAGTGCCCCAAGTGAGGGAGGGGAAATTTGGCCTCTCTTACTGATCAGCATTCTGAGACTCCTGCCGCAGGTGCTAGTCAGGGAACAACGGCAAATGAAGATATGACTGGTTTTGACTGAAATGCCCCCCAACCCCACACTCAAATATTCTATCAATTCTCAATATCGAGGATCACACATGAATAATAGCCACATGGACGATGTAATATAATTCCCTTACATTATAAACAATCGCTATACTTTACAATGTGAAGCACTTTGAGACATCCTCCCGACATGAAAGGCACTATATCAAATGTAACGATTATTGTAGAAGACTGCTGTGACGTTGTAGCCCATTAGAAGCAAAAATGAGTTAAATGCCTTCATGAAAGTAAGGGAAAAAAATGGTGCAGTTTTTTGTTTAGAATGATTAAATAATGAGATTAGACACAATCAACAAAACTTGTAACTGAATACAGAACAGGTACAGGTACAGTCCCAAGTGCAAGTTCTGTACAAATACTAGTACATTTCAAAACCACTTGTCATTAGCTCTGAACTGGATCAAACTGATCCATGGCAGACTTTTGTTGCCAAGTCAAATCCTACATAGAAATCCCATATTTACTCTTGTGAAGTGCTAATGATGCACTGGACTCACATTAATGTTACCCCATAGGTGTTACTTTGGAAGATGTCCAACATGGTAGGTGCAGAAGAGATGCTGCTTTTATAATATTCCACTGAAGAACAAAATGTTTTGGCATTGTCGATCCAGGGATCAGCTCAACACGATGCAGCAGACTTGAGAACAAATTACAACTAAGATCAATGAAATGAGTGTTTGGTACATTTTAATGAGATTAAGTAGGCATGCAAAGAAAAACTTCCTGACCTAAAAGAGTGAATGGGGACATGCAGCTGTAGATACAGTATGTGCAAACAATTACTTTCAGGTCTTTTGGGAATCCAACAATGGTTTAAAATTGCATTGCATTTGCTATTTCTGTTCTTAGGTCACAGGGAAACTGATATAACTACCTGCGTAATTATACAATGCAGCAGCTACCTTAGAAATAGAATCACAGCTTAACTGATCATTTATATTGAAAAGAACCCATATTGTACAGATTAATCTTAACTGTCAATGTTATTAACACTGACAAAACTGATCTATTGTCTAAATCTACCTGTATTTTTGCACACAAATCTGCATGGTTTGCCTATTGGGGCAAAACATCACTAGCAGTGTCTATTGAACAGATCCACTGGGGCCAAGAGATGTAAAATGTAATTTCTCTTTTATCCTCTCTTCATTTTTATAGCTTTACCAGAAGGCTTTCAACTAATCTACAGCAGCCTATTGTTGTGTGAGTTATCCTCTTTATTTAATACATTGCTCTGAATTAATACTGCATAGAAAAGTTTCCTGAAATTAAAAAGGTGCACAAAGCACATGTTTTTTAATGACATATTTTTGTCTTATCATGACATTCAGGAGAATGTTCCAAGCTGCTTTTTAAATGAGTCCCGTGTCTTATTGTCAATACCATTCCTTGTAACTGTTCCAGTCATTAATTACTCTCTGGGGAAATAAACCTTTCTGGTATCGGTGTTGAATTTACCTTTTACAATTATATGGTGGAGTCCTGTAGCTCAGTGGTTAGAGCACTCACCTCAAGCGAGAGACATAGGTTCGATTACCAGCAGGGTGAAACGTTGGGCAAGTTTCCTTACTCTACACACCACTGTATATCCAACAGCAAGCAGGAACCCAGTTGTTAGTCGATTGGCGGATCACTTTTCCGGGGATAATAATTCCTTCAAAAAAATAATAATAATGAATTGGTCACTTCAATTCACGACTGCTTGTGGGACATTGCTGTGCGCAATTAGCTGCGCATTTCACCCACAAAATATACAGTAAATTTACTTTATAGTATATTTTATGAAGCACTTTGAGATGTCTCGAAGATGTGATAAAGCGTTCTATCAAATGCAAGGATTATTATAACCTATGTCATTTTTTTCTACTGACTTAGTGCATTTTAAAGTGCTATTCTTGGTTTACTTTTTCAATCCCATTAAAATTGTGTAAACCTCCATGAGGTTCCCTCTGAGTTGACTTCTCTCAAAACTGAAGAGCCCAGCTTGCCTAATGGGAGATCTGCAAACCAGAAGTTCCTGGGCAAACCTTCACTGGTTTGCGGTCACAGTCAATGCTTTGCTTTTGGGCCATTGTTTCACAGCGGATAAAATAGGATAATGGAAAATGGTTTTCGCATCTATTTCATTACTGTAACTTTAAGATGTAAATTTGTTGGATCTCTTTTGGATGCAGCACTGGGTTTGCAAACACACAAAGTGGCTGATTTTCTCATTTTTCCCACTCTAACTTGGGCATTGAGACAAATTGTAACCAGGGTAACATCAACTAACAGTACAGATTGGGACTTTTGAACCTCTGACCTTGTGGTCTGTATGGCTCAGATGCTACTTGTACATAATACCTAATACAGCAGGATCAATGCTTGGCAATTCAGGCGTCTATTGCTTACACTTCCACCATCACCTTTTGTATAAAATGTATCGATCTTTCACAATATTTCTGTTGCCAACAGCTGNTTTTTTGTATTCCATCAAGAAAATATGATAGTGTTTTTATTTTAACAAATACCTTCACAGTTGTTATCAAAACATAAGATAAGATACTGGATGACCGATGGTAATGCCACAGATCACAGGAATGAGAAGAGAATAAATTACAGTAGATTGGTGTCTAACATTCTTTCAATACTCCATGAAAATATAATCGTGATACAGCCATGGTTCTCTGCTCCCACTGATATATGTCTGCAAAAAAAATATGTTTCTCCTTTTCTCTTTATCTCACATGCAAAGGGACTATAAAAATGAAACCGGATATCCATCTGCCTTTTCAATGAATTTAAGTTTTGCAATATTCTACAAAATAACTCTAAACTGATCCATCTTGTAGATATATTGCTTTCTAGCAATATTCTTTTCTTTTTTAATGTAGAAAGTCTCAGGGGGAAAGTGAGATTGTACCATCATCAAATCATAGAAAGTTTACTGCACTAAAGAAGCCAGCCTTTGCTTTTTTTTTGTCTGCTCGATGTCTGACACATGCGGAAACCCATAACCATGTTTAAAATGCATTTTGCTGCATCTCAGAGAGCTGGTTGACCAAAACCAAAGGACTGTGCATAATGTCTATCCTGGTGCTCATTTCCCTACTGAAACAATCTAATTTAATCCCATTCCTCTAAAGCTGCTTTTAAAAATAATTTTTGCTACTTGAAACATTTTTTAAAAATTGTGACAGAATCTCAGTTTGACACTTCACCTGAAGGAAGGCACCTATAATCAAGTACTTGCATTTGATATGGCACCTTTTACATCAGGAGAGCATCTCAAAGTACTTCACAAGATTTACTGTAAAATATAGTAACCATATATTTTGAGGGTGGATAATATTATTGTTATTATAATTAATGTTATTGTTATTATTATTGTTATTTTGTTACATATATCAGAATGGCTCACTTGGTGGCATTCTCTCCTCTAAAAAGGTTGTGAATTCAAATCGCATATCTGGACTTTAAACTCACAGTCTATGCTGTCACTCCAATGCAGTGCTAGGGGTTTGCTGCATTGGCGAGGTATTATCCTTCATACGAGACAAGTAACCAAAGTTCTATCTGTTTATTTAGGTGGATATTAATGATTGCATGGAATTATTCAAAAAGAGAAGGGAATTTCTCCTGGTGTCCTGGCCAGGAATCCTCCAAATAAAATTGGTCACTCACTCCATGGCTACTTGTGGAACACTGTTGTGTGCAAATTGACTACCACTTTTGCCCACAAATGTACAGTCATTACACGTCACGGTGAATATTGTGAAGCACTTTGAGCAATAAGGCACCTTATATCAACTCTGTAATAAAATGCTATGTCAAAATGCATGGATTATTTTATTATTAATTAATTTTAATTCAAGTTTATTTTCTGCTCCACCAAATCCAGTCCCATTCTATCCACTGCCTGTTATTCTGCAATGATAAACTATTGATTGTCATTCAATAAATTTACTGTGATAGCTTCAAGATTGCTCATCTGTTGTGACCAGCATCATGTTTGGATGGAAGTGACTGCCTTGGGTATCAAAAAGCACCTAGAAAAATATAGCAGAATGTGGTACTAGTCACACTGCTGTAGCCTTGCTGGTGGGGTTCAGGTAAAGTTATGATGTACTTGTGGTAAATAATGATGATTTGTAAATAACCCTAAGCAATCAGAATACTGCCTTGAATTTTGTGGTAGCCACTATCCTCAATATAAGATTGTTATCAAAAACACGTAAGGGAGGCGTGAATAGAGGGATATCAAATGGTGATGGTGAGAGGGGATTAGAAAGGGATCTGGATCATGTGGAGTATAAACATTGCATGGATTAGTTGGGCTGAATGGCCTATTTCAATCTTGTACAGTCTAAATAATTCTATGTAAGCAGGGGCTGAAAGCTAATTAATTTGGGGTGCATAGCAGAGTGCTTGAAGTCTCTTGTTCTGGTATTTAACCACACAGTTTAAGATACACTATGAAAAGTATTAGGAGATAGAGAACATTAAAACTCATTCATAGAGAGCCGCCATGAACAACATTTGCACAGTTCTATTGCTTTCCTTTCAGATGTGTAACCTTTCAATGTCCTTCAATAACCCCTCCTTCCCCTAGAGCCAATACAATACACCAATAAAATGCTTAGCCACATAGAGACTTTGAATATAAAGATGAAATATGTGACATTTCATGACAGATTTAACATAATAATAATGATGATAATCCTTGCATTTGATATAGCGCCTTATCACGTCATCAAATGAAACAAATATTTACAAATATTTTCATCCATTCCTAAAGACTGGATGTGGATTGAGACAGCCCTTCAGAACAATAGTTGTTCCTAAGACTGATTTCAAAAATCTTCTGCTACTACCTTGGATATCACAGAGCTGGAGCAAACATCCCTGATTTTATATCCTGGCAGTAACATTCAAGGGCTGATTCATAGGACACCAACTTAGTTAAGTCAGGATCCTATATTTAGCTGCATTCAAACTGAGATCTCCACACCGGGAGCAGCATAGGAACAGGGCAAACTGGAGGAAGGACAGAAGAGAATGTGATTTTCATATTTCACCCCAAAGTTGGTAACAAAATCAAACTAATGGTAATGCTGCATTAGAGAAAATGGAAAAAAAAAGAAAAACAAACATAGATGCGATAGATCCTCAAAGGTAATGTGGAGCTCAGTGAGTTGTTCCTGGCCAGTCAGCTGAAAAGAGTTCCGTGCAATGCAACTGAGCCCTGATAATCAGTTTCTTTAATAACATTCAAAATGATCCCTTAAGATGTCTTGGGAGTATTCTTAAGCAATGAGCGAATTGATTCACACCATCTGCATTTATATTGCCAATTGCTTTCCTGGAGATACCAACACCTAAAGATGGTTTAAGCAGGAGGTCTCTGGTGACAGTATTACACACCTAAATGGGATTTATACCAAGCGTGCTTGAATGCAGATTCAGAGCAGTATTAATAAGGCACCGGACTGCATGAGATTCCACTGTGTCAGGTGAATTGGAGTGAAGCGCATTACTTTAATTAAGCTCAGTGCAATCTCAGTTGACTTCGCTCCTTAGTCCCTAACTTTCCTCCCACATTTCCTAAAGCTATTATAGAAAATAACAACATATTCCCCCACTGGACAAAGAAACTTTACTCAAGCAATAACTTCGAACCAGATAAAACGTTGATATTCCTACCTGACATTGAAAGTAATTGAGCACAAAACTCTAGGGTTTTAATCTTCATGTAATTTCTGCTGCAGTTCAGTGAGGTGCCTGGAAATGACTTGTGGGCACATTACTGTAAATACTTGAGTGTCACTTACTGAAAGTGGATCATTCAGCGCCTTGCCTGGTTGCCACAGTAACGTTAGAATTAACGGTAATGTAAGAACCGATGGGAAAGCACTAAGCAACCTCACAGGATCTCAGCTCTGAAACGTCAGCAAGAGATTGATGGGTTCTACAGGTCAGTTGTGACATACTGACAGTTACATGTAGGATTCTCTCCTCCCTCCCCCCGGCTCGGCATAGGGCTCCGCCCCTGTTATGCACTCCGAGACGCTGCCCCGCGTGCAGAGCTCTATACAAATCCAAGTTGTTGTTGTTCCCTTGTCTGCTATTCTATGTCTCTGTTATTAATCTCATTGCTAAATCGTGCTCTATCAACTCCGCAATTCTACACATAAGCCAGAAATCTCGACTTCCTGTGGTGGCCCTAGCAAGCATTGGTGCACAGTCCGTTTCTCAGATGGAAGATCAGTGTAGGTATGCTGGGCACATTCCAACTTTAGAGAACAGAAAATGGTACAAGATTGTGCAGATAGACAGAGCCCTGTGCAAGACTGGATGATTGATCAAGAAGCTGACAGAGAAACAGCATGAGCACAACAGCAGTGCCAAAGTATGTGGTCGAAGTTATAGCATAAATAAGGCAATGACTGTTTCAGGACTAAGATGTGTTTAAATGTACCTAAGCTGTGTGATGTGGATTCACCGATCTGTTAGTGTGTTATTTCAACTCTGTAAAGCACTTTGGGATGTCCTTCAAACATGAAAAGTGCTTTATAAATATAAAATTATTGTTGTAATTGTTAGGCACCCATTATTCATGAGTATGGATTAGTGGCCAATGACACTGATGGCCTTTATGATCTGTGGCAATGATGAGGAAATAATGTCAATGTCAGACCATAGTACCACTGTATTTTGGTGTGGGCTTCTCCTTCTGCCATGTGAAATGCTCTGTTTAGGTGTCGTACATCAATAGCAATGAACAATGTGCAGATGATCACTATCCGGCTTTTAGGCCTTATTGCTGCTACACTGGTGCCACAAAGGGCACGTACCAGGTCTTCTGACAGGTTTGTGGTTCTTCTGTTTGTGGATGATATTGTGCTGCTGGCGGACTCACCTGGAGACATTTTACACTGAACCTGCCATTCTGCACATTGGCCAGCTGGTGGGACATGGATATAAGTGCCCCAAGTATGGAATCATGGTTTTGCATGGCTCAAGAGAAGACATTGAGAGAATTGATTGCAATATACAAAGGGCTTCAGTCCCAATTAATGATTCTTATCGGTACCTTGGGGACATGGTGCAAACAGTCCTCCTTTATGGATCTGAGCTCCTGGGAATGCAGTGGAAAGGCTTCCTCTGATCAATTTACAAAGTCCAAGATCAAGCTGTGAGGTGGCTTTGTGGCAAAGACAGGAAGTGGTTACAGGAAGGGAGTACTCTGCCCTCCACCGACCTGTCGCGAAGCACCCTGGAGGCGGATTCACAATTGGCAAGTCTATTTGCCAAGGCCCCTTTCACATAATGACCTGGATTAAGCAGCTGGTGCTGAGCAAACCTAGTACACAGAATGGGACTTGGACCTCAAGAATATCAAGGTGGCTAGCACGTCATAAACTGTCCTGTAGAGGTCTTCCCATCACTCTGTAGGCAGATGTCCGCCAGATAGTGGATGAGGAAACTCAGAGGCTTGTGAACAACAACAGCAACATTACATTTATAGAGCACCTTTCACATCTGGAGGGTGACCCAAAGGGAAGGGTGTGTGAAGGAAGAAGTGGGTATTCTGGCAAGCAAAGAGTTAGCGTAATCTAGCCTTGACATGATATATTTAACTGTAACCCCAAATAGTATGCTTTGCATGCAATTTCAAGGTAAAAATAATTAGTTTCATGACTCCCCCATTAATTTTAATAGCTGCTTGAAATAACATGGAAAATTACCATGCACTAATCTGAAACTTTTACTTCCACCAAAATGAAACATTCTGCATGTGTTAGTGTTCTATAGCAATGCCTCTAACCATAATAAACAGTGGAGTTTCATCCCCTAGTGTGCCATAGAGTAGTTCATTATCAATGACTTCACTGGTACTTGTACCCTTCAATCATTTTCATAACCAGATATTTTATGAGCTCCTTTATAAAGCATTTAATCAACATAGCATTAAGTGTATTTAACTCTGCTACTACTTTATGTAGAGAAAAAAAAGTCTTTAATCTCCAATCTTGCTTGAGGCTTACCGATTTTGTATTCATGTTCTCTAGATCTGCAATCCAAGTTTAAGTAAAATAACCTACTTACACATTATTGCTTTCTTTCTGCAGTTTAAGTTCATTTTCTAACAAAGGGTGCCCCGAAAACCCAACTTGTCACCTGTCAATCTCTCTTTGAGCAACTTTTGCGCATCAAAAGCCAGATACTTGATATCCTGAATTTATTTTGTAAACAGGAATTCTAGAGACACAGAATGGGAGCAAATTGGCACATAATTTTACCCTTTTATTTGTTTTAAAAGATCCTAGGGTGCAATAGTGCTCAAAGACCAAACAGTTACAAACCAATGTTTCATGAAAAGTCAATTTTTTTCACATCAGCAAGGTTGAGCACAGAACCCACTTAGCAATCTTTACAACACTATTGTAGCTCCTGATATGAGAATGCCATACTATTATTGTTATTGTCATCTGAGTAGCCAGGGAGAAGGCACCTCCAATAGTGCGTGTTTTACTCTTTATTTCATGAACAAGTCAATGGACAGCAGAAACAGATCATAATCTATTAATCCAGCTGTAAAGTGTGTCATGTTGGCAATGGAGCAGTATCTAAATCCTTATGGAGATTTGGGAGGTGAAGTACTGAATCTCAGAGGGCAAACAGTATTCATATTATTAGTTCTAGCAAGAAACTTATTATAATGTGAATTTATAGCAATCATTTTCCATAACCATTAAAATAATTATTTTCATTGTTTCTTCAGCTAGAATCCACAGTGAATACACAGGTATCATTTATCACATATATCCCCTTGATGTAGTCAACTGTTTGTGCAAATATATTTCAAAGAATACTACAATGTTTTGCAAAGTAGTAACAGTAAGTGAGATAAACCAATAGGAACATAGGAACACAAGAGGACACAATTTAGTCCATTGAGGCTGTTCAGACCCTTTATCAGACAGCGCTGGATTTCTTAATCCTATTTCTCTACCTTTCCCCATTTCCCTTATTTCTGTTCTATATCTCTTTTAAACATCCCAATTACCGCAACTCCCTTTGGGCAGCATGTTCTATTTTCACAACCCTCTGCATGAAGGAATGTTTTCTGGTCTCACAGGACTAATGTTAGGAGTAGAATGTCACATGATGTGATAATTATCATTCACATACTATATTTTTCACCCCAAGATTGCAGAGCTGGAGATGTTATTATTAATTAATTTCTCTGTGGGTCTTTTCTCTCCATGGTTGTCACACATTAAATTCCTACTAATAGTTTAAACACCTTCACACATCAAGCTGCTAAATATACTTTGTTCTTGCATATCATTTATACAACCTTGTCTAGAACTTAAACATTAATATTATAAAAGTGCTACAATAAGCACACAATGAAATTACTGGCAACTTTTTCTATTTATTCCAAAACATTTCAAATATTACAGTGTATATTATTGAACCTTCTATGTATTAAATTATATTTTTGCTTATAGGCTGCCCCATTTCTCTCCAAAATATATCAATGAAACTCAATTAGGGCTAGTTGCAAAGATGACATGAATTTGAGAACGTGAGTGACATTAATGATATATTCACTACAATTTTATAGTTCAGTGTTGGAGGAGGGGGGAGCACTGTGACATATCTGAACCTTTTTGTTTGTGACATACAGTACAATTAAGCTATTACTGCTATCATCTCAAGTTTTAAAGTGAGTTTCTCCTATTATTTATGAGCCCTGATTTAATGTAGAAATCATTAAGCATCTTTGTCACCAGATCATGGTAAAAATTTGGAGTCCTGTAGCTCAGTGGTTAAAGCACTCGCTTTGCAAGCGAGAGACCTGAGTTCAATTCCAGGCAGAGGGCGAAACCTTGGGCAAGTTTCCTTACTCCACATGCCTAATAATAATCCCTCCAAAAAAACCAAAAACAATAATAAAATTGGTCATTTTCAATCTACGACTGTTTGTGGGACATTGCTGTGCGCAATTGGCTGCTGCGTTCGCCCACAAATATACAGTCAATTCACTTTACAGTGTGTTCTGTGAAGCGCTTTGGGACATCCTCCCGACGTGAAAAGCACTATATCAAATGCAAGGATTATTATTATTATTATAAATTATTGTTATCATAACTTGCTGTTGGCTGCAATTATATAGAAGCACAAAAGTGTTCTAATTTTAATGAAAGAGTTCCTTCATGATCAAAAAGAGTAGGGAGTTCTCCCAGTGTCCTGGCCAATAAGTCCCCAAATAAAATTGGTAACTCCAATGGCTGTTTGTGGGACAATGCTGTGTGCAAACTAGCTGCCTGCCTGTTTCATCCATAAAATACAAAGTCAATCCACTTTACAGGATATACTGTGAAACTCTTTGAGACATCTCAATGATGTGATAAGGCATTATATCAAATGTAAGGATTAGTATTCTATTAATCAGCTCCATCCTTAGAAATAAAGAACAGCCCTTCTTATGTGGTATGATATTCTGATATTATAATGCTGGGGGAGTATTGCATTGTCAGAGGTACTGACCATCAGGTGAAATGTTAAATCGAGATGCCATCAGCTTATTTAGGAGGATCTTAATGATCCCATGTCATCTGAAGGACTGCACTTCCAATAATGCAGCGCACACCTGGCACCGATTTGGAGTGTCTGACAAATCAGTCAAAACTACGTGAGTTCAAATTCCTAACATAGGGTTTGAACTGACAAGTTTCTGACCCTGGAATGAGAGTTGAGCCAGGATGGCACCTGGTAAGTGAGGCTCCATAGAAGAAATAAAATTGCATTGTGATATAATGGACATTATGAGGAGAAAAATCCCCGGTTTAAATGGATTCCGCATACAATCTTATTCCAAGTGTATTTTTGTCAGTTTCAATAAGCAGAGTAACTAATAACTTTATTATAACATGTTGAAATGCTAATCCTATTTTAAACAAACATGAAGAAGATAACATTTTAACAATCCTGTAAATGCACTCTTTTGATCTCATTAATATATTTTTGCAAGATTGTTTGCAAGAAATGAACCGTAAAAGATGAAGCACAAGGATCAACTAATATTACTTTTTTCACTTCTCCTTTCTCCCCTCCTCCAAGGAAGGCAATTTGGATTCCTCTATAAGGAATTTGTGTTTCCCTAAAAATCCAGAGTCACTATACTTTATAGTCAATCCTGTGAAGCAATTTAAGATGTCTCAGTGACATGGTAAGACACTATAAGCAATTCAAGAATTAAATTATAAGGAATCCTATTAGTCATAACAGAGAAGTGTCATCATGTCTTAGATGGTCTAACTCTTGCCTTTGGGTCAGAAAGTTTGGGGTTTCAACTTCACATTGGGAATTTGTGCCAATCTAAGATGACAATCCAATACAGTGCTGGTAGCATGCTGTATGTCGAAGCTACTTACTTTGGGTAAAGCATTAAATTGATGTCTCGTTTGAGATTCTGTGACACTATTTGAAAAGAGAAGGGAATTTGTCCCAGTGTGCTAGCCAACAATAGATAAATTGACTAGATAGAATAGATTGAATGGATTGAATAGATATATCTTCATTACTGTAGATCCTGTGGGTGTCCTGTGGAGTCCTGTAGCTCAGTGGTTGAGCACTCGCTTTGCAAGCGAGAGACCTGAGTTCAATTCCAGGCAGGGCGAAACCTTGGGCAAGTTTCCTTACTCCACACGCCTAATAATAATCCCTCCAAAACCAAAAACAATAATAAATTGGTCATTTTCAATCCATTACTGTTTGTGGGACATTGCTGTGCGCAATTGGCTGCCGCGTTCGCCCACAAATATACAGTCAATTCACTTTACAGTGTGTTCTGTGAAGCGCTTTGGGACGTCCTCCCGACGTGAAAAGCGCAATATCAAATGCAAGGATTATTATTATTATTATTATTATTACTGTAGCAAGCAACTACCAGGATGGTAGAAGGCGAATTAGATGGACCTTGGTCTTTTTTTTCCAATTCCTATGTTCCTAATTGGTCATTCATTCATGACAACAACAACAACAACAACAACAACAACAAGATTCCATTTATAAAGCGCCTTTCACGTCAGGAGGACGTCCCAAGGCGCTGCACAGTTGGGTCATGACCCGAGCAGGGGGGAAATGGTCAGGGTGAGGGGAGGGAGGGAGCAAGGAGGGGGGAAATGGTCAGGGTGAGAGGAGGGAAGGGAGGGAGCGAGGAGGGGGAAGAGAGTCGAGAGGGGTGCTGAAGGCTCGGTCAAAGAGAAAGGTTTAGAGACCGGCCTTGAAGGAGGAAAGGGAGGAAGCGGCGAAGGCACTGGGGGATAGAGTTCCAGAGCCTGGGGGCTGAGAGGCTGAAGGCCCGACCACCGATGGTAGGGCGGTTGGGGCGGGGGACGTGGAGCAGACCGGAGCCAGAGGAACGGAGGGTACGGGCAGGTTGGTACGGGGATAGTAGGTTGGAGAGGTAGGAGGGAGCAAGGCCGTGAATGGCCTTGTAGGTGAGGATGAGGATCTTGAAATCAATCCTCTGGGGGATGGGGAGCCAGTGGAGGCGAGCGAGGGTGGGAGTGATGTGGTCCCGAAGCCTGGTGCGGGACAGTGCACGAGCTGCAGAGTTCTGAATGACCTGCAGCTTGTGGAGGGAGGTGCCGGGAAGGCCGGCGAGGAGAGAGTTCCAGTAGTCCAGCCTTGCGGTGACAAAGGCGTGGACCAGGGTTTCAGCAGCGTGAGGGGTGAGGTAGTGCCGTAGTCTGGCGATATTCCGGAGGTGATGGAAGGCGGTGCCAGTTGTGGTGCGGATGTGAGGGAGAAAGGACAGCTCAGAGTCGAACAAAACGCCGAGGTTCCTGACTGGCTTTGAGAGGTGGAGAGTGCAGCCTTGGATGCTGATGGTGTCAGCGCCTGAGGTGCGGAGGCGCTGACGTGAGCCAATCAGGAGCCAATGACAGTTTTTGTTCAAATTAGACCCTGCATTTTGCCTACAAATGCAGTCACTGCACTTGAAGGCAATTACCTGTGAAGTGCTTTGAGATGTTTTGATATTACACACTTAATATGAAATACAAGGATTGTTATTATTATTTTAGACCTCTTCAGTACTAAGGCTCACTAGATAATGATCAGGATTTGGAACATTGGCTGATTGTTTTCCTTTCTGGCCTGGGGCATGGAAGAGAAACTGCACGTCCCCTACCACTGATCAACTAACTCAACACAGACAACAGACCAAACCTGGAACTTCCTTCTCATGGTTCTATAGCATAGCAACCAATTCATTATCAGAGTCATTGCTGTTACTTACAGGCAGTTGTTAATTTCTATTTATTATTTTCATACCATGTCAACATTTTTCTGAAGTGATCAATGCAATCAGTCTCTCTTTATTTACCCAATCAAAACCATTCACAATTTAGATACTCCCTTGATTTTCTTTGTTCCAACAAAAAAAATCCCAACTTTCAAGACTTTCACATAAGTATAACATTACACAACTATTTAAAAATCAATTATATTCACAGGCAGATTGTCTTCCAGTTTCATTCATTCTCTCTGCGTCACCAAAGTGCCTCAGCAAAGCACACAAAACATTGGCTCCTGTGATTTTCCCAGTAATTATCAATTTGTTTTCCTCATAATCTACAGCATGTAGGATTTTCAACGAGCTATGTCACTGTCCTTTTATCTCTAGTGCATGCCAATAGGATTTGGTGCAAGAAATCTTTCTCTTACTTTAGTGAGGATTAAAACCAACTACACCGGAGAAAATGCTCACAGGCCTATCTTTACCCCCCCACACACACACACATAAACACATACTGAGCACCTTTTATTGCTATCTGCAGGGGTGCGTTTAAAATAAGACAGGGAGTGTTCTGCAACATAGGGATCACCATACAGACCCAGTGGCAGCTAGGAACTGCTGCATAGTGAGGTGATGTTGAGAACTGAACAAAGAATTAGAGGATTTAATGAATGTGTGTTATGTGCCTCCTGTTGTCAGCAGTAGGACTCCAATTGGTAATTGGTTTAAGCTGTCGGTGGCTGACAGAAGCCAGTTTGCTCTGTCCGAGAGCACTGTGTGTAGGTAAAGCTCCTAATAATAGCCACAGGTTCCTAAAGCTGTCTCACAATGTCAATAAAAAGTGCAATGCCTTGGAGCAAAACGTAAAGTGGTGTGTCTATTTCAGCTGTTAATGAGAGTGGTATTTTCTTTTCTACCTTTTCCCATGAATGGTGTCCTCATCATGTGAGAAAGAGGAGAATAGAAATTGAACACTTTCCCATTTTGTATTAGCAGCAAGTTTTATGGTAATCAAAGCCCAGAAGATAGTGTTTGAAATTGCACTGATTTATTTAATTTAGACTTCATATAACCAATAGACAAAGGAAGTATTTATCCAATTGGACTGGTTTTGATTCAAAACAGTCAAAAGTGAGTGTCTATACAATAAAAAATAATCCTTACATTTCATATAGCACTTTTTACATCAGAAGGATATTGCAAAACCCTTCACTCAATCTACTGTAAAGTGCAGTGATTGTGTATGTCATGGGCAAACAAGGCAGTCAATTTGCGCACAGCAATGTCCACAAACAGCCATGAAGTGAATGATCAATTTTATTTGGGGAATTGTTGGCCAGGACACCGGGAGAAAATAATCACCCAGGTAAAATGATCTGGGTGATTGGCAGTGAATGCTTGAATATCATGCAGTGAGTAATTATTAATGTAATTCTGTTTCTGTGAGGCGAATGAAGAGACCGGAAGTACTCAAATTCTCCTTAATGATAAATTGCATACCCAATATCTTCAGGATATTGTGCTGCTATCTTACAACAACAACAAATTATGTTTGTGTGGCACCTTTCATGTCGGGAGGACGTGCCAGCGGAAGGTTTACTTATAGTGGATTGCATGGATTTCTAATCAAAGCATGTTCTGGTTCAATTTCCTTCAGATAGTTTAAAAACCCCTGCACAAAGCGGTTATCACTTATGGACCCCTAACCTTATATACAATAACAAAGTAACAGTTTCAAACAGTAGACCAATGTTCTATTTAGTCTATCCATCCAACATCCCAAAAGATTGATTCAATAAAAAACATTTTGTTGAGTTTCAAAGAATTTGTTGAGTTCCTTTTGAAAAGCAAAATGGCTAACCACCAATGGGAAGCCTTCAAGGAGGAGATAGTTCGGGGACAAAACAAATACATTCCCATGAAGGGGAAACATAGGATATTCAAAGCTCCCTGGATGACTAAGGAATTTTGGATTAAAAGAAAACAGAAAAAGAGGCTTATGATAAATGTCAGGTCCAAAATACAGAAGGTAATCAATAGAATATAGAAAGTACGGAGGAAAACTAAAAAAGGAAATAAGAGGGACAAAGAAATTGTATGAAAAAAGATTAGCGGTAACATAAAAGGGAACCCTAAAGTATTTTATAAGCATATAAAGAATAAAAGGTTAGTCAAAGGTAGCGTGGGGTTGATTAGGGACAGAGGAAATCTTCTTGTGGAGTCAGAGGGCATAACTGAAGTACTGAATGAATACTTTGCATCTGTCTTCACAAAAGAAGAGGATGAAGCCAATGCCATAATATCAAAGGAGATGGCAGAGAAACTGGATAGGATAAAAATAAATGGAGGAGGTACTAAAAAGGTTAACGGTGCTCAAGGTAGATAAGACACCTGGTCCGGACGGGATGTATCCTAGGTTACTGAGGGAAGTAAGGGTGGAAATAGCAGAGGTTCTGGTCACAATCTTTCAATCATCCATGGATACTGGAGTGGTGCCAGAGGACTGGAGGGTTGCAAATGTTACTCCCCTGTGCAAAAATGAAGCTAAGGATAAACCCAGGAACTATAGGCCAGTCAGCCTAACACATCCGAAGTGGGGAAACTTCTAGTGGTGAAAATCTGGGGCAAAATAAATTTTCACTTAAAAAAATGGATTAATAAAAAGACAACCAACAAGGATTTATTAAAGGCAAATCATGTCTAACAACCTGATAGAGTGTTTTGATGAAGTAACAGAGAGAGTGTATGAAGGTAGTGCAGTTGATGTAGTACATACTGATTTTCAAAAGGCTTTTGATAAAATGCCACATAATAGACTTGTTAGAAAAATAGAAGCTCAAAGTATTAAAGGACAGTAGCAACATGGATACAGAACTGACTGGGAGACAAAGAAGCGAGTAATGGTGAATGATTGTTTCTCTGACTGGAGGGAAGTATGTAGTGGTGTCCCCCAGGGGTCGGTATTGGGACCACTGCTCTTTTTAATCAATATAAATGACCTGGACTTGGGTTTAGGGAGCACAATTCCCAAGTTTGCAGATGATACAAAGCTAGCAAAAGTAGTAAGCAGTGAGGAGGATAATAGCAGACTGCATAGATAGATTGGTGAAATGGGCAGACATGTCGCAGATGAAATTTAAATCAGAAAAATGTGAAATGATGCATTTTGGGAGGAAGAATGAGGCGAGGCAATATAGCTGATGGTACAATCCTAAAGGGGGTGAAGAAACAGAGAGACCCGGGGGTTCACATAAGCAAATTTTTGAAGGTGGCAGGAAAGGTAGATCAAGCTGTTAAAAAAGCATATGGGATACTTGGCTTTATAAATAGGCGCATAGAAAGTCAGGAGGTTATGATGAACCTTTATAAAACATTGCTTAGGCCTCAGCTAGAGTAGTGTGCTCAGTCCTGGGCATCATACTTGAAGAAGGATGTTAAGATATTGGAGAGGGTGCAAAGGAGATTTACCAGGATGATACCAGGAATGCGGGACTTCAGTTATGAGGAGAGGCTCAAGAAGCTAGGATTATTCTCCTTGGAGGGGAAGAGGTTAAGGGGAGATTTAATAGAGGTGTTCAAAATTATGAGGGGATTCGATAAGGTGAACAGGAAGAAACTGTTTCCACTGGCAGGCAGATCAGTAATCAGATTTAAAATAGTTGCCAAAAGAACCAGATGGAAGGTGAGGAGAAATTGTTTGGATCTGCAATGCATTGCCTGAAAGGGTGGTGGAAGCCAATTCGATAACAATTTTCAAGAGAGAAGTAGATAGACATTTGGGGCGGACAAATTTGCAGCTCTAAGAGGAGAGAGTGGGAATGGGATTCATTTTGATAGTACTTTCAAAGAGCCAGCCCGAACACGATGGGCCGAATGGCCTCCTGCTGTGTTGCATAATTCCATGATTTTATTTTATGATTCTGTAAATTTTACCATCTGTACTGATAGTTTGTTCCACACAACTTTTTGTTCAAGTCCTGGATGAGAGCAAACTTTCTTCAGTTGAACATCAAAAAGATCCAGGCCCTCCTGATCAACTCCTGTGTCAGCGCCTCAACACCTACACCTACAGCATCACCATCCAAGGATGCACAATCCACCTCACTGAGCCAGGCCGGAACCTTGGGGTCTTGTTTGATCCTCAACTATCCTTTCTTCCCCACATCCGTGCCATGACCCGCTTTGCCTTCCCCCACCTCTGCAACATCACCCGGCTCCGCCACTGTCTCACACCACAGGCCACCGAAACGCATTCGTAACATCCAGGCTTGACTATGCAAACTCCCTGCTTGTCGGCCTCCCCAACTCCTCCCTCCACAGGCTGCAGATCATCCAGTACTCTGCAGCCTGTGTCTTCTCCCGCACTAGGCTCTGCGACCCTATCACCCCCATCCTTGCCCAACTCCACTGGCTTCCCGTTACACAGAGGATACAGTTCAAAATCCTGGTCCTCACCTTCAAAGCCCTCCATAGTCTCGCTCCCCCCTACCTCACCGACCTCCTAACCCCCTACCATCCTGTTCGCTCCCTCCTCTCAGCGGGCTCTGGCCTGCTTCACGTCCCCTGCCTTGCTCGCCCCACTATCGCAGGGTGGGCCTTCCACCACTCTACACCCACCCTCTGAAACTCCACCCCGCAGTCCCTCTGTCTCGCCACTTCCCTTTCCACCTTCAAGACCCGCCTCAAGACCTTCCTCTTCGACCGTGCTTTTGATCTCGCTGCTTCCCCCCCTGCCCTCCCCCAACCCGACCCTCAGCTCGGGTCCATAACTTTGTCTGTCCAGCACCTTGGGACGTCCTCCCGACGTGAAAGGCGCTATAGAAATGTAAATTTGTTGTTGTTAAGTATGATTGAATCCAGATTAACATTTTATCTTCCTCTGAACATTAAATAATAATCAAAATAATAGTAATATTAGTCCTTACATTTGACAGAGAGCCTTTCTCATCTGGAGGACATTTCAAAGTGCTTCACAGGATTTACTGTAAAGTGTAATCGCTGTGTATTTTGTAATCAAATATTCTTTATGTGTATTTTTGATGTGGGTTCACAGCTGATAAGACATACTGCAGTATGTAAAAAAAAGGTCACCTATAATGTAAAACAGAGACACAATGAATGTTATATATTCAAAGGATATGAGTAACACAATGTGTTATTGATAAACTAGTTATGGATGCAATTATGGGAGCCTTTGAGTCTTTAGGCCTTTGAATGTGCATCTCATCCTTTCATGGACTTTTCCACATGGATTCTACTTCTCTGAAAAGGTGAATAACTGCGGGTAAAACTTTCAAGAATTTTCTCTATAACCTCCAAATGTAATTGTGAAAGTAAAACTCCAGGATGCCACAGAAATGTGTGGATTACAAATAGAAATGACCGAGTTATTTACCTGCCATAACACGAGTTAAGATAAGATGAAGTAGAGCAAGGTGAGTTGGGATAAGCTGCATTGGGATATCTGGAGGGGAAGCACATGGGTTTCGCAAGACACTTTGCTGCTGTCTTCTGTTATTATTCATTTTGATTAGTTCTCCTGCCTGCTTAGTGCTGCATTTCAGCCGAGACTTGATACAATATTTTGAAACCTGTTGTAAACCCACAGTGAGGGCGGGTATTTTACTACAAGTCATTTCTTTCCTGAAACAGTAAAAAGTAAACGATGAGGAAACAAAAACACAACTCAATTGAATAAGTTTAACATTGCAGTATTCCAAAATACATTGTGTTCCTTGTTAAAGAAAATTGTCAAGGTTACTTTTGACATATACCTCCATTTTCTGAATAATGGTAGAGCCCAAACCCAGTTGAGAAGCGGTAGGTGCTACCATCTTATTACTATTTATCTTCAATTACTGGGGAAGTAACCCTCCATTATAATCATTGTTATATGGTTGCAACCCAATCCTCTTCCTATTAACTGACTAGTAGCTACATGAAAGAAAATGTGGCGCAACAGATTCTGAAAATGTCCATCAAGAAAACATCAATGGAACAGCATTTTGCCATTATAAAATGTGTTTCCAACATTAATTGTTTTTTTTACATATATTACAGAACAAATGAATAAAGTGTAGCTGTGTGTTATGAGCGTATAATCATTGCCTAGTTCAGTGATGGTAGTGTGCTGCATGGTTGGAGGTGCCTTCCTTCAAATGAGACATTAAACTAAGGCCCCATATGTCTGTTCAGGTGGATGTTAAAGAATCCATGGTACTGTTTAAAAAGAGAAGGGAGTTTCTCCTGGTCACCTGGCCAACAAATATTCTCTTTCTAGCTGTTTGTGGGTCATTGCTGTGTGCAAATTGGCTGCTGCATTTGCCTACAAACATACACAGACACCACACTTTACAATAGAACACTGTCAAGTGCTTTAAGACATCTTGACGACATGATATAAGGATATATTATTATTAGTTTTATTAACAGTCCCAATTGCACTAATGATTATGGGAACTATGCTTGATTTATAGTACCACATACGTCTGCATTCAATTTATAGATCGCTATGTTTCTTGATTTTTTCTAGTTACTTATTTAAATTATGATATTTATTAGCCAGATATCATTTGGCAGACATCTATCATCCATCCTATACGTAGTTAGTGGAGGATGGTTTACATGGTTTACATTTCTCTTTGACAGAGCCTTCAGCTCCCCTCTCGACTCTCTTCCCCCTCCTCGCTCCCTCCCTTCCCTCCCCTCACCCTGACCATTTCCCCCTCCTCGCTCCCTCCCTTCCCTCCCCTCACCATTTCCCCCCTGCTCGGGTCATGACCCAACTGTGCAGCGCCTTGGGACGTCCTCCTGACGTGAAAGGCGCTTTATAAATGGAATCTTGTTGTTGTTGTTGTTGTTCCAAGAATATGAAGGTGCAAAATGAAATGTTTTCTTAAAGTCCTGAACCATTACTCTATAACTTTCATTTTTTATGCCTTGTTATATGACTTTTTTCTGGATTCTACAAAACCTCAGTATGCTTTATTCATAGAATGCCACGTAGGTTTCAAATTGCATTGATTCCTAAACAAGAAAGATGGGCTGTAGTTCAATCCTAAATCGCAGGCCTTGGAGATGTTTCATTCAAATGTATTTATAGATTTATGGCATGAGCAAAAAGATTAATATGCAGTTGTAAAACATTTCCTCTGGTCTTGCAGCTGTATGACTATGCATTGAATTCAAGCATATCAGTGGAGGAACAGTGGTGTGCTATTTACTTGTATGGTAATTCACTGATGTTTATGCCGTGAGCTTCTTTCTCACTGCAGTGCCTTTGCTGAGGCTGATGATTGAGTCCTTGTGCATGGTTTAATTCCTGATGACAGAAGCAGGCATCCAATTCAGCCTGGAATTGCCATTCAGAATTCTATTTAGATACAGACAACAAGGTGGTGGGAACTCACTGACAGATGCATTTCAATGTGATTTTGTATAAATTTCCACTGAGACTGCAACTTTGCGAACTGTTTAATTCATATTTAAGGAATGGACAGAATAAGACTCATGCAAAGGGAGAAAAAAAATCAATTTAGATGGATTTGAATGAATATTCCAAGGCAGCCGTCATAAATTACGGATGTCATGGAAATCAGACTCGGAAATGCGAATAGTTGACAACTTCCTGATTAAATATTCAAGTTAAAAGTGAGCAAGTGCCGGTGGCCAGTTGATTGTAACATGCATTTGTAACTTTATTCACATGTTTGCACAGATGTTTTACTGCTTTAGAAGCTGTCAGCTGTCACTCATAACGAATAATGGCATTTTTTAGAGATGAGATTCAGCTTGTGAAGAATGAAAATTACACTTCAATCAGCTGTAATGAATTGATATGCTGTTTATCCAGGATAAACCAACAATCATATTACAATCATCATTACAATCATCACCCCAAACACTCTTTGTCTCCCTCTGGTGTGTTGCCTGTTCTGCACTATTAACACCTCTTCTCCCCAGTTTTGTTTCAACCCACCCCCCCCCCCCTTTTTGTTTTACACCACTATCACCTCTTTAGCTCATCAACTAACACATTATCTCCTCCGTCTTCTTTTTGTCTTCTTTGTCTTACATTTCCTGCCTCCCCCTCTCAACTTGTCCTTAAAAGCCTCTCCCTCCCAACATGCCCCAGTTCTGACGAAGGCTTGTGGACCCGAAACGTTGACTCAGTTTCCTTTCTCCATAGATGCTGCCTGACCTGCTGAGTTTTCCCAGCTTTCTCTGTTTTTGTTTCAGATTCCAGCATCTGCAGTATTTTGTGTTTTGATCATATTACATTGGGGACTTTGTGTTATACAAGGTGCAATATCAGTCTGGACACTGGCTGTCTTCCCCTGTACTTTTACAATTTAGAATAATTAGAATATTAATGATAATAATCCTTGCATTTGATATAGAGTCAAGACATCTCAAAAGATTTCACAGGATCTTATTATGAAGTGTAGTGACTGAGTGTTTTGTAGGTGAACATAGCAACCAATTTGCACACAGTATTGTCCCAAAGCAGCCATTGAGAATTGTTGATCAGGACACTGAGAGACCCTCCTTTTTTTTAAAATAGTACCATGAGACTTTTAATGTCCACCAACTACCAACTGAGCCAGGCTGACACCACAGAACTTAAAACTTTTCCACAATTCTGTCTGACATTAAATTTTAAAATGATTGCAAAGCACTTCTATCAACCCTAGTCTCATGACGACCGGTAGAAAGGAGGTTTCAAATACTCGGACTACTTTGAATTTAATAACGTTTCAAACTTATTCCGGCTGATTCTATATTTGACAGTTCAGAGAATTTTTGGTGGAAGTTTTCTGAAATTGTGTTTTCTATGGAAAGTGAGGTTACAAGTGGAACAATATGATAGGTGATTAGTGGTACATTACAAGGAACAATAGAAGTAGTTCATTATTTTCTGACTCCGTTCAGTAGTTCTGTGGTTGTGCAGTGCTAAGCATATGACTAATCTTTTTCTGAAAAGAGTCAAGTGGGAATATGTTAATTCAACCGGCAGAGAGGGCAGCTAATTATTACTCCAGTTAGTCTGTTATGTTCGTGTCTCATCTTATGGTTCACTGGAAGTAAGATTGTTTTTTGATTAATTTTTTTTGTTTGTCGGTCTAGTGAGGAACGTAATAGTACTGATGAGCCAGTAGCATCTGAGATTTGTTTATCACCATAAAATCCATTTGATAAAACTAAAATATTAATCATGTTGCAAACATGATGTGGAACAAAACTCACATGTGCCTGTCTACAGTTAAATGCTGCATTTGAACATAGGATGAAAGTAAAGCATTGGTTTAATGTTCTGCAATCTGGAGTATTAATAATTTTTAGTTCAAGCCCCACGTCAGGGCTCTGAACTCATATAGCCTATTCTGACATTCCAAATGCAAGTGCTGAAGAAATACTGCACTGTTGGAAGTGCCATCCTGCAGATGAGACTTCAAACCGAGGCCCCATCTGCCTGTTCAGGTTGACATTAAAGATCCCATAGCACTATTTAAAAAGAGAAGGGAGTTTCTCCTGGTTACTTGGCTGACAATCCACCGAATAAAAGAAAAAAATGGGCACTGACTACATGTCTATTTGTGGGGCATTGCTGTGTGCAAATTCGCTGCCATGTTTACTCACACAACAAAGTCACTCCATTTTACAGTATATCCTGTGAAGCACTTTGAATTATCCTCCTGACGTGAAAGGCACTGTAATAAATGTAAGAATTATTATTATTATTATTCATCAAAATTAGGTTGCTTTCGCAGAGCACTATATGGTTTGCAGAGGACGACCACAAACTGTATGAGAGTAAAGTGTACAATGCTTAGTAACTATCTTTAGTGTTAGTTTATTTATTGAGCAATATTTATTGAGCAGTAGCTGTGATGTTTTGTGTGAGGCCGAATTTCTAGAGTGGAAGGAGAGTGAATTTTCAGTAATTCTCAAATTAAGATACAAAAACATATCTAAAGGCAATAAATAAATAATTTAGGAGCTCTGCAGCAGCTGTAACTTTTATTGGAAATCATCTTGCATTCAATTCAAAGAAGACAAAATATGCCTGACACCACACTGACTATAAGCATAAATTCTGTTGCTGGCTTGAACTTGTATCCTTTGGGGCCATAGGCAAGAATGATACCAATTGAATTAAGCTGGCATCTAAGCCCTAAGCCCTACTATGTGGAGAGGTTGATTTTATACTAGTTTGTACAAGTAACTGTAAAGCACTGTCAAATTCCAAAGTAGTGCATCGGTCCAGATCACTCTCACCTCTGAGTCAAAAGGTTTGGATTGAAAACCGCACATTTGAACTCACAGTTTAGGCTGACACTCTAATGCAGTTCTAGGGGAGAGCTGCATTGTTGCAGATGCCATATTTTGGATGAGACGTTAAACCAAGGTCCTCTCTGCCTGTTGGCTGGACGTTAATGATCCCGAGGCACTATTCAAAACGTGAAGGAAGTTTTGCCTGGTATGTGGGTCAATAATTCCCCAATAAAATTGGTCAATCACTTAATGGATCCTTTTGGGACATTACTGTGTGCACTGGCTGCTGCATTCACCTACAAATACACAGTAATTTCAATTTACAGTAAAATCCTATGCTTTGAGTGCTTTGAGAAGTGAAAGGTGCTATACCAAATCCAAGTATTATTTTTATTATTATGATATACATTGGGATTTGAGGTATTCAGTTCCAGATAGCAATCTGGATCCAACTGAGAACTATTCCACATGTGATCCAGTTACTTGGATGGGTCTCGCTGCAAATAGTGGAGTTGGTATTATAATTTGTTTGTATTGAACTTATACTGTCACAAGGATTATTTTAGCACAATTGTTTTATGACACATAATTGTAATGCTGCCCATAGATTGTGGCCACTCTGAGTCAGAAGTTGTAGATCTTGAATGTTGTAGTAGATTCAACAATGCCATTTTCTGAAAAGGTTAAGGTCAGTTCCTAGCTTCCTCCATTCAACATGCAGGAATCGGGATAAGAGCCTTGTTCTTTGAAACTTTTGTACAGTTTTTACATTATTTGTTTGCTTAGGGAGGGAAAAATGTTTTCAGAGACAACAATACAACAACAACAACAAAATTACATTTATAGAGCGCTTTTCACATCGGGAGGACGTCCCAAAGTGCTGAACAGTCAGGTGTCAGGGCCCGAGCATGGGGGAAGAGTAGTGTAGGGGTGAGGGAAGGCAGGGAGGTGGGAGGGAGGTTAAAGGCACGGTCGAAGAGAAGGGTCTTGAAGGATGCAAGGGAGGCAAGGGAGGAAACGAGGCAAAGGGAGCGTGGGATTGAGTTCCAGAGTGTGGGGGCTGCGAAGCTGAAAGCCCGGCCACCGATGGTAGGGCGAATTGGGCGGGAGACATGGAGCAGACTGGAGACTGCTGAACAGAGGGAGTGGGCAGGATAGTAGGGAGTCAGCAGGTCAAAGAGGTAGGAGGGAGCAAGGTCATGGATGGCCTTAAAGGTGAGGACGAGGATCTTGAATTCGATCCTCTGGGGGATGGGGAGCCAGTGGAGTCGGGCGAGGGTGGGAGTGATGGGGTCATGGAGCCTGGTGTGTGAGAGTACATGAGCTGCAGAGTTTTGGATGATTTGCAGCTTGTGAAGGGAAGAGTTGGGAAGACCGATGAGGAGGCCTTAGTCGAGCCTTGATGCGACGAATGCATGGGCAAGGGTTTCGGCAGCCTGAGGGGTGAGGCGGTGGCGGAGTCTGGCAATGTTGCAGAGGTGGTGATAGGCAGTGCCGGTCATGGCGTGGATGTGGGGTGAAAGGACATTTCAGGGTCAAACAAAATACCCAGGTTCCTGACTGGCTTAGTGAGGTTGAGTGTGCAGTCATGGAGATTGATGCTACCAGCGCCTGAGGTGTGGAGGCGCTGGTGCGAGCCAATCAGGAGAGCCTCAGTTTTGCTGATGTTGAGTTGGAGAAAGTTGACCCTCGTCCAGGACTTGATGTTGGACAGGCAGTTGGTCAGGACGCCAGTAGTCCTGGAGTTCAGGGTGGAGGCAGAGAGGTAGAGTTGGATGTCATCTGCATACATATGGAAATTTACCCCATGTCTGCGGATGACGTCACCAAGGAGGAGCATGTAGAGGGTGAAGAAGAGGGGACCGAAGACAGAACCCTGAGGAACACCGCATGTGACGGTATGGGGGCTGGAGGAGAAACCGTTTGCCGCGACGAAGTAGAGGCGATGTGAAAGATAGAACCTGAGCCAGTCAAGGACAGAACCTTGAAGGTTGAGGTGGGAGGAGAGGCGGTGGAGGACGACTAAGTGGTCCATGGTGTCAAAGGGCAACATGGAAACCCAATTGGAGGGGTTCATGGAGGGAGTGAGAGGAGAAGAAAGAGTGAAGCTGGGAGTCAACGGCTCTCTCAAGAACCTTGGATAGGAAAGGAAGATTCGAGATGGGCCGGTAGCTGGATAGCTGTGATGAGTCGAGGGAAGGTTTCTTCAAGGTGGGGGTTATAGTGGCTGTTTTGAGGAGGGAAGGAACAGTGCCAGATGACAGGGAGAGGTTAATGATGTCGGCGAGTAGTGGGGCAAGGAGGTGGAGCTGGGATTTAAGGAGAGGAGTATGGAGGGGTCCAGGGAGCAGGTGGTGGGCTTCATGGAGGTTACGGTGGTGAAGACAGAGGAGGAGGTGACAGGTTCAAAGGTGTGGAAGGAAGGATGGGTAATTGTCGGATGGGTAGTTATGTGGGGTGGGGGTAGGGAGGGGATGGAAGTTGAGAGGGCAGTGGCAGCTGAGCGGATTCCCTCGATTTTGGACTCAAGGAAGTCCAGCATTTTCTCGCAATGAGAGTCAGAGGAAAGAATTTGCGAGGCGTGGCGGGGAGGGTGAAGGAGCCAGTTGGTGGTGGAGTGCAGGAGCCTGGGGTTGCCCTTCATTTCCAGGATTAACCTGGAATAGAAGGATGATTTGGCTGAGGTGAGAGCGGAGCGGTAGGTTTTGATGAGGTCCAGCCAGACCGTTAGCCTGGATTTGAGCCAAGTGCATTCGGCAGACCGGACCTGGCCCTTAAGCGAGCAGAGGTGGCTGTGAACCAGGGTGAGGCTCGGGAATAGGAGGCAGTTCGGGAAGTGAGGGGTTCAAGGACGTCGAGTGCGGTGGAGAGGGTTCTGTGGAGAAGAGTGAGCACAGTGAGTGTGTTGGGCGAGAGGTGGGCCAGAGGGGAGGAGATCAGAGGACTCCAGGGCAGTAGATAGGGATTGCGGGGAGATCTTCTTCCACAGGCAGTAGCAGATGGTGGTAGTTTTGGAGGCAGTGGGGAGAGGGATATGGGAGTTGAGGGAGATGAAATGGTGGTCAGAGATAGCCTTGTCAGTGATGGTGACATCTGAGATGCTGAGGCCCCGGGTGATCACCAGGTCGAACGGGTGACCGTGGGTGTGGGTAGCAGAGTGGAGATGGAGGGTGAGGTTGGGAGAGGAGAATACAGAGGAGATGTCTGAGAAGGTGGAACAGGAGGGGGTGAAGTGGAGGTTGAAGTCATCTAGAATGATGAGGCGGTCGGAGCAGAGGCAGAGGGAAGCAAGGAGGGTGGAGCTGTCCGAGATAAAGGTGGGAGAGGTTTGGGGAGGGCAGTAAAGTAAGAGAATTTTTAGAGAGAGGTGGGAGGGATGGCAGAGGGTAAGGTGTTCGAAAGAGGGGAACGAGCCGGTGGAGTATGGGGATAGGGAAGTGACACCCTGGAGATGAAGGCCACACCACCACCACGACGGTTGGGGCATGGGGTATGATGGTAGGTGTAGCTGGGTGGTGTGGCCTCAGTGAGGGGCAAGGTGTCACCTGGGATGATCTAGGTTTCCGTGAAGGCCATGATGTCAATGTTCTCATCCAGGATGAGATGATTGACAGCCAGGGTCTTATTGGAGATGGAGCGGACATTTTAGAGGCCAATGCGGAGTGGACAGTTGGCAGAGGGATGTGTGGGATGGGAGGGGGTAGTGGAATGGTTGAGAGGGAGGGTGGGGTCCGGGGTAACTTGCGGCGGTAGTGGGGAATGGGGCAGTTGGTGTGGCTGCTGCTGGACAGCCACGATGAGCCCGGCAGAGGATTCCCAGGCTGGATCAGATGGAGGCAATGGGGGGGGTCAAGCAGAGATAGGAGACGGGGAGGGAGGAGAGAGAGCAGGACAGAGTGGGAGAGTTGCAGGGAGGGGGGCATTTTGAGGGAGGGCCAGCTCGGGTCAGGGGCGGCAGCCAAGATGCACACGCTGGGACAAGAGGCGGTAGGTTTAGTAGGACATTGTCAGCCTGCAGGAGGCTGGGGGGGCTAGAGGGGCGCAGAGTGGGGAGGGCACTCATTATTGTTAGCGATGAGCAGCCTGCAGGGGAAGGACAGGGGAGACAGACAGATAGAGGGTGGGAGGGAGAGGGACAGACAGGGGATGGGAGGGAGGGAGACAGACAGAGGATGGGAGGGGGGGAGACACTGGTATAGACTATACTTTTCTTGCTATCAGTGATTCAAACCTGGTTGTGAGATGCTATCCTGGATGAAGGCCATGGTATAAATGCAAGTTGCAAGTTATACCAACTCAAATTCATTGAGTCAAAGCAAGAAATCTGGCGATGTTCTTTACCTGGATGTATATCCTGAAGTCATCGAGCGTAATTTATCCTCAGCTTTGTTCATGCGAACGCCAGGAAGATGAAAGGTGAACTAGATGGACTTCAGTTTTTTTTAGTCTAACATTTCTTAGGTTCCAAAACAGAAATCGCTGGGAACACTTAGCAGGTCAGGCAGCATCTATGAAGAAAGGAAAGTGAGTTAAGGTTTCAGGTCTACGACTCATCATCAGAACTCACTAATTTCTTATGTTTTTATGTTCACAATTCCATTAATGAGCAGACCTCTTGATGTCATGATAATACTTAAGTGATCAGGTGGGGATGTCTCAACACAAACAACAATAAATTGCATTGATAGAACGCCTTTCATGCCAGGAGGACCTCCTAAAGCTCTGGACTGTTGAGGGATTGCATCCAAGGTGCAGGTTAGATTCGAGGGGTTTGGGGGTGAAAGGGGTTGGGGAAGAAGCCCGAAGGTACGGTCAAAGAGGACGGGCCTTGAATGAGGTGAGGTGGAGGGATTTCGGAATGGAATTCCAGAGAGTGGGAGCAGAAAGCTGAAGGCTCGACTGCTGATGGTGGGCAGGCAGGGCAGGGGAGTTAGAAGTTCCCAGAGGCAGGGAGGGACAAGACAGTGGAGAAATTTAGCTGAATGAGTTAAGCCATGGATGTGAGGGTGTAAAAGACAGTTGAGAGTTGAACAAGATACCAAGATTCTGAACTAGCTCCGCGAGGTGCAATGTGCATCCATGTAGATTGATGTTGTCAGCGCCTGAGGTTAGAAGGTTGACGGGAGCCAAGCAGGAAAGCCTCTATTTTGTCGCCATTCAACTAGAGAACACTAGTTCTCATCCAGGGCTTCATGTCCAACAGGTAATTAATCAGAATAGTAGTGGTCCTGGAATCAAGAATGGAAGCAGAAAGATAGAGTTGGGTGTCACCTGTATTGACCCCATGACATCACCAAGCGGGAGCATGTAGATATTAAAGAGGAGAGGAACGAGGATAGAGCCCTGAGGAATGCCACACATGATGGTGCAGGGGAGGAAGAAGAAGCAGATACAATATGGAAACGTTGTGTGTCGGTAGAGCTGAGAGGAAAGGCGGTGGGGAAGAATAGAGTGGTCGACACTGTTGAAGATGCCAGAAAGGTTAAGACGGTTGAAGGAGAAGAAAGAGCCTTTGTCACAGATAGAGAGAATGTTATTTGTGACTTTGATCAGGGCTGTCTCAATGCTGCGAGCAGTGCAGAAGCCAGATTGGAAGCTTCAGCCAGGGAGTATAAGGAGAGGAAAGAGCGAAGCTGAGAAGCAACATCTGCAAATATATGAAATATCACTAGATGTAGGTAACCATATAAATTCATGTCACTTGGGCTTTTGGGACGCTAGAACACTAGAAAACCAGGACAAAAAGCGGTATTACTCAAAGTCAAATTTGCAAACTGAAGACACATTGAGAGCACACATATACAATTCTTATATACAACCTATATAAGAAGAAAAACCTTTGCAACAACAAGTTTAACATCAGCCATAGCGATAACAGACAAAATAATTATGATTATCTCACAAACAAACCTTAAACACCAACCACAAAAACGGCCACCATTAAAATGGGATTCTGATCACATTCTGTTCTGACAAATGAGAACCAAACCTCAGCTGAAAATATAGAGCAAATGATGGCAGCAAAGCTAAAAATCTGAGCCAGAACAAACATTCCATCTGCAGCAATGTAGATATCTCCTTTGCACCCTTATAAATATTCTTTATTTGCATTACTAGCCTTAATGTGACATACTCACTTGATGTTAATGATATAATACACTTTACATTTATATAGTGCCTTTTACATTCAGAGGATGTCTCAAAACGTGTGGCATTGTGACTCGGTACCTGAGCTGGTTATTATTAATTAGTATAAATTAATATTATTCTGACAACATCCTTATCAATATTTGCTTTTACAAATCAGCACAGACCCCTTTATGAGATTTTTGAATAACCTTGTTTAATTCCTGGTACACTTGGAATAAAATTAGACATACAGAACAAAGGTATGAATTGTATTTCTTCTTCCTGTTTTGTGTGCTGTGTATAAAATCTTCCCAGTGATTTAAATCACTCCCTCAAATCTTCAGTTTGGAGGGATTGAGGGAGAGTGTTCCAGAGTTTCGGGGCAAAGGGGCTGAAAGCGGCGACCACCAATGTTTGGGCGGAGGATACGAGGGATAAGCAGGAGGCTGGTACCAGGCGAGGTGGATTGGGGAGTGAGGAAGCCGGAGAGGTAGGGAGGTGTCAGGGAGTGAAGGCATTTGAATACGAGTGTGAGGATCTTGAAGTTGATCCATTCGGTGATGGGGAGTCAGTGGAACCCGGCCAGAACTGATGAGATGTGGGATGGATGTGGGATGAGATGGAGTTTGGTCCGGGTCAGTATGGGGGCAGCAGAGTTCTGAATGAGCTCGATCTTTTGAATAGTGGAGCTGGGAAGATTGGCAAGGAGTGTGTTTGAGTAATTCAGGCGGGAGGTGACAAACACATGCACAAGGGTTTCAGCTGCATTTGGGGTAAGGTATGGTTGGAGGTGGGCAATGTGGCAGAGGTGGAAGAAGGTGCTCCTGGTCAGGGATTGGATGTGGGGGAACAGGACAGCTTGGGCTGAAACTGCACGCCTAGATTGCACACTGGTTTGGTGAGTCTGAAGGAGAGCCCAGGGCGGTTGAGGAGTTTAGATAATAATAATAATAATAATAATCCTTGCATTTGATATAGCGCTTTTCACGTCGGGAGGACGTCCCAAAGCGCTTCACAGAACACACTGTAAAGTGAATTGACTGTATATTTGTGGGCGAACGCCACAGGAGTGAAGACATTGATGGGAGCCAAGGAGCATGGCTTCTGTCCACATTCAGCTGCAGGAAGTTTGGACTCATCCAGGCCCTGATGTCTACCAGACAAGCTGATAGAACATCGGCGGATCTGGAGTTGGTACGAGAAGAGGCAAAGTAGATTTATGTGTCATCCACATACATGTGGAAGTTTACCCCATGTCTGCGGGTTACATCATCCAGAGGGAGCATATAGATAAGGAAAAGAAGAGAGCCAAGGGTGGAGCCCTGGGGTACTCAGCAGGTGACCGGTCAGGCATGGGAGGAGAAACCATTTCTCGAGAACCATTTACAGCACAGAAGGAGGCTATTCAGTGCATCATGATTCTGCTTACGTCCCACTGCAACAGATGTAATCCCATGACCACAGCTTCCTCATGTTCCTTTAATGTGTTATTATTTTCCCTGTATTTTTCTAGTTCTGTTTAAATGGTGTACATATGGACTCAGTTTCAACAGCTACTTCTTCTGGTTGTCTTTTTAAGTTGCACACTTTTTCTGTAATTCCAAGTGACATGAAACATGTGTGCCAATCAACAACCTAAGGGGTCAGCACTGGTATTAGTTCTTAAAGTATGGAATAACATCATGAGTCAAATGGCCTTCTTCTGTACTGTAATTTTCTATCATCAACAGCAACTTGTATTTATATAGCACCCTACGCATAGGATAATATCTCAGAGCAATTCACAAGATGGGGTCGGACGCTGAGCAAGGGAGAAGTGGGGAGAGAGGAAAGCGAGAGGTGACTGTAAGCAAGTTTGAAGAGGCAGGTTTTTAGCCAAGATTTAAAGATAGATAGAGAGGGGTGTCATAGAGGGGTGGACGGAGCGAGTTCCAATGGTTAGGGTTACAGTAATTAGAGGATGTTGGACGGCTTGGTCTCTGATTCTCCCCCGCCTTCTCCCACCCCTCCACCCCTCCATTGGGAAATGTCTAATCTTAGTTCAAGGCATTTATTCTGGCATGCTGGCTGAGATTGAGGAATCATGAATATAAACCTAATGCTAAGCTTTTTATTCCAAGCTGCTGGAACACTTAGCTTATTATACTTGTGTGCGGAAATGCTGCTGTTATCCTCCAAATGGTTCATCAATTACAAACAAATACTTCTCTGCTGTATGCGTGGTGCATCCCTTCATAGTCAGGCAGCCAAAGCCTGTATATCTACAAGTAATAGATCAACCATCTGCTCCTGCTGTTCAAGCTTGAGCAACACATTTGCCCAATTTATTTTTGTGGTGCCTCTGTTAAGCTTCTTTTTGTATGTATGAATTTCATTTATCACTGGCATGAATAAGAATAGTGTTTTTCAGAAAAAATGTTTTACCCCACAAAAAGCATTCTCGTGGAGTAGAAGGAAGTTGTCAACATAATTCTAATGGTATTACCGTGAATATCAGGAAATGGTTTGATAGCTTTTTTAATAATAATAATCCTTGCATTTGGTATAGCGACTTATCACATCATGGAGACGTCTCAAAGCACTTCACAGAATATATTGTAAAGTGAATTGACTGTATATTTAGTGGGCGAAACATTTTTCTGGTAAATGCTGTGATTATCAGTGCTATTGCAAACAATCTATCAATGTATATTTAACAAAACATAGAACAAACTCTGGTTGCTGTTTGATGGGGTGAATCTTAAAAAATCTTACAAGGAAACATTCTTTCTTAAGACATTAAAAAATGAGATGAAACAAGAGAGGTGACCCATACACCTTCACCATTCCTGTGTAAGCCATTCCTCTCCAGTGCAGCAGTGGGAAAGGTCAAATTTGACATTTAAATGCACCAGAAGCCACTTTGTATGCTCAGTTTGAATATTAATATGATGTACATACCACAGCTAGAGAATAGATATACAGTGACATTTTGTGTTTTAACACAATATGGTCATCTGTGCAATAACCTTCTGCCAAGCACAACCGGTGAATATTAAATCATGCCTGTCAATTTGATGTTAATAAATAAATATACTTCCAATGGAAAGTGCAGGCGCAAAATATGGAGTTGCATAGCTGAAATCTTGTTCACAATTGAGAATCAAAGTGAGATCTGAGCAGCAGGTCAAAAACAGAGTAACACCCATGTAATCCCCAGCCTTGAGGTGACTAGTAGTAGATTTTAATTTATGTTTGGAATACTTTGTATTTGCAAGACATTTGCTTACAAATGCTAATTAACGTGATCTGAGAGCTTGAACAGCGTAAAGCTTCAAATCAAAGTAAAAGTTCTACCAAGCAAGGCTGCTGCTTCTTATTTTTGCTCTCGTTAGGAATACCATGGGAAGCTCGAAGGAGAATATAAAGGGATTGAGAGGTTTTGCCTAAGGGTGAATGAGTTCTTAAGATGCGTTCTTCACACCCAGCTGGGCCAAGCTTCTTCTCTTGTCGAACAGATAAAAATAACAAATGAGTGTGTGGTTATTGCCAGGGTTTTCTTCACTGGAAGTAAACACCCGATCAGCCAGTGTGCAATGCAGATTAACCAACTGAGGTCACGAATTCCAATCAACATAACTCCACAGAAAGGATTTTTGTCTTGCAATTTTAAAGAAGTCCATAGACAAAGGATTAACCAAGAAAAGAATAATTGTTCGTTTAAGCAGAAGGCATCTTTTTTTCAACTGCATTGATGTAAAAACAAATCATCAAATAGCAGTGGAAGGAAAATGGGTGCATTTGCGGCACTAAATGATAATTACAGCAGGACCGTCACACTCTCATCATGTTGCACTGTCACCTCCTGATCCCAGCAAAAATATCTTGGAGAATGAAGCAGAGGGAAATCAAACATTGATCAACTCATAGATTCCTAGTATAACCGGTGCAGTCCATAACAGAGCTGTGATTTGCTGCTTCAGGTTCTACCAGGACTGTGGTCCACCATTGTCCTTGTGAGATATTTATTGTCAAGGACACCTAGAGAGGTTCACAAGTACTAAGTTGTATAATAAGATCTCAATGCTTCGTGTCTCCTTAAATATGAATCCACCCATAAAAAATGGAGGATTGCTGTAATACCTAGTCTCAGTTTGAATAGATCAATTTGTATAGACACGACTATAGACATTCAAGGCTGAGGTGAATTCTGAGAGATAGACTTTCCATAGTTTTACTTGAGTGACATACTGAGGTTGAGATAATCTAAATAACAGGCAAACTTGAGACATTTAATAAGCAGGTTGGATGCTTTGGGGAGAAACAAGAACAAAATTACATTTATAGAGTGCCTTTCATGTAGGGAGGACGTCCCAAGGTGCTGGACAGTCAGGGGTCAGGACCCAAGCATGCGGGAGGGGTGGGGTAGGGGTAAAGGAAGGCAGAGAGGTGGGAGGGCAACTGAAGGCACGATCTAAGTGAAGGGTCTTGAGACCGGCCTTGAAGGAGGCAAGGGAGGAAGCAAAGCAAAGGGACTGTGGGATGGAGTCCAGAGTGTGGGGGCAGAGAGGCTGAAAGCCCGGACACTGATGGTAGGGCGGGTCGGGCAGGAGACATGGATCAAGCCGGATCCCGCTGAGGGAATGGGCAGGTTAGTAGGGAAGTCAGCCGGTCAGAGAGATAGGAGGGGGCAACGCCATGGATGGCCTTGAAAGTGAGGATGAGGATCTTGAACTCGATCCTCTGGGGGATGGGGAGCCAGTGGAGTCGGGCGAGGGTGGGAGTGATGGGGTCGTGGAGTCTGGTGCGTGAGAGTACACGAGCTGCAGAGTTTGGGATGATCTGCAGCTTGTGAAGGGAAGAGTTGGGAAGGCCGATGAGGAGGGTGTTTCCATAATCGAGTCTTGATGTGGTGAATGCATGGGTGAGGGTTTCGGCAGCCTGAGGGGTGAGGCAGTGGCGGAGTCTGGTAATGTTGCGGAGGTGGTGGTAGGCCGTGCCGGTCAAGGCGCGGATGTGGGAGAGAAAGGAGTTCAGGGTCAAACATGGCACCTGACTGGCTTAGTGAGGTTGAGTGAGCAGCCATGGAGGATGATGCTGCCAGCACCCGAGGTGCGAAGGCGCTGGCACAAGCCAATCAGGAGGGCTTCAGTCTTGCTGATGTTAAATTGGAGAAAGTTGTCCCTCATGCAGGACTTGATGTCGGACAGGCAGTCGGTCAGGACGCCAGTAGTCCTGGAGTTCAGGGTGGAGGCGTAGAGTTGGGAGTCATCTGCATACATGTGGAAATTTACCCCATGTCTGCGGATTATGTCACCAAGGAGGAACATGTAAAGGGTGAAGAGGAGGGGACCGAGGACGGAGCCCTTAGGAACGCCGAACAAGACGGTACGGGGGCTGAAGGAGAAGTCGTTTGCAGAGACGAAGTGGAGGCCGTGTGAAATGTAGGACCTGAACAAGTCAAGGACAGAACCTTGAAGCTTCTGTGCACTCCATAGCAAACAATCAGAAACTTTACAAATGTGGAGCTCCCAGTTATTAGATGTGGAACTCTTAAACATGCTGATGGATTCACATATGTGTCAAGTACATCTTCACATATGTGATCAAAGCAAAAATCTACCCACTCCTTAGCAGAAGCAAAACATTTGAGCATTTCAATTCAAAGCCATGTTTTGTTGACACCAATTAAAAAGGTGTAAAGAATTTTGTAATCTTTGCTGGTGATCAATCAATAGAATGTTTTAAATGCTCCGCTAATAACATTTTGATTGTACTTCATTAGTTTTCAATGGTGAATAGCTGGGGAGTTTGCAATTCCCAAACTCAGGGTCGGTGGGGATTATTATCCTTAGGCAAGATTTCAGAATATGAAATAGGGGGAGTTTTATCAGCTGCTTCCAAAACCTAGGCTAGTTGCAGTTAATTTATTTTGAAAACAAATGATAACTGAGTTACAAACTATTGTATCACCAAAAAACTAAGTGATTAAATTGCCTATGTTAGACAATATCTTACCTTAAATGTCAATAGAATAATACCGAATAATACTTATGAAACATGTGGCAGATACCTCGAGGTAATTCTGCACTTCTCTTCACTTTGGATCTTTGTTCGAATCCTGAAGATTCGATATATGAATAAACCTCGGAGGAGTGAAATTTTTCCTGGCACTAAATGTAGGGATTTCAATAATTCCTTCCCATATGGGGAAAATCCCATTCAAAGAACAATAATGGGTTCTGAAAACATTTGTAAATAATTAATCTTAAATATGTTGGAGTCCATTGAGAAGTCGGATTGAGATTGGTATCAGAAAGGCAAACCACATATCAGAATTTGCTATCTACAAATCCTTTTGGTACTCCCACAACTTAAACCCCACAATCACAGCCTCTACACATAAACCGCAAAGGGGATTTAAAGCTCGTCCCTCATGCACATCACCATGCAGACATGCTAAGTTTAGACTGTAGTAAAGTAGGAAAACAAAGTGGAATCAGACCCTCTGGAATATAGTGTTCATATCTGTGCACTCAGCATGTCCCAGTTCCAAATTCTATTGCAGTATTGCTGCGTGAAGTGCACTGCCTGATCATTAGTTTCACTAATATTGCTGACATTTCAGTATCTCATAACTAGAATGAGATGGTCCTCACATCTTTGTTAATTCCAGGTAGCATTGTCTATTTGTGACACGACCAGCGCGCTGCCTCTCCTATTCCAATTGATTTATTTGGGAAACAAACTAAAAATTGTGTTTCTGCATTTTTGTGGCCAGATTTTAGCAGCACACAGCAATACCCAAGTGAAATCTTTCTGTCAGCAATAGAAAACCACAATTATACTTGGACAGTTTGCACCATTGGCAAGAAACTGTCAAAATATGTTTGTCTCCAATGAAATCAGTGGGAAAGAACTGTACCATGTGGGAGCGCATTGATGTTATAGCTACTTTGTCGTTCATGTTTTGGATGCAAATTTCTATTTGTTTGTGAGTTTACATTACAGACACAGCAATAGCCAGCAGGGGAAGGATTTACTTATTCTGATTGGATTTCAGAGCAAAAACTCTTACCTCGATTTTGTCAGAGGCCACAAAGTGGAAGGTTCACAGCGGGTTGATTATCAATGGCTGGTGTGAAACTCCTGCCGATTTAAACTGTAAATGAAAAGTCAGTGTATGTGTCAAGCAGGTAATATCATTTCATTGAAGACCTCCGACACTGCCTATTGACTGGGAACTGCTCTCAATGTAAGTCCTGGGGGATTTGTATTCAGTTGGAATTGAATACAATCTTAAAGGTTTGCAAGTATAAATAGGACCTTTACTCTTTGTGATCATACGAAGAGGGGAATGTTTTGTAATGTGGGGCAACTGTGAAATGACTGAAGCAGCACTTTCTACTACACTTTGTACGTTTGCAAGATACAAAGGGATTTACAAAGAATGTACAGCAGGGCAACTAGCCACTGGCCATAAACAACCACAACCCTAAACCTAACCACTGGTTGTTTATGCTCCACTTGAGTCTCCTCCCATTCCTTACTCCTTCCCATGGCCTTCTTTTCTCTCACCTCTTTGTGAAGGTCTAGCTTCCTCTTAAATGCATCTATACTATGTGATTCAACCATGGCTTTGGGCAGTGAGTTCCACAATTTCATTGCCCTCTGCCTGAAGTAGTTCCTTCTAAATTTTCTTTTAGATCCCCTAGTCGTTATTCTCATACTTGTGTCCCCTGGTTAAAGATGCCACAACCAATGAAAACAGCCTATTTATGCTAACTTTATTGACCCCTTTTACAAGGTTATAGCAATAATTCCAATGTGGAGCTCACTGCCGGAAGCTGTGGCTGAATCAAAAAGAATCAACTCGATACATACATGAGGGAGTAATGGATTAGACTACAGGAGAGAGGAATAGAAAGAGTGAGGTGTATTTGGCAAATACACATTGGCATGAACTAATTGAATTGAGCTAAATAGCCTGTTGCTATGCTGTAATGTTCTATAAAATGCTATTGCTGTGATGTTCAATGAAAAATGACAACAATACACAGCTTTGGTCATCGTTCCCCTCTCCACCCCTCTGAACTACCTTCCCCAGCTCAGGTGCCAAGCCAGGACTGATAAGGACTTTGGGACATCCTCCTGATGTGAAACATTATTTATTATAAATAATAATAATAATCCTTGCATTTGATATAGCACCTTATCACGTCTTCGAAATGTCTCAAATCTCTTCACAGAATATACTGTAAAGTGAATTGACTGTATATTTTTGTGGCCGAAATGCACCAGCCCATTGCGCACAGCAATGTCCCACAAACACTCATGGATTGAAATGTAAATTTATATTGTATTGTCATTAATGCCACTGAGAGACCCTCAAACCTCTAGAGACACCATTCAATCAAGCAGCTTGACACTGTGATGGGTGGATGGCAGTGTGGGAATTCAGGAGGGATGAGCCAAAGAGCCAACCAAAGATGGACCAAAGAGCCTTCTTCATCCAAACCAATCTTACCTTGTGATCTGGTGATCTCTCCCCCAAGGAGGATATTGTTTAGATTATGTCTACAGTTTATAAACCTCTAAAAGGGGAAGCAGTGACTGGACTCCAGGACTTTGACAGAAGTGAAACTGAGATTCTAGATGGGGTCAATTGGATGAAATATCAACAAGTCATCCAGGCCAGATAAACTGTACCCCCAAGGAAAATAGAATCAAGGTAGGGGATTTGTGAAGCACTGACAAACATTATGGGGGATATAATCAATAATGGAGAGATTCTGACAAACTGGAATCAAGCTAACGTGGTCCTAAATATAACAAAAATGACAGACATATCAGACAACTACCATTTATTGGAAAACTGATCAATCATTAGAAGCAAAATGGAAAACGATTTGGATGAAAATAAACTAATGAATGACAACCAGCGAAACTCCATAAGGAATAATGTTGGAGTCCTGTAGCTCAGTGGTTAGAGCACTCGCTTTGCAAGCGAGAGACCTAAGTTCAATTCCAGGCAGGGCGAAACCTTGGGCAAGTTTCCTTACTCCTCACGCCTAATAATAATCCCTCCAAAACAAAAAACAATAATAAATTGGTCATTTTCAATCTACAACTGTTTGTGGGACATTGCTGTGCGCAATTGGATGCCGCTTTCGCCCACAAATATACAGTCAATTCACTTTACAGTGTGTTCTGTGAAGCGCTTTGGGACGTCCTCCCGACGTGAAAAGCGCTATATCAAATGCAAGGATTATTATTATTGTTATTATGTTAGTTTTTAATTCTCAATCAAAACATAAATATCACACTTCTGACCATTTGGTCAGTCCTTTTCTTTTTGTTCTTCCCTTTTCCCTTTCAATTTAACATTAATTTCACTTTTTTTTTATCTCTTCGAACCTTTCTTTCCCAACTTTTTTTTCCAAAAACAAACCATTCTTTGCTTTTATTTTCTTGCTCCTTGATCCTAGATGTTCATTCATTGCCTGAAAATTGTTTTTTAAGACTGATTCTACAGACAAGGAAAAGTTCAGACAACAACAACAACCACAACAAATTGCCTTTATAGAGCATCCTTCATGTCAGGAGATCCTCCCAAGGTGCTGGACAGGGAAGGGTTGGAATTAATCAGAATGGAGAGCAAGTGGGGAGGTGGTGGTAAGATGTCTGAAAACATGGTCTAAGAGGAAGATCTTGAGACAGGCCTTGAAGGAGGCAAGGGAGGGGACGAGGCGGAGGGGCTCTGGAATGGAGTGGCAGAAGGATTGAAGACCCAACTACGATGGTGGAGCGAGCAGGCAGGGGACATGAAGCAAGCAAGTGCCCTCTTTAATTGCGCTTTGAGCCATCTTCCTCCCCTACACCGGCTCAACCCCCACCCCATGATCCCCAGCCCTAGATTGACTCTTCAGTGCCTTGGGACGTCTTCCCGATAGGAAACAAACTATATAAATATAAATTTGTATTGTAAAGATTTATTAAAAGTAATAATAATCTTTACATTTGATACAGGTCCTTTGACATTGGGAGGACATCTCAAAGCACTTCACAGCAGATACTAAAAAGTAAAGTGACTTTATTTTTTGGGGAACATCTCAGCCAGTTTGTGCACAGCAATGTCCCACAAATACTCACAAAGTGAATGATCAATTTTGTTTGGGAGATTGTTGGTTAGGACACTGGGAAAAACTCCTTCACTTTTCATATAGTGCTATTGGATCTTTAACATCCACCAGAATGGGACCTTAGTTTAATGCCTCGTCCAAAGTACAGCACTTCAAACTGTGCAGCACAACCACCAGGGGAATGGGAGAATAGACTATCTTAGTGCTACCATCTGTGCCAGGCAAAAATTCATTTGGGGAGAAAATTAATGATCAGAAATGGAAAATCAAACTCCTTGGTGGCTATTTCGTCACCTCCCGACTTGACTTTTCGAATGCCCCCCTGGCTTGGAGTCAGGCTCCACTGCTGATAAGTGCTTTGAGATGCCTACCCTGTATGGAGGGCGCTATATAAGTGCATGGTGTTGTTGTTGTTGCCCTCTTTGCTGGTCTCCCCGGCTCCATCATGCACAGGAACCAGCTGTCCAAAATTCTGCCGCCCACATACTCACCTGTACTAAACTCCGTACCCGCATCACTCCACTCCTAGCCAGACTCCCCTGCCTTCCTATCACCAAACAAATCGATTTCAAGATTCTTGTTTTCACACTTGTTTTCAAATCCCTTCATGCCTTGACACCTCCCTACCTCTCTGACTTGCTTACCCCACAACCCGCTGCCTTCGTTAGACTGGCTCCAGCCTTCTTCATGTCCCTTGTGCTCTCTGTTCCACCATTGGTGACCTCGCTTTCAGCCACTGAAACTCTGGAACATTCTATCCCTCTTCCTTGCCCCTTCCTTTCCCATTTTCAGGTTGCGCCTATTCCACCGTGCCTACGGTCACCTCCCATAGTCATGAAGAATGAAGAGTCATTCACCATCTAACTTGTCATTTTCCTTCATGATTTGAAACACCTCAATTAGATCACCCCTTAACCTCCTCAGCTCTGAGAAATACAACCTAGGTTTACCTAGCCTTTCATTACAGCTAAACCTCTTAATTCCATGCATTAATCTAGTCAATTGTCCCTGGAATCCTTCCAGAAATAATACATCTTTCTTAACGTCAGATGCCCAAAAGAGAACTGAGATCAGCAGCCAAGAATGTTGAAGTGAGTCAAAAAAACTCAAAAGAGTATCACAGGATTAATCCAGTATTATTTTCCACATATACGACACAAATGAAGATTTTTTTTAAAATTCAGGCTTTTGGTGTTTATTTTTTCCTTTTAATGCACTGCCTGCAGCAGCCTGTCATTTCAGCACTCTGAGATTTTGTGACATTTAAGAGACCTCACAGCTTCCAGCAATCTATCGGCAGGTCATAATTCCACAAAATCACACCATTTATAGAAAAAGCAATGACAGAAAGGAAAATCGTTCAAAGGGGAGCCCAATGTGGGAGGTGACCGACGTGGGAGGTGTTCGTTTTTAATAAATTATCACTGCAGATGCCATTAACCTATATTTTATTTGGTGCTGCTTTTAGTCAGTTACTTTTTTGGATTTAAAGATGATCATTTTGAAATTATATTATAGGGTTTAAATTGTGCTATTTCTTAACAGGATTTCTAGCAACTTCTCTCAGCCTCTGCCTCCATCTCAATCATTCTCCCTCACATTGCCTGTGCAATATTGATGCTCTGATTGACCAACTATTTGGAACCACACAACACAAGATAAACAACAACAACAAGAAAAAAATTACATTTGTATAGCACCTTTCACATTTGGAAGATGTCCCAAGGCGTTGAACAATCGATGTTTCGGACCCATGCTGGGGGTCAGGATTGGGGTAGGTGGAGGACAGGGGGCAAAGGAGGGTGATTGAAGGCATGTCAAAGAGAAGTGTCTTGAGACAGATCTTGAAGGAGGCAAGGGAAGGGGCGAGGCAGAGGAATTGCGGTATGGAGTTCCAGAGGGTGGGTGCAGAATTGCTGAAGACCCGCCTGCCAATGGTAGGTCAGGCGACGTGAAGCAGACCGAAGCCTGCTGAGCGGAGGGAGTGGGGAGGTTGGCAGGCGTTAGGAGGTCACAGAGGTAGGGGAGATCAAGGCCATGGAGGGCTTTGAAGATGAAGACCAGGATCTTGAATTGTATTCTCTGTGTGATGGGAATCCAGTGGTCAGGTGAGGATCGGCATGATAGGGTCACGGAGCTTGGTGTGGGAGAGAACATGGGGGCTGCAGAGTTCTGGATGATCTGCAGCCTATGAAGGGAGGAGTTGGGGATGTCGACCAGCAGGGAGTTTGCATCGTTTAGCCTGGATGTTATGAATGCGTGTATGAGGGTCTCGGCAGCCTGCAGTGTGAGACAGTGGTGGAGCCGTGCAATGTTGCGGAGGTGGGGGAATGCGGAGCAGGTCATGGCACGGATGTGAGGTAGAAAGGATAGTTGAGGGTCAAATAAGATGCCAAGGTTCCGGATTAGCTCAGTGAGTTGGAGTGTGCATCCATGGATGATGATACTGTCAGTGCCTGAGGTATGGAAGCGCTGATAGGAGACAATCAGGAGTGCCTTGATCTTGTTGATGTTCAACTGTAGAAAGTTAGCTCTCATCCAGGACTTGATGTCTGACAAACATTCCGGAGTTGAGGGTGGAAGCAGAAAGATAGAGTTGGGTGTCATCCGCATACATGTGGAAGTTGACCCCATGTCTGTGGATGATGTCACCAAGAGAAAGCATATAAATATTGAAGTGGAGGGGACCAAGGACAGAGCCCTGAGGAACTCCGTACATGACGGTGCAGGGTCTAGAGGAGCAGACGTTTGTGGAGATGAAGTGGAGATGATGTGAGAGGTAGGATCTGAACCATTCAAGGACAGAACCATGAAGGTTGAGGAGAGGCAGTGGAGGGGGATGGAATGAACAATGGTATCGAAGCCAGCAGAGAGGTCAAGGAGGAAGAGGAAGCAGAGGGAGCTCTGGTCGCAGATGGACAAAATTTTATTTGTCATTTTAACCAAAGCTGTTTCTGTTCTGTGGGTGGCAGGGAAACCTGATTGGAGGAGTTTGTGAAGGGAGTGGCAGGAGAGGAAGGAGCGAAGCTGGGAAGCAACGACTCATTCCAGGACCTTGGAAAGGAAAGGGAGGTTGGAGATGAGGCTTGAGAGCAGGGATGGGTCCTGGGAGCATTTTTTCAAGATAGGAGTGATGACGGACATTTTTAAAGGTGTGGGAATAGTACCAGAGGACCGGGAGAGATTTATGAAGTCTGTGAGTTAAGGGGCAAGGAGGTGGAGCTGGGAAGTAAGGAGAGGAGTAAGGATGGGGTCAAGGGAACAGATGGTCAGTTTCATGTCGATTATAGTGGTGGTGAGAGAAGAGGGGGAGACAGGTTTGAAGATGTGGAGGGAGGGATGGGTAGGGGCTGAGGTGTGAGGCCCCTTTGGTTAAAGGTAACCCAAACTGCAAAGAGTATTTTTTTTCATTATCAGATTATTGCCTGCTTTTGACCTTATCTCATCCACTCTGTTGCTGAAATCACACTTCTGCCGTTGTTAAATTTCATAGAATAAATGAATCATAGAATATTACGGCACAAAAGGAGGCCATTCGGCCCATTGTGGTGTGCCACCGCTTTGGAAGAGCTACCCAGCAGTCCCACTCACCCACTCTTTCCCCATACCCCTGCAAATTTTTCCTTTTCAAGTACCTATCCAATTCCCTTTTGAAAGTTGTTATTGAACCTATTTCCACCACTCTTTCAGGCAGTGCATTCCAATCTAACAATTCTCGGTGTAAAAAAAATTCTTCTCATCTACTCTTTGGTTCTTTTGCCATTCATCTTAAATCTATGAGCCCTGGTTACTGACCCACCGGCCAGTGGAAACAGTTTATCCCTATCTACACTATCAAAACCTATCATAATTTTAAACAATTCTATTAAATCTCCCCTTAACCTTCTCTGCTCTAAGGACAACAATCCCAGCTTCTCTAATCTCTTCCTTCCTTCATTCCTGGTACCATTCTGGTAAATCTCCTCTGCACCGTTGCCAAGCCTTTATATCTTATCTCTAAAGCTCTCCTGCCAAGTTTCAGCTAACCCAAATATGTTAGCCTGGCTCAGTTGGTAACACTGTCACCTCTGAGTCAGAAATTTATAGGTTCAAGCCCCATATGGGGACTTTGAATTTATGTCGTCTAATCACTAAGGTGCCTGAATCGTTGAAGATGCCATTCTTCGGATGGAATGTTAAACCAAGGCCTCATCCCTGTCTGGCTGCAGGATGGTAATTGAGTTGCATTCAGTTCTGTTCCCTCTAACTTTAACAATAAAATCGAGACGTTGAGCTCATAGTCTAGGTTGACTTTGATACATTGCTGGGGTGGTGTGCTGCATGGACAGTGGTGCCATCCTTTCACTAAGATAACCAACTGTGGCGTAATTTGTGTCTGTTCAGGTGGATGTTAAAGTTTCCATGAACAGTACTTGAAAAGGCAAGGGCATTTCTCCCGGTATCCCAGCCCACAATCCCAAGATAAAATTGGTCATGGACTTCATGGCTGTTTGTGGAATTTTGTAGTGTGCAACTTGACACACTGCAATGTCCCACAAATAGCTTGCTACATTTGTCTACAAATATATGGTCACTCCAATTTAAATAAAAATCTTGTGAAACGCTTTGAGAGGGCCTCCCAACATAAAAGGTGTTATGCCAAATGCAAGGATTATAATCAATTATTGAACCTTTGGACTATTGAACTCCTCTCCCTCTGGCCGTCAACCCTCACCGACCCCTCTTCTCCTCTCTCCCTCCTCCACAATACCCTCTCCTCCACACTCGATACTCTTGCCCCCATCACTTCCCGCACTGTCTCCTACTCCCGCTCCTCCCCCTGGTACACCACCCACCTCCGCTCACTGAAAAGCCAGGTGCGGGCCGCTGAACGCACCTGTGTCAAATCTGGCCTAACGGTCCACCGACAAATCTGGCTGGACCTCCTCAAAATTTACCGCTCCACTCTAGCCTCGGCCAAGTCGTCCTTCTACTCCAGGATAATCCTGGAGGCGAAGAACAACCCCAGGCTACTGTTTTCCACCACAACCCGACTCCTCCGCCCCCCCGCCACCCCGCGCAGGTCATCTCCTCCAACCTTCACTGCGAGGAGATGCTGGATTTCCTTGAATCCAAGATCAAGGGAATTCGCTCCGCGGTCACTTCCCCTCCAACATCCACCAACCCCCAACCCCCTCACTCCCACACTCCGACTGCTACCCATCCTCCCCTACTCACTTTTGTACCCGTTTCCCCACCCTCTGTCACCAAACTCATCCTATCCCTAAAACCAACCACCTGCTCCCTTGACCCCATCCCCACTCCACTCCTTATCTCCCAGCTCCACTTTCTTGCCCCACATATCACCGACATCGTCAACCTGTCCCTCTCCTCTGGCTCTGTCCCCATTCCCTTAAAAACTGCCACCATCACGCCCACCCTNAAAAAACCCTCCCTTGATGCGTCGCAGCTATCAAGCTACCGGCCCATCTCCAACCTCCCCTTTCTCTCCAAGGTCCTGGAAAGAGTTGTCGCCTCCCAACTGCGCTCTTTCCTTTCCACCCATTCACTTTTCGAACCCCTTCAGTCAGGTTTCCGTGCTGCCCATAGCACAGAAACTGCCCTGGTCAAGGTCACCAATGATATCCTGACCATCTGTGACCAGGGCTCCCTCTGCCTCCTCGTCCTCCTCGACCTATCGGCAGCATTCGATACGGTCGACCACGCTATCCTACTCCACCGCTTGTCCTCCCACCTCAACCTTCAAGGCACTGTCCTTGAGTGGTTTAGGTCGTACCTTTCTCACCGTCTTCACTTTGTCTCTACAAATGGCTTCTCCTCCACCCCCCGCATTGTCTCATGTGGTGTCCCTCAGGGCTCTGTCCTCGGTCCCCTCCTCTTCACCCTCTATATGCTCCCCCTTGGTGACATCATCCGCAGACATGGGTTAACTTCCACATGTATGCGGATGACACCCAACTCTACCTTTCCTCCTCTACTCTCAACTCCACGACCACCGATGTCCTGACAGCCTGCCTGTCCGACATCGAGTCCTGGACGAGAGACAACTTTCTTCAGCTCAACGTGCGAAAAACCGAGGCCCTCCTGATTGGCTCACGTCAGCGCCTCCGCACCTCAGGCGCCAACACCATCAGCATCCAAGGCTGCACTCTCCACCTCTCAAAGCCAGTCAGGAACCTCGGCGTTTTGTTCGACCCTGAGCTGTCCTTTCTCCCTCACATCCGCACCACAACTGGCACCGCCTTCCATCACCTCCGGAACATCGCCAGACTACGGCACTACCTCACCCCTCACGCTGCTGAAACCCTGGTCCACGCCTTTGTCACCTCAAGGCTGGACTATGGGAACTCTCTCCTCGCCGGCCTTCCCGCCGCCTCCCTCCACAAGCTGCAGGTCATTCAGAACTCTGCAGCTCGTGTACTGTCCCGCACCAGGCTTCGGGACCACATCACTCCCACCCTCGCTCGCCTCCACTGGCTCCCCATCCCCCAGAGGATTGATTTCAAGATCCTCATCCTCACCTATAAGGCCATCCACGGCCTTGCTCCCTCCTACCTCTCTGACCTACTATCCCCCTACTTACCTGCCCGTACCCTCCGTTCCTTCGGCTCCGGTCTGCTCCACATCCTCCGCCCCAACCACCCTACCATCGGTGGCCGGGCCTTCAGCCTCTCAGCCCCCAGGCTCTGGAACTGCATCCCCCCTGCATCGGCCTCTCCTCCTTCAAGGCCGGTCTCAAAACCTTTCTCTTTGACCGAGCCTTCAGCTCCCCTCTCGACTCTCTTCCCCTTCCTCGCTCCCTCCCTTCCCTCCCCTCACCCTGACCATTTCCCCCCTGCTCGGGTCCTGACCCAACTGTGCAGCGCCTTGGGACGTCCTCCTGACGTGAAAGGCGCTTTATAAATGGAATCTTGTTGTTGTTGTTGTTTGGAGCTTTATTTTCTCCTGCATCAGGCTCCAATCATCCATCATCTCTATTCTTGCCAGGCTGCATTTCCTTCCAGTACCCCAGGAGACTGACTTTAAGGTCCTCGACAGGATCTTGATATTCCTTCATTGTCTTGTCCCTTCCTATCTATGGAATCTCTTCTATTTCAATTCTCAAACCTTTTTTCTCCACTCTAATTTGGGTCTATTGCTTATTCTTCACTACCTACATTCTACCATTTGTGGTTGAGCCTTCAGGAACATTTGCCCTGTCCTCTGGAAATCTCTTCTAAAATCTCTGCACTTGACTTCCTCTCTTCACCTTCAAAACCCTCTTAAAAAATATTTGTGTTTGTAGTTTTGATCAAAATCTTTCAATTTACTTCCTCTCTACGTGATTTTGAGACAGTCACACTATGTGAAAGGTAGTATTGTATACAAGTACATGTTGTTTCTGTTGTCGAAACGTGAAGCAATTCAAGGCAGGAAATTGGCAATGAAAGAACTTGCATTTTTATAGCACCTTGTCAACTCAAAATGCCTCAATGTGCTTTACAGATAATTATTGTCACCTCTACGGTTTGATTTAAGAGGCAAAAGTGGCAGCCACTTCTGTCAGCAAAGTCTCACGAACAACCATGAAGTGTAGAAATTAGCCATAGGTTTCAACTCGTGAAACTCTTGAGATTTTGGTTAGAAGTGAAGCAAGCAATTAACTATTTGAGCTTGTGAAAGGTTCTGAACAATAATCATAATAATAAAACTGAAAAAGTTGAGAATATTTGCATTGGAGGCAAAACATGAGAGAAGGCTCACCTGTCAGACAACAAGTATTTTTATGTATCCTGTCCAGAGGAGGATAGTGGAAGAAGCTTCCCAAATATGGGCTCAATATAAACAATAATACTTGCATTTGATATATCATCCATACTGTTAATACATCACAAGGCATTTCATTGGTAATCTCTCTCCAATTACTGTATTTGTAGGCAAACAATGCAGCCAATTTACACATAACAACTTGTCAGCCTGGCTCAGTTGATAGCAATCTCGAGTCTGAAGGTTGTTATTCACTTCATGGTTGTTTGTGGGGTATTGCTGGGTGCAAATGAGCTACCATGTGTGCCTAGAAATAGGCATTCACTACGCTTTATGGTATTGCCTGTGAGGCACTTTGAGACATCCTCCTAACATGAAAGGAGTTATACTACATGCAAGGATTATTATAGCATGAAGAGCCATTAAGTGAGCGACCAATTTATTTGGTGGATTGTTGACCAGAACACTGGGAGAATATTTTTTAATAGTGCAATGGGATCTTTAATGATCACCTGGCAGACAGATGAGGCCTCAATTTATTGTTTTATCCAAAGGATAACATTTCTGATAAATGCAGCTTTCCCACACTAGATTGTCAACATAGATTATGCACTCATGTCCCGATAAAGTGTTTGAACCCACAAGCTGCAGATTTAGAAGCAACAATACTGAAGGGCTGAGATAGGCTATTCTAGTTCTTGGATGAGTAAGAGTTTTTCAGGGGAAATGAAATGATTGGCACACAAGTAGAAACCCAGGTGACAGTTTTAGCAATGGAGATGTGTAATGAGAAGGGTTTAATAGAGCAGCTGTCAACAAGCATATTGTGAAGATAGATCATTCAATGCTTGGTCTATCAATGTAGCAATTAAAATATCTGTCGCTACATTAACTTGGATTTTCTCAGGCAGAATCCATCCACACCAAAAAAACAAGGATAATGAGAATAAAGCTGATTTTCCATCAAATTGCTTCCTAATTCTTTCTCCTATTGTTAAATCAATGTGCTGGATTAATCTCCTGTAGACCTCAACCTCAGAGCCTCACTGACATGAGCTACAGTGATTCCTTTTTCATATAAACCATGTCCTTATTAGTATTGTCAGTGTGTACCTTCGTGCACGAAAAATGCTTTACCTTCTTGACTGCACCTATCTTCATCTACAAAACTGATTCACCTGGATCGTGGAGCAAAAAATACCCAACTATAAGTCTCCATTTTGAATGCATTCATACAGCAAAATATTTTATAATTATAATTCTACCAACAACAACAACAACAAGATTCCATTTATAGTATCAAAATCATAATCCTTGCATTGATATAGTGCCTTTCACATCGGGACAACATCTCAATATCCTTTACAGGATTTACTGTAAAGTATCTTATAGGCAGGTTGGTATTATTCACATGAAATTGTTATGTTCAGATAAAATTGGTATCTGGTTTCTGCTGATTTGTTCTGTTGTTTGAACGACAAATATGCCAGGTTATGCCAGTGGATTTGGTAATTTAACTCTGTTCCATGGTCAAGACGCTTTACAATTATCAATTTTTGTTGATAGATTCATGGTAACTAGTCAGTCATAATGTTATTAAAATGCATTGCTAGAGTTTGCTGTTAAATTACAGAATTTATTCCAAACTAATCAATAAATTTGTCACAGCTGATATTTTTTGTTAGGTTTGCTTTGGATCAATGAAGTTATTAATAATTACTATTCTTAGATTTGATATAGCACCATTCACTTGAGGAGGAAGTCTCAAACCATTTCAAAGAATATACTGTACGTCTGTGCTTTGTGGGTGAATGCGGCAGCCAATTTGCACACAGCAATGTTCCAGAAACAAATCTTAACATTTCCAAAAGGCTATACTATATCATCAACAAATTTCTTTATGTTTCCTTATTTCAAGTTAAGCTTGTCTTCACCTAGAAAGCCTAGAAGTGTCCACTTAGCTCACTTAGTAGCACTTTTACCTCAGGATCAGAAGATTGAAGGTTCAAACCCTATGCTGGGGCTTGAGTTCCTTGTCTCGGTAGACACTCCAGTGATGTACTACAATTAGATTTATCACAAATCTTCTAAAGACGTAAAAACAGCTTACCAACAAAAAACACCTAAAAGTGGATGAGAATACTTCACTGAAATCTTTGTGAGTCAGTGTTTTAGTGAAGCATACAAGAAAATCCCAGGTTTGATCCCTTTCCTGCCCCGAGTTAGTTGATCTTTGGCAGGAAAGTAGTAAGGTAGCACAATTTTCCTTCGGGAGAGAGAAAAGAAGCTGCTGGAAAGGGCACGTGTGCAGGCACGTGTGCAGTTTTCAGGTGAAGACAGCATTAGACTGTGATATCCCCTGTGGTCAAATCACAAACTGACACTATTGGATGCTGTTGGACATGGTGATACTGCAAAAGTCAGATTGTGTGTTTCAGTCTTTTTACTCTTTCATTCTTTTTCTTCCAACGGTTGCTTCGTCAGTGTTTTTTATACACATTAGTGGATATAATTTAGCCTAAGTTAATTTGCTTAATGGGGTATCATTATACCTCCCTTTAATTGGTTGTTTTCCTCTTTTTACACCACAATGTTACCCCAGACCTTAAATTAATTCCGCACAACACTCAAAGTAATGATAACCTTTTTCCATGTTCACTTTATGTCTTTAGAATTAATTTTGCACTCCAATTAGTCTATAAATAAACCCTAGCTCCAAATGAATCCGCTCAGTAAATATTTTTGGCTTCCCCTTTTCTTTGTTCTGGTTCACCTTTTGAAATTTGTATTTCACTGATGGGCCTTTTATTTTTTTTCATTTCCCTTATGTAACCTTCTGATTTGTATGCATAATTTTGAAAGAATTTATCTATCTCATCTATGGCTACATGCAATGGTGCAGCATTTTGTTACTGTGCAAAAATAGTTGTTTGTATTCGTAAATTGTCATAGTTTTTTATTCCTGATAGTTGCTCTTTCATTTTCTGTAATATAGAGCTGTACTTCACAACTAAGAATCTGTTGTGAAAACTCTAAACAGATTTGGCTTGGAAATGTCACCAGCAAATTCAGAAGTTAATTTTCCTTTATTTAACTAGACAATCTTTCATTTCAGCCAGATATTTTGCATTTTCAGAATCCACATTCAATTCAAATCACAATTTTCTTTCAACAATGCTTTTATCTCATCCTTTCAGAATACTAACTTCAAGACTGAGGTGGATAGCTATTTGTTAGGTCAGGATATTAAGGGATACGGGGCAAGGGTGGGTGATTGGACTTGAGGTTCAGATCAGGCATGATCTTATAGAATAGCGGAACAGGCTCGATGGCTGAACGGCCTACTCCTGTTTCTCTGGTTCTATGTTTCTAACCTTACCATCTCCCCACTGCACAATCAAATGGAGCCCAGTCACCTTACTGTCCCCGGTAAGCCATTTCAGTTTTTGGATGCTCTTTGTGTAAAGAAAGACTTAATGTGTCTTCTCAAAACAAGACACTGTAGCTCAGTGGTTAGAGAATTTGCTTTGCAAGCGAGAGACCTGAGTTCAATTCCAGGCACAGGGCGAAACCTTGGGGAAGTTTCCTTACTCCACACACCTAATAATAATCCCTCAAAAAAAAACAATAATAAATTGGTCATTTTCAATCCATGACTGTTTGTGGGACATTGCTGTGCGCAATTGGCTGCTGCATTCGCCCACAAATATACAGTCAATTCACTTTGCACTATATTCTGTGAAGCACTTTGGGACGTCTAGAAGACGTGAAAAGCGCTATATCAAATGCAAGGATTATTATTATTAAAAATGCCCTCTGAACCTGGGACCACTTGTCCTGCTGGTGCATCTGAAAATGCTGCGTTGAGCTTACGTTCTCTATTCCATCTTATACAGCAAAACAATTTAAATGAGTCAAAATATTTCAAAAATGCAGTCAGTAAACTAGTCATTTAAATGGGTTGACAAAAAAAATCTATTTCTATTCATATAGTGTCACCAAATTACGGTAGCAGATATGAGTTACAGAATTCCTGACTTCATGTGTGTATATGAACATGCCAGGAAATTGCAGAACTGTCTATATTTTTGGTTATGATTTACAATTGTCCAGGAAATCTCAAGATGGTTCAAGACTGGCTGCCAAGCCAGGCACCTCAGTTGTCAACACAAGTAACTTAAACGCATGGCTGGCCTAGTTGTTGCTATTGCTTGAGAGCCAGAATATTTGTATTCAAACTCACCAAGGACTCCAGAACCAAACTTGGATAAGGATCAAATCAAGTACAACCATTCAATCCTCTCAAAATACTTTATGGCAATAACATCAACATCATCAACAACTTACAGTTATATAGGGCCCTTCACGCAGGATAGTGTCTTGGAGCGCATAAGATGTTAAGACATAGCACCACTACACAGGGCCTATGTAGCCTCTGTATGCTAAAGATAGATTGTAACCCATCCTGCATTATCCATATTGGTCATTTGCTCTCCATGATGTAAGATGAATTGTATCCAGTAATGTTTTTTTCAGCTTTAATGACAGAGATTAGTTGACACAATCTGTTCTAATCGGCTGATGAATTCAGACTACAGGGAGCTCCTGTCCCAATCACTGTAATGCATTGATACAGTATAACCCATCATAAAATTCCTTTCTCTGCTCATTCCATTTTAATGTTGCCTCACTGGACACTCTTAATAACATGGGACGTGTCTCTTTCTACATCTTCATGTAGGTCCCTTGTAACCATTTGTAGCAGGTTATTTCTGCAAATGATAATCAAGCCCTTCATTTCCTTCATTATGATTGCTGCATCTAAATTTCCCCTCTGAGTGGGAGCATACTGGCAGAATAGCGATTTCTCAAGAAATCTATGCAGACTGCTTTTGATTCCATTATTAGAGGGTATAAGGAAAGAGCAGGGAATTGAGATTAGGATGGATGGTTTCATTGGAAGAAAAAGCAATGGCACTAAGACATTGGGTCAAATGGCCTCCTGCTGTGTTATAGATTTATATGGTTCTACGGAACTACAAAAGTTTTAGACTCAGACTTGCTTGATTTGTTGATTTTTCAGGTAGGAATCACTCCTCATAGCCCCATTTCAGTCTTGTTTCACCTCATCACCTCTGATACTTTCAATTTATATACCAACAGTAACTGGCTGTGATTTGCTTCCTGTTTTAAAGTTAGCTTCTGATTCTGTCTGAAAGTCACCTTTTCCCCCGGAGGCATAATAAATAATGCAATATCTCAGGTGCTGTTGAAGATTGTTCTAGTTTTGCATATCCACATATATTTGCTCAAACTTGTCAGTCACTCTCCAGCCTGATTCTGTATTGTGAATTTCTATGGTTCTATTTCTTCAGGACCCAGGAACAGAGTAACACAAAAACTGTTCCCACCATTTCTCCTTCACAATCTGCAGTTGTAGGTCACCTCAGTCTATAATTCAGTTAATTTTCCAGTTTGAGTTCAGCCTAGCTCAGTTGGTAGCACTCTCAAATCTGAGTCAGAAGGTGTGGTTTCGACAACAACAACAGCAAATTGCATTATATAGTTCCTTTCACGTTGAGAGGATATCCCAAGGTATTGAACAATCAAGGGTTTGTACTCAAGCTGTATTGGAATCAAAAGGGGTTACAATGATATAACTGTGAAATTAAATTGTGCATTTAAAATTGCATTCCATTTATTTATAATTGTGCTAAGCCATAAAAAAAGAATATTTCTGACATTTGATAAGAGCATTTTATCACATTGTTAACCATTTCAAACCATTTCATGGGATTTTACAGTGTAGTGACTATTAATTTTGTAGGCAAATGCTTAATTATAACTAAACATAATAAAAATGATAATAATCCTTGCATTTAATATCAAACATGCCAACAATGCAGAATAAAGAGCCCACATCAATGAATTCACCACATGGAGCAAAATAACCCCTTTGACTTTATTCCAACTGATAATTTTCCACACACGTATGTACAGTAAAAAATAAATTATGGGTGGTTAAGAATGAGTTGTTAGACTGCAATTTAATCAGATGATATCATAAGTAGGACAAGAAAGCTTAAATGATTAATGGACATCCTATGAACTTATCAATTAAATTATAGCCTGGTACTTACATTCTAACATCTATAAAACAATTATAATAAATTCTGTGGTTGAACTAAAATTAAAATAATGCTAATGACAGTCAACGGCAGAGTTACAATAACATTGGCTGGAGGCAGAGAGGCTGCAGTGAAAACTAACTAAAAATTAATAGGACTAATAGGACCACATGATCGACAGCATGCTACAATAAAGGAATTATCTACTATTAGAATTTTAAGGGAATTAAGAAGCCAATACACACTGTAATTCTTTTTATCATCCATCTTGGGCTGAACATTATTATAGTTGAATAAACAGAATTATGGATGGTCAGTAATGAGTAATAAGGTCACACAATAGGCTCAAAATTCCATGCAATTCTCCATCAACTAAATAATACAATCATAACAAAATTTGAGGCAAAATTGTATGATATATTTTAATATATTAGCAAATTCCATAAGTTGTTTCTTTTTGGCATGAAATGCTATAAAGTTATCAATGTTAATTCATGGTCCTCCCCCTAGAATTCCTTGATGTAGATGATTTCAGAGGTCATGCACTATTCTGTCCATTGAGCACGCGTTTGTTTCCCACTCCATACTCCTTGGCTCCCATCAACATCTTCACTCTGCGGATCTGAACTCCTCAACCTCCCTGGGCTCTCCTTCAGACTCACTGAACCAGAGCACAATCTAGGCGCCCAGTGTATTTCCTTCCCACATCTGGTGCCTAACCAGGACCGCTTTCCTCCACCTCCGCCACATTGCCCGCCTCCGACTGTACCTTACCCCAAATGCAGCCAAAACCCCTATGCATGCGTTTATCACTTCCCACCTGGATTACTCAAATGCACTCTTCGCTGGTCTCCCCATCTCCACTATTCAAAAGATCCAGCTCAGAACTTTGCCACCCACATACTGACCCGGACCAAACTTCAGACCCACAGCTCACTAGTTCTGGCCAGGCTCCACCGGTTCCCCATCACCGACTGGATTGAATTCAAGATCCTCACACTCGTGTTCAAATCCCTTCATTTCCTGGCACCTCCATACCTCTCCAGCCTCCTCACTCCCGAATGCATTATCCGGCACCTCTGCTCAACTGGCACCAGCTTCCTGCTCGTCCCTCGCACCCTCTGCTCCACCATTGGAGGTTGTGCTTTCAGCCACTACACCCCAAAATTCTGAAACACTCTCCCTCAATTCCTCCCACTTGCCCCCTCTCTCCTATTTTTCAATTCCCACCTGAAAATCTTCCTTTTCAACCACGCTTATGGTCAATCACACAGCCATGGCTTAGCGTCAGGCTCCTCTACTGTTAAGTGCTCTGAGACGCTACCCTGCATGAAGGGGCTATAGAAGTGCAAGTTGTTGTAGAGACAACAAACATCACCAAACAAATTATCCGAGAAGAAAGGGCTGTCACTGACTCGGCTTAACATTAGCTCTATCGCGTCGCCTGCCCCATCACTCCTCCATTATCCTCCCACAGCCTTCATTATGTCCACACTCAGCTATTTGAATGTCCTGATCATTGGACTCCCCAGCTCCTCCCTATGTAAGCTACAGATTGACCAGAACTCTGAAGCTTGTGTCCTTTCCTGCACCAAGCTCTGTGAACCTATCACCCCATTTCTCGTTCAGCTCCAATGACTCCCCATCCCACAGCAGATCAAATATGCCTGCGAAATATACAGTCACTACACTTTACAATATATTGTGTGAAGCGCTTTCAGATGTCTCGACGACATGAAGAGACGCTATATCAAATGCAAGGATTTTTCTTCTTATTTATTATAATTAAAGATTCTCATCCTTACTTCAAGTCCCTCCATGGCCTCGCCCTGACCTTTACAACCTCCTGCAATGCAACTGTCCACGTCCATTTAGTGAATACCATTCTGCTTCATTTCCCTTCTCGATGCACTCCACCATTGGTGGGCAAGCTTTCAGCCATTTTCTTCTTGCTCTCTACAACACTGTGGGACCCACAATCCTCTGATTCAGAAATGAGAGTGATGCCAACAGAGTTTGGCTGACACCTTCAATAAGTATGTAAATAGTTGAATGTTTGATATACTTTGTGGGTATAAACCACAGAACTTTGAACCCATTGACATTGAAAAATATCTTCTGCTGCCTTAAACTCCTTAAGGATCGTAGCACTCAATCCACATGAGCATAATTCATTGCACGAATCAGCCAAGTCGTTTTCCAGGCATCTTCCATCTGAACTTGAAGCACTGGGATACTTTGTTGTGTTTATGTACATAAACCTGTGTAAGAAGCATCATAAAAAAACCAATCATGTCAGAGAAAATAAAAGGTTTGTAAATTTTTAAAGAGAAGTTGGTTTAAGAGGGTAAAATAATAATCAAAAGGATGGGTTTAAAAATCTTTAAGATTAAAATCATGAAGTAGATGATTTGCAGCTGGAATTCCTGATTTAAATTTAATGGGCAAATTATGAAAAAAAAACTGGCAGATGCATTTGGGAAAGGAAGTTTAAAAAAAGTCTATTTTTGTAAGTTAACCACATGGAGTTACAATAATTGCGGCATGAGGGATAGATTACAATTAACTCCAATTACTGCACAATTTAGTAGACGTAATATAAACATCCTAATATAGAATAATAGTGTTTTCTTAAATACATCATAAGCAGGTGGCGTGAAGCAGCTTTTCATAAAAGGAGCAAACTTTATCCTGGCTAATTCTTTCCCTCACTACACACCACTTACATAAATAATCCTTACATTTGATATAGCATCTTATCATGTGGTAAAAAATATAGATGTTTCTCAACTCAAGCGCTTCACAGGATACACTGTAAAGTGGATTTTGTATTATGTGAACAAAGCACAGATTAAGAAGAACTACAGATGGAATGTAAATATTGGATAAAGAAAGCATAAAGGAATGGGCCAAAGCTTTCAAATGAAATTGACCTTTGACCCCAATAGTAGCAGCAGTAAAACTGAAATGAGATAATTATTAATAGTTATCAATTATAATATTATTATTAATACAAATTGATAATTATCATATTGTTGAACATTGTGGCCAAGGCGAGTCAAATGCAACCATTTTTCCAAATTCAAGGAGGGATTTGGACTTTGACTTTGAAACAATGGTTGGGCTTGAATCCGCCATTGGTCGCTATCAGTTTTGATAGCAGAGGAGCAGGGCATTTGAGTGCTGATTTAAATTTTCAATGAGTTAAGATGATATCCCAGAAATTAGCACTTAAATGTCATAATCTCTGGTGGATCATGATGGCAAATACAGTTATTCACCCAGTCAATATCACTTTACAGTATGTTCTGTGAAGTGCTTTGAGACGTCTAGAAGATGTTAAAGGCACTATATTAAATGCAACGATTATTATTATTATTGTTGGGAAGCTGGAGAGGAGGCAGGGGTTCTGAACTCCAGATCAGTCAAAAATTATAGATTTGTCTCAACCATAATTTTCAACAACTTAATAATTATCATCACTCATATTCGACAATTGATGCTATGTCTCACAATTTTCACCCATTGAACAAGAATTAAATTCTCAGCAATGCATCCCATTGAGAGGAGATGGCTAAGCAACAATATCCAGCAGGATGCTTTGTAACACATTGCAAATTGTTTAGATCTGTTTGTCACTGATTGTTAAGAGGACCTAAAGGAATCCAATGAGAATCTTTCGAGACATTCATTAAAATACAGAATAAAGTTCAGCTCCAATCTTCTATATAAGAGTACTTTAATGCAATCACTTTTGTCACGTTATCAGCTTCAAAAATGTTAACAGATCTGTTTTTCAATCTTCTGTTTTTACTGAATTCCAATAATAAAGGCTCAGTTTAATCCTTTGAGGACTCAGCGCTTTCTAAATTAAAACCTTCATTGAAGTGTGAACGATGCCACTTCTGGATTGAAAGCCTCTTACATGCCACCAATAATTCTGTTTCTTTTCTATTTATCATTATTCTTCATCCTGTGGTTTTAAATCAAGATAACAAGAAGCTTGACACAAAGGAAAATAAAAAAGAAGGTCATTTAATCTCCATGTTCCTTTCAGATGATCATTGATTCCTGGGACGATGGCCAATTCTGTCTAAAAAATCTATTCCAGAAATCATTACTGGCTTTTTCTTTATCTAAAAACAGAAGCCCGGTAGGAGTTAGTGCGGTCTCCGAGGTAAGATAACAGCTTCTGAACCATTAACAACATAATAACACAGCCTGTTTTATGTTTTGTCACATACATTTATGGATAAATGAAACCCTCAATAAGCAAAGCAGGGATGTAGCAATGCTGTGATACTAATTTAAGTCAATAGATGTAGAAAGACAATGACCCTTATAATAATCCTCCCTTTTGCTATTATGGTGACAAACAGAACACAGTTCACTGTAGCAATCCTTTACAATCAGACAATTGCAAATGACCTGCCAAGATTATGTCTGATAAAATCACTTTCCTCCTGAGATCAATTTCCAGATATTTCAAATATAATTTTGGTTCTGATTGGGTTTACAGTTCTTTTCTGATTGTTTTCTAGTTTGTTTTTCTCCTTTAACAAGATTGAGTTTCTTTTTTAGAATCGTTACCATCAGTATAAAAATAAAAATGTGTTGATTGTAAGAGGCAGATGGAAAGTTAATTTGATACTTTTTCTGTGTCATTTTTTATCACGGTCAATTGTGTTAGGTAAGTCCTACCTGGCTTTGACATAAAGGATATTGTTTGGCGCTCTGGATGGTGTGAAATTTACTCTCTCTCCTTTCCCAACCCCCACTCTCACGCACCAAAAGGAACAGATGACATGAACTATTACTAACTATTACTAATATTCACTGATGCCACCAGGCATGATTGCAAATCACTTCCTCTTGTTGGAGGAATGATTCTTTCACAAACAAAGCATTAAAAAAGTATGAGGCACAAATGTGTGGAAAATACATCCTTGTAAAGGTTAAAGATGTTAAGTGTGGCATGTTTCTGAGACATTTTACAGTGTGTTAGTTGAAATATCATTAAATGTTTAGTTCCTCGAGAATCTGTGAAAGAGATATGTTAAACAATTCTTACTTTCCAGGTGATTATCGTGCCTACTTGATAAATAACAACAATTGTTTCCAATGTCCCTTTGCTCTCTCACTCACACCTACTTCTACACCATCATTCTCAGCCTCTCTGATGCCAGGGATCAGTTCAGTTTCTTCTCAATCATTCTTGACCATTCATTTCCAAATGTCAGGTCATTTATTCTAAAACATACAACAACAAGTTGCCTTCACACATAGTAGCATCTTGGAGTGTGCTTAAAAATTGCTCTGGGTTGCACAATCCATGAAGTTATCACAGTCGTCAAACCAGTTTTGAGAAACATTGCTGTGCAATATATATATGGCACACAGAACATTTTCAGTATTCCTTGTAACACCTATAAGAACAATTGTTAAACATGCACCTATAAGAACAATTGTTAAACATGCACCTAGCTATGTGTAACAGTTGTAGGCTGTGCCTTATGAGTTATTCATAAAACTGAGTGCCTTGTAGAGAAAGACAACACATTTTTGGGTCCAAAATTTGACAAAGTGTTGAATCATTCTTTACATTGAAATCAGTTCTCTAGAGTTTTTAAAAGGTGTTACAAAAAAGCCAGTCTTAAAATTAAGATCATAGATAAGAATTTGACGAATACTGGATGCACTAAAGTGCTATGTTAATGATATAAATGTAGACCATGATGGAATTACAATCTTTTATGGGTATGTGAACCTTAAGTTTTATTTTACATGAACATTACTGGACACAATAGGTGAGAAATTGCAATGTGGTCAGGTTATATTATTGGGCAAACACTGTATAAATGCAAGTTATTGTCGCTGTCTAGATTTACTCTTATTTTCTTAGTATTTCAGTGCAGAAATTGGCAAATTATATAATATAGTCTTAATTTTGAAAACAGTATTCTATAGTTTTGAAAAGAACTTAAAGAAAACCGTCCTCAAAATGGAAGCTGTATTTAATAATTTGCCAAATTTTGGCTGCTCTGAAATGGTACGAAAATAGAGTAAATCTTGACCAAGGTGGAATTTCTGCCCTCAACCATTTAGTGCAGTATCATCAACCAGTTGTATTAGCTTCACTTTCATTTCTATTCCAGTCCTCCCACACATACTGCTTGACATACTGTACAATTTGCCAATGATAACAAGCAGGTGAATAATTAAGGAGGATAAATAGTACTCAGGAAGATCTGTATCAATTAAGCAGATGAACTCAAGAATGTAAGTTGAATTTAATGTAGATAAATGGATAATGGATCAAGAAGAGCAAACACATACACAGAATGAAGAGGTGTCCATTAGCAGAGGTGCAGAAGGAAAAGGTTCTAGGATGACTACATTATTGATCATTCCAGGCAATGTGACTGTTATCAACCAAGCTAATCAAATACTAGATTGAACACTGACTAAAAATGTAAATGTGTAGATCATTGGAGAGGCCACGTTTGTGGATCTTGAAGGAGGCGAGAGGTGCTATGTATGTGCAAAGCAGGAAATGATATCAGTGGTGACCTGATAATATGAAAGGTTTGATTATTTTAGTGCAAAAGCAATCAAGCATGCAAGATGCATTGAATGGAGTCCTGTAATTCAGTGGTTAGGTGGTGTCCTGTAGCTCAGTGGTTAGAGCACTTGCCTCACAAGCGAGAGACCTGAGTTCGATTCCCGGCACGTTTCCTTACTCCACACGCCTGATAATACTCCCTCAAGAAAAAAAAGCAATAATAAATTGGTCACTTCAATCCACAATTGTTTGTGGGACACTGCTGTGGGCAATTGGCTGCTGCGTTTCACCCACAAATACAAGCCAATTCACTTTACAGTATATTCTGTGAAGCGCTTTGAGACATCTAGAAGATGTGAAAAGTGCTATATCAAATGCAAAAATTATTATTATTGCAAACATGGAAAACTAAATCAGCATTAAAGAAGCGTATTATAACAATCTCTCAATGTTTGATGGACTTCTACCTCAGACAGAACAATTGTCATCTAACTCATCCTATCCATCCTCAAACTGATGAGTTCTGATTTATAGCTTTGATTTATCACCTCAATGGATTCTTCTTTCCAATGCAATGGTGCACAGGTTACATGTTAAGATGATGTGCACATATTTAACTGGGGAATACTGTGAGGCACCTCCAGCTCTGCCTTGACACCAAATCTCTGCTTGAGGATGCTGAGTGCGATTACACTATATAAAACATTTACTCCTTTTCCCATGCAGCTGTATATGTGGCCTGCATTTTAAATCTAGTCACAAAGGTCTTATTTGCAGAATAACTCTGATTCCTATTCAGGATCTACAATGATAGCTCTTGAATTCTTGTATAACTGCATATTTTGTGTAGATGTGAGCCAGTCTGGAACCTTGGCATATTGTTTGACCGTCAACTGTCCTTTCTACCCCATATCCGTGCCATAACCCGCTCTGTCTTTCCCCACCTCTGCAACATCATCCAGCTCCGCCACTGCCTCACACCCCGGGCCAGCCAAACTCTCATTCACGTGTTCATCACATCTAGGTTTGACTACACCAACTCCCTGCTTGTTGGCCTTCCCAACTCTTCCCTCCACAAGCTGAAGATCATCCAGCACTCTGCAGCTCGTGTCGTCTCCCGTACCAGGCTCCTTGACCCTATCACCCCCCCCTCATCCGGCTCCATAGGCTCCCCATCCCCTAGAAGATAGAGTTTGAAATCCTCATCCTTGCCTTCAAGACCTTCCATGGCCTTGCCCCTTTCTACCTCTGTGACCTGCTGACCCCATATCAACTTGTCCGCTCCCTCTGCTCAGCAGGCTGTGGCCTGCTCCACGCTCCCTGCCCGGCTGCCACACCATCAGCAGTTGGGCCTTCAGCCTCTCTTCCTGCACACTTTGGAACTCCATTCTACAGTCCCTTCGTCTCACTCCCTCCCTTGCCTCCTTCAAGGCACATCTCAAGACCCTCCTCTTCGAAAGCACCTTCAACCACCCTCGTACACTCCCTGTCCTCCACCCTCCACCCTCCCTGATCCCAACTTACCCTTGCTCGGGTCCAAATCCCTGACTGTCCAGTGCCTTGGGATGTCCTCCCAACGTGAAAGGCACTATATAAATGTAATTTTGTATTGTATTGTATGTCATTAAAATGGAATAATCTGGCTGTTTACAACTTCATTTTTAATGGTTCAGTAAAGTTATGTTCATCTTATTTCTGGTCTGTGCATTTAGCCTTGGGGTCTAATTTATGAGATTCACAAAAATGATTTCCTGCAGGTAGCTGGATGTTCCTTAATCTGACTGACTGAAACTCCAATTGGATGGTGATTGATGCCGATCTGCTATCACTCACTAGGAGCTTACTTTGGCTTCAATCCAGATTCACAGGAGTGGAAATTATAAACTGAGATCAGAGTCTGAGCAGCATGAACGGAATTGCTATTTAAATAATAAAATAATATTAACCCTTGCAGTTGGTCCAGTGCCACTCATCACAAGATTTGTAAAGTGTAGTGACTGGATATTTTGTAGACAAAAGTAATCACAATTGGCTGTCGCGTTTCGCCGCCCACGTAACATACAGTCAATTCACTTTACAGTATATTCTGTGAAGCACCTTGAGATGTCTCAAAGACGTGATAAGGCACTATGTGAAATGCAAGGATTAGTATGATTAATTTCTGCACAGCAATGTCCTACAAATAGCCATGAAGTTAATGACAAATTTTATTGGGGGACTGTTGGCCAGCACACCAAGAGAAATTCCCTTCTTTTTTTGAATAGGGCCATGGGCAAATAGGGCCTCCCAACTCTTCTCTCCACAAGCGGCAGATCATCCAGAACTTTGCAGATCATGTCCTCTCCCCCACCAGGCTCCTTGGCCCTATCACCTCCACCCTCACCCGTCTCCACTGGCTTCCCATCCCCCAGAGAATACAGTTCAAAATCCTTGTCAATCCTTTGCAAGCGAGAGACCTGAGTTCAATTCCAGGCAGGGCGAAACCTTGGGCAAGTTTCCTTACTCCACACAGAGCCTAATAATAATCCCTCCAAAACCTAAAACAATAATAAATTGGTCATTTTCAATCTACGACTGTTTGTGGGACATTGCTGTGCGCAATTGGCTGCCGCGTTCGCCCACAAATATACAGTCAATTCACTTTACAGTGTGTTCTGTGAAGCGCTTTGGGACGTCCTCCCGACATGAAAAGCACTATATCAAATGCAAGGATTATTATTATTATTATTATGGGATCCTTAATGTCTATCTGAAAAGCAGGTGGGACCTTGATTTAATGTCTCTTCCAAGGGACAGTTCCTCCAATAATGCGACACATCCCAAGACTGCATTGAAGTGTCAGCATACACTATATGAGTACAAAGTCCCAATGTAATTTTGAAACCATAATCTTCTAACTCAAGCGAAAGTGCAACCAAAGGCGTTAAGCTGTTTACATACCATTTTAGCAATTTCACAAGTTAAAACCCAAAGTGACTAAATTCATCAATTGCCCAGCATTCTAAAATATACACCTGAAGGCACACAACAAAAGATGTATTCCTCTTAACAGCCATTGCCCCTTAGTATATGAGTATGAGTTCATTTTGTTGTATTAATGAATTAGCTCCTGTGGGGTGGTAATATTAGCAGAGAAACAATGAGCCGAATGATCTCCTTCTGCTATAAACATCCTATGATTGATTTAATGATTTACATGATTTACGGAGTGAAGCTTATTCTGCTGTTTGTTATCATGATTATGATGCTCTAATAAATAAAATACAATACAATTTACATTTGCATAGCACCCCTCACTTTGAGAGGACATCCCAAGGCACTGGACAGTTAGGGATTTGGACCTGAGAATGGAGTGGGGGTCATTGAGATCAGGGAGGGTGGAGGGCAGGGAGCGAAGTGAGGGTAGGAAGGTGGCTGAAGATGCCGTCGAAGAGGAGGGTCTTCAGACATGCCTTGAAGGAGGCAAGAGAAGTAGTGAAGTGAAGGTAATGTACGATAGTGTTCCAAAAGGTGGGGGCAGAGAGACTGAAGCCCCAACCGGCGATGGTGGGGTGGGCCGGGCAAGGACATGGAGCAGGCCGGAACCTGCTGAGAGCCTGCTCGGAGCAGACAGGTTGATATGGAGTTGACATGCAGATCACAGAGGTAGGAAGGAGCAAAGCCCTGGAGGGTTTTGAAGACAAGGACAATAATAATAATAATAATAATCCTTGCATTTGATATAGCGCTTTTCACGTCGGGAGGACGTCCGAAAGTGCTTCACAGAACACACTGTAAAGTGAATTGACTATATATTTGTGGGCGAACGCGGCAGCCAATTGCGCACAGCAATGTCCCACAAACAGTCGAAGATTGAAAATGACCAATTTATTATTGTTTTTTGTTTTGGAGGGATTATTATTAGGCTCTGTGTGGAGTAAGGAAACTTGCCCAAGGTTTCGCCCTGCCTGGAATTGAACTCAGGTCTCTCGCTTGCAAAGGATTGACAAGGATTTTGAACTGCATTCTCTGGGGGATGGGAAGCCAGTGGAGACGGGTGAGGGTGGAGGTGATAGGGCCAAGGAGCCTGGTGGGGGAGAGGACATGATCTGCAAAGTTCTGGATGATCTGCCGCTTGTGGAGAGAAGAGTTGGGAGGCCGACAATCAGGGAGTTGGCATAGTCGGGCCTAGATGTGATGAAGTGTGTATGACGGTCTCGGCGGCCTGAAAGGAGAGGCAGTGGCAGAGCTGGGAGATGTTGTGGAGGTGGGGAAAAGCAGAGCAGGACTTGGCATGGATGTGGGGTAGAAAGAACAGTTGAAGGTCAAACAAGATGCCAAGGTTCCGGACTGGCTCAGTGAGGTGGATTGTACATCTTTGGATGGTGATGCTGTCAGCGCCTGAAGTGTGTCGTAACTGATGGCCACCAACCAGGAGAGCCTCGGTCTTGTTGACGTTCAACTGTAAAAAGTTGGTTCTCATCCAGGACTTGATGTCTGACAGGCATTCTGCCAGGACAGCAGTGGTGCTGATGTCAAGGGTAGAGGCAGAGAGGTAGAGTTGGGTGTCATCCGCAAACATGTGGAAATTGACCCCACGTCTGAGGATGATGTCACCAAGAGGGAGCATGATAAACTTCATGCAAATGTTTCCAGTGCTCCATTTGAACCCAATAATGGATCTCACTGTGTCCTGACAAGGATGATCCCAGAACTGAGAGGTTATACCCATCAGGAAAGGCTGAACATACTTGGTCTCTTTTCTCTTGAAAAGAGGAGGGTAAGGGGTGACTTGATAGAGGTCTTTAAAATGATGAAAGGTTTTGATAGGGTAGACATTGGGAAGATGTTTCCACTTGTGAGGGAGACCAAAACCAGGGCCCATCAATATAAACTAGTCATAAATAGATCAAATAGGGAAGTTAGAAGAAATTTTCTTCATACAGAGAGTATTGGGTATGTGGAACATGCTACCATAAAGAGTTGCCGAGGCAAATAGCCTAGATGTATTTAAAGGAAAGCTAGATAAGTACATGAGGGAGAAAGGAATAAAAGGTTATGTTGGAGGCTTAGATGAGGAAGGGCAGAAGGAGGCTCACGTGGAGCATAAACACCAGCGTAGACCATTTGGGCCGAATGGCCTGGTTCTGTGCTGTATATTCTAATGTATTCTAATTAGGCAGTGGAGTCCTGAATTTCTGTTGTAAGTGGCTGTTTACAAAGACAGATTTCAGTAAAGGCTAGAAAAGGCAATTGTACTGAATTTTTCAGGCATAATTATTTTCATTCCATTAAAACCCTATTATGGTTAGGAATCCCCATGGAAGCCAAGGTTAAAACTTGTTGGTATTTGATGGCATGGAAATATCTGAGTATGCAATATGTCTTTATGCCATGAATCTGCAATTAGAAAATAATAGACCAATCAAAGACATGCATGCCAAAACAATAAATATTTAGCATTCACATCAATAACACTTAAGACCCATCGTTCATGGATATCTGAGTACATTTTGCTACCCATAAAGAGGTAAAAATCTGATATGCAATGTGATAATTATTGACAGTGATATTGATCACATCTCAAGTAGTTCTGCTTCTGCAGATGCCCCAGTCAGTAACTACTATAGGAAGACTCCCTTCTGACCACAGCAAATGGTTTTGCCCAAAACTGGTTGCTGCCTCCATCCAGCCAGTCGGTAATATTTTTGAACCTGCATGGATCCCAGCATTTCACTGTCGGTACAGGAAACCTTGGCTAACACTCAAACATTAAGCTCAATGACTCCATTGACAGGCTTTGGTCAAAATTAATTTGAACAAAGTCAAATTCCTGCCACAACAACTATCGAACTATGAAGTACTCCAGATGCTACACTGTGTGAAAGGGCGCTATATAAATGCAATTTGTTGTTGTTGTTGTTAACAAAAAAGAAAAAAAATCCTCCCCTTCGCTCAGGGATGAACATTAAGAAAATGTTCAAAAACAGTCAAGTCAGCTCCCAGTCAATCTGAAGAATGTGATTGAATAAAATTAGAAGGAATCAGACTGTAATCTGAATCAGCAGAAATAGTGGCAGCATTAAGAAGAGAAAATGAAAAGGGAAGGTTACAAAACAACTGCTTTGTCCTGTTTATTTTCAGCAGCCAAATGGTGACAGACACCTGGGAGAACAGAAACATAGGTGGCAAAGTGCCTTTAGAATCATATTACCAAGCCTTGAAGTCTCGGAAACATTGTAAACGCTTATCAAAAGACAGCGTAAACATAAATCTATAAATTCATTAAACAGTTAGCAGTGGAAGACCAAAAGAAGTCAATAATATTGACATGCTTGCGTTATGTACTGTCAGTAACATTAACTAACCTGCTTATAAAATAATCAGTAGTTATGAAAATAACATGAAAAATCCTTAGGGAATTACAGCAAAGAAACAATGATAAGGCAAAATGCTTTTTTTTACACAATGGTAGGCTTTTTTGAATTCTTGTGAGCAACTGCAGTTAACTGATTTTCCGATGGCATTGAATTCTATATTGAAGGAAAATAAATTGAAAAATTCCCCCAAACGTAATCGTGAAAAGATTTTAATGCTCACAGTAATTATTAAATCGCTTTGTGGCCAAGCTTTTTGGTCGGAGATTGAAATTGCATATGTGGTTAGAATTTTATCCACTTCTCTGCCACCACTCGCTCAGTGGCACAGTTAGAACCAGAGCTAGTTTGTAAAGCAGTTCGGTTTTAAATTAAATTGAATTCCAATGAAGGTCACTCATCTGGAATGTAGTTGCCAATGTTTCGATTTCTGTTGAAGAGATCTGTAAATGATTCTAAACTGTGGCTGTAATACTTACATTTTAAAAAATTATCATCATCGATACAAATGCTAATGGAAGTATTGATCATTCACAGAGGTTCAAACCGCCTGTTTTTCTTCAGACTTTAGCTCTGGTTCCTGCTTTGATTAGCCCAGATATATTCTGCTAGGGATCACATTTCCCCTTCACCACAAAACACTACTGTATCACATTGGAGACCACAAAGGCAAATGGACATTTGATCCTCCATCAGAGACCACCAGGGGATAGATGCCACCCACTAACTTATCAGAAATTGGAGGTCGCTCGCTCTTTTCACCCAAACTAGACGAGCAGGTAATTACCAAAAGCTACACATTTTACAATTAACATACACATAATTTCTGCTGTCGGGATCCAGCCACAGGCAACATTCACATATGTGCATCAAGCGTGACAACAGGAAACTAGTGGCAGTTTGGGTCACTTCATGTGTTTGAATTGAGTCCCAGTGCTCATTCCCAGTCATTCCCTATATCTGAAGTGATACTAGACTGTTAATTGGTCCAGTTTAGGTTAATTCACAAAATACCATTGGGGTCACGTGACCTTTATTTAAAAAAATCTCTACGATCCATGTCCTGACCCTGTGGTGTTTATGCACAGAGGAGTAGAATGCCCCTTTGCCCGCTATATGGTTGATGTCCTGCCAAAGGGTTCCCTCTATGGTGCCTGATGTCTGTGGCTGGAGCTACAATAACAAAGGTAAGCATTCTTTTTTTAAATTGTTTAGTGTGTTTCCATGCTGGCTGGTTTACTGATTGATGGGAGAAGGTGAAGGATGGAGCTCGTTCAATTTCTGGCCACTTTGTTGGAGTGCCTGAGCTTTGGTGACCTGCTAATCCTGAAGGCTTGCTTTCATCCCTTATTTTCTTATTTAGTTTTGGGGTTTGTTAGGTAGCCAGGGAGTGGGGGGGTTGGAGATTCTGATCGCTCTTAAATGAATTTGTTAACCAGGTCGTATTCAAGAGATATTATTTAATCAAATAGGTATTTATGCATGTATTTAATACAATTTTAAAAGTTGTTCAGTCACTTTATGACATTGCTACAATACAAATTGGTTGCCACATTTGCCTACAAAATCTACAGTTAATACACTTTGCAGTCAATTCTGTGAAGTACTTTGAGACATTGTCCCGATGTGAATGACCCTGTATGAAATGCAATGTTTTAGTATATTATTATTATTTAGTGACACCCACGTTATGTATGTACATATTCTGCTTAGCATTACTAGAAGTTAAAATATTGTTAAGGACCATTAAAATCAGTTCTTATCCACAAAATCAAAACTCACATATCTTTCATTGTTTTTCAGGCTCATTTTTTTTGAAAATAAACAGGAGAAATTGAGGTGAAAAAAATTCAACCCCAAACATCCCGGGTAAATTTGGTGCAAATGGGAATGTGTGTGCATTGAAAGAAGTACACATCCCCAGAACTGTCTAATAAGCCTACGCAATGTGATTCCCACACATTCCCAGGTACTGTTCACCTGGGTGCACATAGCATTTCAGGTGCTTTACTGGAAGCAGCCGTGCTGCGAGATTGGTTCTAGGATTGATTTGACATCACATTAAATTAACATTGAATAAAATCAGATAACTTGGCTTCCTTCCCCACCAAAAAAAACGGATATTGGTGAAAAATAAGTTAACAATATGATGTTAATGGTGCTTAGGAACTAGTGTACCTAAAATATGACACTGTTTCTTTTAATGAATTCCTAACACAATGTGCGAGACTGAATGAGACGTAAAGTGACATTATAGTGCAGGGAATTGTGTTATAAATCGAATTGTGGGGAACAGAAAAGTATGCATCGTGTGGTATTCGCCAAAGCTGTATTGAGACTTTCATGCAGAATTGTGTGAAAAGGAGATTTTTCCAGTTTGTGTTGCAACAGCAATATGATGGTGACCCATTGTTATTGATTTAAGCTGTGACTGATTGCTCATGTGTAATGGAAAGACGTGCAGCTGCAAACATTGGATAGTTATGCCTGCTGGGTCACGCAGTAAGCTGAACCCAAGCAGTTACTGTGGTAGAGAAGTAGAGAAGCATTATAAAGAGATATAGAATCATTCAGTGAAATAATACACTAAATGGAATAATATCTAACAGGCACTTATGACTCGAAAAGTATTTGCAAACTAGGTAGCAAGTAAGTTAATGCTTGCAATAAGAATAGATAATTATCATTATCATTGTCTTATGTAACACTTTTCACATCAGAACGACGTCTCAAAGCGCTTCACAGAATTTTCAGTAAACTATTTTTAGGCGAATACAGTAGCCAATTAGCACTCAGTGATGTCCCACAAACAGCCAATGTTCTTTTAAAGTCAAGTTTATGGTTAGCATAAACTATAAATTGGACTAAAAAGTCAAAGTCAGGATGGAAAAATTCAAGGTTATGAGAGTTTTGCGAAGTTTATGAGAGTTTATGACTCAGTAAGTGTCTTGTAATAAATATTAGTATGCAATATAAGTCAATGGATCCTTGTAATATACATTTTTATAAAAAATCACAAATACACTTACTACACAGTAAATTGTACTATTTTGTGTGTTAATGATCACATTTTACTCCTGGAGATGTCCCGGTCGACAAATGCCGCAGGACAACACCTACCCTCGACTTCACAAGATCAGTTATATCTTTCTTTCAGAATACCTACTCTACAAAACAACATGAAGCTGGCTTGTAAATGACCAGTGTCCTGGTCTCAACTGTCCCTTCTGGTCATGTCTTCCAATCAATAATTACCCTCTAGGTAAATAAATCATGTTTTATTTCCTGAAATTCGCTTTTTGCATTCCTAAATCTGTATCTTTTTGTTCCATCTCATCATATCTGAATGTTCTGGGTTTACTTTTTAATCTCATTTAAAATCTTAAATGCCTCTAGAAGGTCCACACTGAGGTGGAGTGCTGCAGCTCAGTGGTTAGAGCACTCGCCTCGCAAGCGAGAGACCTGGGTTCGATTCCCAGCAGAGCGAAACCTTGGGCAAGTTTCTTACTCCATATCCCTGATAATAATCCCTCAAGAAAAATACAATAATAATTTGGTCACTTCAATCCACGACTGTGGGACACTGCTGTGGGCAATTGGCTGCCGTGTTTCACCCACAAATATACAGTCAATTCACTTTACAGTACATTCTGTGAAGCTATTTGAGACATCCAAAAGATGTGAAAAGCGCTATATCAAAAATGCAAGAATTATTATTATCTCTTCTCAAGACTGAAGAGCCCTATCTTATCAAGTTGGTGCTAATAGTTCATTCCTCTAACACTAGGTATCATCTTTGTTGCTGTCCTCTGCATCACCCATAGGGTTGGGCATTCCTGTTATGTTGCGGCAACCCAAACTGTGTGCAGTATTCAAAGTGTGGTCTCATTAGCGCATTGTACAGCCTGACTATAACATCTAGAGATCTAAACTCAACAGATTTGGCAATGTAGCCCAGCATCCTGTTCGCTTTGTTTAGTGTTGTCTCACATTGTTTTGACATGGTGAGCGATGTGTCAACTAACATGAATCATCATTCTTCAACTAAGTGGTTTTGCCCAATAGCGGCTGATACAGCTCTTAAATCAGTTGTGCAAACACCAGTGGCTCAGTGTGTGTTCAGGAAATATCAGCCTTAAATCAACTTTTAGAGTTAAAGTTGACAAAAATATTTAAATAGCTCCTGCAGAGCTGTTGCAAGACTGTAAGAATGTTAAAAGCTGACAGCAGTTGATAATTATCATTGAAATTCATAATAGATGTGATCGGCTTGTGAAATGCCACAAATTTCACTCCACTGTCTCTTTTTGACATTTAATACCTTAATACATTGCAGCATGGTTCCTGTTTTCCATTTTTATGCTTTCAGTTTTGAAATATGGAATGGAAACTGTCCAGAAATATCCTTGGTGATGATGAACAAAGTGAGGGACCTTGATGAAACAAGAGTGCTTGCTGAGGTTTCGCGAAATACCAATATGCCAGCCAGTCTTCCTTGTGTGATACAATGGAGGTGTCTCTCTAAGCAGTTGTTATATATTCATAGAAAATAGCCCTGTGAAAATTGAAATTTGCTTTAACCGTTTTTGTCAATTTAAAATATAATTTGATTTAACAATAACAAACAAATGACAACAACAAAACTACATTTATACAGCAGCTTTCATGTCAGGAGGACGTCCCAAGCACTAAATAGTCAAGCTGGGGCTGGAGCCAAGGACAGAGCCTATGGAGTGTCACATGTGACAGTTTGAGGTCAGGAGAAGAAGTTGTTGGTTGATTCAAAGAAAAGATAATGGGAAAGGTAAGATTTAACCAGATAAGGACAGAACCATGAAGCTGGAGATGGGAGGAGAGGCAGTGGAGAAGGCAACAGGGAGATTGAGAAGAATGAGAAGAAAGACAGAGCCCTGGTCACGGATGGACAGAATGTCATCTGTAACATTGAGTATGGCTGTCTCTGTGCTGTGGGCAACATGGACCGCAGATTGGAGGGGTTCATAGAGGGAGTGGCGGGAGAGAAAAGAACAAAGATGAAAGCAACAACTCATTCCGGGACCTTTTTTTCCAGGAAAAGGAAGATTGCAGATAGGGTAGTAGTTGGGGAACAGAGATGGATCAAGGGAAGTATTTTGAGAGTGAGGGTGATGGGGGTGATTAACTTTCTGATATTCTCTAATCTGCCACTGAACTATATGTATGCTTGCAAAAAAAAGTATAAAGGAAACTTTAATATTCTCAGGGCCTCCTTCTGTTCATATACAGCAGTTTGTAGAGACATTACAGAATAGTATTCAGCACAAGCTCAGCAAGCACTCTTGTTTCATCTAGGCTCCTCACCCCAGCAAATAGCCATGGTAAATAGCACAGTAGGACTCCATCATTTTTCACATATGTTATTGGTTCTCTTCATGCTCTAGGGATGCATAGATCCATTCTAATAGTTTGTTAAGATTTTTTCAATACTGTGCGATTGGATGTTGTTTAGAGCATTTTGGAAGCTGAAATACATTCATCAGTTAATTGGCCATAGAGGTACCTTAAAAGTGCTTCGGTTGTAACCATCCTAATTAAAGTTGTGTCCTTGAGTGGGAACATTAAAGAGGAACAAGAACATCTTGACAGTTTCTTTGTAAATGTGATATATTAAATGTTGCTAAAATGCCACTCCCAAGTAATAATTTCCTGTGTACTCTGAACAATTAGTGCACTTTATCTGGTGAGTTATGAAGAAACGAATAACTGTGGAGCTGTAGCATCCTTTGTGTGATTGCCTCTGCCGCATACCGTGTTCGACAAAGATATAAAGTAATTCATGCAGCCATTCACCTTCAAAATTATAACTACCTTCTTAGTCCTTGACAGTTTGTTGCAATAAATCTTATTCTTCATAGTGTAATACTTCTATAACCGGAACTACAGACAAATATGTTTTCCGATATCTGAAACATGTTGTGTTATGTCTTGTGATTCAGCTAATGTCTTTGAACACATCCACTAACACTCGTTAACCATTTCTTGCCATATGTACAGACCAAATGGTTATCTCAAGTGGTATATTAATTCTAAACACACCCAAAATAATTATGGAATTCCATGTAACTTCATTGTATTCATTGTGCTTCTCATTTTACAAGGAACTGGTGTTCATTATGATTGATTATGGCTCTGTGAATTTTTTTCATGTGTTTTTTTTCTTTTTCTTACATGGGATACACTCTGAAACTTCCTATTAAGGGTAGTCAATAGACTGACCGACTTTGTTCTTATTTTCGAGGTACCTTCATCAGTAAACTTGACAGTTTCAAATGAGAATTTTACTGTGAAAATGTGGCCAAAAGTGAGATGTTCGCATTACTGAGGTGTCCACAAGGTGAGGTTCTTCTGTAGTTTTCTCTGATGTCCTGCATGAATCTAGTGTATATATTTGCATTTCAGCCTCGCTCAGATGGTAGGATTCTCATGTGTGAGTCAGAAAATTGTGGATCCGAGTCCCAAGCTGCAACATGAACATGTAAGGTCCAGGCCAATGCATTGGTGGGACGTGCCGCATTGTTGGAGGTGCAGTTTTTTGGATGAGACCTTAAACCAAGGTACCAACTGCCTGTTCAGGTGGACAGTCAAGATTCCGTGATACTATTCAAAAAAAAAAGAAAAGGGAGTTTCTCTTGGTCAACAATCACCCAAATAAAAAAAATGATCATTCACTTCAAGGCTGTTTGTGGGACATTGCTGTACCTAAAATTGAACTGTTGTGTTTTGCCTACAAAATATACAGTCACATAACTTTATAGCATGTCCGGTGAAGCTCTCTGAGACATCCTCCTTAAATGAAAGGTGCTACATCAACTGCAAGAAGTGTTTTTTATATGTATATATATATATATGAATAGTACAGAAACTGCAGTGCAACCAATCCTGCAGAATTGTGTTCTGTAGAATTGAGAACTGCAGGCAGCCTGACTTGTATGAGTTACTATTACATCTATACAATTTATTCACCTTTTTATACCAATATTACCATAAATGTAATGTTTATAAACTAGGTGCTTGTGTAGAAATATCCTACTTTGCTGATTTGCATCCTCTTGTTGCAACATGTAAGCAAAACGATTTATATTATAGAATCATAGAAATTACAGTTTAGAAGGAGGTTATTTGGCTCATTGAACTTAAGATGGTGCTTGCTCATCCGCTGGAGGGACAATAGATATTAGGGATAATAGACTCAATCCATGCCAAGTGTTACAAGAAATACATGCACAATATCTCATTCTGCATTTGAGGGTGTATGCAGGGAGCAAGGTTTCAATTGCCTGTGCTGCCACATGCATACAATTATTTATTTATACACATTACCAGTAGGGCATATGGCAATGCTGCATATTTCCAAAACAGCAGCACATTAATTCCTGTTGCTCAACTAAGCAAAACTTTAAACCTTAACAGTGGCTTCAGGCTTGATGTTATTTAACAGGACATTTACCCACTTGTACTGTAAAAGATTGCATCCATTTCAGCCAACTAGTCACTAATCGAATGAATTTTCAATGCATCTATTAATAGTTGTTATACATACATTGTCAATGTAAGGTAATGTATACAGGAGCAGTATTACATTTCGTCTAAGCTGTGGAGAAGTAAATGCTTACTTCACATTAACTTTGGTATCTAATCGCAAGCAACACTATCCTTATATTAAAACTCCAAAGTTTCAGTATATGGTCCAATGGCTGATCAATTTCAGGGTTTGAAGTGTATATATGAAAAACAGTTCAGCAAAGCACAGGATCTTAAGTGCAGTGAACGGTGAATACTATTTATGGAGTAGACTACCCAGAGAAGCAATGGGGTGGATTGTTTGCAGATTATCAAACTTGAAGAGAGAATTAGAAAATGTCATGAATGATTCAATTGAGGAACATTAAGAAATAGAGTACTAACAATTAAAATTATATAATGTCCTTCATGTAGGATAGCATCTCAGAATATGCCACAAAGATGAGGTTGGGCACCGAGCATGGGAGAAGAGGAGAGGGAAGGTGACGGTGACCAATGGTTTGATCAAAGAAGTCATTTTATAGGGGGAATTTAAAGTAAGAGAGAGGGGGGCCAAACAGCAGGGTAGAGGAATAATAATAATAATAATAATAATAATCCTTCTATTTGATATAGTGCTTTTCACATTTTCTCAACATCTCAAAGTGCTTCACAGAATATGCTGTAAAGTGAATTGACTGTATATTTGTGGGCAAAACGTGGCAGCCAATTGCACACAGCAGTGTCCTACAAACAATCGTGGTTTGAAAATGACCAATTTATAATTGTTTTGGTTTTTGGAGGGATTATTATTAGGCGTGTGGAGTAAGGAAACTTGCCCAAGGTTTCGCCCTGCCTGGAATTGAACCTAGGTGTCTCGCTTGCAAGAAAGGGAGTTACATCGGGTGGGAAGTAGTGTCTAAAACTTGGCCACTGATGGTGGGGCAGAAGGGGTGGGGGATGTATAGCCAGACTGACTTAGCCAAGTGGAGGGGTGAGCAGAAGAGTGAGGTAGGAGGTCACTAAGCAAGGGAGGTCCTAGAGCTTCAAGGGGTCTATCTGTGACCAGGGCTCTGTCTCCTTGCCTTCCGGACCTCTCCGCCACGTTCAATACAGTTGATCACCCTATCCTCCTCCACCGCCTTTCCTCCATCAGTGGGACTGCACTCGCCTGGTTCAAGTCCTACCTTACAAACCATCAGCAGTACATCTGCACAAACGGCTTCTGCTCCCGCTCTCACCCGGTTACCTGCGGGGACCCCCAAGGATCCATCCTTGGACCCTCCTCTTTCTGATCTACATGCTCCCTCTTGGGGATGTCTTCCGTAGACATGGGGTATATTTCCACATGTATGTGGATGACACCCAACTCTATTTTTCCACCTCTCTTTGCGACCCCCAGTCCCCTGATGTTCTTTCAGCCTGCCTGTCAGACCCCAGGGGCTGGATGAGCACAAAGTTCCTTCAGCTGAACGTTGACAAGACAGAAGCCATACTCTTTGGCCCACATCAACGTCTAAAATCTCACGGTACTCACCTCCTCCACCTACCCGACCTCCCACTAAAACTCTCCGAACCCGTACGCAACCTACGCGTGGTTCGACCCCCAATTATCCTTCCTCCCACACAAACAGTCCCTCACCAGCACCGCTTTCTTCCACCTCTGACGCATCGCCCAACTCCACCAATACCTCACTCCAAAGGCCGCTGAAACCCTGGTCCATACCTTTGTCACCTCTCGGCTGGATTATTCAAACACCCTCCTCACCAGTCTCCCCTCCACTACCATCCATAAAATCCAGATTATTCAAAACTCTGCCGCCCGCATTCTCATCCACACCAAACTCCGTTCCCCGATTACCCCAGTCTTCGCCGGACTGCACTGGCTCCCTGTCCTGGAGAGGATCGATTTCAAGATCCTCACCCTTGTCTTCAAATCCCTCCACTTCTCCACACCCCCTACCTCTCTGTCCTCCTCTCTCCTCAAAACAGTGCCCGTTGCCTTCGTTCCTCCGGGTCTGGCCTCTTCCTCGTCCCCCAAGTCCTCCGCTCCACCTTCGGCGGCTGTGCCTTCAGCCACTATGCCCCGAGGCTCTGGAACTCCCTTCCTCACTCCCTTTTCCTTGCCCCTTCTCTTCCTACTTTCAGGTATCTGCTGAAGACCTTTCTTTGGTCAGCTTCCTCCCCCTCCCCCTGGCTCAGCTCTGGGATCCGTTACTGTGAATCGCTCTGAGACGCCGTCTTGCGTGGAGGGTGTTATATAAATCCAAGTTGTTGTTGTTATAGGTGAAGGTGAGGAATTTTCAACTGATCCATTGGGAATCAGGGAGACTGAAATCTGACGGTGACTAAGGTGTGGTGTGGGTAAGAATGTTATTTACGGAATTCTGGATCAGCTGGAGTAGTATGTGACTATTCATTCAATTTATTTTCATTGTAACCTTGTTTCTTTTGTACTATGGTCTTTTGCAGTTCTGTTTACCCTGTTGTGTGAGTTCTAAGGTCTAGAGGATATTACCAAAATTGTGTCAGCATTGTTGTTTGACTGAGTTTATTAGCTGCAGATACTGTCAAAGCTGTCTAAAGTGCAAATAATGACAGATAGTTTAAGCACTTTTAACAAAAATGCTGCCTGACCAATATTAAAATATCTGGCTAGTCTGAAGAAACATGCCAGTTAATGTAGAAACAAATGGCTGTGTCTTGGTTGCAGTAGATATACAATAACTAATTGTTTATATGCATTGTTCAGAAAAAGAAATAGACTGTCATTCAGCAATATGTCATTAATGGTATGAACATTTTTCTGATATTCATTCTGAACTCCAAATTACTCCTGTATACTATACTCTGAAATCACAGACAGAAAATGTCAATCTGAAAATTTTACATGTTACACACACAAAAAATTCTGGAATAATATCATCAATCCCATTGTCCATCTAATCAGGGAGATTGTTTCACTGTCTTTATGTTGGGTTATTTTACAAAAGACTACACAGATTATGAGTAGACTGGTATAATTTGTCTGGCAGGAGCTGAAGGAAGCTTTCAATAAATGCCATGAATATCCCTGAACTGGGGTAATGTATGAATAAAAGGAATGCTAGCATCAGCCTCCTCAGTGAATGGTGCAGATTCCTAGATCCATCGTTTCAGTCACCTTCACAGTGTGACATTGATAAACATGGAATGAAGTCAATGGGGTTGAATATGTGGTGTATAAAACATGGAGTTGCAAATGACTCCTATAGGATTTGGGTCATGCTAACCTGCAGGAATTCCGCTCAGACTTGTTTCTGAAGTCGATCGCAGCATTCATGTAGATAATAACAGTAATAATAATCCTTGCATTTTGGTAAGGCATCTTTCACATCAGAAGGATGTCCAAAAACGCTTCATATGATATACTATAATACCTAGTGACTGTGTATGTTGTCACTGAACACAGCCAATTAGTGTACAGCAGTGTCCCACAAACAGCCACGAAGTAATTGACCAATTTTATTTGGGTGATTGTTGGCCAGGACAGCAGGGCAAACTCCCTTCAGCTCACTAAGACAACAACAACAACAAAATTACATTTATAGAGCCCTTTTCACTTTGTGAGGACATCCCAAGGCGCTGGACAGTCAGGGGTCAGGACCTGAGCATGGGGGAGGGGTGATGTAGGGGTGAGGGAAGGCAGAGAGATGGGAGGGTGACTGAAGGAACGATTGAAGAGGAGGGTCTTGAGACCGGCTTGAAGGAGGCAAGGAAGGAAGCGAGGCGAAGGGACTGTGGGATGGAGTTCCAGAGTATGGGGGCAGAGAGGCTGAAAGCCCGGCCACCGATGGTAGGGCAGGTCGGGCGGGAGACATGGAGCAGGCCGGAGCCCGCTGAATGGAGGGAGAGCGGGCAGGTTGGTAGGGAGTCAGCAGGTCAGAGAGGTAGGAGAGGGCAAGGCCATGGATAGCCTTGAAAGTGAGGATGAGGATCTTGAATTCGATCCTCTGGGGGATGGGGAGCCAGTGGAGTCGGGCGAGGGTGGGAGTGATGGGGTCACGGAGCCTGGTGCGTGAGAGTACATGAGCTGTAGAGTTTTGGATGATCTGCAGCTTGTGTTGGGAAGGCCAATGAGGAGGGAGTTTCCATAATCGAGCCTTGATGTGACAAATGCATGGGTGAGGGTTTCGGCAGCCTGAGGGGTGAGGCAATGGCGGAGTCTGGCAATGTTGTGCAGGTGGTGGTAGGCAATGCCGGTCATGGCGTGGATGTGGGAGAGAAAGGACAGTTCAGGGTCAAACAAAACTCCCAGGTTCCTGACTGGCTTAGTCTTAGTGAGGTTGAGCGTGCAGCCGTGGAGGCTGATGCTGCCAGCCTAAGAGTTGGATTGTTTCTTTAATAGGGAACATGAGCTGGGTCTATACGATGGTGTATTGTTGCAGTATAATCCACCACATACCTGGCTACCTGCTGGAGTCTGTATTTATGACTCCGTTCTGGAAGCATATTTTCAACCCCTTTGTGGATTCTTCTTTGATAACATGGCCATCAATTATTAAAATGTGCTTAGAAATGAACATGTTCTGAATGATTTAATCAGTGGTACAATGAAGGATTACCCCAAATTGATATGTAATGCATCAACATAATACATTTTTTTTTAAAATTAGACTTTACAAATTTGGAGCAGAGAATTGAAAGTTAGCCAAGTTTGTGCTTATACTGAATTTGATGGTTCATACCATAAAAATGTATTCATCTATATGAGTGATATGAAAAATCAATCAGAAACCTTCCTTGTGCAAACAATTCTGAATGCTTCACTGGCTTTAGCTTATGATGGAAGATGATGTATTCCCCATAAGAGTTACCGATATGATAAAATAATAAGTAATTGAGACTATCATATTATACGAAAAAACTTTTTGAGATAGCAAAGAGCAGAATCTATCTTCTTGAATTCTTGGATAAGCATCCTCATTCACGAAACACTTACTTTATTAAAGTAAATTCTAAGGGTTGCAGGTTTAGACCTTCATTCACTATAAGCTATTCATGTGATTTATGCACCATTGGCGGAGTTTAATAGAAGCCAAATAGATTCTTCCTAACTGGTCAAAAAAGGGTGCTTCTTAGTGATCTTAATCACTGTAGGTTGACTTCAGATGCAGCCGAAACACTTGTTCATGTGTTTGTCTCCTCCCGACTCGACTTCACAAATGCTCTCCTTGCCGGTCTCCCTAGCTCCACCATGCACAGGATCAAGCTGAACCAAAACTCCCCCACCCACATACTCACCCGTGCTAAACTCAAAACCCCCATCACACCAGTTCTAGCCAGGATCCATTGGCTTCCTATTGCTGAACGGATCGATTTCAAGATCTGCACACTCATTTTCAAATCTCTTCATGCCCTGGCACCTACCTACTTCTCCCTACCTCTCCGACCTGCTTACCCCCAACCCACAGCCTGTTGCCTCTGCTTGACTGGCTCCAGCCTTATGTATGTCCTTGAGTCCCCCCGTTCCACCATTGGTAGCTGCATTTTCAGCCACTATGCTCCGAAAACTCTGGAACACTCTTCTTATATTCCTCCGCCTTGCCCGTTTCTTCCCCATCTTCATCTGAAGACCTACCTACGGTCACCTCATCAAGCTCCATCACTGACAAGAACTCTAGGATGCTACCCTGTGTGAGGGATGCTATATAACTGCAAGTTGTTGTTGTAGGCTATTGTAGATATCTCATGCAGAAGACCGGTAACATCCATCTCAATAGTTGCAGGAGGATTTATATTAAGCTCCTGACATGTACTATGTCAGGTACATTTGAATTACTCTGTGACAGACCTCTCACAGACGTACTGCACCCAGTACCTATCACTGATTAGACTTGACCCAACAAACACTCTTACTAACTGCAATTTTTCTCAGTTGGATGTGAGTCCAAACGTGGCAGCAAATTTGCATTACATTGTATATTGGACTTGTGTTCTCATTTTAAAGTTGACTTCTCTTTTCATGTAGTATTTGGGAAATGAAGGAGAGAACCTCAAATGATCTGTGAAATGTCTTGATACAGAGATGTAGCAGAAGAAGCAGTTGTGTTTGCTACAGTTGCCTATTATCTGAAAGTTTAGAAATCCTCTGTGCCTCACCTAGATGAGTTACATGAAAACAGAAATATGGCCTCAAACGTTATGGGCAAAAATCTTGAACTTTCCTTAAGAAGTATTTGTTGAAGTATCTGAGGTATACTCTTCAAGGGCACAAACTACTAAGACTTTGCATTTATTAGTTTGGCATTTCATTAAGTCTAAAATCTAGGAGTGAAACCTCTTGAAACATCTCCTTGGAGTTGAATCAGTGGCGTAACAAGATCCCGGGGAGCCCAGGTGCAAAATTCTAAAATTTTGTTTACCTTTATCATCTCTGTCTCCTTGTGTTCTCTCTCTCGCCGAGAGTGTGTGTGTGATGTGCCTATATCGAAATGGGAAGTGAGATGAAGGTTGGGGACCCAGCCCAATGGCACTTCTGAACCACTTGCACTATTGTAGTTACACCACTGAGTTGAATGACGTCTTGAAATTTTGGATGTATACTAGATAATTGGACTGCTTTTTTAAGGAGAACTTACTTTTACGACAGAGGATAACATCTGCCTATCTTTCATGCAGATGAGCTGATAAGGACCCTGAGTTGTGCACATGGACCTCCTTCTGAAAACTAGAACTACATCATATGGCCCCAGAGGAACTGCTTCCACATTATATTTAACTCTGTGGCAGAATTTCCAAAGTCAAATGGATTTCCTAATCTGTTAAAAAAATTACAAATTAGATCCTGCAGAGATTGCTCCCACTTCCCTTGAGAACAACTCCACCTTCCTGAGAAAGATTGCTTTCCCAGATATATTGACCACTATACTTTCCTGCCACATTCAGAACTGCAAACTGGCACTGTAGAATCGTAGTGTCCAAATAAATTAAGTATTTCAATGGTGTGTGTAAAATATTATATACGTCAACCTTCCCACTGCTGCACACAACTTTTTTTTAATATTGCCGATGTTCACATTCACACCCAGAACTTATCCGTATGTGGGACTCAGCTTTTGATCTGTACCGCTTGTCTCCATGTTCCTGTTCACCTACATCCAGTTCCTGTTCACCTACATCCACAGTTTAAATAATATTTTTCACTCAATCAGTGTCCATAAACAACTGCCTGCAAAAATATACAGTCAATTCACTATGCAGTATACTGTGAATCACTTTGAGACGTCTCGAAGACCTGATAAGGCACTATGTCAAAATGCAAGGATTATTATTAAATTCACTGCTCCTATCCTGGAGTTCACCCTCATTTGAATCCAGTGTCGATGCCGTGTGTGAGGACCAGTGGTTTAAAAGTTCACTTTCCAGACCACAAAGAATGTATGTGTTTATGCCCCATCAAGCAGCGCCATGAAGTTAAAATTAAGACTCTGTTGCCACATGAACCCAGCAAACACTGGACTTAAACTGGAATGACCATAAAGTGAAATCATATAGAGTGACTCCACTTCAAGAGTGAAATGTACCTTAGAATATGCACTTTTTTGAAAAAAATGGTACTTTGTGAACATTGCAAAATAGTTTGAATATTTACAAGATTGAAAAGGATAGAAATCAATTGCTTCAGTAAAAACGTTAAGGGTAACCTGCTCATTTTATTACGTCAGAGATATGATAGACAAGAGACATATCAGAGACATGATTACATCACTTGTGGATAGCAAAACAGGTGCAAAGAGCTTCAAGTTGTGTAAGAATGTGCTATTTTGAGGTAATAAAGTTTAAATAGCCTTGAACCATTTTTGTAATTAATATTCAGAACACAGAGATTGAAACTGTTGCACCCTTAGGCTAATGTCAAAATTCATTTGTCAATGTCATCATCATAACATCTATGAAAAGAGTATTTATCATTGAGATTAAAAGAAACTAAAGCTAGGCACGGTTTTAAACCTGTATCAGCACTAGAGACGCAAGATATTTTTTCAAACAGATGGTTCTAAAGATAAAACATGCCTCGAAGATTAAATTAGCTTTCATTATACCCTGCTAATATTTGTCTGTGTGCTTAAATATACAAGAAAAGGCAAAGAGTACATTCACTGCAGAGACAGAACTGAATACAGTAAATGGATCCTTGTTTTTAAATACCAATGTAAATTTTGTTATAAAATGTATGACAATCTGCTTTCACTGCGAGCTGATCAACAGTATCAATCTAAATGTAAGTTGTTGTTGCTCATATTAATTAAACAATGAAGTGTTTCTGCGGAACTTGAATAAATCAAGTCAGTGGTTAGGCAAATATAGATGGGTGAAAATTGCAGTATTCTTAAAAACAACCTGCATTTATATAGTACCCTTCACAAAGGGCAGCATCCTGGAGCACTTTAAACAAGGATAATATGTTAATTAACACATTGAATCCATTAAGAAACAATTTTCACCCCATAGAATGATAATTGGCTCTGAACGTAGAATGATACTTTTACCTTCATGTAATGTAATATGATGTCCTGGTACAGAATTCTGTAACTTGGGGAACTTTTATCAGCCCAGAGGTGCTTTAGGAATACTTTAGAATACTTTAAAGGAAACATATACTGTCTTAATCAACAACAACAGCAATCTATGCTTTGATTGTACCTTTGACAAAGTAATTCACAGAGACGAAATGGGAGCTTGGGCAAGATGGAAGTGAAAAATGAGGAAAGGGATAGGAGGGTGATGTCCAAAAGTGTGGTCAACAAAACAAAAATAAACGATTCACTGATCCTTTGCAAAGAAGGAGGTGTCCTTGGACACAGATAGCTGCCACTCAGCAGTGTCCCTAAGCCCGGTCCATGTCCTCATAGAAAGAAACAGCGGTGACTGGTAACTGTGACAGGAAGAAGCCTAATCGCTTCTTGTCTCATTTGTTTTCCAATTTCTTTTCAATTCAAACCCAATGTTCTTAATCCGTGGTTATTCAGATGTAGTTTGTGCTTTCTCCACAACCTCAGCTTCTGTTCAGTGCACTCCATCCTTCTTCAAACAATCTCTCCAGCTACAAACTGAAGTCAATTAACCTAATCAGCTATACACTATCAGTGACCACAAATGAGTGATGACACAGTGATGTGTTCTCCTGAGGAATACAGTGGAGATAGAAAAATTTTCATCACCAACAACAACAAAATTACATTTGTGTAGCGTCTTTCACGTCAGGAGGATGTCCCAAGGCCACTACCAATGATTGGCTGCTCCCGCTGGCTCTATAATTGTCAAGTGCAAAAGTTGGGCAAGGCTCTCAATTCTAGTTTCGGCCACAAAATACACAGTCAATTCACTTTACAGTTTAGTCTTCAGACATCTCGAAGACGTGATAAGGCGCTATATCAAATGCAAGGATTATTATTATAAAAGGATCCTCCCAGGCAAAATTGCTCATTCACTTGTTGACTACTTGTGGGACATTGCTGTGCAAAATTAGTGGCTGTCTTTGTCTACCAAATGCACAATCACTACACTTTATAGTAAATCCTGTGAAATGCTTTGAGAAGTCCTACTGATGTAAAAAGCACTATATCAAATATAGGGTTGTTGTTTTTATTATTGTTGTAAGGTTGTATCAATAAATGAGAAATTGAGATTTTATTTAGACAGTTGGAATAAGTTCTGTTGTGTGGGAAGATCTAGGTCAACCTTGATCCAGAAAACTCACTTTATGCCATTGTACTCAGTCATGATGGAAAATTCTTACAGCAGCACATCTTATCTGGTGAAGTATTGTGCTGTACAGGGCCAAATTTTCACCTAATCTTACTATGTCAAATGTGAGGATTATTACTTTACCAAATAGCAACATTCTTCAAGAGCAAAAGTCAGAAAATATGAAATCATAAACACTACTTAGTCTATTTACAATATTGACAGCTCCTTATTCTTGTGTTGATCACCGCACTGAATCCCAGTTAATAATAAGAAGAAGAATCCTCGCATTTGATATAGACCTCACGACATCTGCACACAGCAGTGTACCACAAACAGTCATGGATTGAATGACCACATTATTATTATTTTTAAAATAGATTATTACCCCTGGAAAAGCGATCCACCAATTGAAAAATAACCGAGTTCCTACTTACTGCTAGGTAAACAGAGGCACGTGAGTAAGAAAACTTGACGAACATTTCGCCCTGCTGGGAATCAAACTCAGGTCCTCTCGTTTGCAAGGCGAGTGCTCTAACCACTGAACTACAGGACTTCATAATGTGCATTGTATTAAGGAAACTAAATCAGCACCTGAACAGAAATTACGTTAAGGGAATTGGGGAAAGAGCTTGAAAGAACTTACAGAAAAATAGCTTCAACCTTAAGAATGTATTTAAGAATCTGCAAGCTACAAAATACTAAAATAAAAATGCTCAAGCAATTTGAGCTGGCCTCCTGGTGTGAAAAGTGCTATATAAATGTAAATGTTATTGTACTATTGCTAAGGAAATAGGGTGAATTTAGACAGGTAGAATTTCTAATGCAGAAAGTGCCATGACTATTATTATTCCCAAATCCCTTTCCAACAATCATACTGTGCACAGTCATTCACTCCACAGTAACAGGAAGTGTGTGAAAATATACTGACAAATAAATACAGATATGGAAGACGTGTAAAATAGTGCACAGGACAGCATGCATTAAAAGTGACATGTGATGAAAATACAGCAAGGCATTTTGCAATAAAATTAAACTCTTATTCAAAGCCAGATCTCAGATAAATTAACACTGAAATATATGAATGAGGGGATATCTTTCAAAACATCATGCGTGTTTCCCCACTTTATTAAATCATAGGCAACCTATTATTTCTCTACCTGTACCCTTAATACCCAGACTTTGCAAGCATCTGTCTATCTCCCTTTTAAACATAATAATAATAATAATAATCCTTGCATTTGAAATAGCGCTTTTCACGTCTTCTAGACCTCCCAAAGTGCTTCACAGAATATGCTGTAAAGTGAATTGACTGTATATTTGTGGGTGAAACGCGGCAGCCAATTGCGCACAGCAGTGTCCCACAAACAGCTGTGGATTAAAAATAACCAATTTATTATTGTTTTGTTTTGGAGGGATTATTATTAGGCATGTGGAGTAAGGAAACTTGCCCAAGGTTTCTGCCTGGAGTTGAACCCAGGTGTCTCGCTTGCAAGGCTTGTGCTCTAACTACTGAGCCACAGGACTCCACAGTTACTGCTGTGGAGTCCTGTAGCTACACAGTTACAACATCCCAATTACTGCTGCTTGGACAGTTTTCTGGACAGTGCCATCCACATTCTCACAATCCACTGTGTGAAGAAATGTTTTCTGATCTCACTTCTAAATGTCCTAGCTCCAATTTTAAGATGTCCTTTGTTTTAGATTCCTCCACCAGAGTGAAGAATTATTCACTATCTAGCTTGTCAAGCCCTTCATTATTTGAAACACCTCGATCAGATACACTCATATACACTGGCATCAAAGGATGTAAAGCCTACTGAGAAGGTTTTTAGCTGCTTGTGTTGAGAGTGATAACGGCTGCTTTGTGAGTGAGATTGGCAACGTAAGACTCATCAGTGCAATGGGCAGCAAGTACTTCATCTTGGTTAGAATGAAAACCAAACCAAATCAAAATGCTCCATTGAATGAATTATGGCTTGTGCCACATCATCACTGTGTAGTACCTTTATTAAGGACAGCTGAAGAGACATCCGGACCATACATTTGTCCCAACTGCGAGATGCTGAAGGGTTGTCAAGAATCATTGCTAGGATCAAAGTAAGTGGTGAGAGAAGAAAGTTGACTTAGGCTCAGATCCTGTAAAGGATGAATAATGTGCGTATTATTTTAAAACTGTATTTAACCTTGGTATTTCAGAATATCCACCTTAAACATCATGCTGTAAATGCACTGTTTTTTTTAAATGTTAAGTATGGCATTCACCTTTGTACATGTTAAGCTAGGTTTACGATATTCTTCACTCTGTTATAGTACCTTCAGACCACTGAGAATGTAATGACTGTTACTGTTCCCAGCCATAATATTTCACTGAAGGGTTAATTAATCAACCTGAAGATTTATATTTATTGAAATCTTTAGTAAGTCATTTAATTCAATTTCTTCTCGCAAACCTATCAGTACTGGAGTCAAAATGGTAGAAAGAGACAAATGGCAGTGAATGTCATTCCATTAATGTCATGCCAAATGGCATCAATGGTAATAAATTATTTTGGCAGCATTGCTCTTTCTTTATGCAGACATTGTCCACTACTGTCTTGCAAGCGCAGTATGAAACAATACTTTGCACTGAATGCAGCTGAGAACTTACCCTCCTTGGGGGTGAGATAAGTGGTGTCTCCTTGGAAATGAACTAGCTCCAAGGTGATATATTTGGCAATGGAATGTCAGAATTGAGCCCACCCTCTGTGGCAGTCTTGGTTGTCCAATTCCTGAGCCAAATTGGTCCGCAGTACTCCAGGACACTGCTAATAACAGCATAGTTTGGCTCATTGGCAGGACATGGAAGGGCAAACCAATCACTGGGGGAAGCAACTCTTCCAACTCAGCTCCTATTAATACTGCAAGCCAAAGCCCTAATGGGTGGGATGGTCCTTGCTGGACATGCATCAGAAAGACTTGTCAAGCGGTGCTGTCAATTTGCAGCTGTTCAGTTTTAGCTGGTTAGACTCCAGCAGTATCCCAATACCCACTTTTGGGTCCCCAAGCCTTGGTTCTTGCCAACCTTTGCCAAATATTTTCCAGAATTTGGTAAGTAGGATGTGTCCCTCCAAAGAGAAAGAGTATACATTGCCTTCCAATAAATATCACTGGAATTTCCATGTGTCGGTGGGATTCATGGAACTCTCAAGTTTGGTTTTGGATACTCTTAAACGTGGTGATGGGTTTCAGCAAGTGTCAGACACCCATGCTGACCAAAAAAATGCAGCTGAGAAATGTGTTCCCTTGGCAGCATTGCTTTAACCCACAGATTTAGTCATTGTGTCCGCTGGAGATGAATCCACTGTTGAAAATGTATCACTTCCCAATACTATGCCTTTGGCCATTCAATTTTTCAAAAATTTCCACAGGTGAGAATGGTTTGAGATCCCAATGCATCCCTGAAGCCACACAGCCTCCTGGAGTTTGTGTTTGTAAACTAGCTTTCCTATCATCCCTAGTGCTTGTTTACTGGTTCAGCCAGAATCCTAGAAAAATATTTTTCTAGGCACATGGATACAGACTATTTATTTGATGTATTTGTGCTTTTTCTTAAAAGTAAAATTATACACAGTTAAGATTATCATGGTCTCTCAGAAGAAAATGAAAAACAACTTGAGTTAGCTTTGTTATAAGGTCTATAATGGTTAGTTAGTCAGTTAACTAAAACTACAATATTCAGGAGATTTTAACATTTCTATGTTCCCATGAAGCTAGGCAGGAATTGTGTTTGTGTAATAGTTCATATGAAAACAAATCAAACAGAATAGGCAGTATTTTAAAGTGAGTACGTTCAGCATACAAACAACAACAAGATTCCATTTATAAAGCGCCTTTCACATCAGGAGGACGTCCCAAGGCGCTGCACAGTTGGGTCATGACCCGAGCAGGGGGGAAATGGTCAGGGTGAGGGGAGGGAAGGGAGGGAGGGAGGAGGAGGGAGGGAGGAGGGGGGGAAATGGTCAGGGTGAGGGGAGGGAAGGGAGGGAGCGAGGAAGGGGAAGAGAGTCGAGAGGGGAGCTGAAGGCACGGTCAAAGAGAAAGGTTTTGAGACCGGCCTTGAAGGAGGAGAGGGAGGAAGCGGCGAAGGCACTGGGGGATAGAGTTCCAGAGCCTGGGGGCTGAGAGGCTGAAGGCCCAACCACCGATGGTAGGGCGATTGGGGCGGGGGACGTGGAGCAGACTGGAGCCGGAGGAACGGAGGGTACGGGCAGGTCGGTAGGGGGATAGTAGGTTGGAGAGGTAGGAGGGAGCAAGGCCGTGAATGGCCTTCACAACACATCAGAAAGCAGCACAAAAGTTTAGTCTGTCAGACGTGACAGAATAGAGAAATGGGGTGAAGGAAGAAAAATAATGCGAGACATTAAACCAGGAAATTTAGTTTAAATTGTACTTGCAATTTTGTTGACAATCATACACTGCATGGAATCTGCAAACAACATTTCTGACAGAAGTGGTTGGTGAATATATGGTTAATACAAGTTTTAAAAAAAATTAAATCGCCTGATTGAAATTACTGACTGACTACAATGTAATGTAAAAATACCACAAATGTACTCAACATTCACTCCACCTCAGTCTTTTGTTGTTGCCAACTGAGCTCAAGCTGTGAAAAGAGGAGGGTTCCACACAGCCGGGAGGGTCAAAGTAAGTCATACTTAACAAGGATTTGAGCAAAATAGGGTCCATTCTGATGCCTGGCATCTTCTGCTCGTAACAAATGGAAAATGGTGGAAATCCTACATTCAATAAAATCAGTTTGTATGTAGTATTCAGCAAGAGACAACTTAGGTTGCACACAAGCTCATAAAACTGTACTGACTTCCAACTGGTCTGCTTATAGCCCCTCCACATATTCATTCCTGAGAGATTTTAAAGAAAATGTTGATTTTGCTTCTTTTAATAAAAAATAGCATTGATTCAGAATTACTTCATTCGAAAATACACAGTTGTGACATATTATTGTGTACGTAATAAAAGGAGTCTGCAATGAATGAAGATGCACATAAAGTGCAATGTGTTGTAAACTCAGAAGTAACTACAAGCTCTTTAAAAGCTAATGTACACTGCACTCTAAGCTTACTTTGTGTTGAAGACAAACTGTATTGAGTATGATCCCTTCTCAGATTCCCATCTTTCATAAAATAGTCCTTTGAGAAGTCAGTCAAAGGGACATCTTCTCCTTATACTGCTCTGTTTATTCTGCAGCTTTCTTGTCGATTTGAAAATGAAAATGGTAGTAAATCATGCTAAAACCAGAGTATAAATCCTCTTTTAGATTTGCAATCACAAGGAAACTGCACTGGAGACCACCTGCCAAACCTCCCGCATGAAGATGGTTCCATCAAGAAATCAATTCACAGAACTCTGCAGTGCAAATACAGTCGATGTAAATCAATTTGCTCTCCAGGTTTAAAATGGCCCCCCAAAAAATGCATTGGACTCTGAAGCTTTTTAAAGTTGCCAAAGAACTGCTTGTAGAACCGGCTTCACAATTTTATTAAAAAACTGGCACTCAAGGTTGTTAAGTGGAATTCTGCACTTGCCAAGTCAAGTGCTTTGGGAAGTTATAGTAAGGTGCCATACAGTATAAATGTCAATTTCTATTGTATACACAAGTCCAGCTCTCCTCAGTTCCTCGCTTATGCCTGTATATCCGTGTATATATATATATATATATATATGCCTGTACTCAGCATGTGTTTAATAAGCAACAAAAGAAAAAATACATAGATGCTAGAAGCTTTTATTTTCATTAGTTTCTGACATCTAATCTTGTTTTTTTAAAAAATAAATAGTCCCTTTAAAGGATTAAGGGGTAATGTTATATAAAGGTCTGCTGATGTACATATTCAATATTTGCCAGTATTAGATTACAGATGAGGTAGACCACAGAAAACATTGCTTTGATTACTCTGTGGTGCTTGGCCTCCTCTCTCCACTTGCCTGGCTCCAGCCTTTCGGTGTTATTTGAGACACTTCTTGCAATCTTGGCATCCTGTATAGCCAGTTGCTTATTACTTAATTGATTCCCTGAGCTAATGCACCATAGAGCTAAATAAGATTCCCAGATGTAGGCACAGGTGTGTTCAGAAAGAGAGGGCACTTCGGGCCATTAATTTCCTCCACTGTGTCAAATGTGTTGGCTACACGACAGTATTTCAAATCTACCATCACAGATCAATGGACCATACACAGTGTAATCATTCAGAAACCCGAGCACTTGTTTCATCTTAACACCCTCGGTAAAGAGGTGAAGAAATATTGTGAGGTTCGTTAACTGAACGTTTTGATCCAAATGTTTCCTAATTTTAGCAAAATGATTGCAACTGGATATCATCTGTAACATTTTGGTGCAGGAAAAACATTTCAGCAGACTCTGTCGTCTTATTTTTAAATTTGCTGTAACATTTCTTTAAATTCATCAACAGAGCTCCTCTTTTAATCAGGTTTCTAATAATTTTTACTAAATAACAGATCATTTATTTCTATATTTTTTCTAGGGTTGAACTTTACGCTCATTACAATACAATTTACACTTATGTAGCGCTTTTCACATTGGAACGATGTCTCAAAGCGCTTGAAATTATCAACAATGTTAATACATCAAAGGTCACAATTTTCACTCCACTGATAAATGTCTCTATGGAATTGGTTGTGACTGAACTAATTCATATCACAGACAACCATTTCACCCAGATTCAAGACTGTGTATAACTGACTGTACCACCCAGTTTCCTCTATTGTTTTATATTGTTAATTTAGCCAAGAGATGGTGAACAGTAACATATCCAGCCACAATGGCTTTGGAGGCAGAAGACTTTTAGACCATCTATAAAACATGGCTATGTGAGTACTGAAATGAAATGGAACTAATTAATAATAATAATAATACTGGCATTTGATATAGCTCCTTATCACATCTTCGAGACGTCTCAAAGCGCTTCACAGAATATGCTGGGGTAATGCTGCATTGTCAGAGACACTGGCCTTCAGATGAGACGTTAAATTGGTCTTTTCAAGAACTTTGGAAAACTGGCTTCCAAATTTAGACTGAATTTACTCTTTCAAATTTGAAATCAGTGGTCTTAAGGTTAGGAGCATGTGAAATTTGGGCCTGACTTCAGTGCAGAAACTGTCTCTTTTAATTCTCTGACCACGCAAGCACTTTGAAAATCAAAGAACAATGGCATATAGATTTTTATTAGATTGCTTTTGACATAAAACCACATCAGCCCAGCAAAATATTCCTTTTGCTTTAGTGAACAGAACTTAGTTGAATGGATCATTAAATGTATCATTAAACAAAATGTTAAATTGCACATCAATTATAAATGTAATAATTATTTCCTTTGAACTGAGAACCCAGAGCCGTATAATTATAGTTATTGTCAGTTTCCAAGGTTGGTTTTAATATCTTGAAGGCTACAGTGTCATTTTCATAGAACGTATACTAACCTGCAGTGAAACGAGAATGCATCACAAGATATTCTGCCCCTATTATTGTTTCATTCCTGCCCACTCTTTCTTCATTCTGATCAGAGCCATACAAATAACGCATTAATCTATAGCTGTGATGTCTTCAGTTTGGAATGACTGACCAGGAGTTGTTAATTCTTGTTGTAGGTATTTGGACTGAAGAGGAAATTCTTAAATGTTCCAAAGGAATTGATTTAGAAGACTGGAACAATTTTCTCAAATGTCTTTCACCTAAAGCAGAACAATAGAACACAAACATTTTACCTAGAATGGTGTAATAAATCATATTGATCTTTATAAATCATTATCCATGTGGTTTATTTCGCAATGAAAGGCTTCCCTCAAATTAAATCAAATCACTTTAGCTCCTTATTCCTCAAATCATGTTCTGTCCAATGTTCCAGGATATAAAATGCTGGACCATTCATTTTGTTTTATACATATATTTGGGAACAAATTCTCTGAGTTACAACATCCTATTTCTAAATTTTGATCTTATTTTACTCTGGATGATTTGCTGGAATATTCATAATTATCTGCCTATCTGTCAAATGGACAGGAACAAGTTACCTTTTTTTTGGAGTCCTGTAGCTCACTGGTTAGAGCACTCGCTTTGCAAGTGAGAGACCTGAGTTCAATTCCAGGCAGGGCAAAACCTTGGGCAAGTTTCCTTACTCCTAATAATAATCCCTCCAAAAACCCCAAAACAATAATAAATTGGTCATTTTCAATCTACGACTGTTTGTGGGACATTGCTGTGCGCAATTGGCTGCCGCGTTCGCCCACAAATATACAGTCAATTCACTTTACAGTGTGTTCTGTAAAGCACTTTGGGACGTCCTCCCGACTTGAAAAGCGCTATATCAAATGCAAGGATTATTATTATTATTATTATTATTACTGCAATGCAGTGTAATAAACAATGTAGTTTACCCCTTGCTCATCCTAAAATCCGTGGGATTGTGCAACATCTTGAGGCTGAGACAAAGATTGCACTTATATTATGTTCGTTATTAATGTCTATTTTAATTATTTTGTTTGTTTAATCTTCCCCTTTTCAATTGTCTCTTCATTGGCTTTTGCATTCCATGACATTACAACATTACAATTTTTAACTCACAATTACAATTTACAATTACAATTTTACAAAAAAAATTCTAGTGAGGGTATTCCAGATTTTATTGCCCCCTTAAGCACAACTTGAATTTATCAGAGAGGATCTTAAGTGGGCTCTGTTGTATGTTTTCTAGTTCTACGGGATAGTTATATGAGCACAATAACATTGAACAAGAAATATTGAAAGACTGACAAGCAAACGAACAATGTGCTTAAACCAGTCTGCATCACTTTTCACATTTACATTCTTTATTCTTGCTTTTTAATGAAACTCACCAAATTCCTAAAGCCAGCCCAGGGCACTTTTTTTTCCTGTCCATTTTAAAGTGTTCACTTTGCCAGGACTGTTTGAAGGGACTGGATGCTGACTGCACAGAATTTATTTCATTTTCTAAAAAAGAAATAGATTTCCTTGTAGGACAGGCAAGATAGTTCATGATTTGCATGGAGGTCTCCACATCAAAAGTAGTGGGTGCACTCTCTCAAATATTAATGAGAATCTCATCTCAAGTATCCTGTTGGCTTTTTGCCATGCTGTATCAAAGGAAGGGAAGAGTTGGATTTGCATGAGGATCTTCGCAGCAGTCACTGTTAATAATGTCTTTCCACTTATAGTCTCAATCTTAGACTGATTTTATACAGAATAGCAATGGTACCGCAATGTCTTGTATTACATATATTTATAAGACCTGTGGGTCCATTTATTCACTGTGCAGGAGTGTTGCTTTGTTGGGTAAAAAACAGCAAGGAGCCAGGGGTTAAGCAGTTCAAAGGATGCCACAGTTGGAGGAATGATTGATTTTGGAAAGGAATGCAATTATAAAGCCTGATGATTTTTTGTGCTTTAACAATAATAATATAATAATAATCCTTGCATTTGATATAGCACTTTTCACATCTTCTCAACATCTGTAAAGTGAATTAACTGTATATTTATGGCAAAACACGCCAGCCAATTACACACAGTAGTGTCCCACAAATGGTCATGTATTGAGTGACCAAATTATCATTTTTTTTCTTGAGGGATTATTATCCCTGGAAAAGCGATCCACCAAGTGATTAACAACCGGGTTCCTACTTACTGCTAGGTAAACAGAGGCATGTGGAGGAGGGAAATTGGCCAACATTTCGCCCTGTCAGGAATTGAACTCAGGTCTCTCTCTTGCAAGGCGAGTGCTCTTAACCACTGAGCTACTGGACTACAAATGGCAAGCTATATGGTTTTAGCTGGATAAACTCCAGCAGTTACCCCAACGCACACTCTGGGGTCCCCAAGCCTAGGCTCACACCAACCTGAGCCTAATACTTTCTGGAATTAGGTAAGCAGGATGTGTTCCTCCAGGGAGAGAGTGCGCATTCCATTCCATTCCAACAATCAATCTCTGGGATTTCCATGTGTAGGTGGGATGCATGAAATTCTCAGTTTGGTTTGGATACTCGAGCATGGTGATGAGTTTCCAATTGTGTCAGACACCCAACTGACCAAAAAAAATCACTTCCTACATTTGATACTTGACAAACTTGCCCTTCCAATGAATATTGAAGTAGATTGATTATTCCCTCGATGTCAGATTTTAGGAACTTAAGAACAACAACTTGCATTTATATAGCGCCCCTCTAGCAATGTATCATCCCAGAGCGCTTAACGGAGCTAAAATATGACACTGCCTCCCCACACACCCTCACAGTTCACATTTAAGGAGTGTCTCCCCACAAAAAAATAGCCATACTTACATTTGATATTAAAAGATGCTTCGGCTGTTCGAGCCTTCTCTACAGTGACCGTGTTCTGCACTATGCACTGAAAGCCACCACTTTTAATAATAAGTAAAAAAAATACTTTTTTATGAGTTCCCTTTCTAATTTTATCCATTGGGTCTGAAGACTTATGACTGGAATAAGGTATATGCATCATTTACATGACACTTTGGAACTGAAAATCATTGGAAATATGTAACTGTTTTGCCTCAGTCACACATGGCTATTTGAAGACTGTTTATTTTGGGAAGTGATCTGATTTTTTTTATACTTCAGTTTGATGAGTTTGTCACAAATCAAATCAACTCTTTCCATATTCAATGAAATGGTAAGAAATAAATTACTCAGCTTGAATATTTCACCTCAGCATCTTTTCATTCCGGGAAAGGGTGAGGGGGACTTTAACTATGAACATGAATCTGTACACATCAAAATGTCAGTTCAGATATTTGACTGAAAAATTTGCTCTATTAATAGAGGAAAACTGGGGCATAAAGATCTTGGTACCAGCACAATGTCTCAACCAGAAAGCAAGAGATGCAACGTACTGTGTAGGAAAGTATGGGACCTGGGAGGTGTTGAAGAAGATGTCTTGAACAGAAATGTTTATAGACAGCAATTCCATAATTGGCTTCTAAGCCAGATAGCTACGTGTCACTCAGCTTTGTTCACTTTGCCCAGAGCTGTAAATTACTGATTTTAATGCAAGAATACCAGATATAACATAATCTAAATGGATGTGAAACATTGCAATGATTAGCAACATGCACCAACATAAATATATATTAAGTAATAATGCAGTTACTTTATCTAGGAACTTATCAGTGGATAATGGCCTGCCTGCAAAATCAGCAGGTTCTCTGCTATTGATTCACGATCCAGGGGTCTAAGTGTGCTTAATTGGGGTTATATTGTATTGATCTGTCTCAAACTGTTTCAGGGTTATCATGTTTCTGTGCCAGGAAGCAAGCAGTAACTTTGCTTGGCCCATTGATCAGACACTCACTGAAATGACTCATGGCTTGCTGAACACTGTGTAATTTGTAGTGTCGTGATTACCTGGTTCAACGGCTAACAATCCCTACAGCCACTTAATTTTTTTTTAAAAAATCATTCAAAAAGCAAACACTTTTTGGTGATAAAAATCATTTAAAATAAAATTTTAAAAAAGGACAATAATTTGGTCCCTCATTCTATGCCTGTTTGTGGAACACTTCTGTGTGCAATTGACTGCCACGTTTCGCCCACAATATATACAGTCAATTCACTTTAGAGTGTATTCTGCAAAGTGCTTTGAGACATCTCAACGACCTGCTAAGATGCTGTATCAAAATGCAAGGATTATTATTATCTACTAAACAAAATTTTATTATTTTTCTATTACCAAACTAAAAAGCTTGGAGAAATAAATAAATAGGAGAAAAGAAATAATAGCTCAATGCTATTGCTCTGCATCTTGCCTGTAGTCAGACAATGATGCAGATATGAATGTGCCTGAGTAAAATGTTTGGGGTTGGGGGGGAGTGAGGTGTTGCATGAAAGGGAGATTATCAATTAAAATAAATGCAGCAGAAACGTAGACTGTAATGCACAAATTAATGGAATACTTAGATAAGTAAGAATTATTATTGTAACAAAAATCATCAGTAGGGTTAAACTAAGCTGTCTCCTGACCATTTAAACCCAGCTCACATTCCCTATTAGTAGGTGAATAATCCAACTGTTACTAAATTCTGCTTCACAATGATAGGAAGAGTTGAGATCGAAGGATCAAAAAGCCACGCTGCTGTGAATGCATCGCTGACGAAAGCCAGTTATCGCTGGAGTAACCTTTCTCACTATAATAATAATAATAATAATCCTTGTATTTGATATAGCGCTTTTCACATCTTCTAGACGTCTCAAAGCGCTTCACAGAATATGCTGTAAAGTGAATTGACTGTATATTTGTGGGCAAAACATTGCATCCAATTGCGCACAGCAGTATCCTACAAACAGTCGTGGATTGAATATGACCAATTTATTATTGTTTTGTTTTTTGGAGGAACTATTAAGTAAGAAAACTTGCCCAAGGTTTCACCCTCCCTGCTTGTTTGTCAAGTTGCTGAAATTAACAAAATTCCTCAGACTTTGGGGTCAAAACTTCAGTTGACTGGACGAAAGAGGTCTGGACAGTATTGTCAGATTTTGCTTTTGTTTCAAACTGTTAATGAGTGTGAGGGAATAGGAGGGAATGAGAACAGAACCACTAGTGTGTGTGCCTTCCATGTAGGAGAAGGATTAGGTCAATAGTTTCCCCCCCCACACACACACACACAACCACACATACACCTCTACTCACCCAAGGAAGCCAGTTCCTCTATCTTTGATGGTGCTGGACAATGCTGCCAGTGCTCCCAAACAGACTGCTCCTGAATTCTTAAATTCAATCTAAAATTGGATGTTGGTCTTTTTAAGAAATACAGAAAATTGGCTTCTAAATCAGGACTGAATTTAAGAATTTTCCACAATTCTACACAATTTTTTATTTCAAGGCACAGACTTGAAATAAAAAATTGTGCAGAATTGTGGAAAATTCTGTGGCCTCCTTCTGTGCCGTAACATTCTATGAAGACAAACTCCTCCCAATTTCAAGGTGTAATATCAGGCCTCTTACATTTTGCCCAATTCCACATAAATCACTTGCTGATGAAGTTGTGAAATTCTACGAAATTCCCTTTGACCTTAGATTTTTGTTCAGTTGTTATTTCTCTTTCTACCATGTTCTTCGTTCCACTTTGATTTTTGATCCTTCTTGATCTTTTTTTCATCTTCATCTCTGCAACTCTTTCTTCCCATCATTGCTTGCTACATCTCTTTTGATCTCCCATTCTTTGTCAGCTACTTACTGTTCAGAACTATGCCTCTATTTGTTCTTCTGCTATCTTTACAATCTTACTCATTTTTGCTTTCTCACAGGTCTATTTTCTTCAGTCTGGCTCATTTGTCTTTATTTGTTCACATAAGAACTTTTAGGAAAAGGTCAAGAGATCCTGTGCTTTCCTGATTATGAACACCAGCCTCCCACCTTCCCAACACATTCTTTGAATGCTCCCTCTCTAAATGCGCATTTAGTCACCCCCAACTCATTTATACTACACATTTCACNTTTTTTTCACTGATTACTTATCCACAAGTTTATTACTCTTTGAATAATACATTTCAACTTAATTCCCCTCCTTAATACTTAGATTTTTCATTACATTCTATGGTATTTGAATTCTTTCTTACAACAAACAGTTTGCCTGGATCATAAGAACATAAAAAATGCTAGACAAAAAAAACAAGGTCCATCTAGTTTGCCTTCCACCTTTCTGGCAGTCACATGCAATATGTCCCGAACTACCTTTGTACTATATCCTATAATTTTATTTTGTAATCAGTTTTGCCAATTCCCTACATAATTGTAACAACTTCAATGGGACAGTTCAAAATTTATATTCAAACGAACAGTTGGCATCCTCGTTACCTGTTATTCCTAATTTACATTCCTAAAATCTGGTATAATCTCAGTTATTCATTTATAATAATAATAATAATCCTTGCATTTGATATAGCGCTTTTCACATCGGGAGGATGTCCCAAAGTGCTTCACAGAACACACTGTAAAGTGAATTGACTGTATATTTGTGGGCAAACGCGGCAGCCAATTGCGCACAGCAATGTCCCACAAACAGTCGTAGATTGAAAATGACCAATTTATTATTGTTTTTGGTTTTGGAGGGATTATTATTAGGCGTGTGGAGTAAGGAAACTTGCCCAAGGTTTCGCCCTGTCTGGAATTGAACTCAGGTCTCTCGCTTGCAAAGCGAGTGCTGTAACCACTGAGCTACAGGACTCCACCTTTGTACCTTCCCTAACATCTTCCTAAAGTAGTATTTTATGCAGTCTTGTACCTCTCTGCAAATGAAACCCTTGCCTTGTTTTTCTTTTTTATTGGAACCATCTACCCTCCTTAGCTAATGGTTTAATAGGTTTATCCATAATAGTGGCTCAAATTGATTTGCAGAAGTTGAATGGGCAAGGTAGATGGGCCAATCTTACGATGAATTTCAACTGAAATGAAATACAGTAAAATAGATATATCGTGAAAAATATATTTCTGTGCAGAAACATAATGGGGAAGTTGTGTAGAAACAAAAAGAAGCACCCACGGTTGATTTTCTAGCAAGGTATTCTATTTTCCTGAGAGGAACTCATCCTTCTCCCAAGTGTCTTCATATTAAATGGGTGAATGTAGCTGAAGAAAAATTGAATTATGAGCTCATGCCACCAAGATCTATAAAATTAGTAAGTTATCCCTCATCTGCAATTTATTAAAAGTCAGGAAAAAGTTGCAAAGTGGATGAGAGTGAACCCTTTCCAGCATAAACATTAATTCAATTGAGGAACACTTGAAATGATGTCTTTTGTGTTAAAAATCAACAACAACAACAACAACTTGGATTCATATAGTGCCCTCCACACCGGACGGCGTCTCAGAGCGCTTCACAGTTACGGATCCCGGGGCCGAGCCGGGGGGGGAGGAAGGTGACCAAAGGCGCAGTTGAAAAGAAAGGTCTTCAGCAGAGACGTGAAAATAGGAAGAGAGGGGGCGAGGCGAAGGGAGTGAGGAAGGGAGTTCCAGAGCCTCGGGGCATAGTGGCTAAAGGCACGGCCGCCGATGGTGGAACGGAGGACTTGGGGGAAAAGGAGGAGGCCAGACCTGGTGGAGTTAAGGCAACGGGCACGGTTTTGAGGATAGAGGAGATCACAGAGGTAGGAGGGTGCAGATGAGTGGAGGGATTTGAAGACAAGGGTGAGAATCCGGAATTCGATCCTCTCTGGGACAGGCAGCCAGTGCAGTCTGGCAAGGACTGGGGTGATCGGGGAGCGGAGTTTGGTGCGGGTAAGAATGTTGGTGGCAGAGTTTTGCATGACCTGGATTTTTTGAATGGTAGTGGAGGGGAGACAGGCGAGGAGGGCATTTGAATAGTCCAGCCAAGAGGTGACAAAGGCATGGACCAGGGTTTCAGCGGCTTTTGGAGTGAGGTATTGGCGGAGATGGGTGAATCATCGGAGGTGGAAGAAAGCAGTGGTGGTGAGGGACTGGATGTGGGGGATGAAGGATAATTGGGGATCGAACCTGATGCCTAGGTTGCGTCCAGGTTCGGAGAGTTTTAGTGGGAGGTCGGGTAGATGGAGGAGGTGAGAACCTTGTGATTTTAGATGTTGACAAGAGCCAAATAGTATGGCTTCCATCTTTTCAACTTTCAGCTGAAGGAAATTTGCACTCATCCAGCCCCTGGGGTCTGACAGGCAGGCTGACAGAACATCAGGGGACTAGGGGTCGCAAAGAGAGGTGGAAAAATAGAGGTGGGTGTCATCCACATACGTGGAAATGTACCCCATGTCTGCAGAAGACATCCCCAAGAGGAAGCACGTAGATCAGAAAGAGGAGGGGCCCAAGGATGGATCCTTGGGGTACCCCACAGGTAACCGGGTGAGAGCGGGAGGAGAACCGTTTGTGCAGATGTACTGCTGGCGGTTTGTGAGGTAGGATTCAAAGCAGGCGAGCGCAGTCCCACCGAGGTGGATAACGGAGGAAAGGCGGTGGAGGAGGGTGGCGTGATCGACTGTGTTGAAAGTGGCGGAGAGGAGGACAAGAAGGCAGAGGGAGCCCTGGTCACAGATAGAGAGGCACATCATCGTATGCATGAGAGAAAAGATTAAAGATAACAGCAAAAATAATGCCTGAAAACAATTTTGTAGGAAAATAAAGTGAACAATACAGTTCAGGTAGAGGATGTAGTAATGTATCTTGAAGAATCTGTTATTATAATTTCAATAAGCATACCTATTTTGCCTTCATAAAATAATACTGGAACTTCATTACTCTAAATACATTGACACACCACCTTTTACCACATAAAAGTCGATGGAAAAAGGTTTTATTGATATGCTGAGATGAGAACAGGAATTTCGATTGACCACAGAGGTTAAACTGGAACTGGAGTTTATGGTAGCGATAAAATATTACACTGACTCTGTTTAAATTAGCAGTACTGGATAGTAACGGGACACATATCAGATAGGAGTAGTAAAAGTTTTACCCACTGTTAAGAATTTCATTGTAAGTAAGGTGTCAGCATTTATGAAGATAAATTTAAGTTCCCGCAAGGTCTAAGGTGAATAGCAATGATTGATTTTCTGCAAGCTGATCAATAGGTTATCGGCAGATCTGGATCTAAGTGACAAAACAAAGAGCAAAAATCAATTGGAAGAGGCCAAAGACCAAATCAAGGATGGAAAATCTTAGTAATGCATTCAGTGGATGTTTTACTCACTCTGACGGAAATAGCAAGATTTCAAATGCCTTGGTGTCCTTTTATTGAGTACATTAGGGGATAAGCTAGGTATGTCCGATGAATGTTAATGTTTCCTTTTATTTAAATTAGTTCAAATTCACCTTGAAAGTCATGAAGATCCACATTTGCAGTGAGATGTGTTCTTCATGCACAAAGTGAACCAGCTGTGTATTTCAGCTGGAGCTTTCCGATTTCATTTCCTGCACTTGATGATATTTGCTCTTCTGTATGTTTGCACATATAGGAAAATGACACTGTTAAGAAAGAGTTAATAGTGTGTAAAAGGGAACAAAATGTGGTAAACTCAACAGAGCTTGAAAATGGGATTTCTCCAGGTGCACCAGTGCCTGGAAAATGGTAATGTTTGAACTCAATCCAAACTGGAAGCAGTTTAGATCAGTAACAGAATGTAAGAAAATCAGAGGTAAAAGATCATTTTTGGCACCGAAGCTCATCCCTTCAGTACATTAACTTTCTCATCATATAGTATCTAATCGCATTTCTTATAACACCAATGATTCTGCCTGTAAATTACCTTACATAACCAATTGCTCCAAACATTTCTCATTATTTGTGGAATACCGACTTACCTCAACATTAAAAATGAACAAGAACTGATAATTATTATGAGTGAGTGCAGAAAGGTTCGTGAGTTCCTCCTTTCCTGCCCCTACTCCATTATGTGGCATTGTAAGACTCTGTGAGCCTATGATGATGATAATAATAATAATAATAATAATAATAATAATAATAATAATAATAATAATGCTTGCGTTTGATATATTGCCTTATCAGGTCGTTGAGAAATCTCAAAGCGCTTCACAGACTATATTGTAAAGTGGATTGACTGTTAAATTAAATTGATCATTTAAATTGCTTAAAGTGGATTCACATCTTGGCTCGCTTCCATTGGCTCCTCACCTCTCAGTGCATCAAGTTCAAGTTCCTAATTCTCACGTCCCTCTAGAATACCCACCCTACTCTTCATTATAACACCTTACTAGTTGAATATAATTTGAACAAATACTAAACCTTTGCAGTTCATATATGCCAAAGGCACAATATGAAGTGCCATAAGCAGTATGTGGGTGCTGTCAATCAAACACTGCACTCTGTGCAGAAACCTGCTTCGTTATAAAAATATTGACTCGGAGTCTGTAACTGGTGATGGGCACTAAAATTCATGTCAGGTACAGCTTTTCTGAAAAATGCATTCATTACCTCCTCGAAACTGTGGTGCTGTGCTGTACATGTGATGAGAGCCCCTGGAGTTTAAGCTACACTAGTCACATAGTTCAGTCACAGCCTCACTTGGGAGACACACCCTTCTGACCCATTGCTCCTCAGATACATTTAAATACTTCAAACTCTTTCAGCAAAGATGTTGCCTGGGGAGACATGGGTCTCCTACTGTTAATCTGTAGAAATCTTTGCTTGGATCTCACTTCTCCTCCTCCACAGCCATAAAACCTGTCACTGGTGAAATTCCAACTGAAGAAAATAATGGGGTCTAAAACATGACACTGCTAAGCTGAAGGTTGCTTCTCAATTTAAGATTTCTGGTTTACAACTGATATTTGTCTGATTTGGGTTAAATTGCAGAATATGTTATCAAATTTGCGAGAGGAATTATGTTTTAAGTGAATTTTTGTTAGTGACAGAGTCAATCACTCCTGCCAGTCACAACAAGATCACAATTAGCACAGTGACTGCTGGTTTGCAAAAACCTGCATTTTATCCCTATTATCCCACTCAATAGCTGCCAGCAGTCAATATCTCCATACTCAGCACTTTACAGGTGAATTTAAAATGACTCCAGACAAACTGGGTGCAAAAATGGGCACTCAATGCACCTAATCATCCACAGAATTTTCCATGTATAATTAATAATGGGATTAAGTGATCATTTACAGTTGTGAGGTGAAAGATTATTACATCATAATATAAACCAGTCAAATATCTGATGTAGTAATACACTTGGTAATACACTGTTAATACACTGTTGTTATCTTCTAATGTGCTGACAGGTGCGAAAGCTTTCGGTCATCGTTCCTCTTCCCACTTGGCTCCCACCCGCAGCTCTGGTGACCAGCCAGTAAGTACTCTTCAGTTCTTTGGGATGTTCTCCGGATGTGAAAGACTATATAATTATACATTTGTATTACAATTTGTATTGTACATAGTTGGCATCACACAGAAAGCTATACGGAGTAACAGAGCAACTAAATGTAAACACAATTCTTCACTTAAGATTACATAGCCTCTTTCTCTGAAAAACCCCTTCTGTATTGTCGTACCATCCATACAAATGATAATGAACTTTTTATTGGTAAGCTCTTGACTCTTAAACTTCATGTCTTCTGCAAATGTCTGTGGAGATTGGTATCACCACTCCGTGTACTGACAGGAAGATTAATTTAATGAGTTATTGTATGTACATCAAATAATTTTGTGGATATGTTCTGTTTTGTATACATGTAGATAGTTAATCGAGCCAAACCAATTATGCATGTTTGAAGAGGGAATTACAGTTGAAGTGTCAAATCTGACAAATCAGCTTTAAATCATTTTACTGCAGGAAGCAGCTTCATGGTTCGTGAGGTGTAATGTTATTGTTTGATATTTTACACTAGAATGCACCACAGTTACACAAGGAATACGTTGTAGATTTAATTACAATCAATTAAGACATCAACTTACATTGGAAATTTTCCACATTCAGCAAGAGGGTTTTAATTTCAACCTAGGAAGCCTGGCTTAGTTGATAGCCCTCTCCCCTCTGAGTCAGAAACTTGTGGGTGCAAGTCCCACATCCGGGTTGGAATTCATAGTCTAGGCTAACACCCCTGCACTGCACTGGGGGAGTGCTGCAGAGTCCAAAGTACTGTCCTTTGGGTGAGATATTAAACCCGAGGTCCCATCTGTCCGTTTAGGTGGACATTAAAGATCCCATGGCATTATTCGAAAAGAGAAGGGAGTTTTTCCTGGTGCCATTGCCAACAATCCCCAAAATAAAATTGGTACCTCACTTCATGGCTGTTGTAGGACATTGCAGTTTACAAATTGGCTGCTGTGTTCACCTACAAAATACATACAGTCAGATCAATTTTCAGTATATAAAATTTTAAATGGGATTGTGCATAAAATTGCAAATGGCTTTAAAAAAGTAAGCCCAAATCAATATATTGGATGTATCAAGACAATAAAAGAGGACATAGGTTTAGAGTTGTTAACAGCAATTTGCTACATCAAACGTAAGGATTATTATTTATATGTTATTAGAATATTGGTCTTGGCTTTCCACCTACAGTTTTTAATGCTACTTTTATTTCTAATAGATTCTTTATGAAACTTAAGAATAAGTAAATTACCTTCCAGGTCATTATATTAAAACTGGGGCAATGTTTCTTTAGGTGTTCCATTTAGTTATGAAAATTAATTATGAAAATAATTGAATTCCTTTAGGGGGTTTAATTCAGATTTCTCTTTCATTTAGGAATGATTAGTGAGTTTATGAGATTTCCGATTGTAAAGATAGAAAAAAAAAGTTTGCTCTTTCCAGCAATTAATGTAGGCCCAATTATTTAAGGTACAGATTCTATGCTAAGACAGATAGATTCTGGTCAGAGGTGGAAGGGGGTATCTATGTGTGTGTGTGGGAGGAGTGGGAGGAGAGCTGTGCGATGGAGCACAAACTGAATGAAGTGAGAGGATGTGAATTAACCGAATGCTTTAATTAGCTCAAGTTATATTGTTCCACCTGAGAAGTTATGGGTTCCTACACCAAATCTACTGACAGATAGTTTAGTGAGTGATTCTTTCAACCTTTACTATGTTACCTAGGATTCCTACGGTGTGCTCAAATGGATTTTCAGACCTTCAGCAAGCTAAAGGTTAATAAGACATCCTAGTGCGGCTTTTAACATTCAAATTATCCTCTCTGCACAGTAGACTTCACACCGGATTAGAGTCACTCAGCAGGCAATCAGATTGAATAATTGTAATAATCTATCTTTTAATGAGGCCAAACTACAGTCTCCATTGGATTCGTAAGTGGAACATGGGGACAAAAGAAGTTGAATCCGATCTAAGTGTCCATACCGACTCAAAGCTGCTTGATACCTCAGACTGAGCCATAGCCAGATAGCCCTGTTGTTGTACTTCTAATTTAAACAGTCTTCTTACAATGCAGAACTCTGGTGAGAGCTAATGCTGACCAGATAGATAACCAGTGTGTCAAATGCATGCTCCATCTACAAATAAAGCATATGGATATTCTAGCTATGGCATGATATTAATATTTAACCACAAGGAAAATAGTACATCTCCTTGCTGATTTGTTAACCCTTCCCCTATGGGATAAATAGGAATGTGATACAGATGGTACAGGGAAATCTGTCAGAATTTTGAAACATTCTAGAGTAAGTGCACAATGTCAACCAACGCATAACAACATTGCAATATTTACCATCCCATCACTTACTGAGTGTCCACTTCCAGCAAGAGGCACGAAACCTCAGTCAGGAACAGGAACCCTAATAACTGTTACCTTCTTAAGGCATTGCAGCACCCCAACCATTAATCTAGCTGAGGTCAGCTCACACTGCACAAACCATGCTCCACTGTAGCCTCACTTTGTGTTATCGCATAATACTTTCCGATGATGTAATGGATTGAGATGTAACTCAGAGACCAGGAGCTGGCTGGTTTTAATCCTGGGCCATGCAGAGTTTGCTGGACTCAGCCGCAGTTGCCGGGGGGAGATTTAATTTTCCTCAGCTTCCCAGGGTTAGGGAGGTGAAAAACAGTCAGGATTCCTGCTCCTGGTACTTTTACTCTGGTTGTGCAGTGCATGGCAGTCAGGTGGTGAGAAGTCAGGCTTAGCTATGACCCCACTACAGTCAAGGAGCCTGTTGACACTCACTGCCAAAGCTCATACATGAACGGTGGCAATTTGGATCAGGTACCAGAGCCACAACCCAGCAGGAGGAGGCCAGACCAGGAGCAGATAGGCATGTGATAGTGGAGAGAGAATTAGATTTTTTTATTTATAAGCTACATATATAAAAATACATTATAAAAATAAAAATGTCTGTGCTGCAAATGATTTTCACTGTAAATCATGTGAAACCTTTGAGGAGAACGATAAGGCACTATACCAAAAGCAAGAGTTATTAGTAGTAGTATGATACACATAGCATCAGATTAAAATCCACTAGTAACTTTTTACTGGTCTTACAGAGCTGAGGTCTCAGCTTTAGAGGAAAGCCAAAGCGTCATCATCAATTTCCTGCCATTCACTCAAATTTTGAGATGATCTCGCAGAAATTCTTCATTCAATCACCTTTTGCCCATTTGGATTCAGCTGTTCTCAACTGTTAGCTGTTTGCAGCAGAGCGGAGTGGTCTGTGGTTAAAATCCAATTACTTTTTGCTCATAAACCATATGAGTGAAAAGGCTAGGGAACATAAGCATGACTGTAATGTATCAATCCAAAAGTTCTGAAGCTGACATTACGTCACCAGCCAAAGAGCAAGAAAAATCAGAGCTACAGCAAAGCCATACCTGATCTAGTCCTCACTATTATAACGTTCTCCAGATGGATGATTCAGAGTCCTGTAGCATAGTGATTAGAGCGCTCACCTCACAAACAAGAGGACCCGTTTCGATTCCTGGGCAAGGTGAAACCTTAGGCAAGTAGTATACTCCACATGCCTCTGCTTAAATAGCAGTAACAACAACAACTTACATTTATATAGTGCCTTCCATACGGGGTAGCATCTCAGAGACCTGTGAGTAGGTACTTGGTTGTTAGTTGATTGGCAAATCATTTTCTAGGGGTAATAATACCTTTAAAAAATTGGTAACTCAATCCACGACTGTTTGTGGGACATTGCTGTGAACAATTGGCTGCCATGTTTCGCCCACAAAATATACAGTCAATTCACTTGACAGTATATTCTGTGAAGCACTTTGAGACGTCTCAACAACCTGATAAGGTGCTATATCAAATGCAAGAATTATTATTATTACATGTCCATGTTAACTGCCCTTCCGGATTCAAGGTCCCCAACTCTCTATCCTCCGATTTATGTAGCATTGTATTCAAATAGAATAAGTATGGTAAAATATTGTTTAGATTATAACATTGTGGCTTCCCTGATTTAAAACTGGCTCAAGTACACCAGCGGAGTATCCAATTTCAATTAGGGCTTTGGAGCCATTCGGGAGAAGAGTTTGATTAACCAGGAACGAGTACGTTGTTCCATCAACAAGTCTTGGAACAGACAAAGCAAATGTTTTTACAGATTCCAAATGTTTAGATGGAATCCAAATCCGTTGCACTGTACACCTCAACAATGATGCATACTGCTGAGCTGAAATTATGCAGAGGAATAAAAGTTAAAATAGTTTACAATAACAGTATGTTTTGTGTGCATTTGCATTCTCTCCCTATTCTTGCCTAAAGCATCATGGAACAGTGAGGAGGAGCAAAAATGGCTGTGAAATAGTAAACTGACAAAATAACATCAGGTTTAGGAATAATTAGGAACCTAGTCATGTGATATCCTTCACCCCTGGGACTGCCTAAAGGTTACCAAATGATAACTCCACATCAATTTCTTGCCGTTTTTTGTTCCAATCCATTCCTTTCAAAAAATAAATCTTGCGTTTTAATGCCATCTGTTCAAGGCTACCAGAAGAATCTGCTCCACGGCTGATCTCTGTGCACCAGATGTGCTGTATTGTCATATTAAATATTAATCAAATCCATTAGTACTTGACACATTTCGACATGCATTGTCGACAACTGGTGATAGTTGTTTGATTGGGGAGATTTGTTACCTCTTGTCATCAGCCAATGCATAAGTTGAGCCAAGCCCCTGTGGTACACTCAGATGTAAAAGAGTAAGTTATTAATAAAATGGCTTTGCACCTGTTTTCAATGACACTGCTTGTTAATATCCTTGTCATGTGGGGGCGGGGGAGGTGGAGGAAGGGAAATCCTCTTAGCATCTTACTCCTGGAGTCCTGTAGCTCAGTGGTTAGAGCACTCGCTTTGCAAGCAAGAGACCTGAGTTCAATTCCAGGCAGGGCGAAACCTTGGGCAAGTTTCTTTACTCCACACACCTAATAATAATCCCTCCAAAACCAAAACCAATAATAAATTGGTCATTTTCAATCTACGACTATTTGTGGGACATTGCTGTGCAAAATTGGGCTGCCGTGTTTGCCCACAAATATACAGTCAATTCACTTTACAGTGTGTTCTGTGAAGCGCTTTGGAACGTCCTCCCGACGTGAAAAGCGCTATATCAAATGGAAGGATTATTATTATTATTATTACTCTATTATTATTATATTATTAATGCTATATCAAGGTGAAAAAATTAAAAATGACTTTCAGTTGTTAATATGATAACAATAATATTCCTAGCATTTGACATAATACATAATCGAAATGTCTCAAAGCGCTTCACAGGATTTTACTTTAAAGTAGTGTGACTGTAGTTTACTCCTTCATAATAACACATTGTGAAATTTGCGGAGAACAATATAACAGATGACACCATATTAGGACACGGGTCTTTTACAGAGGTCTTTGGATGCTAAAATAGAATCGGACTTCTGAAGGTTAAATATTTGAATGCTTTTAGTTCTTACCTCTACAGATGAAGGCTGGGATACTGCACACCTAAAGTGACCTCCATACTTGTGAAAAAAAAGTTGCTGCAGTCTGTCAGTTTACCATTTGTAAATCAGCCTGGCCTGCTGGTCTCAGTGACCGATGATGATCGTAAACAACAATGACAGCCCCAGAAATCTTCGAGCCCACCCACTGTGGCAAAATCAGGGCTTTCACACTCACAGTCAATCTTTGGGAACAAATTGAAAACTCCAATCTATCACATCAGATATAATAACACGTTTGATATTTATTGAATCTATTACAAAAAAATTGCATTTTTTTAATCTCTGAGCCCAAAATGAATCAAAATGGGTTACTGAGTGTATCAAATCCAAACCAGTAATACATGCACAAAGTCTGTCATAGCACTGGGTTAAACCACAGATAGTGGGCAGCAAATTATCTGGCAAAAAGCTGCAAGAAAAAAATCTAAACTCAGAATGACAAATCCATTGAAGTGTGATTTAAGAATAATAAAAGAACACATACTTCATAATGGCCAGTTGTGTAGCAAGCAGATGATAGATGGTCTCAATCATTCAGCCTACTGTCACTCTGTCCAGCCATTATTACTCAAGGGATAATGTAATAATCAGAGTTGGCATATAATTCTAAACCATATTAACACAAATGCATGTACATTTGTTTTCCCTTTATTTCCATTGTTTTAAGCTTTAAAACTGCAGCTCAAAGGCTATGGTGAACGGCAAATATTTTGTGCAAATTTCTTTTGACTGAATATAATGACATTCAGCTGTTTACAATTGTATATTGGGGTCAGCTCTTGAAGTGTGTGATCCATCTCTAGCCACTTTGCATCAGATTTGGCATGATACAGATCCAGTTGCTGAATGAATCAATATTTGCATAATAATAATAATCCTTTCATTTGACATTCGATATAGCGCCTTATCATACCAATGAGACTCTCAAAACGCTTCACTTGTGAAGTGGATTGACTGGTATTTTTCAAATAGTTGCACAATAATGTTCCACAAATAGCTGTGAAGTGAATGACCAATTTTAGCTGGGGTACTGTGAGCAAGAACACCAGGAGAAACTCCCTTCCTTTTTCAAATAGTACCCTGGGATCTTTAACGTCCACTTAAACAGGCAAATGGGACCTTGCTTTATCATCTCATTTAAGGACGGCACATCTGACAATGCAATGTTCTTTCAGGACTGTACCGAATTCTCAGAATAGACTATGAGCTCAAAGCCTTGATGTGGATTTGAACCCACAATCTTCTGACTCAAAGATGAGAGTGACTCAGAAATGGAGTCCTGTAGCTCAGTGGTTAGAGCACTCGCTTTGCAAGCGAGAGACCTGAGTTCAATTCCAGGCAGGGCGAAACCTTGGGCAAGTTTCCTTACTCCACACGCCTAATCATAATCCCTCCAAAACCCAAAACAATAATAAATTGGTCATTTTCAATCTGCGACTGTTTGTGGGACATTGCTGTGCGCAATTGGCTGCCGTGTTCGCCCACAAATATACAGTCAATTCACTTTACAGTGTGTTCTGTGAAGCGCTTTGGGACGTTCTCCCGACGTGAAAAGCGCTATATCAAATGCAAGGATTATTATTATTATTAAATGAACTGAGCCAACTGTTATGTCACAGAAAAAATATATTACCCAAGTGGTATAATTCCTTTGTGAGGTATGACAGTGGCTGTCAGCAGGCTGGTCAACCTCATGGGCTATCGCAACACATCATGATCCTGTCCTTTTGCATGGGGTTTCCAACAAGTTACTGGAGAGAAATCAGAAATGGGAACCCTGTGCCATTTCCTCCTTTCCAACTCATGGTTGCAGAAGTCAGTTGTATTGGTCTTCAGGCACTCTCTTGTCCCAGCTGAGATCAGCTAATTCAGCGCAGACCTTCGAGGTCTATATAACTAAGCTAGTCATTGAATAAAATCACTGAGCCATTGGAGGAAATGGAGTTAAAAGTAAATAATTCAAACTACCTGTATTGTAAAATTGCATTGGTGTTGATTCAGTCTTCCGAATATTGCAAAGCAGTGTTTTATAACAGATGGAAAAAGTCACTCCTCTTGTCTTTCAAGTTTCAGGTATCCACAGCTCCACACTCTAGTAGTGCTTCAGACCACAATAACCTCAGATGCTCAGTAATGAGTGGTGATGTTACAGGTCAGCCATAACTTACATTTGGGTCGAGCTGTCACTTAAAGGTGCCATTGCTGTCTCTCTGGGGAGGGTGATGAGGTGAGTGATTACAGACACAGTTCAGAGCAGTACAACTCCAAGCTATTACCTGCATCGATGGCAGTCTCCAGCAGAGTGCAAGTTTGTCATGAGATGAGATTTTCAAAAGCCCTATTTGTGAGGAATTAACTATATGAATGCTGCAGAGTTTCAAGTTATAATAAAAAAGTTACAATTGAGCATTCCATAATTGATTTCTTTAATAATGACATTTTTATCTATTATTAGCACTTATAAATGACTAAATAATGCTACTCATAAATAGGAAGCACATCATCAAACTTCTCCATAGTTTTCAGCATTGTTTCACAAAATATGAAACATAGTGGTGAAAAATGCAATACTTCATAACATTAAATCTATCATGGAACATTCAATTTTTCATACCATAAAATCTGATGTTACTGAAATCCTTTTGCTACTTTATTGTTTTGTAGAAGGCATGATAAAATGGCAAGATTGTGAACTGTAGATAAAACATAGTTCAGCCAGTGTTTCATTCTGTGGTACTGTAAAATCAGTACCAAGCAGTATTGTTACGAACTAAAGAGCTGTATTTTAAAATTGAGTTACTCACTGTCTAACAATTAATGAGCTCCTGCTGGATAGCAGATGTGATTAAAAGACATTTAATTACTTATGTGCTAGGATGTAAATAGTAAATCTCCACTGCAACAAATTGCCAGTGTATCAGAAAGAAACAATATACGGATTATGTATGTAATGCCCATGTATCGGTTGTTGTCAATGTAACACGTTTCTCATCAGCATATCACTGATAAAGCCAGGGAAAGTCACCATCATTATCTGCCATCTGTGATGCTAAATCTGCCCAGATCCAATACAGAGCTGCGAAAACTTAATTCTCCATGGAGTGCAGCGAGTGCATTCAGAAATGGCTTCAGCTGAGCAAGTATCACACTAATCCCCTTAGTACACGGGACAAGGCCACCACCCGGCCTAATTGATTTAAAACAGACTGTGGCTGAGAGTGTATAGGAAATTAGAAGGTTCAGGTTCCCATGTGGACCTCAATAAAGAGGCAGGATGTAAGCCTCATGCCAGAATGGATTTCAGACGGAAAATCTGATAAGCGGCTTAAAATTGTAGTTAAGTCAGAAAATTATATTAATGCCATTGCTGCTGGTACATCATTTATTGTCACCTAGTTAATTATCTCTGGAGCAAAAGCTGGGGTGGCCTTTCATGACTGATCTCATCACATATTTATTAAATCCTTTGACTGGAAAGAAAGGGCTTAAAAGGGTTACTCTCTCCTGTGCGTCCACCTTGCAGACAGTCTTGCAGGCTAACTAGTCTCTTACAATTTCACTGTGGATCTTGGCATGCAGAAAAGGAAAGTCTAAGCTCCCGATGAGCTCACAGTAAGATCGCTGCCAGCTGCATTATTAAAACTTTCGACACTTATAAACAGGATCCTTGTGCCCCATCAGTAGCACCCTGCGTGGGCCCACAACAAGCACTGCAATTTTAAAACTCTCGGTGGCATGAGCCATGGAAAAATGTAATAAAATCACTCCAAATACTCTATTACCTCAAAGCGCATAGGAGGCTTAAATATTCCACAGTCGTAGAGATGAACTCATAAGTAGAAGACATAAGTAGAAGACATCGCCAGACGTATTTTTTATTACTGCTGCCTGCAATTTAAGGAATATGGATTGAGAGAAAAAAGGCAATGTAAAAAATATTTATGTAAGAGAGAAAATAATGTAAGGATTATTTGTATAAGAGAAAGACAATGTGAGATTATATATTTAGGAGAGAAAGACAATAATAATAATCCTTGATTCGATATAGCGCCCTATCATGTCTTTGAGACTTCTCAAAGCGCTTCACAGAATATACTGTAAAGTGAATTGACTGAATATTTTGTGGGCGAAACATGGCAGTCAATTGCACACAGCAGTGTCCCATACACAGTCTTGGATTGAGTGACCAAATTATTATGTAAGGATTATATATTTCAGAGAGAAAGCAATGTAAGGAATATATATCTGAGAGAGAAAGACAACTTACAAATTATATGTATGTAAGAGAGAAAGTCAATGTAAGTATTACATACATAAGAAAGATAATTTAAGGATTATATATGTAAGAGAGAAAGGCAATGGAAGGATTATGTATTTTAGAGAAAAAAGACAGGGAAACTATTATGATGCTTTCGGTTTTATGAGTTACTGTGAATTTAATCATTCATCATCAAAAAACCTTTGCAATTTTTTTGAAAAGAGCACTGCCTTTATTACTATCATTGTTACTATCATTGTTTATTACTATCATCAGTGTAACACCTTACATTCTATGGGGAGACAGAAGACCATTTCATATATTTCTTCTCAGTTTTGTATGTCCGAAAATAGGAAAATACATTTTGTTTCAAAACGGTTGAAGGAAAATGAGACAATAGTAGCACATTAATGTGTAAATAGCAAATTCTGCAGCTATCCGAATGTGTCAGAGTGTGCAGAAGCTTTGCTCAATGCGATGTCTGTGAAGCTGAGAACCTGCAGGATTTACGACATAAAGATCAATTTGTGATTTTCACAAGTTAGGGCCCATAATGTGGGTTTGGGAAGGGTTAATTGCCATAGCTGGTGGGGGGAAAGGACTGGTCTGTGTTCCAGTTAACAAATTCACTGATGTAAGCTGAATGCTATTCTGCATTTTACAGTAAATGTAATTAATTTGTGCCGGTGCTCTTTCAATGTAATGTGATATGTGGAGCACTAAGAGCAGAATAACCCTTGATACATTAATGATAAATTGTACAAGTTGACGTACATCATATTTTTAGCAAAGAAAAGCGATGATGCATTTTAATGCCACTCATATCATGTATTTCCAAACAAACGGACAGGTTTGAAAACTCTTTTCAGGAACACATGGCCTCTTTAAATTATTATCAGCCTGCATTTCTGAATTCTGTTTAACATCTCAAATTACATTTTGATATTAACCCCTAAGGTGGCCCTGCAAAACCATAGTTACGTTTTGATGGAAGTCCACTTGTAGGAATGTTTGAGCAAAACAGTATTTTTTTTAAATAATGCCAAATTATCAAAGTGAGAAAGGGAGCAAAGTCTACTGTATTCAAATGATGTGGTGAAAAATGCAGTGTGCGATATTATATTATTACTGTTTACTGCCGTGGGGAATTTACAAGTACTTTGTTCAAATAGTTGTAACCGCAGCCAGTCACTGCAGACATTGACGAGCCAATAGTGCCTTTCAACTTGTCACCGGGCAGATTCCAGAATTTCACTGTTGGTTTGAGAAATATCAGCACTTTAAGATGTCTTCCTGATGTGAAAGTCACTACATAAATAAACGTTTATTGTACAATATACCATACACAAAAATAAATGTGTAAGGAGACAGTTGAAGCAGGAAATGTTAATTCCTTCAAACCCAGATTAGATAGTTTTCCTTTAGGAAGTAACATTATGGGATGTAGGACATAGGTAGTTTGGGACATATGTGCATGCAACTGCCAGGAAGGGGGAAGGCGAACTAGATAACCTTGGTCTTTTTTCGTCTAGCATTTCTTATGTTCTTATGTAATCTATTGCATACCAGATTTCAACTTTGAAGATTCACTTCAACTGGAATTAATGTGTGCTGATTATCATATCACACATTCTATTTTTCATACCAATATTTTTTCAACATCAATTTGTTGGCTGGGAAATCGAATTTCACTCTGATTATGTCCAATGCAACTGCAACCTGAGTGGATGATGCCACTGACAATGTAGTATCTACATGGATATATCAAGAAGCCAAAAAAATTCTCCCTTGGAAAATGAGAGATCCTCACTTTATCAGCTAAACTGTGATAATCTTCAGCCAAAGTATACTTAAGCAAAAATGTACCAAAAACGAAATTACATAGGCAACTTGCACTAAGCTCTTAACCATGGAATACTAATTTTCATTTATTTTTAAAGCTTTATTTTATAACATTGTGGAGTGTGAAGTGGAGTAGCTGGAGTAACAGAAGCAACAGGTTAATGTTACTAGTCTCTTTAGAGTGCACTGGTGATGTTAATTTTTTATTAGTTGATTTCTCAAATGAAAAGATCAATCCACTAAGGTAGCTAAATTCTGGCTATGAGTCTTGGGAAAGACTCTGAACAAGAAGTATTTTCCTTCTCTACTCACTCACTCCCACACATGGAGTGAGATAAATGCCAGTACAATACAATTTACATTTATATAGCACTTTCATGTTGGGAGGACGTCTCAAAGTACTGTATACAGCTGGTCAGTTTCATCGGGTGGGGGGAGCTGAAGAGTGTGTGTATTTTGGGGGTGGGGATGACCAAAAGCACAGTCAAAGAGGTATGTCTGTTTGAGTACCTGCTAGCACCAGGTAGAGAGTTAGCATTGGCAACTGCTTGGTAACTGGTGTACTGTCTGACCTTTCACCTGGAGAATGGCAAGTATCACAAATGTACCGGAGAAAAGGAGCAGAAGATTCATTGGGGGATAAAACAAAGGAAGAAAATGGGGAAATTGGAAAAGTAGAAGGAAAAAAACAGCTGTGAATGGAGAAGTTGTCTTTAGTACTCATGTGCCTCTCTTAAACGACAAAAATAACTTACCATCGAAATATGATTGAAAACCTATATGTTTTGAAAGCTGGTGGTCTGTTACTCTTGAAGGGTTAAATCAAAATCACCTTCTCTATACATTCAGGAAATTGTTACAGGGTTCGAGGGACCTGAGAGAAGCTGATGACAGGAGCACATCTGAAGCCAGCTGCTATTATTTTCAGAGTCACAAAGGTTACTCTGTGCAGTGTTCATTCGTGAAGGGGCTCAGAATCCTATCTATTGTTCACATTGTGACAGCAAAATATGCAACGTTTCATAACAGGTTTGATAATTTAACAACTATGTTATTGAATTTAATGAAACATCTTTTTTTTGTCTATTCCTAAAGATTGGCTACAAGTGTCATTACAGAATTTGACCTATTACCAGTCAGTTATTGCTGAAGTCAATAAACAGTTTAAGCAAGAGAGCTGGCTGCATATCTGGTTGGAAATGAGATTAAGATCCAGTTTGGCTAGTTGTGCTCTGAGCATCTGAGTCAGAAGAGTTTGGGTTCATACTTTTGATTGACATAATACAGTACTGGCAGAGAATTGTATTGTTAGAGATCCTCTCTTTCAGGTGAGATGTTAATCCGTGGTCCTTTCTGCCTGCAAAAAACAGTCACTGCCCTTAACAGTAATTACTGTAAAACACTTCCAGACACTTTTAGGTAATGCCGTTGTAATACTGCACTGTAAAAATGCAAGTTGTTTCTTTGCCAAAGTTATAAGGATGGAGAAGAGTTAATTAAATATTGTGCGAGACATGGTGAGCCTCTAGCACCTCCAGTGCTATGCTGAGGCCAGATATCTCGGAGGTCCAAGAGACTCACCATGTAAATTATTCCTGAGGTTTGTTTAATTGCCTTTGATGACGGCTGAGTGAAACTCGCAGAACCTTTCCTCAGGATAGTAAATGAGTTAGGTGGAGTTTATGAGAGTGGATTGTAGATGGGTGTGTGGAAGGAATAGGTTTGATAGTCGGAGTAATCCTTTTTTGTTCTATGGTTTCTAGCATTCTTAAATTCAATGCAATGACATAGACTCTCAGTTTATTAATAATAATATTACTTGCAATTGATGTAGCACCTTATCACGTGATTGAAACGTCTCAAACTGCTTCACTGAATATACTGTAAAGTGGATTGCCTGCGTATTTTGTGGACAACTGTTGTGATGCCGTATTGATCATTACATTGCTCTATACATGTCCCGAAAGTGAAAACTATCTGAAACTTTGAAGCCAACATTGAATCATGTGATAGTACCACCACTCATAATTATTACATAACCCAAAAATAGATAAATACAGGCAATAGTTACTACTAGATTCGAGGGATGGTGGTGGGGGAGTATTTATCCACAAGGCTAGGGATAGCTTTTAATTTCTTTGACCACATTCTTGGTTGATGTGATAATCATCACTGGTCATATCATATGCCACAATGTTGAACCTTTTAAATGGAGACCAAGTTCAATTTTTTCAAAGAAAGTAACAAATCAGTTAGTGGCGTACCGGACAACTACATACTGAGTGCACAATGAGCCAGCTTCACTTCTCGAATAAAATATGTATCACAAAAAACAGATTACTGTCATTTTATTGATTCCCGTCATTATATTCAAAACTTGATTCAGATCTCAGTGTCCGTCATCAATAATAAGAATAATCCTTGCATTTGATATAGCGCTTTTCGCGTCTTCTTGACATCTCAAAGCGCTTCACAGAATAGATTGTAAAGTGAATTGACTGTATATTTTTTGTGGGCGAAATAAGAATAAGAATAAGAATGGATGCACTGTTTTACCCTCCTCTCTTCCCACTGTGATCCAAAACCTCAAAGTGCTACAGTCAGTCATTCTGTGAGGGTGTCCTTCATATTACAGTAACACACCCATTTGCTTCTGTAATGAGTTTTGAAACAACTGGATCCTCTATGAGCTGAAAGGCTCAAAACTTTTCAGTGCCCAAAAAATAGGAAACATTAGAGTTTACTTGAATTTGTCAGATTGGAGCTCTCCCCCCGACACGATTCACCAATTCCAATATTTGTATGGCACATACGATTACCAGCTTGGAGATTTCAGCGTTTGACTGCTAGTTAGCGAGTCTTTATTCTGTGTATTCTGTTTAACGAAAAGCTGTGAAAGTGCTTTAAGGCATCCTCCCAATGTGAAAGGTGCTATATAAATGTAAATTGCATTGCATCGCAATCCATCGAAATCAGGTCAAAAGCTAGAGCCGGCTTCACAAATGTTGTCATTGAGAACGGTGTCGGGGTGGCGTCCACCTCAACACATCTGGGCGATTTTTATTCAGTGCTTTGGGAATTTCTGAATTGAAGCCATATGTTGGACCGCGTTAATACAGTAACTGTTACATTCTTTGTGATGGGAATTACAGTTCAATCAGTTCCAGTCGCCCAAGTTTCCTGTTAAATCCAATCAGTGTGAAAATTCAAAAACTGCCTGAAAGGTGTCAGGAACTAATTTAATTTTTATCAGCTTTTTCACATTAATAAGCAAATTCATTTAACTTCACTAAGATCATTTCCAATTCTGAGTATTTGAAGTTCAGTTAGAATTGGTGGTGGATAGCTGGAGCGAAGCTGACACTTAATCCAAAGATAGGAGCTCCTTTGAAATCATGCTATTCATTTGCAACAGGGATTGATTCAAAGTTAGGGTCTTGAACTATTTTAGTTTCTCAGTAACTAGAAAAAAAGAGTGTAGGCAACTTTCTACAGAGAGATTTGCTTCTGCCATTAGACAGCAGGAAACTAAAGAGACTGGTATCAGATTACAAGGCACACTTTCTTGAATTATAATGCACCACTTGAATTTAAGACCGACTTTGAAGTGAACAGTTACCAATTCCATACAATATAATTTAGGTTTTGAGTTTCCTCACCTTTCTCAGTTACAGTGGTATTGCTCCAATGTTTAAATACCCTGATTCAGAACTGTGATAGGGAGCTACCAGTTTGCCTAGCATTAGCTTGAACAGAACATCATGGCACTCACAACACCCACACCAACCCCTCAATGGGGGGCTGCAACTCTCAACAATGTTCACTGGTCCAGATCTACATGGAATGCTTCATCTGTTCTTTTGCTGTGCAACAATCCCAGCTCTTAGTTGTGTGTGTGTGGAGTTGTGGATCAATTATGATCAGACTTCGCCATGATTCCCTCCCAATTAAATAGTCTGTGAAGTGCTTTGAGACGTCTCAATGAAGCGACAAGGTGCTTTTTGGAGTCCTGTAGATCAATGGTTAGAGCACTCGCTTTGCAAGCGAGAGACCTGAGTTCAATTCCAGGCAGGTCAGGGCGAAACCTTGGGCAAGTTTCCTTACTCCACACGCCTAATAATAATCCCTCCAAAACCAAAAACAATAATAAATTGGTCATTTTCAATCTACGACTGTTTGTGGGACATTGCTGTGTGCAATTGGCTGCCACGTTCGCCCATAAATATACAGTCAATTCACTTTACAGTGTGTTCTGTGAAGCGCTTTGGGACGTCCTCCCGATGTGAAAAGCGCTATATCAAATGCAAGGATTATTATTATTAGTATTATCATTATATCAAATGGAAAGGTTAGAAAGTAAATATTTGATGAAACTTAATACATACTATTTGCAAACTGGATAACTTGGGTTCATTGCAGCTTCTGGATTGTGATTATCAGATTATTGGTGACTGCCTTTGTTTAGCTCAGCCGTTTTTGGACTTTGCCTGCTTAGGATTTGCGATTCGCCATTCATGAATCTCTCCCTCTATGTGTTTCTTTTGAAAATGAACTATGTATTGTTTCAGAACAATTTCCACAACAAAAATAAATGTGAAAAACATGCAAGGAGCGTATAAAAATTAATGTGAGAGTAAAATAAGCTATTTATTCTCACTCCTAGAAAATTGCTGATGCATTAAAAGGGAGAAGCCATGTGTTTCTCACAGAAGTATGGCCTATCCTCAATTTGCTTGTTTGACCTGAAAGTAAATACTGTGACCTTAGGTTACTTTAGGGGCAGAGATATGCAAGCATCAACAAAGTTAAAAGTGCACTATTCATTTTAAATTTGTCTTTGCTCTTTGCTCAAAAAAAACCTCCACTTATATGTAGTATAAATTACTTGGGGGTGATTCTGCAATAGAAAAATAAACTAAGCCATGGTTCTGAAGTAAATTCTCCTCTCCTCCCCCACTGACTTGCATGATTTATCTTGCTGTAAAGCTGCACTTTCCATCATTAGTCCTTGTTATATGTTACTTGTGATATTTACTCAAATCTGCTGGTGGGAAAAATGACAAAGGTACCATCCGTTCTATCCTATTACAGCTGTGTTGATAAAATGATAAAGCATTGCTAAGAAAATAATGGATTTTAGTGGTTCATCTGAAGATCTAGGAGGGAATGTGTGACGGAACTCTGTGACTCGAGCCAGGGATTTTGACAGCTTTGTAACAGTACCGCTCTGTATTATATCTCTTTCAGACAGCTTTCTTTGAGTTGCATCCTGACATTATTAGAAAGTCAATATGACAGCCGAATCAGCATTCCCTACTCGTCTTGTTTTTTTCCCTTTATGGATTGCAAATTTAGGTTTAAAGGAGCATTGTTGCCTGATGAATTGTGGCGTGAGATACTGCACTAGACCCATAAATAGAGGAGTATGTGGGAATGATCGATGGTGATTCCAACACATCACTCACTGCATTAACTTTGACGAGATTTTTAATTTCAGTACAATTAGTTTTACAAATGAAATAGCTTAGGTTAAAACCAATTAATGAAACTGGGGTAACTCCATTCTTGGCTGCAGATGGGATATTCTCCAAAAGCTTGAGGCGGCAACAACAGTACATTAGTTTATGGCAATACATCAAGATAGTTCAAATCCCTTTCTGCTCATCTGTATAGTGAAAGTATTATTGTTTAAAATAGTACAATCTCCATGGCAAATGCAATGAGTAATATAATAAATAATGCTTGCAATGCTACAGTGCCTTTCACATCGTGAGGATGTTTCAAAGCGCTTCACAGAATTTACTGTAAAGTGCAATGACTTGTGTATTTTGTAGGCGAACACAGTAGTCAATTTGCAGCCAGGACCTCAGTTTAATGTTTTATTCAAAGAGCTCATGTAACAAATACACTACATTAACTTCTTGCCATTTAAGGAATTACTATTACAAGATAGTTCATTTCTTTTTTCTGCTCTTCCCATATGGAATATAGAAAACTATCATTGGATTCAAATAATAAAATCTTCAAGGCAAATCCAATGAGAAATATGATGATATAGGGATCATGTCACACCCTGATCACTAAAATAGGACAATTGTAATGAAAATCCCAGCAAGGGGAAACATTAGAGGTGTGTGAGGTGCAGAATAAGTATAGCATTTGTGATGTTTGGTATTCAGTACTTAATGAATATTTGGGACGAAACATCGCTCTGACTTCGTAAGGAATGGCTTCTCCTGCTGTTTAGGAGTGAATTGGCACCATTATTATTTTAAAAAAGATACACATGTTTTATTATTTGAAGGTATCTTTTTAATAACTACAGTAAGTCATCTTTGCTCTAATCCGCCACTGTCAGTAACAAATGGGTGACTGTTCAACAAACCCCTTATTCAGCATTGTTGTCGGTGCTGCAGAAAATACTGTGGTTCCATTGAGTTTGACCCTTGACTTACACAGGAAGCAAGTCTGTATGCAAGGCTATAATGGGAAGTCACTTATCCTCTGTGATGTAGTAAAGTACCAGATTTGAGGCATTGGTGCTGCAGACACAAGCCTGCTAGCTTCAGATTAAGACTTCCAAATTCATTTTGCTTCTGAATCTTAATCCCTATGAGTAGGGGGAATGCCTCAGAGATCACACACACGCATGCAGCCATCTGGATTATGCAAGTGGACTTTTAAACAAAGCAGCCACAAGGTTTGAGGATTCTTTGATGGCTCTCTGCAACGAAATGGGATCAGGTATTCTGTTACATTATGGTTAATGCTCAAGGTAGAAATTCTTGTCAATTTATTATAATACTGATCAATAACTTGTATTTACTTATAGCACAGCTCGTGCAAAATAGATGTTGCAAAGGACTCCACAAATAAAATTGATTAGAAATTAAGTGAATGTCATATGGGCAATAGAGGTGAAAATGAGCCATGTGATGTGATAAGAATTGCATATCACAATTTCCACTCTTATGTCTCAGTAACTAAGTCACAAGCTTTATTGCTTCCCATGCTAATATCATCATACATCAGGCAAACAACTATCTGGGGGTGTGGGGGTGGGGGAAGCTAAGCGGAGTCTCTTTAGGGCTGTTTGCTTCAAAGTGATGTATCTGGCAATGGAATATTGAAATCGAATCAATCTTCTGTGGTGGTGTCAAGAGTCTGGTTCCTGAGCCAGGCGGATCAGCAATACTTCAGGACGCTGTTGATAACTTTCCCTCTGTCCCCTCAATCAAGACTCACCTCAAGACATATTGTCTGAGATTTTGGTCATCTTGGAGTCCTGTAGCTCAGTGATTAGAGCACTCGCCTCACAAGCGAGAGACCTGAGTTCAATTCCCGGCAGTGCGAAACCTTGGGCAAGTTTCCTTACGCCACACGCCTGATAATAATCCCTCAAGAGAAAAAAACAATAATAAATTGGTCACTTCAATCCACGACTGTTTGTGGGACACTGCTGTTTGCAATTGGCTGCTGCGTTTCGCCCACAAATATACAGTCAATTCATTTTATAATATATGCTGCGAAGCGCTTTGTGACGTCCAAAAGACGTGAAAAGCGCTATATCAAATGCAAGAATTATTATTATTATCTTTCCCCTCCAACCCCCTTGACTCCAAACCACAGCTTGGGTGCCCAGTCATCAGTGTCAACTACTTTGCGACGTCCTCTCAATGTGAAAGGTACTATATAAATATAAATTATATGGTAAATTGTATAACCGATTAGCCAGTCTAGCTCATTGGCAGGAATTAGAGTCATAGAACTATCAATATTTATAGCATAAAAGAGGCTATTGGCCAATCACTTCTGTGTTGGCTCTTTGAGAGAGCAATCCATTCTATCCCATTTACCTGACTTTTCCTCATGCTCCTGAAAATTACTTTTTTAGATATCTATCTGTTTCCCTATTGAAATTTAATATGAATTCTCTCTCAACCATCACACCTAGCAGGCATTCCACATCCTGACAACACTCAGTAAAGTAATTATTTCTAATCTCCCCCTTTGCTCTTTTACTAATAATCCTAAATTGATGCTGATTCACTGACCAGTGGAAATAATTTCTCCCTATTGACTAAACATGCCTCACAATTTTAAAGACCTCTCCCAAAGTGAAATGGTGATTTTCTTAAAAGGTCTTCACTGTTGTTTCCCAGTATACATTTTACCTATCCTCACTTGCCTTCTGAGGATCCTTTTTTTAGCTCTTCTATTAAAATTAATGATATAATAATAATCCTTACATTTGCCATAGTGCCCTTCATGTCGGGAGGATCTCTCAAAGAGCTTCATAGGATTTACTGTAAAGTGCAGTGTCTGTGGATTTTGTAGACAAATGCAGTAGCTAATTTTCATATAACACTGTCCCACAAACAGCCACGAAGTGAACGACCAATTTTATCTGGGGGAATTGTTGGCTAGTACACAGGGAACATCCCAAAGCGTTTCACTGGATAGACAGTGACTTTGTAGTGATCGTGTATTTTTGTAGGCGAACACGCCAGCCAATTTGCAAATAGCCATGAACTGAATGAACAATTTTATTGTTGGCCAGGACATCAGGAGAAATTCCTTTCTCTTTTCAAACAGTGCCACAGAATCTTTAACGTACACAGGCAGACAGGGCCTCAGTTTAATGTTTCATCCGAAGCATGGCACTTGCAAAAACGCAACAGCCCCGCAGCACTGCATCAGAGTGTTAGCTGTGTTCCGAGTCCCAATGTAAGGCTTGAACCCACAACCTTCTGATTCAGATGTGAGAGTGGTACCAACTGAGCCAGGCTGACACACAGCAATTATGTCTAATGCAAAGCTTACTATATATTATTTATTTTAAACTAGTTTTTTTGACATGAGCTGAACAACTCTGTCAGGTTTCTGTTGTGTAATCATCTTCAGTTGTTTGTATTCTAATCTATTGTTATGTCTATTCTCTATAAATAGACTTATTTGCAACTACAAAATGTAGCTTTCACAACATTGACTGAAAATAATTAAATTATAGAGCATTTTAATAACATAACAGACACGTTTAACATGAATTACTTGTATACACACCATAATGATGTCTGTGCTGCTATGTGTTTATTTTATGGAAAATTATTTTTTTTTAAATATCTATAAGGGGTACAATGAAGATTGTTTTGGTAATGCAAGTTGAATTCAAATCCGTAAAAAAGATGAACATTCTGTACAGTGCTGGTGGCAAGCCAAACCTGGAGTATAAGTAAAACTTCTGCTGGTCATTGTGATACAACAGGGGAGTCCAGCCCTTAGGCAGTGCAGAGGAAAGCAAAGATGATATTCTCCAGTGTTAGAGGGATGAGCTACCTATCAGGAACAATTAGATAAGATAAGGTTTGAAAAATGGGCCATTTTGGATGGAACTTTACAAGCAGATATATAGTACACATAAGAGTATAGAAAAAGTAAACCACAGTAATTCATTGAAGTACAACAAGAAATTAGGAAAAGGGAGTTCAAGTGCAGAATTGTGAAGAGCATGTTTAGCAGGTTGTATTTGTTTTAGACATAAGGAAATCAACAACTAGAAGTAGTTATGAAGAAGGGTTGAGGAGGCACAGCTCCAATGATGTAGTGGATAGAGGTGCAGTTTATGAACTAGGAGCTCAGTGTTTGGAATCCCAGCCCATGCAGAATTTGCTATTCTCAACCGGGGACATTGTGGAGCCTAAAATTGGTCCAGGTCTTCCCAGAGTTGGGAGGGGAAAACTAGCCAGGGTTGCAGTTTCTTATCTCTCTTACGCACCCTCTACTTTTGTGTGTGAATATGTGGCATGCAGCTTGAGGGGGAGAAATCAGGTTCAGCTTGGTTGGGGTAACAGAAGTCAATTAACACTTGTGGAACCGCAGGCCAGCAAAACCAGGAAAAGAGAGGCATATGCCAGAAGGGAGAAATTAGACAAATAAGTGGACACATTAAAACTATGTAAAAAAGGGGCAGGGGCCAGACACTGGACTCATTTAAGAAACAGTCTGATGTTGTAAATTGAAATAGTCAGGTTGACATAGAGGAAGGATAAAATCAAATGGGCCAAAGGGTATTTTTTTATCCGTATCTCTCTTATGATCCAAATAATAACTCACCATTGGAATCAATAAATCTCCATCAGCAAGCTTTTGAATCAATTTGTTGCTGTCTGGTTAAAATATAGAAGCTCTGTACTACACTGATCTCTGCTGTATCAATTCCTATCATAAGCAGTGCATTAATATATAAAACATATTATCAGAACTTTGTCGGTGCCTCTAAGTGTAACTTAGCCCTGAAATGTATCTACTGTCTAAATGTGATTGATCACTTTGCTGGTGGATTGAATAAGTTGGGTAGAGTCCACGAAAGAGCAAGGTATAGATGGTCAGTGGAAGGAATGGGCCAAAAGGCTTGTTCTCATTCTATACCCACCTAAGCTCCCAGTAATTGTGTCCTATACTTTTGCTGAATTTTATTAATTCAATTCATGATGTTCTCCAGTTGAATTAGATGTTTTGTCACTGTAGTGAATTGATAGATGCCATTTGGTTGCCGGTATTTAAGAAGACAAAACATGCCCCGCTATGAGTACTGAACAAAAGTTATATTCGTGACATATTTTTGTAAAACAAACATTTCATTGTACTTGGGCCAGGAGATCATGCTCAATTCAATCTTGGAGAAATCATTGGAGTATTTTCTCTGCATCATCCACTACTGGATTGCATCATATATTCTACTTATAGTTCCTTTCCGTGGGGATCATAAAATAAATATAGAATAGAAAGCTTCATATTGTCAGTGAGGATGAAAGCATTTAGCATTGTGCTCCTGATCTTCATCTGAATTATGTACGAACCACATCATGGCATCAGTTTCACCCAATGCATGCGTGCATAAAATCCCACATTGGCAATGATTATCGATGTTCGTGATGAATCAGCCAGTTGGCCTGAAATGATAGCACCTCTTTTAGGTGGCAATAAACGTATTGGTACATGGCAATTTTAAAAAGAAATTCAATCCTCCAAGGATTAGGAGCTGCAAATGGTATTACAATGATAGCATGTCTTAGCAGCACTGTGACAAATAGCAAGCAATATTATTTTTGGCAAACACTCTAGAACTGCACCACTAAGAAACTGAAACAAGACATTATTTCTTTGAAAAGAGGAGAAAGTCAAAGCATATTAATCAATGCTGTATTTCTGCTTCTTAATTGTATGCTAACCACTGCATCACCTAATTTAATTACATTTTTATTTATCCAGTTCTCCTTTGTAATATGAAGTTCATTTGGAAACCAAATTTGGCTCTTTAATAAAAGAGAAATAAGAGAAATTACTGTGCATCATTTAATAGATAGCAGGCAAACTAATCTTCTAGTATCACTGTTAGTTATGATGCCAATGAGGGGGACAGGAAAAATACATTCATTCTTCAGTTAGGTTGCAAACATACGATTGGAGCCACAACCTAAATACAATACAAAGAAGTTCTTCAAGGAGAACAAAATTACACAAAGATTGAGTGTGTGTGATTATGCAATGTGCACACTGGGTCATCTGAGGAGGTAGGGCTTATGTGGGTTGAAAAGAATATATGTTAAGAACCCATTGGATAAAATATTGATTGAAGGAACAGGCCAGGCCTATTAATGCTCTAAAATCACTTGTGTGCTATGACCTACGGTTATGATATAGATGAAACTGTAGTTGCCTGTAAATCAAATCACAGGTTTGATTCATGGTCTTTGCTGAGTGAGCTGATCTCATCCTAGGTAGTGATGGGTGGGGTGGGAGCGCTATAATTGAATTAAATATTCCAAAGCTCAAGGAAATATCAGTGCTCTTCATCAAGCGCCCTTTACTGAAAAGTGTATGATGTTGAGTGAAGAACGATCAAGTTTTGCCACGGTCAATCAGCCAGTCAATATTATTGGCTCACAAACAAAGAATAACCAATTGTCCGAAGTCCTGACAATCGAACGCTGCCTGTGATTTGTATCTCAACAACAACAAATTGCATTTGTATAGCACCTTTCAATCCTCTGCAGTAATCCAAGGCATTGTTGTTGATTGTTCACTTTGCCTGACACATTAATGGGACTTGGAGATATGTATATTTTTATAATTCTACAAGTCAAACAACCAAAAACTGGACATTGCCAGCTGGACAAATACCATGAAAGCTACCAGTGCTTTCTTATCTCCTGGGATGAAGAATGAAGCTTATGCTATGCAGGAACTTGAGATCTACAGCAGAACTCACGTTAGAAATCGCTATTAACCTCAAAATCAGAATGTAACACGCGTCTAATCTTCAATTGGACTAATTTTCTTGTACAAACAGGATATGTGAAGCTTTTATTTAGAGTGACTGAGCACATTTCTGCCCCAAAGTCTTTCAAAAATACACCAGTAATCGTTCAAAAATATACCATACTTCAACATTGAACATTTTTTTAAAAAGTAGAATGAACAGTAATAAGAAAGCTTTTTAAAATAAATACTTTCGGAGTCTGTCTAGAATAACAAGGGAAAAGTTAAGTACTCCAGTAGGAAAACTGAAAGACAGAATTGAAATGTAATTTCTCATAAACTAAACCACTGGCTGGGCACTTTCCATACACTACAAGCCCCTGCCAAGCATCCTTTATTTAAACACCGTTCTTCTGTTTATTGAAGCTTTTCAATCCTTGGAAGAACTCATAGTGTGCTCTGTTCAATATGTCATGTGTCAAGCATTTCATCCTTAGTTTATGATCTTCAGTCTGGACAGTAATATAGAATAATAGTGAGGCAGACTGGAGTCACAGTTAAGTAACACAATTAAGGGGTTCAAATGATATTGCAAACCTGATGAGCAAGGATCCATTAGTTTATAATAATAATCCTTGCATTTGGTATAGTGCTTTTCACATCTTCTAGACGTCTCAAAGCGCTTCACATAATATACTGTAAAATGAATTGACTGTATATTTGTGGGCGAAACACGGTAGCCAATTGGGCACAGGAGTGTCCACAAAAATCGTGGATTGAGTGACCAAATCATTATTGTTTTTTCTCTTGAGAGATTATTGTCCCCGGAAAAGTGATCTGCCAATCGAATAATAACCGGGTTCCTACTTATTTCTAAGTAACCAGAGGCGTTTGGAGTAATAATAATAATAATAATAATAATCCTTGCATTTGATGTAGTAGTGCTTTTCACGTCTTCTAGACGTTTCAAACGCTTCACAGAATATGCTGTAAATTGAAAGTGAATTGACCATATATTTGTGGGCAAAACGCGGCAGCCAATTGCGCACAGCAGTGTCCCACAAACAGTCGTGGATTGAAAATGACCAATTTATAATTGTTTTGTTTTTTGGAGGGATTATTATTAGGCGTGTGGAGTAAGGAAACTTGCCCAACATTTCGCCCTGCCTGGAATAGAACTTGCGAGATGAGTGCTCTAACCACTGAGCTAAAGGACTCCATAGGAATGTTTTTTGAACTAGACATTGCTCTATTGGTTTAATTCTATTTTGTGATCTTTCAAAATACTGTCAAGACTATGCATTTTTGATAGGAACAGGTTTTTGGTGTTGTCTCGATGTATGCAAATTGCTACCAAGTCCCAATTGTAGGCACCATATCATTAATCGTAGTTCTTATATACATAACTTTGTTGATTTGGCTCCCATTATTGAATAGTTTATTCAACAAAACTGTGTTTAGCAATGTATCAATGTATAGAGCAGCCCTAATTTACATATTCGGATCGCTTTTAATAATCCTTACCCCGATATCACGTCACCGGGACACCTCAAAGCACTTCACAAGCTTAATTGTAGAGTACAGTGACTGTGTATTTTGTAGACAAATACAGCAGCAAATTAACACACAGCATTATCCTAGCCATGAAGTGAATAATTATTTTAAATCGGGGATTGTGTTGGCCAGTAGATTGGGAGAAACTCCTTTCTCTTTTCGAAGAATAATCTTTAACATCCACCTGGGTAGGCAGATAGGACCTTGATTTAACATTTAATCTGAAGGACAGTACTTCCAGCATTGCAGCAAATCCCCATCATTGCATTGGAGTGGCACGTAGACTATGAGCTTAATGTCCCGATGTGGGGCCCAAACTCACAATCTTCTAACTCAGAGGCAAGAGCAATGTCAACTGAACTAGGCTTCTCTTGTGACATAAACAAATGTTGCAAAGTATTTTTGAGGTGGAATAAGTACCAGTTTTTTTCACTGCTTGCATGATACTGTACAATCATTTAACACATGATATGTTGGTTTTCAGAAGCCAAGCAGAACTATGTCTGCCATCACCCATGATTGAAATGTTTACTTTACCAAACACTTTTACTTTATCAAACACTATTACATTTCAAAGAAGTGTTCTTTGAATTCTTAAATTTGGCCTCATTTTTTGAAAGCAGAGTTGAAACATGAAAGGACAAAAACGCTTTGAAGTCTGGGATCACATGTGTGAACTCTGGTACCTTCTCGTGAGTTTCATGAATATCTGAGGAGACGGTTATCTGTTTGTAAAATCCTCACGACAGTTAGCTGTTGAGTTTTATTTTTAATTTATTTGACCTTTGCCACTTTCTTGGTTTTAGCATCTGCAAAAATGCTAAATCTCCTTCTGTATACTCTGGATACATTTACCACAGGGAATCCACACTTCCTGCAAAGCAAACTATCACATGTTGGCTTGACTAATATTTGTTTTAAGAACGTAAGATACTAAAACTCAGAAAGTAGTATTATTTTTTGATTTTAATTGCAAAGTGTCAAATCTTATTTCAGCAAAAAAAGTCTTGCATGATGCAAAATGGTCAGAAGCGTTTATATGTGCTAAGGTAAACGTAATATTTAACATGATGTATTTCAGTTCATCGCTTGCATGATGGTATTAATGTGGGTTTGCTTTGAGTTTGAAATTCTATTTATAATTTAGGCATTTGGAATATTCCAATGAATGAAATGTAGGTTTAATAGACACAAATTCAATAGGAATTTTAACGAACATCTAAAATAAGTATAAGTAATGAATGTAATAAAGCAATATTCAAAGGGATTTTCTTTGGGCAGTCAAGTGTCTGATACGTGGAAACCCACCACTGTCCTTTTGAGTCTCTGAAAAAATCTGCAGAGGTTCAACATATCTTTGGATATTTCATTTGTCTAGAATTGGATGCTCACTCCCTGCCCAGAGAGTGCATCTAATCCCAGAAAGAATTAGGTTTAGTATTAGGCAAGAGCCAAAGTTTGGAGAGCCTGGAGTGTGTCTTGAGATATAACTGGAGTTTACCAGCTAAAATTGTGCAGCTTGCCATTTTGAACACTGATAGGCAAGCTTCCCTCTGCTTTATCCAGCTAGGGTCACCATCTGTGGTATGGTTTGCAGGATTAGTAGTAACTGATACAAAGCTATAATTTGTAGGAGTCCTGTAACTCAGTGGTTAAATCCCTTGCCTCGCAAGTGAGAGACCTGGGATCAATTCCCGGCAGGGCAAAACATTGGGCAAGTTTCCTTACTCCACACGCATCTGTTTACCTAGCAGTAAGTAGGAACCCAGTTGTTATTCGGTTGGTGGATTGCTTTACCGGGGGTAATAATTCCTTCAAAAATAAATAATAAATTGGTCACTCAATCCACAACTGTTTGTGGGACACTGCTGTGTGCAATTGACTGCCGCGTTTCGCCCACAAAATATGCAGTCAATTCACTTTACAGTACATTCTGTGAAGCGCCTTGAGACGTCTCAAAGACGTGATAAGGCACTATATCAAATCCAAGGATTATTATGAAAATCCTAGCATTTGATACAGCACCTCATCAAATCATCAAAACATCTCAAACCACCTTACAGGATTCTATTGTAAAATGTAGTGACTGTATATTTGTACGTGAAAGTGGCAGCTAATTTGAGCACAGCACTGTTCTACAAACAGCCATGAAGTGAAGGACTAATTTTATCTGGAGTATTGTTGGCCAGAACACAGGAAGAAACTCCTTCCTTTTTTGGAATAGTACCATCAAATCCTTATCACACATTACCAGATGGGAACTTGGTCGAATGGTTCATCAGAAGGGATGGCACGTCTGACCAATGCAGTGCTCTCCCTCACCCCTCCCCCCTGCCCCCCACTGCAATGGAATGTCAGCCAAGAGTATAAACTCAAGAGTCCTGATAAGGGGCTAACTAAATTAAATAAGTTAAATAAATAGTTACCTTAATCCGATTTGGCAGATTTACAATCAGATGGCCGAAGGGTTAATGCAATCACTGACATGCATGAAGACCACAGTTCTTATTTTCAATGGTGATAAGGTCTAAAAATTCATCTGCAGTGGCTTCCTCATGTGGTTATGGCTGTGGTCGAGATCATCTCTTTATAAATACCTCAGGTCTTCCTGCTGTAATGTTATACTTCACTGTTTAGTCAACCTTGGTTTCTACACAAATAATAATAATCCTTACATTTGATATAGCGCCTTATCACATCTTTGAGATGTCTCAAAGCGCTTCACAGAATATACTGTAAAGCGATTTGACTGTGTGTTTATTTTTTGGGCGAAACAGGGCAGTCAATTGCGCACAGCAGTATCCCACAAACAAAGTGTTTTAAGCACACGTTCCTGTACACTAAGAGCTGAAATAAATCTTAAATCCCACTCCGAATATTTTTACAGTGAGACCCTGTTATTACAGCTTTTTGCTGTTATAATCATGTTTATGTTTTTTGATTAACTGTAAAGTCTGCTAATCTATAACAAGACTTCAATGTTCTATTGTTGACATTTGATGCTAAAGTTGGTAATTAAAAATAATTCTTGTTTAAAAAAGTAATTATATGTAATGATGAGAATATGTTATCTTCATTTTTCCTATTTTACCTATGCCTCTATTATAGTTAACTTTGCTATTTTTAAATTTCCTCCTAACAGGATTTCTTAAATAAGAAATAATTCAAATTCATCCCAATGTTTGTAGAATTCATATTTAGGAGGAGGATATGTAAATTCCATAGTCAATGAAATGTTTTGGAGAGCGAGTGCATCTGAAATTAGTGAAAACTCTAAGGTGATCAGTTGGGATGAGAAACAGATGAAAACCTAATGTGAGACTACACTATATTTGTGAAGCAAATGCTAGGTATTGCGGTCACTGAAAAAACACGTTTTCTGTCAGTAGAACCTGACTTTCAGTGCCACAGTAGATTGTCAGAGGCGTAGTCCTTCAGATAAAATGTTAAATAATGAAGGTCTTGTCTGCCTGTTCAGATGAAAGTTAAAGATGATACTATTGTCAACAATCCTCCAGGTAAATTGAACATTTACTTCATTTTGTGGGTCTTTGAATGTATGCAAATTATAATGTGCTTAACTACAAATACAATGACTTGACAACAACTGTGAAGTGTTTTGAGACGTTTCATAAACTTAATAGGTGCTATATCAAATGACAGGATTATTATCATTACAAAGATGAATGACCAATGAATGTGTTTTTGGTCAAGGAATGAATATTAGGTCAGGATACAGGAGAAGATCCTGCTCTTCTATTATTGCCATCACATCTTGTTCCCTGCAAAATATTCACAGTCACTCTTCCTTTACATTCATTATAATATGCACAACTTCTTTTATATATTTAATATTTAATATCCTGCTTTTGGGATTATTATTAATATTTCTCTGACAGTACAGAATATCATATCATTTACATTAGCTTTCTTAATATGCATAATATATCTTACCCCACTGCATAACAATGTTCCTCCTTCATCTTGGTTCTTTCTATAAGTCATGCATTTTCTCCTGCCGCCTGGTCCCCTAAGTGGTGCAGACAGTGCTGACACTATCCATCATGTACTGACATGCTTGGCATCTCTTTTTGCATGTTAGGGACAGCATTGTGCCCCAGTACAAATGTCATGGTACTGCTCCATTACTAAATCCACCAGGATTTGCAGGGCTTTGTCCAAAAAATTGCTTTTACCAATTTGGCAAGGAGCCATTTGTTTGTCCTTCAAATTTCACACTCCACTACTGCATTCCCAGACTTTTCTAATTTTCTAGGATTGAATTGGGTCATTAGCTGCTTTCAAAGCATGTACTGTTCATTATTGCAGGTGTAATACCATTGACTTCTATGTTTGCATTAACAATACTAGATTGTATTTCTCATGAACATTTAAGAATGTCGGGTGCTGATTCAGTTTCATTAGTGATTTGTTCTGAAAACTATCCTTGAAACATGCCTCATTTCCCATTTCTACAGAGAGTGGGGCACACAGTTTTTTTCAAATATTCTTTTTGAGCTCATTCCTTGGCACTCGCAGCTGTCAGAAAAGAAAGGCTTGTTCTTTGTGCTGGAATCTTTATCTTTGAGCGGTTTTCATGAATTCTGCTTTTGATGTACAAACTCCACAACTGTACATTTTCCTATCAGATCATGCTGGTTTGACATCTGAACCTATTGCGAATACAGACATCTAGTTCTGAATTTTACAACTTAATTGGAAAATTAATAATCCAACACTAAAAGAATATTCTCTGTGAATTTACTAGCTGGAGCAACTAAATAAATTCTGTTACTTAAATATTCATTTGAAATGATTCTCCCTTCTGTGTCTGTGTGCCACATTCCCCCCACCCACCCCACACATACATTCACTGTAGCAAAGCATTATTGCATTGACTATAAATGAACGGGAACATCAAAGTGAATGAACAAAGTGGCAATGAGGTGCTAATACATCAACTGGATCCAAAACTGTGAGCAATAAATTAAAAACAAGCCGATGAATGGGCAGCAGAAAAATGAAGTGCACTATGGCACAGTGGCAGAGCCCGGAAACACATGGCACAGCATGAGATAAAAGACATAAAAATGCCAGCTGCATACTTCAGGTAAATTGAGATCAATCTTAAAATGAGACAGCCTTTCATTTTCATCATAGAGTTTCTGGCTAGCGCTTACTTCACAGACTCTGATTTGTTTTCTTTCTTGACAGCTGAAGACAGGATACACTTGAAAAAGGGTGCCTAGGTATGACTGGATTGGACTTGGGTTTCTTTCTGCTCAGAAAATTCAAGGCCTGCCAGCCAGCTAACTCTCATTTACTAGAATAAATCTCTTCATTTTGGAGACAGCTTCACCCCAGGGAGTAATAGCAAACCTCTGTCTGGCCAGCCTACTGTGTCTCCCTCTGTCTGTGTGTTTTTGAAGTGCTGTCAGTGTAACAAGTAAAAAACAATTCTCTCCCCCATACAACAAAATAAGCTCCAATAAAGGGATTTTTAACCATTTTGATCAATTCATCACTCTCCAAACAATTATTTTTTAACAATTTTTTTCAGTCACCTGAAAAAATGCCAAATGATATAAATGGCAATTGTGCATGTTTTAGAAACAAGAAATGTATTGTAAAATAAGCTATTGTTCTCTCTCTCTGTTGATCAGTAGCTACCATACCTGACTCAAAAGAACCATTATAAGACAACTAAATGATCCATAAAATCTTATGATTGGTTAGAGGATTTTTTTCAGATCTCACAGAAAATTGTGGAATGGGGAAAGTGTTAACATCTGAATCTGAAAGATATAGGGAATCGTCGGAAGTGACGGAGAGCATAATGCAGGGTGGTGGAGGGATATGGTGCAGAGTGGAAGGGTGTGCAGCATTGGGTATGAAGTGATGGATGTAGAATGGTGGGACATTCAAAGTCTTGAATGTCTACTGGAAAGATAATGTATCTTTCTTCATGTTGCAGTACAATGAATATCGAGATGTGGTCAGACCTCAAATGCCCAACTTGTTTGACTGAGTCTTGTTACCAGAGTTTTATGAGGATTTTGTAAGTGACCCTGATATAAAGTGTATTATAACAACAACAAATTGCATTTATATAGCGCCTTTCATGTCGGGAGGACATCCCAAGGCTCTGGTTTATAAAGGGTGTGCACCCAAGCTAGGGGTTGGATGCAATGGAGGTGGAAGGCAAGGGGTGCAGATGGGAAGATGATCAAAGGCACGGTCAAAGAGCAATGTCTGAGACGGGTCTTGAAGAAAGCAAGGGAGGGGGTGAGGCAGAAGTGCTCTGGGATAGAGTTTCAAAGGGTGGAGGCTGAAGGTCCAACCACTGATGGTGGAGCAGACAGTGTGGGTAAAGATAGTCTTAAACAAAATAGTTTTTAAGTAGTTAAAGAAGAAAATATCTGAGTGACTAACATTTGCAGCAACTGTTCTCCAGTTTTATTATTGCAGAAGGAGAGTGTAAACAAAAGCAAGTATGGTGTAGTCCAGATGATTTTCAAATAATTTGTATTAAACCTACGGTTTGCTTTGAAAGGCAGCTAAACATCCTGCCCCACTAAGCATAGCACTAAGGCTAGCTATCGTTGATGGAAGAAAATCCCACATGAACAATAATTGAAAGAAAAGTTCTTCACCTGTAACACCATTATATCTTAAAATTTAAGATCGTGCAGAATTGTGCAACATTTCTAACTTCCAATTTTCAATTTGGAGGTCAGTGTCCCACAGTTCTTAAAAAGCCTTCCAAGATAACATTGAATGTAAGAATTTTCCACAATTCTGCACATCTCTTAAATTTTAAGATAAAATGGTCCTAAGAAAAAGGAAAATTTCAGGTTTTTCCTGCTTTCTATTTGATGCTCATCCTTGGTCACTGGTAACAACACCAGGAAGAGGTGAAACCAGACAGCAGCTTCACCAGTGACAAGCTGAAAATCATTAAACTGGTACAGTGAAGTCGTTTCTGGTATTAACCAGCCTAAAACTCCATTGAAATAAGCTTATGAGTCTTCTAACATTTTAAGAGCTCACAGAGCTCATCATGTTCCCTGTAATGTCCCACAGTTGGCAGTTTTGCGCCATATCTTCCTTAGCAATCCAGGAGTCTTGTTATATTTAGAAGGTTATATTTACAGCTCTCATAAAAACGCATAGGTACCCACAGGGCAGCATTTGTAAATGCTGCTGTCAGATAAAGTTTAAAATGTCAATGAAACTGCTGACACCATTATGTAGAGACTGGGTTAAGGGGACATTCTGCATTGTGCGTTTTGCATGGTTATAAAATGTGACTCCGCACTGGGCAAGCCAACTAAAAGATATTGCAGCCTTAATAGTTGCATGTGTCTTACATTTCATGTAGAGAGAGTGTGTATACAATAAGCCTGAGGGAAACAAATAACTAAAGTGAGGTTGATGTTCTGCAGTGGAAAAGCAGAGTGAGTTGCCCTTGTCATATATTTATATAAACTTGCTGATTTCATTATTAAAGAGATAAAATGCAGCAGCAGAGGTGTAGAATGCTTATGCAAATCATAATAATACCTACTAAAAAATTGTCATGCTTTGCTAGAGATTCAAATTTCAAGTGTTGAACAGGACAGCAAAGTACATCTTAAATTTTCTGGGTCACCCTGTCTCTGGGTCGAAATTCCAGGAGCGTACGTTGAAACAGTTTATGTCCAGTTATTTTAGGAGAGTTGGTATACAAACTGGAGTATCTGCTGCTAGTCTTTCCAGGAAACAGAGTTGCTGCTGTTTTCTCAATCCAGTAAATCTTTAAAATTGCTTCTCCTGTTATTTGGGAGAACTATAAAAATAGAAGAATGACTATTCTGATCTCCACAACCACCCTATAATAGCATATGTGAACTGGTAGCCTCTGTAATGTAAATTTTATTTTACAATTTGTTCAAAGAAAGCTTTATCAATAGGAGAATGTATTGGTGCTATTTGCAGCTCGGTGCAGCAATGAGTGGAGTGGACAGTTTCTCAACACTAACAAAGAAAGATTGGATAAGGAGCCACACCTCACTGTACATTGAATTTACTTTTGTCTTAGAGACAGACGATTATTATTTGCATGTTCTGAAATAACATTTAAGACCTAACAGTGTGGATGAACACAGTTAGAAGCCTAAAATAATAACTTTCCAATGGAGATAGTCTTATAAAAATCCTTACACGTGGTATAGCGCCTTTCACATCAGGAGGACGTCCCAAACTGCTTCACAGGATATACCGTAACGTGTACTCACTGTGTGTTCTGTGGGCAAATTCATCAGCCATTCCTCTATTCTGCACCACAATAACAGTACTGTATAAAAAGATATAGTAAAGCAGGTATGCCATTAGCAGACATGAGGTGTAGTGTTTGTAGTAATGTAGCTGTTATGCAGAATCTCAATGCTGTGAATATGAGATGATGAGCTCCAGAAATAATGTAAGCACAGGTCATATCACCCTTTTTATCTGTTGTTGTTCTTTCAAATATTGAAACATTCAATGCAATGCATGCCCTTGTTACTGAACATCACTTACTGATAAGGGACACTTGGAAGATATTTTTTCACTAAACAGACCACAGATATCTTTTGAAAGGCAGTCAGAGTGAGAGTAGGTCAGCAGACATGTCTTTCACTGATCATAGATTGCATTTTTTATCTCTCCCTTTTTAAAAAAAATGCAGTCTGTGATCAAAGTAGCAATGAACAGAGAAGGAAAGGTAAAGTTAACCAGTGAGGCACTATCAGTGTCTTAGTGCAGTTTTCTCTATATGTAACAGTCCGGAATATTTTATTTCTGAAAACTATGGAAACACAACACTTCACCTCCCTAGAGTAATGCCAGCAATGACTTCAGCTTACAAAATTGAGTATTTTTTTTGGCGGGGATGGGGGGATATTTAGTTAATTTCTACCTTATAATTCACTGTTTGTTTCCTGTCCAACGATGAGCTTAATGCATATGTGAAACCTATTCTCACTCCTCGTATGTGGCTCTGAGACAGACTAAACTTACCCTCGAGGGAGAAGCGCCACTATGAGTGTGAAGTGAGCCTGGTTATGGGGAAATTTAAGCTCAGTCAGGGAACAGCTGTGTGGCTACTGGAGACCAACACACACCCAACGTATAAAAGGCTTCCCACATGTGGCAGAACGATGGGGGTGAAAATTGCAAAGGTTCTTAACAGATTGTTAACTATCTCCGATGATAATTATCAGATTGCTTATCGGCTTCTTATAGAAAGGGCTGAATTATCACTGTGAAAAGTAGCACAGTGAAGGATGAACATTGTGTGTGACATTTTTATTATTCATCTCGGGAATGAAAGGACCCTGGCATGTCAAGCTTTTTTTGCCTGTGTCAGGCTGCCCTAGGAAAGGTGATAGCCAACAGATGTCTCCTTTGTTCCTGCTGGCATATCCCGACATTCCAGTGACAATTTAGGGAATACTGCCTTAACTCAATTTTTTAAAGTTAAGTTTACTTAGAGTTACATTGAGTAATACTGCACCTTACTAAGCCAATCTGGAACCTTGGCATCTTGTTTGAGCCTCAACTATCCTTTCTACCCTAAATCCATGCCATGACCCCCTCCGCCTTTCCCCACCTTTGGAACATCGCCCAGCTCCACCACTGTCTGACAACGAAGGCCGCCGAAACCCTCATACACGCATTCATTACATCGAGGCTTGACTATGAAATTCCTTGCTTGTTGGCCTCCCCAACTCTTCTCTCCATACGCTGCAGATCATCCAGAACTCTGCAGTCTGTGTCCTCTCCTGCACCAGACTCCGTGACCCTATCACCCCCCATCCTCGGGACCTGCTTCACGTGCCCTGCCTCGCCCACCCCACCATTGGCAGGCGGATCTACTGCCACTTTAACCCAGCTCCCCAGAACTCCATCCCACAGTGCCTCCACCTTGCCCCCTCCCTTGCCTCCTTCAAGACCTAACTCAAGACCCTGCTCTACGACCGTGCTTTTGATCACCCTACCTCCCACCCTGCGCTCCACCCTCCCCAATCCCAACCCCCAGCTCGGGTCCAAAGCACTGACAGTCCAGTGCCTTGGGACGTCCTCCTGACGTGAAAGGCACTATACAAATGTAATTTTGTTGTTGTTGTTACTGCACTGAAACAGGTCAATTCAGCCCAACTAGTCCTTGATGGTGTTTACAATAACAACAACAAGATTATATTTGTATAGCGCCTTTCACGTCGGGAAGACATCCCAAGGCGCTGGACAGTGTACAGCATTTCAGACCCGAGCTGGGGTCGGGGGTGGGGGAAGGGAGGGGAGGGGAAGGGAAGGGGGGTGACCGATGGCATGGTTGAAGAAGAGGGTCTTGAGGCGGGACTTGAAGGAGGCGAAGGAGGGGACGAGGCGGAGTGATTGGGGGATGGAATTCCAGAGATTGGGGACAGAGTGGCTGAAGGCTCTCCTGGCAATGGGGGGGCGGGTGGGTCGGGGGACGTGAAGGAGGCCAGAGCCTGCTGACCGGAGGGAACGGGCAGGTTGGTAGGGGCTTAGGAGGTCGCAGAGGTAGGGTGGAGCGAGGCAATGGAGGACATTGTATGTGAGGACCAGGATCTTGAACTGGATCCTCTGAAGTATAGGGAGCCAATGGAGTTGGGCAAGAATGGGGGAGATGGGGTCACGGAGTTTGGTGCGGGAGAGGACACGGTCTGCAGCCTGTGGAGGGAGGAGTTGGGAAGGCTGACAAGCAGGGCGTTTATACCATTTATTGTTTATACAATACAATACAAATTTACATTTATACAGTGCCTTTCACGCTACTCAATACTCCACAAAACCCCTCACCCCTTCTATTCCCTTCACCTATACCCCTCTAGTCCCTAATTTAGCAGATATTCCTCAAACTGCTAACTAGAAGTCCAATGTGTGGCTTTTCAAACCATTAAAAAGGGTGTTGGGGTGAGACTTGCCACCTCCTGCACACCTGGGTCCAGTTGATGTGTTAAATATCATAACATCACTAAATTATACTTATGTGCTAATTTGCACATAGCAACATTGCAAAATGTATGTTAAAGAACTTAAACTTCCTTGTACAGCACTGCAACAACAACAAGTTACATTTGTGTAGCACCTTTCACGTTGGGAGGATGTCCCAAGGCACTGCACACAGTGTAACACAAGAAATTAGGTTACTTGCCTATTGTGATCAACAAGAACTTATATAGAGCCTTTCACAAAGGAAAACATCTGAAGAGAGATGGAGCGAGAGCCTGAGTATGGTTAGGGAATAGGGGGCGGAGGAGCAGGAGGGAGGTGACTGAAGGCACAAGGAGGGATAAAAACAAAGAGGCATACTTTTAAAAGGGGTTTCAAAACAAAGAGGAAGGGTGTGAAGCAAAGAGATTTAGGGAGAAGGTTTCAGAGAAAAGAGACAAAGTGACTAAAAGCTTACCTTCGAAAGATTGTGGCTAAATTTGCTGACATGTGTTGCCGTTTTATAATGAGACCTGTCATAAGTGCATATTGCAAAAAGAAGTTGGTAAATATAGCAGCAACAAAAGATAATTCCCTAACTCTTGTCACGTGTGTTTAATGAAAGGGAGCATCTTTCTATTTATCAAAGCTGTTCTGTAGATATCTGGGTTGGGTTAAAGCTCCGAGGAATGTAATAGCATATCTGTACAGACACAAAACCAGAACAAGGTTATACGGAGTATAATGAATATGGGGAAATGATTACAAAGCAGTAATCTAATCAAAGATTTCAGGTGACCTCAATAAACTGCAAGAGATTTTGCTACGTGGATTAATTGCTATCTAAAGTCTGTGAGCATATTATGGTTTTAGAATAAACCAACTCTGATATTTTGGCAATATTACATATTTATGTGGTGTGGTGGGATTTATTCATTTTGTATGCACTGGCTGACAGAATCTATCAGTACAACCCAGGCAGTGGAATCACAGACTGTTTACAAGATAGATGGAGTCCAATCAGTTCATCATGTCTGTGCCAGTGATAGCTTCCCCACCAGACAACGCTAATCCCATTCCCTTTCTCTGCATCAAATAATACAGGATGACCCAGTTATAAAGTGATAAATGTGGGGGGTAGAGTCCATAGAGTTCCAACGTGTCAGCCTGGCTAAATCAGCAGCATTAGCACTCGCATTTGAGTTAGAAGATTGTGGATTAAAGCCCCACATCAGGACTTTGAACTCTGGACTGACAATCCAACGAAGTGCTTGGGGACCCCTTCATTTTTTAAATGCCTGTCTTTTGTATGGAATGTCAAACCAAAATCCTGACTGCCAGGTCAGATTAAAGATCCCATGGCATTATTTGAAAAGGGAATGGAGTTTCTCCTGGTATCCCAATCAACAATCCTCCAGATAAAATTGGTCACTCACTTCATGGCTATTCGTGGGACATTTTTGTACATAAATTGGCTGTTGCATTTGCCTAAAAATGCAGTCACTACGCTTTACAGTAATCTCTTTACAGTAATTTATGAGAGGTGATTTGAGATATCTCAACAACGTGATAAGGCACAATATCAATGTGAGGATTATTATAATTGTTGTTATTATTGTTGTTATAAGAATAAAAAAGAGGTTTTGAGGACCTTTGAGGCCCTTCAAAGTGCATGCACAACTATTCCATTGGAGACATCTCACCCAATCATTTGAGCTCTTGCTGGAAACTTCTATAGATTTGCTGCTGAAACCTTTAGAAGCGATCAAATGATATTGCAGAATATCTTCACATTTGATATCTTCCACTTCAACTGAGGCTGTCGGACTCATGAGCAGCAGCAATAGAAACTGTCATGTTTATGAAGCATGTGCATATCCTGGCATATCCTATGTGGAGTCCTTTAACTCAGTGGTTAGAGCACTCGCCTCACAAGCGAGAGACCTGGGTTCGATTCCTGGCAGAGCAAAACCGTGGGCAAGTTTCCTTACTCTACACACCTGATAATAATCCCTCCAAAACCAAAAACAATAATAAATTGGTCATTTCAATCCACGACTGTTTGTGGGACGCTGCTGTGCACAATTGGCTGCCATATTTCACCCACAAATATACAGTCAATTCACTTTACAGTATATTCTGTGAAGCTCTTTGAGACATCTAGAAGACGTCTAATGCAAAGATTATTATTATTATTTTTTAAATGTCTTTCCTTAACAATTTCAACAACAACTTGCATTTATTCAATGCCCTTCATGCAAGGTAGGGTCTGGGAGCACTAACATACTGGAACATGTATCCAGTTTTTCTTTTAAAGGTGCTAAATGAGTTTGCCTTAACTGCTTTCCTCTGGGAGTGCACTGAAAATACCAACCGCCTCTATGGGGGAAGAATTTTTAATCTTGCTGGAAGCTTGGTAAGTGTACTCCTGTCCATTAGTTCTACCTCAAATCTCATGCTGAATAAACTGCTTATATCTATTTTATCTATGTTTCTCAGCACTTTAAAGACATTACCACGTCTCCCTTTAAACTTCTTTTCTCAGAAAAAAATGAACGGGATGGTTTTAGGAGATAACACTATCCAATTCCCATAAAATAAATGCAAGGTCCACTCAAGACAGCTATTTCATTGGATTGTTGACCCTGTAGTTTGTGAGTAAGTGCAAGAACTCCACAGTTGGATGATTTGAATGATTTTCTCCCTATGAGACAGTTCACAAGGGGAGACTCGCATTCTATCCCTTTATGGAGCAGGGTGTTTCTAGCATTCCTAGAAGTGACCCTCAAAACAATACTTTGTTTAGTTTTGTGGCCTTTAAAGGAAGGTTAGTGAATAACATTATTTTGTCAGCACAGAATCTCTAAGTGAAGAACGTTTTGTGCGCAGTATCTAGGAAACGAAAATTGCAAAAATTAAAAGAAAATGCACATACTCTGAACAGCAAGACATCAGGAATATTCCCCTAGCTGTTCTAAAACAAAAGGGTTTGCCTGCAAAACAGTCACTACAGTCAATAGTAACTCTTGTAAAGTGTTTTTTCAATGTGATAAGATCCTGAAATAAATCTAGGTGTTTCTTTCATTGCTGAATTACGAATAATCCACAAATGTACACTTTTGTTCTGCTGAGCATTCTTACGAAAAGTTACTCCAGTAAATCCTGAACTCCCTTGTTTCAAACTAATTGCCTTCCTCGCAGTGGGAGGAGTGGATTGATAAAGGCTGATTATCTGGGATTGGAGCGCATCAATTACATTGTGTGCATTATCCTGTAATTCCTTACTTGATAAAATTGTCCCCTAGGTATATTTATATTCCTGAAACATAGGGCCATGTTCACTGAAGAATGTTGCCTGTGTTTGCTTCAGAAATTGTACGTCTGCCCTTCTGTGACACTGGGAATGCTTTATGCTGATCAAGGTGATTTACTGCTCCCTACTGGCACATTGAAATAAAGTGACGCATTTTGAATGAAATGCTGGTTAAATGCTGCCCTCTAGTGTCCCCAAGGAAAAGTCTGAAATTGTGACTCACTACCTATTCGGGAAAATTAAGTGCAACAACAACGTGCATTTATTTATATAGCGTCCCTCTCACAGGGTGAAACCTCCACTTGTGTTTGTGATAAACTGGTAGCCGTCTTGGTTTTACACGACAATCTAAAACATTAATTATAACATAAACGTAGCCAAACTGCACAAATAAAGGTGCAATTAATGCTGTGTGTATGTCTCGGACAGTAAAGCCACATCATTTACAATCCCTGGTCCATGGTGCATCACATTAAGACTGTAAATAACCAAAAAATGATTTCAGAGTTCTCCAAATACATAGGGAATGTTTAATGTTACCAAAGAGTTAGTTCTGCCAGAGGCTCTTTGATAAGATTATAAAATCGGCTATTTAAAGTTCTTTAGCAGTTCAGCAGAGGTTTTAAAGGTTCATACGCAGGGGAATTTGCACCCACCAGCATTTTACTGCTATGGGGTAAATTGCTCGATTCCTGAAACAACCTCCTCCAAGTAATATCAGGTACATGATGCCAGTGTACATCATGGAGGGTCAAAAACAATTTATGGTGCACTGTTTGCAGAGAATTGATTTGCCACTGAACAGGCAGTATACATTGCAGCATACATTAGTAGAAAAAGGCTATTTAGGCCATGTAACTGACACAGATTTTTTCAGAAGCCATACAATAAAGTTCAACATACGAGACTTCCAAAGAAGACTAAAGACCATAGTATTAAAAGTAAATTAGCTGAATTGAAAACTGTGTCAACAAAAGGAAGTAGACAGATGAAAAACGATAAAATCTCTCTATGGGCAGTATTTTGGGGGGTCTCCAGGGCTTTGTTTTGGATCGTTTGGTGTTTACATTATTTACAACTGACTTAGAGAAGAAAATTTCTCATAATATTTCTTGATTTCAACTATATGTGGAAATTATTAATATATAAAGAGAATGTACAGCATTCAAGAATATTCAAGAGTATTCTGGACTTTCTAAACAGATTGGCTAAGGAGGACAAATGGATCTTAGATAAATATAAGGTCGTAAGTGACCTGTATGTATACAATACACATTTATGTAGTAGCTTTCACCTTGGGAGGTGGTCTCAAAGTACTTGACAATGCTGGTTGGACTCTATAAATTATTGAGTTGTTCATTACCAGAAATGGAAAAGGGAACGTTGAGAAGGAAACGTTCAGTTAAGATTTCGGCACAATTGGGTCTAAAACCTCAAAGTGAGACTGGTGTCATGAAGCTTATCAAATACTTTAGTTGCAACTTTAAAGCATTTTCACAATAAGACAAAATAGGTTATTCTAACCTTACATCGCTCGTGAGGACATATTTGGAATATTGTTTGAAATATTGGGTACTTTAGGGTTTACAGTAAAGACTTCAGCAAATAGGTGACTGGACTCAAAGAAAAGTGACAGTGATTATGTGACTAGCTCTAAATTATGAGGAAAGATTCACAGAATTAAACTTGTTTGCCTTGGGGAAAAGACAATCGAGAGGGTTAATGACACAGAACTTTAAAAAACTGAGAGGCATATATAATTTGAATATAGGTACACTATTTGACACACCTTGAAAGGATAAGTAGAGGCCTTAGGTTTAAAATGAAAGAGCCTTAAGCAAGACTGGAGATTAAAATGGTATTTCACTGCACAGAGTAATGGATATGTATTGCAATAAAATAATTAAATTTGAACTTTTCTTCACCTTCCTTCTTCTGAGCTTGAGTCTCTTTCTCCTTGTTTTGGCTTTTTCTCACTGTGTTAGCAACAACAAATTACATGTGGTCAGGAGTGTTAAGTACATCATTAAAGTTCAGTTTATTTATGCCCTTTCACATCTTGAATACAGCATTTCAAAACGATCTACCCTGAGCCTTTTCTTTAGGGAAGTATTATTTTACAGTAACCCTTACAGTGTAAATATTAGTAATCATGCAGTGATTATATCACAGATAAAAGTTTCAATGAGTATTCCTTTTTTAGAATTGTTAATCGTGCAATCAGGAATACTATACTGCTATCATCAATAATGTGACAAGGACAAATCATTTTTTTAACAATAAGCAATCAGAAGCAGAGCAATGGATGGAGGCCACTGGTTTGAATATAGTGAGCTGAGAAATGAGAACTAGGTTTTTCTGGTCACTGCAACCTTGCCCCTTTTCACAGCCATTGCATGATCCAGTAGCAAACTCAACAAAATCATCACTCCACGTGCANTTTTTACCTAAAATATTCACAATATAGAGTGGGACCATGAATTCAGCAAAGACAAATGGCCAACCTGGCTCAGAGTACTCTTGCCTCTGAGTCAGAAGTTTCTGGGTTCAAGCCCTATATCGGGACATTTGAACTCATATTGTGTAGGCTAATATTCCAAAGAAGGTCTGGAGGATGCTGCATTGTTGGAGGTGCTGTCCTTCTGATGAGATGTTAAACTAAGGTCACGTTTGCCTGTTGAGGTGGACGATAAATATCCCATGGCAATATTCAAAATAAGAAGCGTTTTCTCCCAGAATCCAGGCCATGAATACCCCAAATAAATTGGGTCATTCACTTCATGGCTATTTAAGGATATTCACTGGCAGATTGCACAGTCACTGCACTTCACAGTGTATCCTGTGAGGTGCTTTGAGACAACTTCCCGATGTCAAATGCACAGATTTTTTAAACAAGGCAAATTTTCCTGATTGTTTTCAATATCTTTGGGCATGGACTTCCTGCTCCTGACATCCACTGCTGATCCACACATGGGTGGAAGTTGAGTCAGGGTAGGATTGGTCTTGGCTGTGATTTTCCCATTTGGTCAAATAGTCATCTGACACCACCTGTCTCAGGCTAGGAGATGAAGAATCATCACTTGGCCAACATACTGGGGGTAGTGGGAGGTTGTGGGGGTTGGGGGGGTTACAGGTAATTCACTGTCCAATGCAAGCAGGCCTTGCAAAATGTCTATAAAGCAAGTGAACAGGCTCTTTGAGGAAGCAAAGGTGAATGCATATTGTACAATGCTATAGATGCGACCGTTTCAAATAAACTGACAGCAACGCATGGCGTCCAAGAAAAGAGTGGCATCACAAAGCTGAAACATGAACAGCTATGCAGGTATTCCAAAGAAACCAATGCTGATTCTTCTCAGAAATTTTGGATGTTAGTTAATGATCATTATTCCAATATACTATCAAATTACAGTATGTATCTTAATTGGTGTAGATTCTATATCTCACAGAATTTCTACCCCCTTGTTTCTAATACTCTGCACTGGTGGTTCCCAGCCATATTTCTCCAAGTATCTCTGTATTTCTATATTAAGTAAATGGCGAGTAAATGTTATGGCCAACCTTTATGGTGGGCTAATAAAATAAATTTATGCCATAAATCCCAAAATATTCAAACAAGATAAAACAGAAAACATACTACTGATTGAACACAGACTTACCTAGACTTGTGTGAATGTCTTTTTTTGGGAGTGAGCGATGAGGGGCACTTCTTGACTGCTCCGCAGACCACTTCCACAGCAGACAGTATCATAGTCCTGGGATCTGGTCACTGGCAGTCCTTTCAGAATAATATATGGAATAGTGCACAATTTCTTTCCCTCATGACAATATTGCAAGCTAGCAGCAATCTAACAATAATTCACTGGTGTATTGTGTTGCCTTTTGTTGGAACTTGAAAGCATCTGTTTGAAAAAGGCACTGTGTGTTCTTATGCTGTAGAGAGATAGAAACACACAGGATCAATCAAACCCAGAGTGCTGAGGTGTACGGTTGTGCCGCATTTACCTTATGGATTATTTGAGAACTGGTTCAAAGAGAGCCCGGGGCTGCTGATGCCTGAAATCTGCCCAATTTACTTTGAGAAGCAGAATTCCAGACATGGGTCGCAACTCAAAAACACAGGCTGTTGTTTGTAAGTCATAGATTGCTCTTTTATTTTCGATCCTTATCCAGTAGAAGTATAATGATTGAAAACTGTCGTTGGTGTATGTTACAATTTGTTCACTGCTCTACTCTAATCCCTCCCCTGCTTTTTCTCTACACTTTACTCTTATTTTTCATTACATATTTATCCAACTATTATCCAATACTGATGTGGATTTAGCTTCAGCAATTGTTTGTGGTAAGAAATTTCTCATTCTAACAATCTCACATAAAAAAAAATTTCCTTAACTTCCTCCTTTTTTCCGTTATAATACAAAATTTATGCTCCCTTGATATTGATTCATAAGTCATACAAAGATACATAGACATAAAAACAGGAGAAGGCTATTCAGCCCCTCGAGCCTGTTCCGCCATTTTATAAGATCATGGCTGATCTGTACTTCAAGTGCAGTTAACCGCCTATGCCCCATATCCCTTTATATCCTGACCTAACAAATGTCTGTCCACCTCTATCTTGAAAATGTGGATGGATCCAGCATTCACACCTTTTGGGGGAGAAAGTTCCAGATTTCCATTACCCTTTGGGTGAAAAACTGTCACTTAATTCCACTCCTAAATGGCCTAACTCTAATTTTAAGATTATGTCAATGAATATAGTCTATTTGCCATATCAAAGTAATTCATAATTTTGATATTTAGATCTTCCATTAATCTTCTGTGCTTTATTAAAAACAGTCCTAGATTGTTAAGTATGTCTTCTTAACTATAACCTCTCAATCTTTCTAAGTAAATTTTCACTGTACCTCTCAGTAGCTCAAGGAATAACCATCCTTACAACTCCACCTGAAGGCAGAGATGTGTATGAAATGGAAATTTTTTTGAAAATCCATTGGAACATAGACTGGTACTTCTGGTCAGAAAATTACTCTAAGTCACTGCATTTATCTGCAACTGTACACAAGAAAATATTCTAAGAATTATCATTTATTCTGTAAATTACCAACTTGTTTACCCAACTTCCAATTTCCATCTTTCATTTCCAACATTCGGAATGAGATGAGAGGTTATTGGAGTCCTGTAGCTCAGTGCTTAGAGCATTCGCCTCGCAAGTGAGAGGGCCTGGGTTTGATTCCCACACAGGGCGAAATGTTGGGCAAGTTTCCTTACTCCACACGGCTCTGTTTACCTAGCAGTAAGTAGGAACCTGGTTGTTAGTCAGTTGGTGGCTTGCTTTTCTGAGAGTAATAATCCCTCCAAAAATAAATAAATAATAATTTGTCACTCAATCCACAACTGTTTGCCTGCCACATTTTGCCCATAAAATATTCAATCAATTCACTTTCTTATTTACAGATCTTATTTACAATGTGATATATGTGCTAAATATTCAAACGTATAGAGATCACGTATTAGACAAGACACAGCTTGTAATATTTATACCAATCAAGTATCCATCACAAGCAGCTGGCAAAAATCATGTGCAAAATCAGCAGATTAAGAAAGTTCTGACTTGTCACCTGTTTCAAAATAAATCTGTTTGGACTGGGTTTATGAAAGGCAGATTCTCTTCAGGTACTCTCCATTAAACTAGTCCACCTCACAATGAAAAGTATCACAGCCACGCTCTGGCAGAGCGCTGAAGTCAAAAGCTTCTGACAGGGTTAAATGGAAGCGCTTGTTCCACATAATGGAGAAATTCAGTTTCAGGCCAGGCTTTCTCCACAAGGTCAGCATGGTGTATGGAGCTCCCTTTGCTTCAGGTACATCAAATGGCATTATCTCATTCTCATTCTAGTCAGACCAAAGGACGTGCCACTGTCTTCCTTGCAGGTTAGAAACAACTGTGTTTGTGGGACACTGCTGTGCGCAATTGACTTCCATGTTTCTCCCACAAAATCCACAGTCAATCCACATAACCATATATTCTGTAAAGCACTTTAGACGTCTCAACGAAGTGAAAAGCCACGATATCAAATGCAAGGATCATTATTGTTATTATTATAACTGACCGTACAATTTGTGCAGATTCCTCAATTCTGTGCGCCATAAAAACTAGCACTTCATTTTAAGTAAATCCAGTCTCTGCTAAATTATCAGATCACAAGAGCGATTCAGATGAATTAAACACTTTGGCCCATTTTGATCTCATGTTTCCAGAATACCCACATAACAAGTTCTCATCAAGCTGTTTCTTAAGTGCATTCAGTTTCTTGGTCTCAAACACCCTTCTGGTAACCCATTCCATCTATTCACTACCCTCTGCATCATTTGATCTCTGTAGAAAAGCTGCAATTAGCCCTTGTGACATTGAGCTAAGAGGGAAATCAGCCTGAATTCTTATTGTTGATCATTATCTAGTGATCCCTGCTGGACGTATGGTGCCCATGCATGGTGTTTGTTGGGTAAGATCAGGATCAGCTCAGTTTGATGCTCGACATGGTTAACTAGGCTGCTGGCACTCACTGTACATTTGGAAGAGGTTCTAGAGTAGCCCTGGAGCCCAGCAATAGTCAGCTTCTTCACAGAAACAAAGATGAAAGGGAAAAGAATGGCGGAAGAATTAAATGTTTTCTTGCTCATTAAATTAATATAAAATGTTATGGTAACATCTACAAAAATAAGATTTACACTTATATAAATACCTTTCCCACAGGGAGAAGGTCTCAAAGTGATTTACAAAGAATGAGTGGGAGCCCAAGTTTGGGGTTTGTGGGGGTGGAGTTAGTGTGACTGGATGAAAGTGCAGTCAAAAATCAATGGATGCAAAGCGAGTTACAGTAGTTCAGAGTCTCTTTCTTTGCATAGTCACTGTTTACTAGCAATCTTTTTAACTGTCACTATTGTAGTCATATATCGAGGTAAAATATGAGCAGAGGGGTATCCATCATCAGGATTGGGGATGGATATTGTTCTTTGTGCCTGGACTATCAGGTGAAATCCATCAACCAATGAAATCCAACTAAATCATTTTGCCTTAAAATTCAAGATCACACAGAATACTGAAACATACTGAAATTCACTCTTAATTTGGAAGCCTTTTAAAAAATACAGAAAAATGATTTCGAAATTAAAAATCCACCTTTCAGATCAGACAATAAACTTTTCAGATGGATGTTAGAGATCGTATGGCACAATTAAAAAAAATAAGTTTCTCTGGGTGTCTTGGCTTACAATACCTCACAAAATTCATCATTTACTTCATGGCCATTTGTGGGACATTACTGTGCCCAAATTGGATGCAGCATTCACCGACAAAAATTCAGTCACTACACTTTATAGTAAATCCGGTGAAGCACCTTCCTCCTGATATGAAAGGTCTTATATCAAATGTACAGATGATTATTATTATTTATTTAAATGGAATTTTCCACAATTCTACATGATCTTAAATAATAATAATAATCTTTGCATTTGATATAGCACTTCATCATGTCATTGAGACGTCTCAAAGTGCTTCACAGAATATATTGTAAAGTAAATTAATTGTGCATTTTGTGGGTAAAACGCAAACAGTCAATTGCACATGGCAGTGTCCCACAAACCATCATGGATTGCGTCACCACATGTTTTGTGGGAAGGGATTATTACTGCCAATTGAGTAAAAAGGTTCCTATTTATTGCTAGGTAAACAGATGAGTGTGGAGTAAGGAAACTTGCCTAAGGTTTTGCAATGCTTGGAAATTGAACTGGGGACCTCTCGCCTGCAAGGCGAGTATGCTAACCATGACGCTATGAGACTCCTCTTAAAGACACGTTAAGATATGATGCCCTTACAGGCTAAGACTTGATGGAATTTTATCCCACAGAAATGTGAAATAATATTCGAATGATAACTGATCTTCTGGCTTAAATTTGCAATCATTGTGCTACCACTCTGAATCAAAAATGTCCAGCATGTTCCTGTGTTTCCTAAGGGATAGTAAAGCCCCAGGCATAAGTTTCATTAAGCTGCAAAGATCGAGGAGAAGAAGTTGGATACAATTTTGGAATCCACAAGCCATATGACCTAGAGTTGAAGCTTAGCTGCATTGTATGTGGACCTGCTGGCCAGCTCAGAGACTGATTGATTGATCCTGGAGGAAGGGGATTCCTTGACAGATCATGCTGTATGTTTTATATTTATAGAGCAACAAAGGTGGGTAACAAGGTTATCAGTTACGAGGCAAATACTTGAAACTGAATCAAAATATCTGAAAATTAATTTACACAATTTATTAAAGCTTCTCTATTACAATAATCTGAATATCTAATTCTAAACTATTTAAGGAGGGATATACATGGTAAGCATATACCCATCAAAATATTATTATTATTTTGGATTTTAATATTTTTTAAATGTCCTGAATGAAGACACAATTTAAAATATCATGTCTAAAGTGTCACTTTTTAATTAGCAGCCTAACATAATCGTCTTGGCTTTGAGTTTGCATAATTGCTTAATGAAATTCCTCAAAATTTACAATTGTACAGCACCTTTCATATTGAACAATGTCTCAAAGTGCTTCACAGAGACAAAGTGGGAGCCTGAGCAGGTAGAAGATAGTGGGATAGGCGGGAGGTGATTAAAGGCACCATCAGAGTTAGGTGCTTAGAGGGTTTGGATAACGAATCGTGTTAGAATTCCTAAAACCCATCTAAACTCTGTTCACAAAGTATATCACATTGGAGTACAGTTCCACAGATCAGAATAATAAATGTCCAGTTACTGAAAGGAATCCCTATTTGCGAGATTTTATATTACAAAATATCACAAATTAGACCCTTTGTCAAAAAAACCTCTAGTTTGGGTTGAAGACATCAGAGAATTATTTGTTTTACCTTGAGGTTTTACAATAATATTTTTGCATTTGATATAGCACCTTTTACTGAACTTTCTGTCAGTCACAGGGGGTTCTTCAGAATAGTTTTAGTTTATTTGAATAAACTTTAAATTTCAATAGTGTATTTAATTGGTGCAAAATGTTTGGTGTTTCTCAAAACAGTAGAACAAGAGGATACAGGTTTAGAGTTCTCAAGGCAATTTCAGGATAGATAACAGGAACTTTAACTGAAACTGGTTACCAGGAATGGTGGTTGAGGCCAGGACACTGGACTCATTTAAAAAGCAGATTAATGCTGCGATAGAAGGATGGTAGAGTGGGTGTTCTGGAGGATAGAGATCAGATCTGAATCTCATGGGAAAATATTGTGGGAAGAGCTTTCTTCAACCAAACCAATCCTGTGATGTTTTATATTATTACTTTGTGACATGACATGAGCTGAGAATTGAGTCTATGTGAATTTTCACAATTATGAAACAATTATAATCAAAAGGTGGAAATATTCAAATCATTTACTTTCTAAGATAGGTTTACTTGAACAAAAACCTAAACATGTGATTTTATACAAACTATGCTGTAATTGCTATTCGGATTGATAACCTGATAGTGGGCACTGTAAGTTATTACTTTTACTTTTGTTCTCATATCTAAGTACTATATAAATTTAGTTGTCAGCCTAGTTCAGTTGGTAGCACTCTCACCACTATATATCATTATTTTTGTCATCTCTATAATAGCTTTCCATGGCAAGATCTGATTTATTTCAAATGTAAATGTTATACTATACATATACATAACCACCACATCATACATTGTTATTTATCATTTAGAATTAGGAATTTTACAAGGTAATCACTTGTTTCCCTCTATCCTCTTCATGTGAGCTTTTATTGATCTTTGTACAGTATATATGTTACATTACTTGACAGAATCTATTGTATTTGGTAATGTGTCTGGGTGATGATTCACTGTTGTAAAACAAATATGAAACTATTTGGAAATGATTGGTTAATGTGTTTGTGGTATCAAACTGATTATGTAACAATGGATGTTGATTTGGACCTACAATCTGCACGCACCAAGTTTTCAATCTCAGTTAATCTGCTAAGGAAATTTATCGAGTGGAAGTGAGCCATTCCTCCTAAGGAGAAGGATCAAGTTCCAAATAGATCAAGTCCCACTAAGCCTCATGCTGGCACACACTCCTCAGGGCTGGTTAGAAAGCAATATTGGCCAAGGCACAGTCAATCCATCAACCCAACTGATTCATTGTTAATTGAAATGTCTACTTAAACACTTTCAGGGAATGTAATGATTATGTTCATTAGCGTCTCAAAGTTATTACTAATTGGAATATTCACTCGGGTAATGTCCATAATGCTCAAGCAGAATGATGTTATAACTGCTATTGTCGAGCCACAGAGCTTGTACTAAATAACATACAAATTGCTATGGTTATGCCTCTAGCTCTCCCACACAATAATTGGTTAAACACTCTGTCGAACAATGGATTACCTGATCTGTGAATCATTAATTGTCTTCGCTTTAAATATCAGCCTTGAAATGTTTTGTCAATGTATGGGCCAAGTCATTATGTGACTACATAGATCATTTATGTCTGTGCTTTAAATTAATCTATGTGAATGTTTCATAGGAGAACGCACATTAAACAGTCAGTTTCATTTATCCTCCTCCCTTGTTAAGAAACAAACATACTGGAATTCTCATTTCACATAAGCATTACAAGATGCACAGTTTTCTCATTCATCTGGTTCAGTTCTTTGTTTATTTTGACGTCGTGGGGACGGACAAGATTTTGTCGACGTAAGTGGTTTTCAACATAAATGAATAAATCAAGTTCTGTCAGTCACTGGCAGCCAAGGTGTGCACCACAAGTTGTAATCCGGGCACACACTGAGCACAACTCCAGGGAAGCATTGCATGTGCCGTACACCCAAAAGCTCAAGCTAGATGCAGTATGGGGAGGCAAAGGTTGATGTTTCTTTTGGTTAGCTGGGTGTCTGACACATGCAGAAACCCATCACCGTGCTTAAGAGTATCCAGACCAAACTGAGAGTTCTGTGCATCCCACAACACATAGAAATTGCAGAGTTAGATTGTTAGAATGGAATGCATACTCCCTCCCTGGAGAGACGCATCCTGTTACCAACATACAACACCATCATGCATGTCTAATTCTAGAAAGTATTAAGCACAGTTTGGCAAGAGCCAAGGCTTGGGGACCCCAGAGTGTGCGTTGGGCATAAGTGGTAAAAACACAATGTACTCAATGTTGTTAGGGACTTCAAAAATGTTTTGGTATAATCATTCCGAAAATTATGTCAATGTCGACATATATGGTAAGTTTAATGTGTTCCTATAAGGGGAGGGTCAGGGACTTCAAATTTTTGTTGACATATTTGAGATGTTGATATAAATGGGTTAGAGATAAATGGGTAGCACTGTATTTGAAATATTGCATTTATTTCCTTTGATCATAATACAATGCACTGCTCTGCAAATATTTAAAAGCAAATTATCAACATTTGTACAGCATTGTAAATACTATACTGTGCAAGTATGGAAATATGTGCTTTATATTTAACCAGGTAAAATCCATACAAATCTCTTGGTCTTAATCTATGATGCCAAAGACGACAACAACAACAACAAAATTACATTTGTAAAGCACCTTTCAAGTCAGGAGGAAATCCCAAGGCGCTGAACAGTCAGGGATCAGGACCCGAGCATGGGGATAGAGTTGGCATGAGGGAGGGCAGAGAGGTAGGAGGGCGGCTGAAGGCACGGACAAAAAGGTGGGTCTTCAATCGTGTCTTGAAGGAGGCAAGGGAGGGAGCAAGGCAAAGGGATTGTGGGATGGAGTTCCAAAGAGTGGGGGCAGAGAGGCTGAAGCCCGGCCGACAATGGTAGGGGGAGTTGGGCAGGAGACCAGGAGCAGACATGACGAATGCGTGTATGAGGTTTGCAGCGGCCTGAAGGGTGAGGCAGTGGCAGACTCGGGCAATGTTGCGGAGGCGGGGAAATATCTTTGGCTGCTACTTTTGATTCCACTTTTATGATGTAGTTAACAGCACAGACAGTTTCCATTTGGAACTTATGACTAAATGTTCAAAACCAGATGTTAAGATGAAATTTAACTAATAAATAAAAGGTATAATGCTAAAGATCTCAATATCATAAGCTTTTATGGTTTTTACAGTTATGGTTTTCAAATTCTTGTATTTGACACTGAGTGAAGTGCCTTAAGATAACCCAGTAAGACTGTTCTCAGGAAGCTAATCCAAACAGCTGTCATTAGGCAGATGCTGAGAAGAGGAGATTGATTGTCAAATCTGTATGGTTTGAAAAAAGATGTCTCTGGGTGAGATTGTTAATCACATTTTAAGGCCACAATGTTGACAACTACCAGATACAAAAACAGCCACCTGTGAACGTTGAGAAGAGAATGTTGCACACACAGCTCTGTTCCTATCGTTGGCTACAAGGTCTGATAAAATTGTAAAAAAAGAGCTTGATGTTGTGATGGAAAGACAGTAGGGTGGGTATTCTGGAAGTATGAAATCAAATGGAATTCATGTAAAAAAAGTACTTTCTTGTAGCACATGATTGAATATTATACAAAATACCAATTTTACTTATTTTCAACTTGCACCTTGACGCTTAAAACTCATATTTTTTTCCTCTCCCTTTGATAAATATGAACTGATACTTACACCCCTGTAATAATGTAATCCTTCAGAGCCTGAGATACAATATTAATGATTTCCTTCAGGTTGATAGTCTTGCAATCAGCAACAAATTGAATTAATAAAATTGGTCCTCTTTGTAGTACGTTTTCTGTGTTTAAAAAAAAGCTTATGATATTGAGATCAAAGTGTTATGTTAGATGAACACAGTTAGTGCTGTTCCCACAAAGTGGGAAAATGATTAGCGTAAAGCATTGTTAGAAAATAAAATCAGCCAAATCTGCAAGGAAATAACGCTAACTCCTCTAACCAGATATCAGACTGTTTTATTATAATTCGTTCGTTATTTCCCAATATCCCGATGGGTCAGACCAAAGGCCGGTACAATCAACAGATCTTATAACAGAATAACACCACTATAGATATCTCGAGTTCAAGAGTTCAACACTGTGTCTTTCCAGCACACAAGCTTGATTCTTCATGCTTTCAGTCTTCTTGCTTACAGCTTTCAATCTTCCATCTGATATCCTCAGTCTTAGTGTTTCCAGCTCTTAGTCTTCCATCTCCGTAGCCTTGTCTCCGCAGCCCGGGACGGCTCCATCTCTCTTATCCTTGTCTCCGCGACCCGGGACGGCTCCATCTCCCGTATCCTTGTCTCCACGACCCGGGACGGCTCCGACACAAAGTTATCGGAACTCTTATACCAATATTCATCCAATCATGGTGGGGATATTAATCACCCGGTCGAAATCATGCTGGGTTCACGTGAACACCTCCTGGGGTGTACGTGCCTCACACACACAAACACACTGTCCTTGAGACAGTCCATTATCTCGTGTACGTGTAGGGAGTTTCAGTCCAGCTGCCCACAACACACTTAACTTAAAAGTTAACCCGTTCGCAACATCTATTATGATTCTAACATTATACAAAGAGTGTAAATTCTAACAGCATTCACACAAACACTGTGGAAATGATAAGTAGAACTTACCATCTACTAACTACTGTTAGTAGATGGTAAGTTCTGGGTTATTTAATCAGCTTCATTATTGGAAATATTTATTAATACTGACGAATGCTCCAAGTGCATAATGAAGTAGGCATTTCACTCAGGTCTAGACTTACTCTGTTTATATAGCTTTCAGAACATACAGAATTTGCCATTTTTACATTGTTTATTTGTAACAACTTCTGCAAGAACTACAGAAAGCCAACTTGAACGGTAAACCTGAATTTAACAATTTGTCTGATTCTGGATGTTCTGACATGCTACACAAATAGAGTAAATCTAGATTCAAGTGAAATTTTGTCCCAGAATATTTACTATGGGAGTGGGAATTGTTGTTGGAGAGAAGAGAGCCAAGTTTCAATAACGGACATGTGGGCAAGGATGAATTATCTGGCATTTTTATTTAATTGGTTTTGGGATTCAGAAGTATCTACATAATATTTTTGACCAGGATAGCAAATTGGGTGAGGTCATTGATAGGGTAGATTTTGTGTAACGGTGATTGGAGTATGCTTTTATACCAAATAGCCTTTTTTGTTCTATGCTTTATGTATATGCATCTTGTTTGGCCCTGAACTATTCTTTCTACCCCACATCCGTGCCATGACCCGCTCTGCCTTCCCCCATCTCTGCAACATCGACCGGCTTCGCAACTGTCTCACATTGCAGGCCGCCAAAACTCATACACACATTCATAACATCCAGGCTTGACTGTGCAAAGTCTCTGCTTGTTGGCCTCTCCAACTCCTCCCTCCCTAAGCTGCAGATCATCCAGAACCCTACAGCCCGTGTCGTCTCCCACACTAGACTCCGTGACCTTATCAGCCCCATCCTCGCCAGACTCTACTGGCTTCCCATCACACAGAGGATACAGTTGAAGATCCTGGTCCTCACCTTCAAAGCCCCCATGGCCTTGCTCCCCCCAACCTCTGCGACTTCCTACCCCCTTATCAATCTGCCCACTCCTTCCATTTAGCCGGTTCTGGCCTGCTTCATGTCCACCGCTTCACCCGCCCCACCCTCTAGAACTCCATCCCGCAGTCCCTCCTCCTTTGCCTCTTTCAAGACCCATCTCAAGACCCTCCTCTTCGACAGTGCCTCCGATCACCCTCCCTCCCCTGATTGTCCAGCACCTTGGAACGTCCTCCTGACATGAAAGGCGCTGTACAAATGTAATTTTGTTGTTATGCTTTTTATGTTCGTGTTTGAGAATGATATCACCAAAAGCGAGCTTGTAAAAGATAAAAAGGAGAGGGCTGAGAATAGAACCCTGCGGTACACCAAGTTCACAGTAACCTTTCAGACATGGGATGACCGGCAGTGGAGTAGCTTGTATTGTTCATGTGTTGAATATCTGTAGCAGCCTGAAAATAGCAATTCAGTGCATCAATAACAGGATCATAGGTTTGCTATCCTGAAGCAATCTAAATTTATCAAATGTTTTGGTCTCCCAATGTATGGAAATACTGCAATGGGAGAGAAGGAGGGGAGAATACCCTGGAGCACCAGAGTACAGTGCTATGGAGAAGTAGGACACATATTTAGTTCCCACACTTGCATAAAGTCTCATCTGAAGGACCAGATGGTCCTGCTTTGAGACATCGCGAAGATGTGATAAGGCACAATATCAAATGGAAGGATTATTATTATTTTGTTATTTATTTTATAAGAGGAGGGTTGCAAAGGGCAGTTTCAGGAGAGGCACCAAAGTATTTCTTTACCCAGAAAGTTAATATCTGGAACAAGTATCAGGATGAGCGTTTGACCCTGGACTGATTTCAAAAACTACTGATGGGAGGATCATAAGAGGTGAGTATTATGGAAAAATTAGATCTTTCTGAATGGAAGGGATTTCATGTGAACCTCTCTTATGATCATATGAACTACGCAGCTATAATATATGTAGAACTGACGCAATGTGTTGATCTGTGGCAGATGGTTACAGTGAAAACAGAATCAGTCAAAGGCAGGAATGAAACATTTGCAGTTCTGGTAACTTACTTTAGAGATTCATTAACAACTATCATTTCCCCCCAAATGATCTGTTGACTGGCTGCATTAAAGCTTTCAAATCAATATTAATTTATATGTGCAATGCAGTGCAATTACAGCACCAGATTTTAAACAGCTGGTAGCACATAGAAATTCACGTAAATTAACTCTCTACAAAACAGATATCCTGAAACAAGAGATTTGTTTCACACTAATGATCATTGGTGCAACAAACTCTTGTTTTTTTCACTCATTTTAACTTTTGAAAACTTTTTAGATTCACTTCTCTGCAATGACACAAGTGAGAATTATTCAATTATTACATTTCCCATACAAGTACTTTACAACAACAACAACAACAACTTGGATTTATATAGCGCCCTCCACACTGGACGGCGAGCCAGGAGGAGGGGGAGGAAGGTGACCAAAGGCGCGGTCGAAAAGAAAAATCTTCAGCAGACCTGAAAGTAGGAAGAGAGGGGGTGAGGTGAAGGGAGTGAGGAAGGGGCGTTCCAGAGCCTCGGGGCATAGTGGCTGAAGGCACGGCTGCCGAGGGTGGAGCGGAGTACTCGGGGGACAGACCCAGAGGAAACAAGGCAACGGGCACTGTTTTGAGGAGAGAGGAGGTCAGAGAGGTAAGGGGGTGCAGAGGAGTGGAGGGATTTGAAGACAGGGATGAGGATCTTGAAATCAATCCTCTCTGGGACAGTCTGGCGACTTTACTAGTTATCCCAATAATGAAAGCCCAGTGGTGCCAGAAATGGCATGGTGACAATTCATGTTTCTAACTATGAGGAAATCTTTAATCTGGCCACAAAGAATGCAGAATTTGCACTTCCTTGACAGATATTGGCTTAACAATAATTTTTTATTCATATTTTAAATTTAAAATGTCATCCTGGCATCCAGAAATCAAAATCTTGATCCAATCTAAATGTTAAAAAATGACATGAATAACCATTTTCCTGAAGTCAGGGTTTTTTCAGACTCAAACGTATTGTTAGTGTGTTAGCTTGACTGAATTCGTAGTGCTCTCGCCCTTGAACCAGAAGATTGCGGATTCGGCCCCACGTCAGGACTTGAATTCATATAGTCTGAGCTGACACTCCAATGCAGTGCTAGGGGTGTGTTGCACTGTCGGAGGTACCATCCTTCAGATGAGACATTAAAGCAAGATCTCATTTGCCTGTTCAGGTGGATGTTAAAGATCCTATGACACTACTCAAAAAGTGCCTGGCCAATAATGGTGGGGCAGGACAAGCAAGGGGATGTGGAGCAGGCCAGAGCCTGCTGAGTGAAGGGAGCAGACAGGTTGATAAAGGGCTACCAGGTCACAGAGGTAGGAAAGAGCAAAGCCTTGATAGGGTCACGGAGCCAGATGCGGGAGGGGATATGAGCTGCGGAGTTCTGGATGATTGGCAGTTTGAGGAGGGAAGAGTTGGGGAGGCCGACAAGCAGAGAGTTAGCGTATTCGAGCCTAGATGAGATGAACGCAAGAATGAGGGTTTCAGCTGTCTGAGGTGTGAGGCAGTTGCAGAGCTGGGCGATGTTGAGGAGGTGGGGGATTGCAGAGTGGATCATGTGCCGGATGTGGGATAGAAAAGCCAGTTGAGGGTCAACAAGAAGCCTAGGTTCCTGACTTGCTCAATGAGTTGGAGTGGATGCTATAACAAACAAAATGATTATTGTCATTTTAATGGAGTAGTCCTGTAGCTCAGTGGTTAGAGCACTCATCTTGCATGCAAGAAGACCTGGGTTCAATTCCTGGCAGGGTAAAACATTGGGCAAGTTTCCTCACTCCACAAGCCTCTGTTTACTTAGCAGTATGTAGGAACCCAGTTGTTAGTTTATTGACAGATTGCTTTTTCAGGGGTAATAATTCTTTCAAAATAAATAAAAATAATGTGGTCATTCAATCCATCATTGTTTGTGGGACACTGCTGTGTGCAATTGGCTGCTGCAATTTTGCACACAAAGTATACAGTCAATTCACTTTACAGTATATTCTGTGAAGCGCTTTGAGACATCTCAAAAACGTGATAAGACGCTATATCAAATGCAAGATTATTATTATTATTATTTATTAATATAATTTGGTATATGCCTTATCACATCATCGATACGTCACAATGTGGTGTGACTGTATATTTGTAAGTGAACACAGCAGCCAATTTTGCACACAGCCATGAAATGAAAGACCAATTTTATTTGGAGGAATTTTGGCCAGGACACCAGTAAAAATTCCCTTCTCTTTTTGACTGTATTGAATAAGACTTTAAAAAAGATCTGGAGGAATATTTGGTTAAGTAGAGAATTCAAGATTAGAAGTCTGGATAGATATGCCAGAATGTGGAAAGTAGGATCAAAGGTTACATATACATTGTACAGTTTTGCTCTGATGTGTCTGATGGTGTAAAGAAAAAAGTTTGCAGAAACTTTCCTGAGAACATGAAATGGGTTAGACAGAACCTGTGGTAGGAACAGTTTGATGAACCAAACTGTTGTTCCTCATGCAATGCTTCCTTCTAAGGGATAAAGGGATTTGATAGGGTAGATTCAGCAAAGCTATTTCCTCTGGTGCGGGAATCCAAAACAAGGGGCATAGTCTTAAAATTAGAACCAGGCCATTTAAGAGTGAAATCAGGAAGCATTTTTTCACTCAAAGGGTGGTAGAAATCTGGAATTCTCTCCCCAAAAGGCCGTGGATGCTGGATCCATCCACTTCTTCAAGAGTGAGATTGATAGATTTTTGGTAGGTCAGGGTATTAAGGGATATGGGGAGAAAGCGAGAAATTAGAATTGAAAGGATTAGTTGAGGTACAGATCAGCCATGATCTAATTAAATGGCGGAACAGGCTCAAAGGGCTGAATGGCCTCCTCCTGTTCCTATGTTCCTATGTTCCGTTCCTGTGAAGAAAAGAAATCTGATACATAAATTTCTCAATCTATTTAGTATTACAGGGATCCATTCTTGCATAATAAATTGCTATACCTTGCAAGGGAATTTACCAGATTATGAGAGCACAACAATACAATCAGAATGGCTGATCAAGTCTAGCATGATCGATGTATTCATTTTATCTACTTTTAATAAGAATAGAGAGAAACTAATCTGAAATACTTTGTGCAGACAAAGTGGCTATATCAATTAGAGTTTTCACAGCATATCTCATTTATCTTAATTTGTTTAGTCAGCCAGGTGTTTGGCACATTGCTATTTGCAAATTGGCTGCCAGGTTCACCTACAAAATACACAGCTATTACACCTCATAGTAAAATCCTGTGAAGTGCTTTGAGATGTCTCAATGATTTGATAAGGTGCTGTATCGAATGCAATTATTAGCATTCATCAGAGTTACAACATTTGCAACACACAATTTTAATGAAAGCAGCTCCATACCTCAAAATTAGCAAGGTTGTAAGAAAGTCATGATTTTTTGGACCAATAGTTGTTGTCACGGTTTGTTAAACTTGTGATTTTGGTGCAGTCATTTCAAGTTCTAGTACAACAATTTTGCATTTATGTAGCTCCCTTCACGTGGGGTAGCATCCCGCAATGCTTGACAGTGGCAGAATCTGACACCAAGCCAAGGGGAGAGGGAGGGGGAGGTGACTGTAAGCATGATCAAAAAGGAAGGTCTTTAGGTGGAATTTGAAAGTGCAGAGGGAGGGGGCAATGTGGAGGCATTGAGGGAGAGAGTTCCAGAGTTTCAGGACATAGTGGCTGAAGGCACGGCTACCGATGGTGGAGCGGAGGGAACGAGGGACGAACAAGAGGCTGGAGCCAGCTGAGCAGAGGCAGCGGGTGGTGAAGTGGGGTTTAAGCAGATTGGATAGCTAGGGAGGTGCGAGGGCATGAAGGGATTTGAAAACGAGTGAGAGGTTCTTGAAATCAATCTGTTCGGTAATTGGAAATCAGTGGAGCCTGGCAATGACTGGTGCGATGGGGGAGTTTGGTGTGGATGAATATCCAGATGACAGAGTTTTTAATTAATTTAAATTTATCTACGGTGGAGCTGGGGAGATCAGGGAGGAGGGCACTGGAATAGTCCAGCCGGGAAATGACAAAGGCGTGGACCAGGGTTTCGGCTGCATTGGTTGTGAGATACGGACGGAGGCGGGCAATGTAACGGAGGTGGAGAAAAGCGGTCTAGGTCAGGGAATGGATTTGGGGCAGAAAGGAAAACTAGGAATCAAACCTATTGCCTAACTTGTGCATGGGCTTGGTGGGTCTGAGGGAGAGCCCAGGGAGGTTGAGGAGTTCAGACCTGCAGGAGAGAAAACATTGACGGGAACCAAAGAGTATGGCTTCCGTGCTTTTAGTCATTACGCCCGAAGTTCTGGAACTTTCTCCCCCAATAACTCTGCCTTGCCCCCTTCCTCCCCACTTTCAAATCTCGCCTGAAGACCTTCCTTTTTGATCGTGCTTCCGGTCACCTCCCCCCTCCCTCTCCCCCTGGCTCAGGGTCACAATCCGCCACTGTTAAGCTCTCCTGGATGCAACCCAGCATGAAGAGTGCTGCATAAATGCAAGTTGTCGATGTTCTCTTGCCAAAATTCAGCTGCAGGAAATTTGCAGTCATCCAGGCCTTGATGTCTGTCCAACAAGCTGACAGGACATCAGTGGACTGGGAGTCGCAGCTGGAAGAGAAGAAATAGATTTGGGTGTCATCCGCATTAATGTGGAAGTTGACCCCATGTCTGTGGATAACATCACCGAAAGGGAGCATGTAGATAAGGAAAAAGAAGGGGCCAAGGATAGAGCCTCAGGGTACCCCGCAAGTGACTGGCTGGGGGCAGGAGGAGGAACAATAACAAAATTACATTTATAGAGCACCTTTCACATCGGGAGGACGTCCCAAGGTGCCGTACAGTCAGGACCCGAGCATGGGGGAATGGCGGGGTAGGGGTGAGGGAAGGCAGAGAGGTGGGAGGGCGACTGAAGGCATGATCGAAGAGGAGAGTCTTGAGAGCGGCCTTGAAGGAGGCAAGGAGGAAGCGAGGTGAAGGGACCGTGGGATGGAGTTCCTGAGTGTGGGGGCAGAGAGGCTGAAAGCCCGGCCACCGATGACAGGGTGGGTCAGGCAGGAGATTGGAGGCGCTCATGGAGGGAGTGGGAGGAGAGGAAAGAGCGAAGCTGGGAGGCGATGGCTCTCTCAAGGACCTTAGACAGAAAAGGGAGGTGGGAGATGGGCTGGTAGCTGGATAGCTGTGATGGGTCAAGGGAAGGTTTCTTCAAGTTGGGGGTGATAGTGACTATTTTGAGGGGGGTAGGAACAGTGCCAGATGACAGGGAGAGGTTGATGATGTTGGCGAGTAGTGGGGCAAGAAGTTGGAGCTGGGATTTAAGGAGAGGGGTAGAGAGGGGTCCAGGGAGCATGTGGTGAGCTTCATGGAGAATATGGTGGTGATGTCAGAGGAGGGGGTGACAGGTTCAAAGGTGTGGAAGTAGGATGTGTAATGGTCGTAGTGTTAGGTGTGCTGCTGCTGCTGCTACTACAATAGCAGCAGCAGCTAATAATAATAATCATTATTATTCCGCTCGTTGCTGCCATGACTAAGTGCATCTCGAAGGACTATGGTGTTCTGAAGGAAGATGAAGGAATTGCTTCCATTTGCCGAGACGTAATGTTGGCGTTTGGTTGGGTAGGACTCGAACCAAACAAGTGCAGTCCTACTAAAGTGGATGAGGGAGGAGAGGCGGTGGAGGAGGATGGCATGATCAACTGTGTTGAATGCGGTGGAGGGGTCCAGGAGAACAAAGAGGCAGAGGGAGCCCTGGTCACAGATAGAGAGGATATCATTTGTTACTTTGACAAGCGCTGTCTCTGTACCTACAGTGAGAATGCAGTCCCTTCTTCATGCCAAACCCACCAGTGAGTCAGCACTTTGTGATGTCCTCCTGATGTGAAAAGCACTATATCAATGCAATTTGTTGTTGCTGCCTACAGGCCTTTCCTGGGCTGAGTGCTGGCCCCGCAAAAATCCAGATTTCAGACAGCCCGAGAGGCCTCGATATTCGATGCTTCAAACAACAACATCAAAATGACATTTGTATAGCGCCTTTCACATCGGAAGGACGTCCCAAGGAGCTGGACAGACAGAGTTACGGACCCAAGCTGAGGGTCAGGAGTCGGGGAGGGTGGAGCGCAGTGGGGAAGCAGTGTGATCGAAAATACGGTCAAAAAGGAGGGTCTTGGGATGGGTCTTGAAGGTGGCGTGGGAGGGGGCGAGGCAGAGGGACTGCGGGATGGAGTTCCAGAGTGTGGTGTTAGAGTGATGGAAGGCCCGCCCGCCAATAGTGGGGCGAGCGAGGCGGGGGACGTGAAGCCCATTGAGCGGAGTGATAGTAGGGGGTTAGGAGGTTGCAGAGGTCGGGTGGAGCAAGACCATGGAGGGCTTTGAAGGCAAGGACCAGGATCTTGAACTGCATCCTCTATGTGATGGGAAGCCAGTGCAGTTGGGCAAGGAGGTGCTGGAATCAAGGATGGGCGAGGACATGGGCTGCAGAGTTCTGGATGATCTGCAGTCTGTGAAGGGAGGAGTTGGGGAGGCCGACAAGCAATGAGTTTGCATAGTCGAGCCTCAATGTAATGAAAGCTTGTAAGAGGGATTCGACAGCCTGTGGTGTGAGACGGGGCAGAGCCAGGTGACATTTTGGAGGTGGGGGATGGCAGAGCGGGTCATGGCACAGATCTGGAATAGAAAGGATAGTTGAGGGTTAAACAAGACCCCATGGTTCCAGACTGGCTTAGCAAGGTGGAGTGTGCAACCATGGATTAGGTACTAAACACCCATATCTCGGTCTCCCGACCTCCCAGGAACTGAATCCATCCTCGTGTTTGCCCAGGTCCCCAGCACCTAGCCAGGTGGATCAAGGTGGAAAATTCCAATGAAAGCATGGAATTGATTGATGGAGAGGTGGATGGTGTCAATGGGAGCTCAAACTCACTGTAATCATTAAACGTTGTGGTAACTATAACAAGTTGTGCTGTGTGCTGCAAGTTGTAGCTTCCACAACAAAATTGCAGTCAGGGATTTTCTTACAGCTTTAAACTTTAGTCTTTTCTTTTTTGTTATTGCTACTGCTAATTTCACCCCCAAATTACAGTCAATCCACTGTACAGTGTGAAGCACTTTGAGACGTCTGGATGATGTGATAACATGCTAAGCAACTGCACGGATTATTATTATTACTATCTTCTCATTTCTAGTACTTTCTTGAATTTGTCCTTCGATGGAGTATAAGACAGTAATTCCATATTCTCATATCAAAATCGTGAGATTCAGATACTTTGTCCATGGAGACCTCTAGTGTGCAATGATGCTACAACATTTTTGCAGGTAATATAAATTTGTGCTATGATCTCCTAGCATCTCATTGATTGGGATGTTGTTCAAGGAATAACATTCTTTAAAATGTAACATTACAGTGTGTGGAAGGACAGGCTTAATATGAATAGATTTTCTCACACCATGCTCTTTTGTGCTGCAATGGGTGAACATTGGAACTTAAAATGAATCCATAACTCATAGATATAAAGTGATTAACAACAACTTGCACTTATATAGCGCCCTCCACGCAGGGTAGCTTCTCAGAGATCAACCACTCTGTATAAAGTTTTGCCATGATAAAATAAGTTGCACCAGTTATTGTTACATCCACAAAATATACAGTCAATTCACTTTATAGTATATTCTGTGAAGCGCTTTGGGTCATCTCAAAGACATGATAGGGCGCTATATCAAATGCAAAGATTATTATCATAATTAATAGAATTAACTATACTGTACAGTACCAAAATACACCATTCAGCCCAACTCGGCTATATTGGTGTTTATACTCCACGAGCCTCGTATTCCCCTCTCCCTATCTCCCTTCCAGACCCCTCTATTCCGCTCTCTTTCATGTATTCATCAAGAATAACCCGAAGAATCCATATTTTTTTAAAAATCTTACAAACCACCAAAAAGTTCTGATGTGTCGCTCACAAAACACAGTCACTACGCTTTACATTAGCACTTTGAGACATCCTCATGACGAAAACGGCACCATTCCAAATGTAAGGATTATTATTATTTTATTTGTTTATTGTTCCTCCTACTTGAAGTACCTTCATTTTCAGTCTGTTCCTGCTGTGTTATGTTCAGTCTTCTCCATCTGTGATGAATAATGTTTCACTTCAGGTTCTGCAGTTTCTATCAATCAAGCCGACAAGATTTTTTCTGTAAATTTGACCTTGGTTAGCAGTTTGTTTTTCTCTTGTGGCTGCAAAAATCACCTGTCAGTCGTGTGATGTATGTAAATAGATCGCTCTAATATGCTGATTTGTCTATTCAGCAGTTAAGAAATAAATATTCTTTACTTTGCAAAATACAATAATAACCTGGAAATTAATCTACCAAACTATTGAAGGATCTGCAGCAGGATTTGAGTTCTGATAGAAATTTTTGTCATAGCCCTCCAGAATTTTAGCCGCATTAATTTTATAACAGTACTGCATTCATTTTATATCACTAATTCTCTCATCCATATTTTATTCCATATAGTACATTTTAAAGCTTTATTTTTTGGAGATGGTGCGGCAAGCTGGTGAATTGACAGTAACCAAACACTCCTATAAGTCAATTTTGTGCATGGTTCAGTATCAGTTTATTTCTATGAAGGGTAAGATTAAGGACTCTGAGAGCTTGGTGGTTCTATGAGGAACACAGAGGAGAATGTGCCTACTTCTTTGACGGTGCTGGTCAAGAGATTTGCTTATGACAACTTCTGATAATTTTATATGGACACCTTCTTGTGTCACTTAACTGCCCTTGCATCATCTCAAAAAATTAATTGACACATCTATGTCATCATTTAGTTACCTTGAATTCTTTTAGTTTCCAGCAATTAGTCTTAATTCCTATTAGAAACCTTTCATAGTGGTGATTTCCACCTCATCTTGCAGGGTTTGGACAGTGCCGGTAATGATGCACATTGCACAAAATGTACCTTAAAAACATTTGGCAGTGATTTAGTTAAAAGAAACAGCTCATTAACTACATCCTATATAGCTCTTATTGGTCTGCAATACTATGTTAAGTACATGAACCATGAAAATATAATATATTTATATTTTACTGTTGGAATCAAATAACTGCTATGTACAAAGCAACATATAATTTGGGCTTAATTTGTGAGACGCAAGGTTGAAATGGAAGTGGGGGGGCGCAGTATTGAGTGGAGTGCCTCATTGATCTGAGCTGGGAATGTTCCTGTTTGTTTTTTTGTATATATTACAGCACGCTTATTCAGCACCATACAAGCAGGATAGTGTCTTGGAGCGCTGAATATAAATGAGCTTCATTCACAGATTTAATGCAAAACAGTTAAATTTGGTTGTAGCACCAAGCTTGGGGGGTGACTGTGGAATTAGAGGATTTTGACAAAATATACATTGGCCGATTGTTGTTAAATTATCAGTATAGATAGTCCTGTGTATAGCACTCCATATTCCACTGTGATGGTTCCTTTAAAATGAAATGGAATCGCTCAGTTATTTTGGGTTCAGACAACTGTACAGATATTCTGTTCTAGTTAGTGTGTATTATCTAAAGAAAAGCTCAAATTGATTTATCATTTACTTTAACTGTTATGTCATTATGCATATTACATTTGCCAATACATTGTATATTTAATTGAATTCTTCTTTTGCATTGCATTTAAATAATTTTAATATTTTAAAATTTACTTACTATGAAAATTAAAATAAGATGATGTATGGTTGAATCAAAATTTTAGGCATATTAAATTATGATGAGTGGTGAATTATTATTGATTGGGATATGGCCCTAAAATTACTTAGCCAGGTTCTTCCTTATCAAGAGGTGATGCTAAAATTGCTTCAGAGCTAATTTAGCAAAGATTCTGTCAAAGGGTATGTAAGGCACATAACAACAACGAAATTATATTTGTATAGCGCCTTTCATGTCGGGAGGACACCCCAGTATTCCAGACCTGACCTGGGGGTTGAGATTGGGGAGGGTGGAGGGCAGGGGAGGAAGCAGGAAGATCAAAAGCACGGTTGAAGAGGGTCTTGAGATGGGTCTTGAAGGAGGCAAGGGAGGGGATGAGGTGGTGAGACTGTGGGATAGAGTTCCAGAGGGTAGGGGCAGAGTGGCAGAAGGCCCACCCGCCAATGGTCGGGCAGATGATGCGGGGGACGTGAAGCAGGCCGGAGCCCACTGAGAGGAGGGAGCGGGCAGGATTGTAAGGGGTTAGGAGGTCACAGAAGTAGGAGGGAGCAAGACCATGGAGGACTTTGAAGGTGAGGACCAGGATCTTTAACTGTATCCTCTATGTGATGGGAGCCAGCGGAGTCGGGCAAGGATGGAGGTGATAAGGTCAAGGAGCCTGGTGCGGGAGAGGACATGGGCTGCAGAGTTCTGGATGATCTGCAGCCTATGGAGAGAGGAGTTGGGGAGGCCGACAAGCAATGAGTTTGCATAGTCAAGCCTCAATGTTATGAATGCATGTATGAGGGTTTCAGCGACCTGCGGTGTGAGACAGTGGCGAAGCTGGGCCATCCTACAGAGATGGGGGAAAGCAGACCAGGTCATGGCACGGTTGTGGGGTAAAGTAAAGGGCAGTGCTGAAATACATAGGGAGAAAGTCTATTGGGTCTAAATTTACTCTATTATGCAGCATTTCATAGCACCCAAAATGTGGTAACCTGTTCAAGCAACTGCCTCTTGGAACAGCCCGGACAGACGAGTTTGCACACTAATGAACGCTTACTCAGAGGCCATCCTTATACAAAGGCCACTTTGGCGCAGTCCCCTGAGTGGTTGTTGAAGACAAGTTTGACTGTAGAGCTTCAATTTTGAAACTTTGTTTTACGGAAAACCAACTTCAAAATTAAGACTGAATTTAACAATTTTCCAAATTCTGGATGTTCTAAAACGTTATATAAACAGAATAAATCCCAACACCAATAACCTTTCAAATCATTTATTCGCTTTTTGATGCAGCACCATTTATTCTTGTTTCTGATGGGTGGATAAAAACATTTACTAAAATGATTGTTACCAAGTACATTTCCCTTTTTATTGAATTGAGTATTCCCGATGTAACATTATAGGATCTTAGGAATGTAAAGGACCAGAAAAGAGATTTGTTATCCACTTTGTGGAGTCCTGTAGCTCAGTGGTTAGAGCACTCGCTTGCAAGTGAGAGACCTGAGTTCAATTCCAGGCACAGGGCGAAACCTTGGGCAAGTTTCCTTACTTCACACGCCTAATAATAATCCTTCAAAAAAAAAATTGGTCATTTTCAATTGGCTGCCGCGTTCGCCCACAAATATACAGTCAATTCACTTTACAGTATATTCTGTGAAGCACTTTGGGACGTCTAGAAGACATGAAAAGTGCTATATCAAATGCAAGGATTATTATTATTAATATAGCTAGACCTAGTAAAACAAATAATCCTTCATTGTCTTCCCTCATACCCAGCAGTCCACTTTTTTTGCGAATAGTTTGATTTTCTCTTGAATTTTCTGACATATTTTGCCTCTACCAACAACCAATTACATTTGTATGGCACCTTTCACATTGCAGGGACATCCCAAGGCACTGGACAGTCACTTCCCTGGGTGAGATTATTATTATTTAGTATATAGTAGCTCTTGCATATGTGGAAATACTGGGGAACAGAAGTTTCAAATGTTTCTGCCGAATTAGACCACTAAGTGACACAAAATCCATTCTCCATAATTTTTCAGAATAAGACCTTTTCATTTAAGATAAAAAAACACAATATGCATTAAAAGTACAGCAAAATGCATTTTGTGAATTGTTTATTCCCCAAGCTTTCAAATCACTATTTTAATATTTTAATCAATAAATCTTTGCCTTATTCAGTTTAACTGTTTAACATTTAAACTATATTTGAAATTGTAGCTATTGGGTAAAAATTGGACTTGCCAACCTGTGGAATATTGGCTTAACTGGTAACCTGTGAACTGACACTCCCAATACATGAGGCTAATTGATCAAATCCAATGGATCTTGGAGCCCAACCAATGTGGGGTGCGGGCAAATTCATAGACTGTCTTTAATTATCAACTTACCTTAATGACCATAAACTCTGAAACACTATTCCTCTGTCCCTCTGTCTAGCCCCTCCTTCCCAATCTTCAGGTCGCCCCTGAAGATCTTCCTCTTCGACCTTGCACTTGGTCACCTTCCCCTGTCTCGGCATCATATTCCACCACTGTCAAACACTCTGGGATGCTATCCGGCTATATAAATGCGAGTTGTTGTTGTTGTGTGATAATTATATCTATAGGAACATAGGAACAGGCCATTCAGCCCCTCAAGCCTGTTCAGCCATTCTATTAAATGTACCTAAATAATGCCTTCTATTAAATGTACCTATTAAATAAGCTAATCTGTACCTCAACTCCAATACCCACCTTTGCCCCATCCCTTGATACTCATACCTACCACAAATCTATCCGCCTCAGTTTTGAAAATTAGATTTTTTTAATTAGCATATCACAAGTTGCACCCTAGAAATAAACCTAAAACAGTTAATAAAACAAATCCAAATGTTAAATAACATTATTTTAATAACATTATGTTAACAATCCAAATGTTAAATAACATACCAGTTGGATCTGTTATCTCACAGGAATTTGCAACTAGTGTAAGTTGGCAGATTCACACAATTACTCCAACATGTGAATGAATCCACCATAGCAAAGCCTCACAGTAGGAACAGCAGAGTCAACAATCTACAACAATTGAAAATAAAAAGGTTTGCAGATGTAACAAGCTGATGGGACAGGATTATTTTTGCTGAATAAATGAAATTAAACACAATGAGGCATGGTGCATTTTAGGTATCTCTAAATTAAGTGAAATAAAGAAAGAAACCAAAGATTTGAAACAAATTGAATAGAAACAAGTAAGTTTTTTTTAAATAATATGTAAATGAAAGTGTAGAGAATTTGCTACATTCACTGTACAATAGAACTCCATTGTAAACGATCCCCTTGTAACACTGCACATTCACAATACATGGCAGTGACATCAGCAATTCTCCATCATTTCTTTTTTTGCTTTCACATTTTGATAATTATTTATTTGTCTCTTTCTGGTGTTCGTTGGGATTAGAAACAAGTGAATAACTGAGCCATTTGAAGTTATTTCTGCCAGAAAAGTCAGTCCTTCAAGAAAATTAATTACATCTTGATCCTATCTAAACTGGGATTAAGGTAAAATTGATGAACGATAACAATGCTTGCATTTATATAGTGCCCTTCACATGGAATAGCATCTCAGAGTGCTGCACAAGGGGGAGGGGGGTGTCGACATTGAGAGAGGGAGAATGGTGAGGGGGGGGGTGACTATAGGCACGGTCAAGAAGTAAATCTTAAAAAATGGGATTTAGATAAAGAGGGTGTGAGGTTAGAAGGATTAAGACAGAATTCCAGAGGTTAATAATAAATAATAATAATCTTTGCTTTGGATGTAGCACCTTATCACCTCTTCAAGTCTCAAAGCACTTCACAGAATACAGATTAAAACTGAAGGCATGGCCAATGATGGAGGCATGGAAAGATCGGGGGAAGTCTGTGTTCCCTGAGCAAAGAAGCCGGACATGCTTTCAAATCACTATTTTAATAATGTAATCAATAATCTTTGCCTCATTCATTCAGTTTAAGCATTTAACATTTAAAGATTTGAAATTGTAGCTATTGGGTAAAAATTGGATTTGCCAACCTGTGGAATATTGGCTTAACTGGTAACTTTGGAATCGCATAATTTAAGGTGACACTCTAATGCAGTGCGGGGGATGGGTTTGTATTGTCGAGGTGCTGTCCTGAGACTTTAAACCGAGGCCCCATCAGGTGGACATTAAAGATCCCATGGCACCATTCAAAAAGAGAAGAAGGCCCAGAGTCCTGTTCAGCAATAACCCAAAATAAAAGTGGTCACTTATTTCACAGCTGTTTGTGAGACATTGCTGTGAGCAACTGCCTGCCCCATTTTGCTCACAAAATACTTGACAGTATGTCCTGCGAAGCACTTTGAGACAACTTGACGACATGAAAGGAGTGATATCAAATGCAACGATGATGATTATTATTATTATTATTGAAAGCACTATCCGGCAAGCTTTCCTGCCCCTTGCCCAGCTACGACCACCCTACTCTTTTGATCTTTGGCTTGCAGAGTTAACAGAAGCTGAGTGACTGGTCAGCTGAGCCAGGCTGGAACACTGACATCAAGTCCTGGACGAGGGTCAACTTTGTCCAACTCAACGTCAGCAAGACCGAGATCCTCCTGATTGGCTCACGCCAGCGCCTCCGCACCTCGGGCTCTGACGACATCAGCCTCCACGGCTGCTCACTCAACCTCACTAAGCCAGTCAGGAACCTGGGTGTGTTGTTTGACCCTGAACTGTCCTTTCTCCCCCGCGCCATGACCGGCATTGCCTACCACCACTCCTGCAACATTGCCAGACTCCGCCACTGCCTCACCCCTCAGGCTGCCGAAACCTGCATCTCATCAAGGCTCGACTACGGGAACTCCCTCCTCATCGGCCTTCCCAACTCTTTCCCTTCACAACCCGCAGATCATCCAAACTCTGCAGCCCGTGTACTCTGGTACACCAGGCTCCGCGACCCCATCACTGGCTCCCCATCCCCCAGAGGATCGAGTTTAAGATCCTCGTCCTCACTTTCAAAGCCACCCATGGCCCTGCCCCCTCCTACCGCTCTGACCTGCTGACTCCCTACCAACCTGCCCACTCCCTCCGTTCATCTGCTCCATGTCTCCCGCCCGACCACCGGTGGCCGGGCTTTCAGCCTCTCTGCCCCCACACTCTGGAGCTCCATCCCATGGTCCCTTCCCCTCACTTCCTCCCTGTGCCTCCTTCAAGGTCGGTCTCAAGACCCTTCTCTTCGATGGTGCCTTCGGTCTCCCCCCCCCCTCCTCCAGCGCTTTGTGACGTCCTCCCGACGTGACAGGACCTGTAAATGTGATGTTGTTGTTGTTGTTGTTGTGGCTCCGGCCCCCAGTCCTGAGGCCATTGTGACGTGCGATGGTACCATTGTCTCGGGGGAGGGGAGGGGAGGGGCACGTGACCCCGTCGCGCGCAGGCGCCGGAGTCGCGGTGCCCGGATGTTTGCGGGGCGGATTAACCCCGGAGATGCCGGATGAAGCCGGTGGCGGCGGCGGATCGCGGCACAAGCGGGTGGTTTGTCGGCGGTTTGGTGGCGGAAGCGGCGGCGCTGCTCACCTCCGGCAGCGGCAACTCGAGCGGCTGAGTGCGGAGGCGCCGCGGCGGAGGCCAGGCCTGAGCTGAGCCTCTGCTCCGGGGATGTCGGCTTCATCCGCCGAGATCATCGAGGCGCCGCAAGCGCTGGACTTCGAGGAGATCAACTACAATGAGATCGAGGTGGAGGAGGTGAGTCAGCGGCGGAGGGGCGGCCCCGGGGCAGAGGGACAGGGAGAGCCGGGCCTGCGGGGGGGGAAGCCCCGAGCCCCGAGCCCGGCCTCTGCCGCCTTGTGCCCCTAAAAAGGACAGTGACTTCCTCGTTCGGTTGAGTCACAATAACAATAATCTTCACCATCTTTGCATCGGATGTCGCGCCTCGTCGTGTCGCTGAGATATGGTCTCCGAGCGCTTCGCCTCATTTGCTGTCAGGTGTAGTGACTGCGGATTTTGCGGGGGGGGAATGCGGCAGCCGATGCGCGCACCTCAACCCCCGCCCGAAACAGCGGTGAAATGAGTGACCCGTTTTATTTGAAAGAGGGGGAAACACTGGCCAACAGCCTCTCATTGGAAAAGAGAAACTCCCTTCTCTTTGCAAATCAAATGGGGATCTTTAAGATTCTGCGGCCCAGACCGCGCTGTGTGTGGGTAACTGCCCCCTCCCCTGGAAACTCTTTTCAAATATTGCTCATGATACCTGGTTGTTATGAGCTGCTTCTGACTGCTCAGCAAAGTGTTGTGGGGAATGGGGGGGGAATGGGGGGGGGGGTACACCTCCCTTCACGGGTTTGATGGCCGAAACTACATTTCAGCAAAGACCCATCTTACGCCGGTCACCAGTCAGCAGAATCCTGGCAGTTCGGTCAGACGAGAGAGTTGGAACTGATCCTCGCATTTGTCGTCAAAGCCTCAAAGCGCTTCGCAGACGGTACCGTCGCGCGATGCAACTCTGTGTTTTGTGAGAGACGGCAATAATGTCATTATTGTTTGTTACCGTAGCGTAGTGGTTAGAGCGCTCGCCTCCCACACGGAAAATGAAGTCCCAGTGAAACATTACAACTCCAAAGTGAGCTATCTGTATTGTGCAAGACCCGGTTTAATTGGGGGAATTCATTTCCCTCAATCTGAAGTCATTTGGAAACTGGCTATTTAAAATTTTTGCCAATTTTACAATGCAGCAAGTCTAAACATAATACAGTGTGTTAACTCAGGGGCTACTCTTCTGTCCAAGTTTCTCAAGCCTGCCAAAGACAGTCCTGGGTGCATCTGTGTTTTAAAAGAGTTCTTGTTAAACTTGTCCTACTTATAGCACAACTTATATTTGTGACCTTATCACCAGGTTATCATCCTAGAAAAGTCAACATTACGTAAGAGGTTTCTTAAGCTTTCCCTCAGGCTTCATTGGGATATTTAATTATGCTTCTGAAGGTGTTCTTTATAAACCAATTCAATTAAAAGGTACAGCTACAGCCACATAATCAGCCTAAGTGCAAGACTAGTAAATAATGCCATTTAACACTTAGCTTACTTCAGTTGGCAAGGACAGATGAAACATGTGATGCTATGTTAACTGTTCGGTAGTTTGCCTTCAAGCAAATGCAGCCATAACCATAATAAATGCTATGTTCATTGCCAAAATGACTCTTGCTATCATAGCATGTTAACAACCATTTATTTAGAGAATTCTTTATACAGTGAACTCCTGATAAGACCCTAACTTATATCATCACATGGCATGTATCATCATGCTATCAATATCCCTTAAAACTTGAACGAGTTTTAACAAATAAACTGACAGTTGTGGGGTCGGTCACAGTGACAGCTGCTCACTCTGTGCATGTGCAGTGTATGTTGCTGTAGATCCTCCCGGCCACAGTGCTCACTCTCGTGGCTCCGGATATAGAGTCACTGATCTTTCTTCCATTGGAGTGAAGATATATCAGGAGTTTACTGTATTGTGGTCATCGAATGAACTCACCATGATATAAAGACCCATGTGCCTCCTTGATCAGATGGTGCTTTAAACAAAGTGCAGGATCAGATCAGCATCTGGTGTGCTCCTTGAAACCTTTGATCTAGATTAAACCAGTTATTCACAGTCTGCTCTCTAATAACATGCAATCTCTTATTAATGTCTTCATCTAGTGTTTTTTTCTTACTTGCTTTTATTAATATTGAACTAATGACCATCATGCACAATGTAAAGCTATGGTCCTTTTTACTGTTCTACGTTCTAGCTTTTATACTATTAATTACTTTGAAGCCTAGTTTTTTTTTATTTGTGAAGTTCTTGGTACAGTCATTTTCAACTGAGCTTAGTGGATATTCTACAAGCTTTACAGTCTTATACAACCTAAAATCCTGCATTGGCTGACCATTTGATCTCTGTATTTGCATTTGTCTGGAATTGTTTTCTTATTTCTAACAAAAAAAATCTGTTTTTGTTATCTGTCTTTGTGATTTCAATATTGCTTATGCACTAGAGTGTAGAGCATGGGGTCATTATCAGCTTTATATATTTTCCCGTTTTACCATCTGGAAGATTTGGCTGAGCTCAAGCACCAACTGGGCTTATGATCCCATACTGTGCAACGAAGTTGACACTCAAAATGTGCCACAGATTTTTGTACAGGACCAGTAAGATTTAGTGATACCACTGCAGGTCTTGTTGTGTTAGCTGATGTATCATTGTAGAGTCAACACCAACAAAATTACATTTATAGAGTGCCTTTCACATCAGGAGGACGTCCCAAAGCGCTGAACAGTCAGGTGTCGGGGACCAAGAATGGGGGAGGGATGGTGTAGGGGTGAGGGAAGGCAGTGAGGTGGAAGGGCAACCAAAGGCACGGTCGAAGAGAAGGGTCTTGAGACCGGCCTTGAAGGAGGCAAGGGAGGAAGCGACTGAGGGATGGAGTTCCAGAGTGTGGGGCAGAGAGGCTGAAAGCTGGCACCTATGGTAGAGCGGGTCAGGCAGGAGACATGGAGCAGGCCGGAGCCCGCTGAACGGAGGGAGTGGGCAGGCTGGTAGGGAGTCAGCAGGTCAGAGGGGCAGGAGGGGGCAAGACCATGGATGGCCTTAAAGGTGAGGACGAGGGTCTTGAACTCGATTATCTGGGGGATGGGGAGCCAGTGGAATCAGGCGAGGGTGGGGGTGATGGGGTCACGGAGCCTGGTGCATGAAAGTTCACGAGCTGCAGAGTTTTGGATGGTCTGCAGCTTGTGAAGGGAAGAGTTGGGAAGGCCGATGAGGAGGCAGTGTAATCGAGCCTTGAAGTAACGAATGCATGGGTGAGGGTTTCGGAAGCCTGAGGGGTGAGGCAGTGGCGGAGTCTGGCAATGTTGCGGAGGTGGTGGTAGGCAGTGCCGGTCATGGCGCGGATGTGGGGGAGAAAGGACAGTTCAGGGTCAAACAAGATACCCAGGTTCCTGACTGGCTTAGTGAGGTTGAGTGTGCAGCCGTGGAGGCTGATGCTGCCAGCGCCCGAGGTGCTGAGGCGCTGGTGCGAGCCAATCAGTAGAGCCTCGGTCTTGCTGACGTTGAGTTAGAGAAAGTTGTCCCTCATCCAGGACTTGATGTCGGACAGGCAGTTGGTCAGGACGCCAGTAGTCCTGGAGTTCAGGGTGGCAGCAGAGAGGTAGAGTTGGGTGTCATCCGCATACATGTGGAAATTTACCCCATGTCTGCGGATGATGTCACCGAGGGGGAGCACGTAGAGGATGAAGAGGAGGGGACTGAGGACAGAGCCCAGAGGAACACCGCACGAGACTGTGCAGGGGCTGGAGGAGAAGCCATTTGCCGCGACGAAGTGGAGGTGGTGTGAAAGATAGGACCTGAACCAGTCAAGGACAGAATGTTGAAGGTTGAGGTGGGAGGAGAGGCGGTGGAGAGGTGAGGAGGCAGAGGGAGCCCTGGTCACACATGGTCAGGCTGTCGTTTGTGACCTTGACCAGAGCAGTTATGGGCAGCATGGAAATCCGATTGGAGGGGTTCATGGAGGGAGTGGGGGGAGAGGAAAGAGTGAAGCTGGGAGGCAATGGCTCTCTCAAGAATCTTGAATAGGAAAGGGAGATTTGAGATGGGCCGGTAACTAGATAGGTGTGATGGGTCAAGGGAAGGTTTCTTCAAGGTGGGGGTGATAGTGGCTGTTTTGAAAGGGGAAGGAACAGTGCCAGATGACAGGGAGAGGTTAATGATGTTAGCGAGTCGTGGGGCAAGGAGATGGAGCTGGTATTTAAGGAGAGGGGTGGGGATGGGATCCAGGGAGCAGGTGGTGGGCTTCATGGAGGTAACAGTGGTGAAAACAGAGGAGGTGGTGACAGGTTCAAAGATCTGGAAGGACGGATGGGTAATTATCGGAGGGGTAGTTGTGTGGGGTGGGGGAAGGGAGGGGGTGGAAGTTGGGAGGGCAGTGGCAGCTGAGCGGATTCCCTCGACTTTGGACTCGAGGAAGTCCAGCATTTTCTCGCAGTAATGTCAGAGGAAAGAATCTGCGAGCCGTGTCAGGGAGGGCGGAGGAACCGGTTGGTGGTCGAGAACTGGAGTCTGGGGTTTTCCTTCACCTCCAGGATTAACCTGGAACAGAAGGATGATTTGGCCGAGGCGAGAGCAGAGCAGTAGATCTTGATGAGCTCCAGGCAGATGTGACGGTGGACCCTTATGCCGGTTTTGAGCCAAGTGCTTTAGGCAGACTGCACCTGGTCCTTAAGCGAGCAGAGGTGACTGGTGAACCAGGGTGAGGATTGGGAATAGGAGGCAGTTCGGGTGGTGAGGGGCGCAAGGGTGTTGAGTATGGTGGAGAGGGTGCTGTGGACAAGAGTAAGTGCATCGAGTGGGTTGGTGCGAGAGGTGGACCAGAGGGGGAGGAGTTCAGAGGACTCTAGGGCAGCGGAGAAGGATTGCGGGGAGATCTTCTTCCACGGACGGTAGAAGATGGTGGTAGGTTTGGAGGCAGTGAGGAGAGGGATATGGGAGTTGAGGGAGATGAAATGGTGATCAGAGATGGCCTTGTCATGTCCATAAAAGTCATACAACTTCGTGCTTAAGGTTTTACTCTCGGATCACCTTGATTTAAGCAGTCTTAAGTGGAGTGCTTTCACTTAAAAATATCTCTTTCAGAATGTTCTCACTTGCTATTTCTGATCTGGAGGAATCTGGTTGCCTGCCACTGTGGCAACATCATTGATGGAGAGCAGTTGTATCTCTCCTGCAGAAGATTTAAAAGGTGGAAGAATCTGCTGAATAAACCTGATTGATTTCCTTGGGTAAGTTTGAAAAAATAGTTGTTCTCTCAAAATGGTAGCCTACTTATTTTGTTGCATGGTTAGACAATCACATGTGGAGGAAAGGTATTAGTGTGCAAATTGGAATTTGGAGGAATAGCTTTTGGAGGAGCAAATGCCAACCCCAAAATTACTCTATAATTTTGCAGTTCTATAAAGTAAGGTTACTAGTCCTTGCCACTACTTTAGGAACGATGCTCAGCCCTTTTGAAAAGTGAAGGGGAGTGTCACTAGGATGATACCAGGATTCAGAAGTTTTAGTTATTAAGAGAGATGAGAGAAATTGGGGCTGTTTTTATTGAAGCAAAGGTTGAGAGGAAGGCAATAATAAAAATATAATAATCCTTGCATTTGATACAGTGTCTTATCGTGTCAGAAGGATGTCTCAAAGCACTTCACAGAAATTACTGTGAAATGGAGGGACTGTGTATTTGTGGCAAACGTGCCAGCATAATTTCACACAGTAATGTCTAACAAATAGCCATGAAACAACTGACCAATTTTATTTGGGGGATTGTTGGCCAGGACATTGGTAGAACCTCCCTTCTCTTTTTGAATAGTGCCATGGGATCCTTAGTGTCCAACTTTCAGCAGACAGGCCTCAGCTTACCATCTCATCCGAAGGACAGCACCTCTGATAACACATTCACAGCACTGCATTGGAGTATCAGCAAGACTATGTGAGTTCAAGTCCCAACTAGGAATGTTCCATTAACAGCCATGGAATGAATGACCAATTTTACCCAGGGGATTGTTGACCAGGAAAAACTCCCTTTTCATTTTGAGGTGTGCTATGGGGTCTTTAACATCCACCTAAAGAGGCTGACAGGACCTTGGGTTAACATTGGAATGTTGGCATTCGTTGCAAAAGGGTTAGAGTACAAGAGTAGAGAAGTCTTGCTGCAGTTGTATCAGGCCTTGGTGAGACCGCACCTAGAATATTGTGTGCAGTTTTGGTCTCCTTATTTAAGAAAGGACATACTTGCCTTAGACGGGGTGCAGCGTAGATTCACTAGGTGAGTTCCTGGGATGAGGGGGTTGACCTATGAGGATAGGTTGTGTAAACTAGGCCTATATTCTCTAGAATATAGAAGAATTAGAGGTGATGTTACAGAAACCTATAAGATTCTTAAGGGTCTTGAAAGGGTAGATGCCATGAGACTGTTTCCCCTGGTTGGAGAATCTAAAACTAGGGGTCATGGTCTCAAGATTAAGGATCAGCCTTTTCGAACTGAGTTGAGGAAACATTTTTTCACTCACTTGTGGAATTCTCTACCCCAGAAGGCTATGGATGCTCGAGATTCAAGATTGAGGTTGATAGATTTCTAAAGGGTAGAGGGATTAAGGGATATGGAGATAGGGCGGGAAAATGGACTTAGGTTAGAAGATCAGCCATGATCTTATTAAATAGCGGGACAGGCTCGAGGGTAGAGTGGCCTACTCCTGCTCCTACATCTTAATGGTCTTATGATCTAACATCTCATCTGAATGGCCGTAGCTTTGACAATACAACATTCCCCCAGTACTGTGTTGGAGTGTTAGCCATATGTGGCTTGAACCCACAACTTTCTGACTCAAAGATGAGAATGCTGCTAACTAAGCCAAGTAACATCCTACTTTTAAAAGGTTTGAAAAAGAAAACTATTAAGGAGTTTGAAGTAAAGCGTGGAAGTGGGACTGAATGGGTAGCACTTTCAGAGAACTGGCTTAGACACAATGGCCAAATGGCATCTTTCTGTGCTATAATTTTTTAACATTCTAATGGAGCTGTGCTTTTTTTAAGCTTCTGTGCAGCTTCAAGAAAATATAGTTTAGTTGGGTTGATTGAGGTGGTGGAGGGATGAATTGCAATAGGTTTTGAACAGATACTTTGAGGTCCTAAGTCACCATCTACTTTTTTGTCATAGCTCCTCTAATGCATATTTGTACTCTGTCTGCTTGCAGTAACTTTGTCACTAGGCTTAAAGTCTTAACAAGATAAACGATTGTGCTTTAGAAGTTGTGTGCAATACTGTCACCCAGCTTACTTCCTGCTACTCACTGGACAGGTCTAAGTGTGTGTGCATTCATCACCTCAAGGCTCGACTCCCTCTTTATCGGCCTCCCAAACTCTTCCTTCCACAAGCTGCAGATCATCCAGAACTCTACAGCTTGTGTCCTCTCCTGCACCAGGCTCCGTGACCCCATCACCCCCATTCTCGCTCGGCTCCACTGGCTCCCGATCCCTCAGAGGATAGAATTCAAAATCCTTGTCCTCATCTTCAATGCACTTCACGACCTTGCACCCTCTACATCTCTGACCTGCTGAACCCCTATCAACCTGTCTGCTCTCTCCGCTCTACAGGCTCCGGTCTTCTCCATGTCTCGCGCCCGACCTGCCCTACCATCAGCAGTCGTGCTTTCAGCCTCTCTGCCTCCACCCTTTGGAACTCGACGTGGAAAGTGCTTTACAAGTGTAATTTTTGTTGTTGTGGCTGCACTCTTTTCAACGCCTTCCCTATATAATATAGCAAGTTATTGTATCTGGCAGGGTGGGTTCTATGCTGTTAGCTGCTGTTTACCAGGTAAAATTCATTCACTTAATTGCTGTGTAGAAATTGGCTGCCAGGTTTTCCTACAAACTACACTTCACAGTAAAACTTCTGTAAAGAGTCAACAAGTTGAAGGGCTCTCAAATGCAAAGATTGTTGTCGTTATTATGTTTGATTGCTGAAGCTTCTGTTGACAGTGTACTTTTGACCAAATGCTTCATTCATTGTGGCCCATGCCAACCATCAATAATCTTATCTGAAATAGAAGTAGAAGTGAAATCGAAGAGAACTGTCTAGCGCGAATGGAAGTGCCATTACTTAAATAATTTAACTTTTTTTTAAATGAGTTTAGAATGTGGCTTTTATAGGATGGAAATTGACTTGGAGCTGTTTCCTGTTGACTTCAGTGTTTTAAAGTAGGAAAGTATACATCTTTGAAATGTATACACAGATTTTATTTTTGCAATGTCTTTGATATTCTATGTGATTGGTAACAAGATATCTGAGAGCTTTGTTTCGGGAGTAATCAACAACAAATTATAGCATGAGGTGATTTTATTCTATCTTGATGCTAGCTCCTCCACAAGAGCTATCTAGTGTTATCCATAGCCTTTAACCGTAACCTATTGCATTATTCCTCTTCAAATATTTATTCAATTCTTTTAAATGTTAGGGTCTTAGCTTCAATAGCTATTTGTGGCAAAGTATGCTTATACTGTTGTGGAAGGGTAGTTACTGTTACCTTTGCAACCAATTATCATTACATTCCAATGAACAGTTGAAATACCTGAAATGTCTTTATTGTAGCTGAAAAATATACAGGAATATAAATGCTTCTTGGCAGAAACAAATATTAAATATTGATCCTTTCTTCTTTATTTCAGGTCATTGCACATACAAGCAAATCATTTTTGATTCCAACATTTGGATGCATTCATTCATAGAACATGTACTTGCAACAGAAGAATTTTGGAAGATATAAATATTGATGCAACAATTACTACAAGTTTCACTGCATCTGCTGAGGAGTGCATTGGTTCAGTAACCATCACTTTGGTGTAATAGAAAACTGTGAGGAAGATGATTGTCCAATTGCTTCTTAGGATTTCTGCTTTGTAAACAACATATTTTTGCACCTGCACTTAGTCTGCACAAAAGTGCTGAATACGTGACACTTTGAATACATGACAGTCTTTTCTTCACGTTATACCATACTTATGGACAATTGGTGACTTCTGAAGTATGTCATCATGGCTAGAATTCGCAGAAAAATGTGCATCACTTTGTTTGTTTTTCTCTTGTTTGTTTTTGGTATCATGATGGGTTTAAAGACCTTACGACCAGAAGGAGCTGGATTTGGAGATGGAGTAGTCCTGGAGTTATTACCAGAACTTCATCACCGAGCGGCTGTGGATAAGCGTAAACCAGATCTCCCTAATATTTCAAAGTTTTCCAAAAGTGCAACTCCTCCTCAGGCTTCAAAACTGATTGCAGGCCAACGTGTGACTAAAAGTGCACCAATGTCTGCTTCAATACCTGAGAACTTTCGTCTCGTCAATTCTGATCTACATGCATTTTATTACATGTGGTATGGAAATCCAAAGTTTGATGGTAAATATTTACACTGGAACCACCCACTGGTTCCCCATTGGGATTCTAAAATAGCAGGCAGTTACCCCAAAGGAAGGCACAACCCTCCAGAGGATATTGGTGCTAATTTCTATCCTGAACTCGGAGCTTACAGTTCCAGGGATCCTGCAGTAATCAATGCACATATGAAACAGTTTCAAGCAGCTGCGATAGGTAACAGGATTATTACATTTGGCATTTATTTATTAAGTGTAATTTAAGTTTGATGCTAGAGTTCATCCTCCTCTGGTCCAAGGATACATCTTACTGTCTTGTTTTTCATAATTTACTTGTTAAGGAACTGCTAGCTAACCTTTATATTGCCAGTTGAGTGTATTTGTATACCTGGGCAGTAAAAGCTTTACTATGATGGGATTCTTCCAGAAAATGATTTGTTGAAAGTACATCATGATGAGTAATTTAAGCTTCAAGATAGGATGAAAATGGGATCTCTTTGGAAGCTAAGATACTTCGCCAACAGAATGTCACAATCGAGCCCACCCTCTGATAATCCAGCTGGCTCAGTTCCAGAACCGGACGGGTCCACAGTACTCCAAGGTACTGCTAATGACAAACCAGGCAGCCTGGTTCATTGGCAGGATTTAGAAGGGCAGACCAGTCCTGGAAGGTACGGATTCAAAGCTATTAAGGATAGGGTAATCCTAGCTGGACAAGCACAGGAAAGCTTGCCAGGCAGGGCTCTCAAAGGAAAGCTATCTTGTTTTAGCTGGTTCGACTCCAGCAGTACCCCAACACACACTCTGGATCCCCAAGCTTGGCTCTTGCCACATGCACCTAATACTTTCCTGGAATTTTTTTTGATAGTTTTCCACACCAGCTTGCTCCCCTTTCCCGCTTTTTGTCACTCCTGTTTCCACAGGTGTATAGTTTCTCAAGCATTACTAGCCCTCCAGTATCCTATCCAAGTAATTGTTATCCATTTATAAGTTTGTTGGCAGGGAGTGTTTGCAGATCTGAACATGTAGCTTGATGTAATCCACAATTCTCTCGCAAAATATAATTGCTGTTTCATGGTCTTTCTGTGTTTTTGCTAAATTAGGCTGGCAACTGAAACTTTATTTCATTCAGCCAGGTGTCTGACACATGACATGACCCATCACCATGCTTAAGATTATCCAACCTAGACTGAGTACCAAATTCCATTTTTGTAATACACTCTGTCCCGGAGGAACAACGCTTCTTACCTAATTCCAGAGAGGTCCGAGATGCTACCCTGTGTGAAGGATGCAAGTTGTTGTTGTTATCAATAATAATCCTTGCATTTAGTATAGAGTCTTATCACGTTGGAAGGACATCTCAAAGCCCTTCACAGGATTTATTGTGAAATGGAGTAACTGTATATTTGTTGAGAGTATTAGGCACAAGTTGGCAAGACCCAAGGCTTGGGAAGCCCAGAATATACGTTAGGGTACTGCTGGAGTCTTAACCGGCTAAGACCACGTAGCATGCCATTGAGGGCACTGTCTGGAAAGCTTCCCTCTACTTATCCAGCTAGGACCACCCTACATATTAGGGTTTGGGCTTGCAGGGATAATAGGAGCTAAGCAGTTAAGAACCACTGCCCCTAGTAACTGGTCTGCTCCTCCAAGGCCTGTCGATGAGCCAGGATGGCTGGTCTGTCATCAGCATGATCCATCTGGCTCAGCAACCAGACTACTGACACCACCAGAGAGCGTTGACACGATTCCAACTACCATTGCCATTCATCACCTTGGAGCTTTAAAATACAAGAATAGTTGAGTAACCTGGAGTGCTGTTTTTTTAATGGTATAATTCTGTCTAATATCAACTGTATGTTATTAATGTTTTGTCTTGTTCATGTCACCATGCAGGTGTGGTGGCTCTATCCTGGTACCCACCTGGAATGTCTGATGATAATGGTGAACCCATGGAAGATCTGGTGCCAGATGTACTAGAAGCTGCACATAAATATCACTTAAAGGTAATTATTTTAAAAAGTGCAGTCATCAAAGTGAAGGGAATCGATTCTAGCAATCAAAGATTGGTCGACTCTTTCATTTCTGTTGGCTTCTATCCATGTACTATTGAATACGGTTGGCATTGTCGGACACTATTTAATACAGTTTCAAAAATCGGAAAACCACCTTAGCCTCATGTAAACACTTTCTACTGCAGTAATAATGCTTACATTTAATATAGTACCTTCTGCGTTAGAAGAACATTTCAAAGCACTTCACGGGATTTACTGTAAAGTGTAGTGACTGTATTCTGTAGGTGAATGTGGCAACCAATTCTGTGAAACTTGTTTTCCCACGCCAGCCATCCTTGGCACTTGTTTGAGCGATACTGTTCGTAGGAATTGAAAATCCCCAGAACTATTCTGTTTGGCCCGGATTAGTCTGAGCAGGAAAGGAAACTCATCAACCTGAGCAAAATTGATATCGTCAAGCAGCTTCCTGCTTGTGGGACATTGCTTTGCGCAAGTTGGCTGTCAGTTTTGCCTAAAAAATAGACAGTCACAGCTCTTTATACTATATTCTGTGAAGCACTTTGAGACGTGCACCGAATCTGGAAGGTGCTGTATTAAATGAAAAGACTTTATTATTTAAGATTCAAACCCTGATGTTTCAAGTGAAAGGTCAGATTTCTGATCTCTTAATCATTAAAGATTAACTCCTTGAATGTCTATTTTAATGTGTGTTCCTAAAAGAGCTATTCTAAAATAATGGTAATCATAGTCCTTGCACGGATTTACCTTGTTAACCTTGCAAGATGAAGTGGATAGGGTTGTCCTATCTGGACAATCAAAGCAAAGAGATTGCTTCAGTCCCCCCACCCCGCTTAATCCCCATATCCCTACAAGCATCTGTCTTTCAAAATACTCCAAATACACCTGATACTCTTCAGAATTAGATAAGAAGAATTAAGTAAACAGGGAAGCAGAGTTTGTCCCTCTAGGAAGAGAATGTGCATTTCATTAGGCACACAGGAATTTCCATGTGTACTTGGGATTCATGGAAGCTGTTTGGTTTGGAGACTCTTAAGGATGGTTTGACTGTTTCAGATTGTACCTCTCCCACCGCCTGTACTTCATCTCCTCAAACGGCTTCTCCTCTAGCCCCCGGACCGTCTCGTTCCTCGGTGGTCTGTCCTTGGTCCCCTCCTCTTCAATATCTATATGTTCCCTCTTGGTGACATCATCCGCAAACATGGGGTCAACTTGCACATGTATGTGGGTGACACCCAACTCTACCTCTCTGCCCCCACCCTTGACTCCAGGACCACTGCTGTGCTGAGAGAATGTCTTGTCAGATATCAAGTCTGTGGAGTCCTGTAGCTCAGTGGTTAGAGCACTCGCTTTGCAAGCGAGAGACCTGAGTTCAATTCCAGGCAGAGGGCGAAACCTTGGGCAAGTTTCCTTACTCCACACAGAGCCTAATAATAATCCCTCCAAAAAAACAAAAACAATAATAAATTGGTCATTTTCAATCTACGACTGTTTGTGGGACATTGCTGTGCGCAATTGGCTGCCGCGTTCGCCCACAAATATACAGTCAATTCACTTTACAGTGTGTTCTGTGAAGCGCTTTGGGACGTCCTCCCGACGTGAAAAGCGCTATATCAAATGCAAGGATTATTATTATTATTATTAAGTCCTGGATGAGAGCTAACTTCCTTCAGGTTGAACGTCAACAAGTCCGAGTCTCTACTGATTGGCTCCCATCAGCACCTCCTCACCTCAGGCGCTGACAGCATCACCATCCATGGTTGCACACTCCGCCTTGCTAAGCCAGACCCCAACCTTGGGGTCTTGTTTGATCTTCAACTATCCTTTCTACCCCACAGCTGCTCTGCCTTCCCCCACCTCCGAAACGTCACCTGGCTCCGACACTGTCTCACTTCTCAGGCCATCAAAACCCTCATACTTTCATTACGTCGAGGCTCGACTATGCAAACTCACTGCTTGTCGGCCTCCCCAACTCCTCCCTCCACAGGCTGCAAATCATCCAGAACTCTGCAGCCCGTGTCCTCTCCCGCACTAGACCCTATCATCCCCATCCTTGCCCAACTCCACTGACTTCCCATCACACAGGGGATACAGTTCAAGATCCTGAGCCTCACCTTCAAAGCCCTCACTGGTCTTGCTCCCCCCTACCTCTCTGATCTCCTAGCCTCCTACCACCCTGTTCGCTCCCTCCGCTCAGCGGTCTCCAGCCTGCTTCACAGTCCCCACCTTGCTCGCCCCAATATTGGCGGCCGACCTTCTGCCACTCTGTACCCAATCTCTGGAACTCCATCCAGCTGTCCTTCCATCTCGTCCCCTCCCTTGCCACCTTCAAGACCCTCCTGTTCGACTGTACTTTCGATCTCCCTGCTTCCCCCCTGCCCTCCACCTCCCCCACCCTGACCCCCAACTCAGGTCCATAACTCTGACTGTCCAGCGCCTTGGGCCGTCCTCCCAAGATGAAAGGGGCTATACACATGTAATTTTGTTGTTGGTGGTAATGGCTTTTCAAGTGTCAGACAACCAGCTGACCTTTCACCTCAAAGTGCACAGGATCGATTATAAAGTGTAATGACTGTGTATTTAGTTGGTGAATATGGCAGGATATTTTCACACAGCAGTGCCCCACAAACAGCCAGGAAATGAATGTACAGTTTTATCTGGGTATTGTTGGCATGAATGTGGAAAGAGGTTCCCTTCCAATTTCCAAGAGTACCTGAGATCTTTAATGTCCATCTGAATTGGCAGACGAGATCTTGGTTTACCGACTTAGCTTTAAATGTTATCTCTGATAACGCAGCGCTTGTCTAGCACTGTTTTGGAGCGTCAGCCTAGACTGTTGAGTTCAAAGTCTCGATGTGGGGTTTGAACCCATGTAATTCTGACTCGGGTGAGAGTGTTACCAGTTGAGCCAGGCTCAAACAGCACGTAGAGCACAAGTAGCAGAGGGACAGAGAACGGGCACAGTGTGATACTACAGTAACAGTATATCTCCTGATGGAACACATTTTTAGTGAGCAATTTTGCCAATTTATATTTTGTGTGATTTGCACTGTTTGCTTTCTGCAAGGGGGCTGGTCCTGTTTAGTGTGAATAATTGGTTTGCCGCTATAGTTTCTAGGTCATCTGTGATGCGTAGGATGGAAGAGTGGATATTCTAGAAGGATGAAATTGGATGGGCTACAGAGCCTTCTTCATCCAAATCAGTCTTATGATACTTTCATTCTTTTGTGCAAGAACAATTTAATGTGAAGTTTTAAAAATGTATCAACCTGGTTCAGTAGATAGCACTCTTACATCTGAGTCAGAAAATTGTAAGTTCAAGCCACCGTGGGGATTTTGATTTCAGTTCATAGTCTAAGTTGATAGTCCTGGTTGATAGTTGATACGTTGTTGGGGGAACTTTGCATTGTTCTAAGGTGGTGTTCTTCAGATGAGATGCTCAAGCTGAGCTACTCCCTCTGAAAATATTCCTGCTCCTACCGCCCCACACTCTGCTACTCCCACTCTGTCCTTTTCTCCCACCGCCCTCCTCACCTTCTGGCTCCCTTGAAATCCAGGGCTGTTTCCAAATCCACCCGCTCCCCCGGTGCAACAGTCATCTCCGCTCACTTAAAACCCAAACCAGGATGCTCAAGCGCAGATGACAGAAATCCGGCCTTACGATTCACTGCCAGCTGTGGATCGAGCAATTCCACACCTACCGCCTCTCCCTTTCACAGGCCAAAACTGACCTTTACTCCAAAGTCATCCTGGAGGCCAGAAACAACCCAAAGACACTGTTTTCCACTGTCCATCACCTCCTCTGCGCACCCCCTGAAGCTCCCTCTATCCTCACATCAAACGTCAAATGCGAAGAGGTCCTCGACTTCTTTGGCTCAAAGATTGAAAACATCTGCTAGGCTGCATCGTCCTTCAACACCCCCCGCCCCCATGTCCACTTCCATCCCACCCAGACCATCCACACCGCCTTCTCCCATCAGCCACAGTTCATGCCACTCCCCCCTCCTTACACTCTTTGCCCCCATTTCTCCCTCCTCCCTCTCAACCACAATCATGCGCATGAAGTTCACCACCTGCTGCCTTGATCTCCTCCCCACCCAGTTGCTGGTCACTCAACTCCCCCTCCTCTCCCCTCTGCTGGCTGACACGGTCAACCAGTCTCTCTCCGCAGGCTCTGTTCCACTCTTGTCTGAAAACCGCTGTAATCGCACTTCTCCTTNAAAAAAACACCCTTATTTCCTCTAATCTCTCACACTACCGTCCCATTTACAACCTATCTTTCCTTGCTAAAGTCCTTACGTGCATTGTTGCAGGTCAACTTCGGTCACACCTCTCACTCCACTCCCTCCTCGACCCTCTCCAGTCTGGTTTTCACCCTGCCTACAGCACAGAGACAGCGCTTGTCAAAGTCACAAACAACGTCCTCTCTATCTGTGACCAAGGCTTTCTCTGCCTCCTCGTACTCCTGGATCTCTCTGCCATGTTTGACACAGTCAACCACACCATTCTCCTCCACCGCCTCTACTCCCTCATCCATCTTAGTGGGACCGTACTCGCATGGTTCAAGTCCTACTTAACCAACCACCTCCACTTCAACTCGGCAAATGATTTCTCCTCCCAACCCTGCCCAGTCACCTACGGGGTACTCCAGGGCTCCATCCTTGGGTCTCTTCTTTACCATATCTATATGCTCCCTCTTGGCAATGTCATCCACAGACACAGGGTAAACTTCCACAAGAATGCGGATGACACACAAATCTACTTTGCCTTCTCTAGCATCGACTCCAGGTCCTGCCAGCTTGTCTGGCAGACATCAGGGCCTGGATGTGTGCAAAATTCCTGCAGCTGAATGTGGACAAGACAGAAGCCATACTGCTTGGCTCCCATCAATGTCTTCACTCCTACAGATCTGAAATCCTCAACCTCCCTGGGCTCTTCCTCAGATTCACCGGACCAGTGCGCAATCTAGGCGTCTGGTTCGACCCCCAGCTGTCCTTTCTTCCCCACATCCTGTCCCTGATCAGGACCGCCTTCTTCCATATTGCCCGCCTCCGATCGTACCTTACCCCAAATGCAGCCGAAACCCTTGCGCATGCATTTGTCACCTCCTTCCTGGATTACTTTGTCACCTCCTGCCTGAACACACTCTTCACTGGTCTTCCCAGCTCCACTATTCAAAAAATCTAGCTCATTCATAACTCTGCTGCCCAGATTCTTACCCGACTAAACCCGTATCCACATCTCACCAGTTCTGGCCAGGCTCCACTGACTCCCCATCACCGAACAGATCGATTTCAAGATCCTCACACTCATTTTCAAATCCATTCACTCCCTGGCACCTCCCTACCTCTCCGACCTCCTCTCTCCCCAATCCACGACCAGGCGCCTCTGCTCAACTGGCACCAGCCTCCTGCTCATCGCTCAAACCCGCCTCCCCACCATTGGAGGTTGTGCTTTCAGCCACTACTTCCCGAGACTCTGGAATGTTCTCCCTTAATGACCCTGCCTTGCTCCCTCTCCTCTTTCAAGTCTCGCCTGAAAACCTTCCTTTTCGACTGTGCTTATGGTCGCCTCCTCACTCCCCCCGGCTCAGAGTCAGGCTTTGCCACTGTTAAGCGCTCTGCGACACTACCCTGCATGGAGGGCACTATATAAGTGCCAGTTGTTGTTGTTTGTTTCAAACAATTACAATATAGACCAGGGTGAAATCCACCACAGTAGTTGGAGAACACTTGCATAGGCAAAGGTGCTGCCTTTTACATGTGACATAAAATCATGGTCTATTCTGCCATTTCAGGTAGTGGCTGACCAACCCTTTGTGAATCTGTCTGCTTATAATAATAATAATCCTTACATTTGATATAGTGCCTTATCATGTCTTTGAGACGTCTCAAGTGCTTCACAGAATATACTGTAAAGTGAATTGACTGTATATTTTGTGGGCGAAACACGGCAGCCAATTGCGCACAGCAGTTTCCCACAAACAGTTGTGGATTGTGTGACCAATTTTTTTTTTTTTGGAAGGATTATTATCCCCAGAAAAGCAATCCACTAATCGACTAACAAGTGAGTTTCTACTTACTGCTAGGTAAACAGAGGTTCCTCCAGATACCTGGTACCTCCTCCAGTACCAACTCCAGGTCAGTCGATGTTCTATCAGCTTGTCTGGCAGACACCAGGGCCTGGATGAGTGTAAACTTCCTGCAGTTGAATGTGGACAATACGGAAGCCATACCCTTCGGCTCCCGTCAGTGTCTTCACTCCTGCAGATCTAAACTACCCAACCTACCTGGACTCTCCCTCAGACTCACCGAACTAGTGCGCAATCTAGGCATCCGGTTCAATCCCCAGCTGTCTTTCCTCCCCCACATCCGTTCCCTGACCTGGACTGCCTTCCTCCACCTCCTCCACATTGCCCGCCTCCGACCATACCTTACCTCAAATGCAGCCGAAACCCTCGTGTATGCATTTATCACCGCCTGCCTGGATTACTCAAATGCACTCCTCGCCGGTCTCCCCAGCTCCACCATTCAAAAATTCCAGCTCATTCAGAACTCTGCCACCTGCATACTGACCCGGACCAAACTCCGTATCCACATCTTACCAGTTCTGGCCAGGCTCCACTGGCTCCCTATCACCAAATGGATCGACTTCAAGATCGTCACAATCATGTTCAAATCCACTGGCACCTCCCTACGTCTCTGACCTCCTCACTCCCCAATGCACCACCCGGCACCTCCGCTCGACTGACACTGGCCTCCTGCTTGTCCCTCGCACCATCCGCTCCACCATTAGAGATCGCGCTTTCAGCCACTACGCCCCACAAACTGTGGAAATACTCAACCCTCAATCCCTCCGCCTTATCCCCCTCTCCCGTTTTTCAAGTCCCAAGTGAAAACCTTCTGTTTCGAACACGCTTACAGTCACACCACCACTCTCCCCCCACCCCCCGGCTCGGACACTATCCTGCATGGAGGGTGCCATATAAGTGCAAGTTGTTGTTGTTGAGATGTTGATAAATATTCCATGGTGCTGTTCGAAAAGACAGTATTTTCTTTGGAGGTGTCCTTGCCAACAATCCCCCAGATAAATTTACTTCATGGCTGTTTGTGGCTTATTACAGTGTTTTAAATTGGCTGCAAATTTCGTACACTTTACAGAAATTCCCTATATTAGGGACTGTATCAGTTGAAAGGATTATTATTATTACTTAAGCAAGAGTTATGCAGAAAACCAGCCATCTCTAATCCGGCTGTGATTGATGCCTGTACAATTCAGTGTTATGCTTCCTATATCAGTCCTAGTTTGTTCAATCTCTGAGCATCAGGCTGACACGATTCAAATATATCACGCACAGGACCTTTGCAGCAGCACAGTTACAGAGAGACTTTCATCTTGTGTTCTGCAATACTTGGGTCTTATAAGTGACTGTAAGTGTGGAATTGAAAGTCCATTTATATAATTCTTTTTCAATTTTTATTTTTAATAATTTGATGGATAATTTGTTGACATCTCTGTCTGAGCAAACCATACTTGTGCTATTTGCCGAAAGTGACTGATGACCTTGAAGCCTGTCATTTTGTAGTTCAAAACAAAAAGTAGGAATTTGATTTCATTAATTTGTAGAAAATTCAAAAACCTGCAGATACCAATTTTTACTGATTAAAATCTCACATCTTCAAATTTTATCTATATGCCAATAACTAGAGGCAAAGGATAACAAGAAAACCAGTTTGTGTTGTAACATTTAATGTCGTTGGTTGTGCATCCATTTAAATAGAGGCATTTTTGAGGTCAGTACAACAGCTTGCATTTATATAATTCCAGGTAGGATAATGTCTCCAAACACTTCACAATGCAGGGTTAGACACTGAGCAGGTGAGAGGGAGGGGGGATGTGGAGGAAACTGATCCTAGGTGTGATTGAAGAGATAGATTTTACAGTACATGATGAGAAGCTTCTGCATTGGAAATGGCCACAAGATGGAGTAAGTTCACTTATTTTTGTAATTTGTGTAACCATGTGAAATGTGTTATTCCAAGTGCAGTTTTAATATATAAATACTGCAGGTCGCAGTGTTTCAGTTATCACTGAGCTATTCAAGGCCCTGAATTTTCCTTAGTAATATAACTACAAGTTGCACTTATGCAGTAACTTTCATATAGAATAACATCTGGAAGTCTTTGTAGAGACCGAATGAGAGCCTGAGTAGAGTGGGAATTAGGAAGACAGGTGGAAGGTGAATGAAGAAATAGTTGATAAAAGATGCTGAAATATTCTTTAGGGGGAAATAATTCCAAATTTATCTGATGGTATCCATGAGAAGAAATATATTGGTGGCATTTTCAAGAATGGAGTGAGCAGTTGGAGTGTTTTGAAGTGTGTTGATCAGATTGAAAAAGAAAAATTATTAAATATCCTGACTTGAATAAATTCCCCCTGCCTTCACACCAGCTAGTCTTCATTCTGTGAGCATGCGGTGAAGCAGCATTGGAGCAGGGATTTTGGATAGTTGGGATAAGTAAATATCTGTGCCCAAACACCAAATGCACAATAATTTAGGTGTCACACTGCTTTATTTGGTAGTGTTTTTCAAAAGGTTGTGAATTCAAGCCCCACGTCGGGACTTTGTACTCAAAGCCCAGGGTAACATTCCAGTGCAGTATTGGGGGAGTACTGCATTGTTGCAGGTGCCATCCTTCAGATGCGATTTTAAATTGTTTGCCTGTTCAAGTGGATGTCAGAGTTGCCATGGCACTATGCAAAAACTGAGGGGAGTTTCTCCCTGGTATCCTGATTAACAATCCTCTAGATAAAATTGGTCATTCACTCATGGCTGTTGTGGGACATTACTGTGCACAAATTGTCTTGTTGCATTTGTTTGCAAATACAGTCACTACACTCTTAAGATATAAAACATCACTTTGGAAGCTCAGGAGGATTAAGTCTATTTTGTTTCAAATGCTGACTTGGATGGGGCTCAAAGGTGAAAAGCATTGCAGGACGTATTGGATTCTGTTTTGTGATTCCACTTATCTACGTATACTGCAATGTATTGTTCATTTAAAAATCCCACACAAAAAAATTTAAAATCACCAAAGCTGTTTTAAAAGGAATGAACACAGAGCAGAAATTATTCTGTCAAGCCTTGTAAATGTTGCAGTATAGGCAAGTCTTTAAATCCTGCATTATTTATCATAATATCATTCTTGGTAATAGATTTGTTCTGTTTTGTTTAGGTTTCCCTGCTTGTTTCTCCACTCTAGCCCTTGAAGCTGTAAGCTATAATCAATTTTATCATGTTAGAGCTGTGAACTCCAAGGCAATATCAGTCAATCATTTATAGTCTTATTTCAGGCTTGGTGACCAAAAAGAACATACAGTATACACAACCTGCAACATATTTTAACTGCCTTTATATGTGAATAAGTAATGCCTTGATTTGTGATGCCAAAGCCTAACCCATCTTAAACTTCAATCAATCTGAAATGTATCCACAGTTATTCCGTTTGTAATCACATATGCCTCTTATCAATCAGTTTTCGTGCTGTTGAAACTGTCAAACAATATAAGGATCATTTTAAAAAAAAGCTTTTTTGCAGCAAAGCATTTTAGAATTTTAGGACAAGTGTAACCTGACTAACATGCAGGTTGATGACCATTCTCACTACAGAAAAACTTGCATAAGTCTGATCTGTATGAATCATAAAATCGTACATCCACCAAAGTCCCATTCAATTTTGTATTAAATCCACTTAAATTTACATGCACTAATCATATTAACCACCGCGTAACTTGTAACATCACAGCTGCACTTGATGCTACCACACTTACCAGCAGCCAGGTCAAAACTTTGTTATCTGTGACTGTCTCAAACTGAACACCACATGTGCACACGCCACATAACCCTCTCCACGCCTTCCTCCCAGGGGCATAACATCGACGATCAATGTTATTGCACACAGTAGCGGGGGGGTTGAGAGAGGAAAGTGAAAACGTTACCAACCGCCACCAGAAAGTGAACCACCTCGTGGCACGTCTGGGAGAGCGGCCGTTCCCTCTGCCAGATAGTGAGCCACGTGGCTGATTGAGAGAGAGAGATAAAGGGGGGAGATAAAACGAAAAGGATTGCGGGAGGGAGAGAGGGCGAGAGAGAGAGCATGAGGCAGAGAAGGAGTGAGAGAAACAGCGAGTGAGAGAGGGGAAGTGAGAGCAGTGTTTCGCGGTTCTCTTAACAGATCATCCTGCCCTCAAAAGGTTAGACCATCCTGCTCCATGGAAACAATCTTTGTAACAGTTCATATTCTAATAAAACAGTTCTGTCTGTAACCAGTTTGGTTATGCCATTCATTGTACAGTACATGTTTTCTGTGTATGAGGTGCATTGCTGTGCAGTATCGTATATGGAAAGACTTCTGTATTTATGTGTTAGTTATATCAAATATCAAATCTGACTTATACATAACTTTACATAAGTCACATATGATGCAATTTATGCAAGTTTCACATAATTCATACTTTGCATAAGTCATATTAAATTATGGTCCCAACTGATATGACTTACGTGAATTTTTCTGTATAGGGGATTATTTTAAAAATCTCATTCCCAAAAAAGTTGAACACTAGTGTATTGAACACTACTAGTACATTGAATATAAACTTGGATTTTCCCCAAAACAAACCAACATGCTTCAACTAATTGTTTTTTCTCCCACTTTCTCCTCGAAGGTCACCCTCCACATTGAGCCGTACAAAGGTCGAGATGGTAATAGTTTGTATGGTAATATCAAGTATATCATAGACAAGTGAGTTTCTTTAAATCTGCAATCATTATAGTCGAATTATTAATTATCCATGTATAGCAATTCTCTCACACTTAATTTTAATGAGCAACCTTAAAACAATTAGAATAACATTTGAGTAAAATTCTAAGGGACAACAATGGATTTGATATCATGCCTTATTGCTTCATTGAGATGTCTCAAAGCGCTTTACAGAATATACTGTAAAGTGAACTCATATAGTCTAAACAGACACTCTAGTGGATTGATGGGGAAGCATTTTTGGAGGTGCTGCCCTTCAAATGTCGAGGACCCATCTGCCTGTGCAAGTGGACATTAAAGATCCTATGTCAATGTTCACTCCACCTCATCAAACCAGTCAGGAACCTGGGCGTCTTGTTCAACCCTCAACTATGCTTTCTCCCCCACATCCGTCCCATGACCTGCTCTGCCTTCCCCCACCTCCGCAACATTACCCGACTCTGCTACAGCCTCACCCCTCAGGATTCCAAAGCCCTCATACATGGATTTCATTACAATCAGGCTCGATGATGCCTTTGCCCTGCTTGTCGGCCTTTCCAACTTTTCTCTTCACAAGCTGCAGATCATTCAGAACTCTGCAGTTCGTGTCTTCTCCCCCACCAGACTCCATGACCCCATCACACCCACCCTCGCCCGGCTGCACTGGTTCCCCATGTCTCATAGGATAGAGTTCAAAATTCTCGTCCTCACCTTCAAGGCCTTCCATGGCCTTGCCCTCGCCGACCTGCTAACGCCATATCAACCTGTCCGCTCCCTCCGCTCAGCAGGCTCCAGCCTGCTCCATGTCCTCCGCCCGGCTCATCCCACTGTCAGCGGTCAGGCCTTCAGCCTCTCTGCCCCCACCTTCTGGAACTCCATCCCACATTCCCTTCACCTCACTCCCTCCCTTCCCTCCTTCAAGGCACACCTCAAGACCCTCTTCAACAGTGCCTTTGGCTGCCCGCCACCCTCCCTGATCCCAACACCCCCCCCCCCCCCACCACTGGGTTCTAATCTCTGACTGCTTAGCGCCTTGGGACGTCCTCCCGACATGAAAGGCATAATTATTGCATGGTTCAAAATGTGATCCTTCATTTTAAGTACACATTGGAAGTATGTTCTCCACCAACTGTTGCTTTCTAAACAAATTCAGCAAAATTAAAATAATTTACAGGATTAAACTTCATCAGCAAGCTTTTCACTGCTTAAATTTTTGTTTAGATTCACTATGTATCACACCTTTTTTGCCATAATTTGGAAAATCTGCTGAAGTTTGATTCTGCAAAAGTGATAGATGTGTTGTGAAAACATCCATTTTATTTTTCTTCTCCAGGTATGGGTCCCATCCTGCATTTTACAGGTATAAAACAAGCACAGGAAGAAATCTTCCTATGTTCTACATTTATGACTCATATTTAACAAGTCCAGTATCTTGGGCCACCCTTTTTTCTGCAACTGGATCAAGCACCCTCCGAAACAGTCAATATGATGGACTCTTCATTGCTCTACTTGTCGAAGAAAAGCATAAAAATGAAATTCTTCAGGCTGGATTTGATGGAATGTACACATACTTTGCAACAAATGGATTTTCCTATGGTTCTTCTCATCATAATTGGCAGACAATCAAAGATTTTTGTGGTGGTAATAATCTTATGTTTATTCCAAGTGTAGGACCAGGCTACATAGACACAAACATAAGGGCTTGGAACAACCACAATACCAGGAACCGTGTCAATGGCAAATACTATGAGACTGCCTTAAATACTGCCCTTCTGGTGCGTCCAGAAATTATCACTATAACCTCTTTCAATGAGTGGCATGAAGGAACTCAGATTGAAAAAGCAGTGCCCAGAAAGTCAGGCCAGTTAACTTATCTTGATTATCTGCCTCATAAACCAGATGCCTATTTAGAGCTGACTCGTAAGTGGGCAGAAAAGTTTCAGCAAGAGAAAGAGCAGTGGTTGATGTGATTCTGTTTTTGTCTTTGATTACGATTTGAGGAATTGCTCGATTATTGACACCGACCGTCACGTTTTTGAGAGAGACCAGCCAGAAATTACCAGAGTGCATCTTCTGGTGCACCAGAAATTATTACCATAACATCTTCCAATGAGTGGCATGAAGGATCTTTGTTTGCTTCTCATATGTTTGTTGCTTATCATATGGCTTCAGAATAGTGAGTCAGAAATGATGGTATAATATAAAGAATCTTTGGGTGTAAATGAGTTATAAAGCAGCATTTAGAGACTTGGTGCATTGTGAAAGGATGCATCATCTGTTTGAATAATGAGGTTTTGCAAACTGCTTTTTGATTTGTCCTGTTTTTCTGCCCTTTTTTCCTGCTTTTGAGTGTCTTGATTTACCTTGAATAAATTTCTCCAACTAGCAGCCCCTTGTTAGCTTACCCAAATGGCTATTCTTCATGCAACTCGAAGCAGTGAATGTTGCCAGGCTGTTCAACAAATCGGAGTGGGAACAGAATCACTGCAGCAACAACAACAAGATTACATTTGTAAAGCGCCTTTCACATCAGGAGGTGCAGACCTCAATCCTGTCTTCACTTTGTGCATCTCCAGTATAGGTCACTATTCAATCACGAGGTCAGCCCTACTGTTTTTTTTTCTTTTCGGAAGTATATAGAAGCCAATTGTGATATCCCAGTAAAGATTAACTTTCTCAACATGTAACAGGGACCCCAGTTCAGTCCTTTCAGTCTGTGTTGTTCATCAGATCCATTTTTTCAATGAGCCATTGAGTGTGATTTTACTTTTCTAGATGAGTACGGTTTAAATTTTTTTGGAATTGCTCAAGTTTGGATTATTGAAAAAATGTTATGGCACTCTATACTGAGTAGCATCTAAACTTGCTTTAGTGGCATTGATCCTTCCCTGCTGTTCAGTGACAGAAAGTAAGAGAATCCTATTGAGGCAGATTTATCCAGCCATCTATAAGATACCTGAAAAGGTTCTTTAAAGAATGGACCCTCTGATTTCAACAGATGTAATATTTCTGTAGTTTCTCTTCTTCCCCCACACCTTTAGAGAAATGTCTGGACTCCAGTTGACAGCTGGTACAGTGGTTGAAATTGAGAGCTCACCATGTAGGTAGAGGTGGACACAGATGTATGATGAGATTAATGGAGCATTCATGAAAATTAATACTTTCTTGTAGAATGGTTTTATGATAGGGATGATATTTTATTCACTGATGTCAACACAATTCTGAAGGCTAAAAAACCCTTCCATTTTTTTCTTCAGTCCTTTTGAAGAGGTCAGTAGAATCAAATATTTAAGTCCAATTATGTGAAGTAGAGACTTATTTACTGTATTAATGTAATAACAATATGAGCCTGCAATGTATGGATTTTAGGAACTAACACCGTTTATTATCTGTTGTTCTCCTGTGGATTTTTTTTAGTTGATTGAGTGATGAATAAGTATCAGACTGAACAGAGCGTTTTGAGTGTATTTTTATTTAACGTTTGGATGAAGTAATGAGTTCTCAGGACTTTTAACTTTAGGGTCTATGTGTTGAAATGAGCAGTCATGATTAACCCTTGTTTGTAAAATAACTGGTAGAACTGCATAGTCACATGGGTGAGCTGCACTGCTCAAATATATATGTCTTAAGAGACAAGTTCCAAGTCTTTTTTAAGTATTGTTTTTGAATTTTCTGTGACTTGTACTGATGTAGTTAATTGTTTTACTTTACAATTTTAATTAGCATTAAGTTAGTGATACCACCAACTGTGCAAAAGATGCACAGTTTATATTTGCTATTTGAGACTTCAATTAAAAGACCCAAGTTGATACCCATAATTGATCCTTAAACTTTGTTTCCAACATTGGTATCTAATGTACAGCAATTTCTAACGTGATTGTTTTGTAAGAAATCTGAGTGGCTATTCCTTCAAGTAACCATTCGCTCTTCACATTGACCAATTTAATTTCCCTCTAGAAGTAGGCTGTGTGAAATTAGATTCGCTGTGAATCAGCTTGATTTACTTATTAAGGAATCCCATTAAAAATCTATGTGATTTTGACTCCAATCCCTCTGAACTAAGATTTCAGGTGTATTTTAATGAAGCAGAGAAGTATTATTTCTGTTCTTACTAATTCCATTAATAAATTGTTTTGTAGGTTTGACCAGAGTGGATACATAATATATTGTTTGTTTGTGGAAAATAATCCATAGGGTTTGAGTTGCATTTTTTAAATGTTTTTCATTTTTTAGAACTTGTCTAGCAATGATTGATTTTTATCTTGAATGCTACACTTGAAACTATCCAACTATCCCATGAATATTGTAACTGGTAGTTTTCTTTTTTCAATAGTTGTTGAACTTTCCTCCGGAAGACTCTTCAGATTTCTTAATAAATAGAGTAATAGTTCTCAATTATTAATTGTGGTGAATGAATAACCACATTATTATCCTTTTCCTCTTGAAGAATTACGTTAATTGCTTTGCTAGGTATCTGTAATATAGAAAGCAAGAATTGTTAAAGAAATTTCTTAATGCCAAAGTTCCTAGATGCTATCTGTGCTAGTTCAGTTCGGTAATAACCAGAACCTCTAATGTACAGCTTTGTGTGTTTATTTGTAGTAGAAATAATTTTAGACCAAACTGCTAAGATGGTGTGTGATACATGTGTATTTCTTTGTTATGTGGGCTGTGAGGCAAGTGGGAATTGCCTCATGGCTTCCGATTTTGAATTGGACACAGAATATACAAGGAGGTCAATGATAAGGCCATAATATTCACATCACTGAATCAAGACATAACATTGGTTTAATTTCCCCTCCTTCCCCACTCACTCACCTACAATTTTTCTTTATCACCTATATTGGTGGTAAAGTTTGGACAATAATGGCCCTCCACTGCCTCGTTCAATGACGTTCCTTTTGGACCATGATAATTGGCAGGCTGTTTGATTTAGCAAGGGAGGGGCAATTGTATGAAAATCTAATCTTGTATATAACTGATTTCCAAGAACATAACTTACATAACTTTGCACTGGATAGCATTTAGAACCAAGAACTTTGTGGGACTTTGTTCTTTCCAAATTTAAAGACTTTAGTCTATTTATCTCGGTCCCACTTCCTTTTTAGTCAGATAGGTGTGAAATCAATGCAGAAATCAATCACCATGTGTGTTAAATGGAACGCTCTCCTTGGAGGGACACGCTCTGCTTACCTAGTTCCAGTTTGCAAAAGCCAAAGCTTTGGGACCCCAGAGTGTGCATTAGGAGTACTGCTGGAGTTTAACCACCTAAAACCACATAGCTTGCCATTGAAAGCACTGTCTCGCAAGCTTTCCATTGCCTGTTCTGCTAGGACCAGCCTACCCAAGGCTTTGGCCTGCCAGGTTAACAGGAGCTGAGTGGGAAGAGTTCCAGGTGACAAGCCAGTTTGACAAAGCTGTCAGCAATGCCCTGGAATATTTTAGACAAACCTGGATCTGAAACCGAACTACCTAGACCATCACAGCAGATTGACTTGATTCTGACATTCCATTGGCAAGCATGCTATCCTAGAGCCAGGTCAGCTTCAAGGAGCCTCGCTTAACTCTTCCCCAAGGAGGATAGTCAATGTCCTCACTGTTACCCTGACTAATATTACTTAACTAAATACAGACCCTGGATTAAATGTAGGACTTGTACAGTCTGATTTTATGTCCCAAAACATGGTGCATTTACTAATGGGGGAGGAAGCTAATTTCTTGTTGATAGCAACCATGACTATAAATTAAACTAATGTTCCAAAGGTACAAATTGTTGGCTATTCTGAGTGAATATAATTGCAGTACTTGTACTTGGTGAATACCGATACATTCTTTAGAATACAGCCCATGGTTTTGCTTACATTAATCATTTTCAAATCTTGTCCACAATATTGTGAGAAAACAAATTGACATCACATTCCTGGATAATATTTTAAGTAATGCTTTTGGACAGGAACGTGACAAGGTCAGTGAAACAAGTCGGTTTAAGCTGAGGCACTGTTTAGATGTCGGTTTAAAACGTTTGAACAAAATTCCGGTATACTTTTTTAATACATTGCATGGTATGATAGTATTCACATCAAAAAATTGTCTTGAAACCTGAAGGTATTGTTTCCACTGGAGTCTGATACCGTTTCCAATGGAGTTTACTGGAGTTTTATTTACTACACTTTTGTTAAAACATAACATTGCATTCATCTTGTAATTTGGAGGTTTACTGAGTTAATTGCAGGTTGTACTTGACTGAATAAAAGGGGAAGCTGTATCTTTCACTAATCAGATTAGTTGCATTTTGATTCCTTTAGAAAAGAAATTGGTCACCAGCATATATGTTGCATGTGTTTTATTAACATTTGCTCTGCTGTATTTTTCACACTGCAATAGAAATAAGACATTTTGGTTCTAATTCTGGAATATATTATGAGCATTGCAGTAACTAAAGCATAAGAAAAATTCAATTTGGGTTACAACCACTATTTTTGTGTTTTAATTTAGTTTGAAATATTGTGACTGGAGCTAATTAGATTTACAACCGGTTGAGACTACCCCTTTTGCTGGATTGTGCTGAAGTTCTAAACTTTTTAAAATGCAATATGGAATATACTAAATTTAACAAACTTTTGGAGGCAGAAAAGAGAATCTCAGCTCACACGGTTCAAATTGATCAAAATAGCATGCACAATATATATGCAAGTATTGTATCTGCTTTATATATCATTGCCTACAGCTTTCATGGATGACAATGTTCACATTATTGTCAGACTCATTTTCATTTTATGTATGAAAAGATCAAGGGTTTGTATTAGCTTTGGCTTTCTTAAAGGGACACATTCATTAAATACTGGTGATGGTTCTAGCCTTTTACAATGGAGAAAATGTGGCAAATTTAAGAATATTCAAATGCTGTTAATACTTAATGTATGTTATTTGTAGACCTGATCTTCAAGGTCTTACATTTACTATAAAGTATAGGCTTCATGTGAGAATTGTAAAATAAGATAAAACACATATTTTTACCAGTGACTGTGACTATCAGATGTTAATGAGACTGATGAATATGATTGGGAAATACAAAGTTATTGGAATATAACTCCATATTGTAGTGGTTTGAGTGATGGAGGAGCTTAATATTCACTCTGTAAAACACTTGTATCTTTCAACCAGGCGTGTTTATGGCAAGTCTCTCCCATCTGTCATTTTGGGAAGAAAAATGTAAAAGATATAGCTACAGCTCTAGTCTCCGAGGTCACTAAAGCATGTCCAGGTGTGATTTCTGGTACATATTGTCCAAAATATAATTCAGTCCTGGTTTAACTTATCACTACCACTTAAGAAGCCATGCCATCTATCATAGCAGTTTTCCTTGCAAAATACTAATAAAGCACTTTGCTTTACTTATCACTCTGTTTAATATATACCTAGTTGCATTCTAGAAATTCTTGTAACTACTTACTTTGCATAATTCGTTCCTTAAGATAGTAGCATGCATCACAGAGGCCTCCTGCCCTATCCTGTGTCTGGTGCGGGTATTCAGCGAAGGTTGGGCTCAGTTGCATCGCAGAGGCCTCTGGCCTATTGGAGAGCTGTGTCAGGGTAGGGAGGGAGGCCACAGAACGGTCCTCCAATGGACCAAGGACTCTGATGCAACTGAGCATGCCCTTCCAACGATAGTCTTTGATAAGTTATCAGAAGCATTTCTCCTAATTTAACTTCAGAATTTATAATAATTGTTTCATTTGATATAGTGACTTATCACATCGTCGAGATGTCTCAAAGCACTTCACAGAATTTACTGTAAAGTGGATTGTCTGTATTTTATGAGCAAATGTGGCAGGAGTGTCCCTCAAACAATCATGGAGTGAGTCACTAATTTTATTTGGGGGATTTATTGGTCAGGATACTGGGAAAAGCTCCCTTCTCTTTTTCAAATAGTGTCACGGAATCCTTAGCATCCACCTGAAAGTCAAACGGACCCCGGTTTAACATCTTATGCAAAGTATAACCTCTGATAATGCAATTCCCCCACCCCCCGCCCCTCCATACTGCATTGGAGTGTCAGATTGGACTATGCAAATTCAATTCCTTACTTGGGATTTGAACCCACAATCTTCTGACTCAGGCGAGAGTTCTACCACTGAGCCAAGCTGACACACTTTGATTCCAGCCATGTGCTTGTGCATCATGTGACTTGATTCAGTAATAATTTGTTATTGTCTATTATTTCGATCAGTGCTCTTTGGGCTCTTTAAACAATTGCTCTTTTTACAAAGAAAATACTGTAGTTTTAAAAGTTACATATTGTTGACCTTAGCTGCCAGCCTTGACTTAGGCATCATAGGAGGTTAACAAATATAATGGGAACAGGTGCATTGTGATCAAGATTTTGATAGTTTTACACTGAACTTGTGCCCAAAGTGACATGCATTTCGTACAAACATTGTTATGGAGTCACTCATGTGCTTTGCAATTAAGCTTCAACTGTTTCAACAAACCCTACATGAGAACATTTAGTTGACCTAGCCAAAATAATGTAGTGATGTGGGCGAGGTATCCTTTGCTTGTTTTCAAAGTTTTGATTTATTCAAATACCTTTCATTTCAATTATTACGGCCACCTGTTACTTCCAACTACATAAGCAGGAAAATGGCTGTTTAGGGCTTGTAAACATTAGACGTCTTACTGAAATGGAATACAAAGACAAATGGCCCCCACTGAGGTTACATCCTGTGTGCTGCGTACGCACGCAAGAAACACAGCTAATGTTATTTCCACGCATGATAGCATTGTAACCATGCTTGCTTGCGTTGCAAGGCATATTGTATTGGACTTAGTTAAAAAACAAATCAGTTCAATTTCTGTATGTTTATGCTCTTGTCTGATTCAATACAGAACTATGTACAAGTGATTGCTCTCAAATGGTTTGGAGTAATGGAATGAAAATATTAAAATTGTACTAGGTACAATATGTGCCAGTTACTTAATTTGATAAAGTTATCGTGTAATATTCCCTTTTAATTTGTTCCTTGCAAATCTGATTTCAGAAGAATGTAATATAAGAATATGTATTTTTAGCTCAGTATTAATTCCCATACATTTTGAAATGGAATGGCTCAAAGTGATGTTGATATCACTTTATTTAGTAAGTTGATGTACATTGTTATATATCTGAATATTTAAAAATATGTAATTATTCCGCTTGTTGGCACAGCCTTCATTTAGACTCTTGAGACAAGCAACAGTTTGATGATGGTTCAAATGCTGATTTAACAAGTGTTGGTGGACTTTCCTGATCAGCAAGTATTCCAGTCACATTTCTGTGGATCAATCAAACTTATGTGCTAAAAAATGTGAATGTTATTTTCAATATTATCAACTGCAGTATTCAACTTTTTCATTAATGATTCATATTTCTGAAATGTTTTTGTTTGCATAACTGATCCAACAACCCTGTAAATGTCATTTCAGAATGCATACATGGGTTACCGCATTAATAAAGTTTTCTTTCACCCTTTATCTTGTTTCAGTAGCCTACATTATATGGTAATCACTGAATTTTAATGAAACACGCTTTTGTTTGGAGAAGGAGCAGCTTCAGTGATTGTTTGTAGAAAAACAATGCTGTCATGGGTTGGTGCACAGAATATCCAAGGTCAAGAAGCTGAAACATTTAATTAAATCCTCTTTACTTCCTTGTATTTAGATCTTCATTTATCTTTTTAATGCTTCCAACTTAAATACTATGAATTGGATGATTGTAGGATATAATTAATCCAGAAATGCACAATAAATTCTAAATGCAAATGTTAAAATTGTTACCTTCAATTGAATATGAAGAGCATTGTGGTACTCCTGGAATTTAATCAACTCAAACTATCCATGCAGTTTGCAATCGCGAACACTGATTGTTAAGCCTGGCTTCCAGATTTGACAGATGAGTGGAAAGAATCCAAGCATTCAGTGACTTGTCCTGGTTTTGTGACAGACTAGCTGGTTCTGCCTTGCCAATTTCCCAAGCTTAGGAACCAGGCAGCTGTGACTGCCACAACAACAACAAATTACCTTTCATGTCGGACATACAAGGTGCTGGACAGTCAGGGATCCGCACCTGAGCTGATGGTTGGGATCAGGATGGGTGGAGGCCAGGGAGGGTAGATGTAGGAGGATGACCAAAGGAATGGTTGAAGAGGAGGGTCTTGAGACGGGTCCTGAAGGAGTCGAGGGAGAGGCTGAGGCGGAGGGACTGGAATGGAGTTCCAGACAGTGGGAGCAGAGAGGCTGAAGGTCCACCTGCCAATGGTGGGGCAGGCCAGAACCCGCTGAGAGGAGGGAGTGGACAGGTTGGTAGGGGGTTAGGAGCTCACAGAGGTAGGGAGGAGCAAGGCCAAGGTGGGCTTTGAAGGCGAGGATCAGGATCTTGAACTGTATTCTCTTGAGTGATAGGGAGCCAGGTAAGGATGGGAGTGATAGGGTCATGGAACCTGGTGTGGGAGAGGATACGAGCTGCAGAGTTCTGGATGATCTGCAGCCTTTGGAGGGAGAGTCGGGAAGGCCGACAAGCATGGAGTTTACGTAGTCAAACCTGGATCTGATGAATGCGTGAATGAGGGTTTCAGCGGCTTGCAGTGAGAGACAGTGGCAGAGCTGGGCAATATTGCAGAGATGGGGAAAGGCAGACCGGGTCATAATAACAGTAATCATAATAATAATCCGTGCATTTGATATAGCGCTTTTCACATTTTCTAGACGTCTCAAAGCATTTCACAGAATATATTGTAAAGTGAATTGACTGTATATTTGTGGGTGAAACAGCCAATTGCACACAACAGAGTCCCACAAACAATCATTGATTGAGTGACCAAATTATTATTGTATTTTTTGAGGGATTATTATCCCTGGAAAAGCAATCCGCCAATCGACTATTGACTGGGTTGCTACTTACTGTTGGGTAAACAGTGGCGTGTGGAGTAAGGAAACTTGCCCAACGTTTTTGTCCTGCTGGGAATCGAATCCAGGGCTCTCGTTTGTGAGGCGAGTGCTCTAACCACTGAGCTACAGGACTCCGCTGATGTGGGGGTGACGTACAGTTGAGGGTCGAACAGAATGCTGAGGTTCCTTATTGGCTCCGTGAGGTGTAGAGTGTATCCGTGGAGAGTGATGCTGTAAGTGTCCAAGGTATGGAGGTGCTGATGGGAGCCAAGCAAAACAGCCTCGGTCTTGTAAATATTCAACTGGAGAAAGTTTGCTCTCATCCAGGACTTGATTTCTGTCAGGCAGTCTGAGGACAGCAGTGGTCCTGTGGGCGAAGAGGTAGAGTTGGTTATTGTCCGCATACATGTGGAAATTGACCCCATGTCTATGGATGATGTCACCAGGAAGGAGCATGTAAATGTTGAAAAGGAGGGGACTAAGGACAGAGTCTTGAGGGACACCACATGTGATGGTATGGGGGCTGGAGAAGTTAGTGGAGACTAAGTGGAGACGGTCAGAGAGGTAGGATTTGAACCAAACAAGGACGGGTCCATGAAGGTTGAGCTGAAAGTACAGGCGCTGGAGGAGGATAGAATAGTCGACAGTGTTGAAGGCAGCAGAGAAGTTGAGGAGGACAGGAGGCAGAGAGAGCCCTGGTCACAGATGGACAGAATGTCATTGGTGAATTTGACCAGGGCTGTTTCAGTGCTTGGGCAGCACGGAAACCCAATTGGAGGGGTTCATAGTGCGAATGGCAGGAGAGGAAAGAGCGAAGCTTGGGCGCAACCTTGCTTCCATAGCGTTCGGAAACTGCTGTACTCTTTGGTTCCAAATATCCAGAAATGTTCTCACACAGAAACCCTGCACATTGGTGCCATCACAATCTGGCTCCAATGTCCCATACTTTACTTGGCTGTTAACCTGAAAACACAGGGGATGACAGCCCTCCAGGTTGGGAATCCCTATCTGAATTCTCTGTAGCTTTGTCATCATACATTAACTAGAGTTAGGCACATAACCTATGCAAGGAACAGATGGACAACTAAACTAGGATTAAGATAGTTGTTAAAAGAAACCGAGGGGAGGTTTGGAAAAATGTTTTCACCCAGTGAGTTGTTCGGATCTGGAATGCATCACCTGAAAGGGTAGTGGAAGCCAATTCAATAACAACTTTTAAGAGAGAAGTAGATGGATATTTGGGGAGGACAGGATTGCAGGGTTGTGGAGAGAAAGCGGACCAGGGGGATTGAGTTGGATTGCTCTTTTAGGAGCCGGCGCAGACGCGATGGGCCGAATGGCCTCTTTCTGTGCTGTATGATTCTATGATTCTATGATAATATCCAGTTGGTAAAGGGACTAGAAATCAGGCCACACTTAATTTCCTGGCTGCTAATCTGGAATTATATCAAATAAGTGAAACGGCTTTCAGGTCTGTGAGGCCTGTAAGATATGTAACTACTGTCCATGTTTCAGCGTTAAGGCTATCAGTATTACCTCAGTGCGCTATCAATCAGCACTACCTCGATGACAGAATTTCATGAATGCCTACACTTGCGAATTCAATCCCCTCATCTCTCCTCGGGAAGCGAATTCAGACAGCAACACTGAATACAATGTGTGCGGATGTGGATGTGAGGCACTTGCTGACTGTGTATCGCGAAGCCCTGCACAGAGTGGCCATGTTTGGTAAAGAGTTCGGAGTCGCTTTCTTTAAGAGGAGCTGATGCCGAAGGTCTGGCAAGCTTTCCCGCTGCTTGTCCAGCTAGGACCATTCTACCCATTAAGGCTTTAGCTTGCAGGGTGAACTGGAGCTGTGTTTCTCCCTGACCCCAGTGACTGATCTGCTCTTCCAGACGATGAGCCATGTTGTCTGTGCTGTCATCAGCAGTGCCGTGAAATACTGATAACCCGCCTGGCTCAGTAACTGGCTTCAATTACACTTTCTCGTAACCTTTTCCAGTTAATTATCCTCTGGGTAAACAAATACTTTGGTATTTCTGTGTATGCCCTAAAATTGCTCTTTGCAGCCCTAAACCTATGTCATCCTGGTCTGCTGTCTTACAAGTACCTATTGTCTGGGTTTACTTTCTCAATCCTGATTTAAATTGTTTACCTTTACACAATCCTCTCTGAGCCACCTCTTTCCAAGGCTGAAGATCTGGAGTACTGCAGCTTGCAAATTCAATTCCCTTATCTCTCCACGGAAAGCTACATGCTCCCCCTTGGTGACGTCATCCGCAGACATGGGGAAAATTTCCACATGTATGCGGATGACACCCAACTCTACCTCTCTGCCTCCACCCTGAACTCCAGCACTACTGGTGTCCTGACCAACTGCCTGTCCGACATCAAGTCCTGGACGAGGGCCAACTTTCTCCAACTCAACGTCAGCAAGACCGAGGCCCTCCTGATTGGCTCTCGCCAGCGCCTCCGAGTCGAGTTCAAGATCCTCATCCTCACCTTTAAGGCCGTCCAAAGGTGGCCGTCCACCTTTAAGGCCCCCTCCTACCTCTCTGACCTGCTGACTCCCTACCAACCTGCCCGCTCCCTCTGCTCATCAGGCTCCGGCCTGCTCCATGTCTCCCGCCCGACCCGCCCTACCATCAGTGGCCGGGCTTTCAGCCTCTCTGCCCCACACTCTGGAACTCCATTCCACGGTCCCGTAGCCTTGCTTCCTCCCTTGCATCCTTCAAGGCTGGTCTCAAGACCCTTCTCTTCAACCATGCCTTTGGTCTCACTCCCACCTCTCTGCCTCTATCCCCCAGTGCCTTCGCCTTGCCTCCTCCCTTTCCTCCTTCAAGGCCGGTCTCAAGACCTTTCTCTTTGACCATGCCTTCAGCTCCCCTCTCGACTCTCCACCCCCTCCTCCCTTCCCTCCCCTCACCCTGACCATTTCCCCCCTGCTCGGGTCCTGACCCAACTGTACAGCGCCTTGGGACGTCCTCCTGACGTGAAAGGCGCTCTATAAATGGAATCTTGTTGTTGTTGTTGCCTTCCCTCACCCCTACACCACCCCTTCCCATGCTTGGGGCCCCAACATCTGACTGTTCAGCGCTTTGGCACATCCTCCCAACGTGAAAGGCGCTCTATGAATGTAATTTTGTTGTTGTTGTAGTGGTAGGAGCATTCACCTTGCAAGCGAGAGGACCTGGGTTTCATTCCTGAGTGGGGTGAAACGTTGGGCAAGTGTCCTTCCTCCACACCACTCTGTTTACCTAGCAGGAAGTAGAAACCCGGTTATTAGTTGATTGGCGGATTGCTTTTGCAGGGGATAATAATTCCTTCAAAAAAAAGTAATGTGCAATTGGCTGCCATGTTTCACCCACAAAATATACAGTCAATTCACTTTATAGTACATTCTGTGAAGCACTTGAGATGTCTTGAAGATGTGATAAGGCACTATATTGAATGTAAGGATTATTATTATTAACAACAATTATTAACTGTCTAATTGTTACTCATTGCCGTGCCAATAGAAAAGTGTGGCGTATCTGTGAGCATGTGTGAATGTATGTGTGTGTGAGTTTATGTCTCTGTGTCTGAGTGTGTGTGGGTCTCACTCTATCTGTGTCTGAGTGTTTGTGTGTCTCTGTCTTTCTGTGAGTGTGCGTGTCTCTGTGAGTGTGCGTGCATGTCTCTCTCTTTCTGTGAGAGTGTGTGTCTGTGAGTGTGTGTGTGTGTCTCTGTGAGTGTGTGTCTCTTTCTCTGTGTCTGAGTGTGATCTCTCTATGTTTGTGTAGGCTGGCAGGCTCCGAGGGGCAGCAGGTGGTGCCCGCCAGGTGTTCTGAGTCAAGCCAAACTCCCCCGAGAGGGCCACTCAGGTTTGGTAAAGGTAGTATTGATAAAAAAAATTAAATAATCTAAAATGTGTTATTTCTTCATGTTTAGTTTATAGCAAAAAAATGAAGAAAGATAGATTGGCAGTAAAATGTACCTCTCCATAGCACTAATCAACCCCCCGCAATTTTCCACAAAATTTGTCAAATTTCCCTGCAATTTTTGCCAAATATTTATAGTTTTCTATTGGCCCTGCTTATAGCTCATTCCTCTACCGTTGTGGATTTTCCCCGTTGCTCTCTTGTGCATTGAATCTAGAGCCTGAAAAGCTATATTGATCAAAAATAGCTCTCAGTTGCTTAGCAGCAACCAGAAAGAACAACAGAACCCAAGCACATAGGTAAACATTATGCTATCATCATAAGAAGTGTTGCTTCATCAAGTGGTGTTTCTTATGTATTTGGATCCAATAACCTTTGTATTTCATTTTTTTTTTTTTTAAATTGTTCCTCATACCAACAGCTTTGTGCATCTGTGACAGCTATCAGAGGCAGGCATTGTGTGTACTGACACAGCTTACTTCTATCCTCGATTTGCTAAGACCCTGGGCATAGAGCAGAGTTCAGAGATGTGAATACACTACACATCCTCACAATTATCAATTTCTTGCTGCTTCAATATTTTCTAAATAGACCATCTGAAAAATACACTTTTTCAGAAATAGGCTTCTTAGCTCATATCTGCGCATAGTATTATATAATGTCACAACACAAAAACAGGCCATTTGGTTCACTGAGTCAGTGCAGCTGCTTTTTCACCACTAGACACCCAAGGAGAGAAATTCTGGATGTCAAACTATGAAGGGAAATTCTTTTGTGCACTGATTAAGTAGAGTTCAAATACACTGGCAATAGTACCATCCAACAAGTTGAAAGAGGTGCAACCAATCACAATCTTGCACAGAAAGGACCGTTTGACAACAACAACAAAATTACATTTGTATAGCGCCTTTCACGTCAGGAGGACATCCCAAGCCCCAGGACAATCAGTGTTTCAGGCCCGAACTGGGGAGACGATGGGGGGCAGGTAGGGAAAGGAGGGTGACCTTGCTTTCGGTGTTTTGCATGTTATTTTAATCAGTTTTCCTACCAAGCTGATTGATTTTTTAAAATATTTCCATAAGTACACATACCTCTTGTTCCTCATACCAACAGCTTTTTGCATCTGTGATAGCTATTAGAGGCAGGCTTTGTGTGTACTGACACAGCTTACTTCTACCCTCAATTTTCTAAGACCCTGGGCATAGGACAGAGTTCAGAGATGTGAATACACTGATCAATATAGGCGCTGGACAATCAATGTTTCAGACCCAAACTGGAGAGAGGATGGGGGGCAGGTAGGGGAAGGAGGGTGACCGAAGGTATGGTCAAAGAGGAGAGTCTTGAGACAAGTCTTGAAGAAGGGAAGGGGCGAGGCTGAGGGACTGCAGGATGGAGTTCCGGAGGGTGGAGGCAGAGTGGCTGAAGACCAACCTGCCAATGGTATTTAGGGAGTAAAACAAGGAATTGGCAACCAGACAATAGGCTTCATTACTTTACTACTCCCTTCTTTATCACCAACAGAATATTCACTCCCACTACTGTACAATTCTTGATGGATGCCATAATAGCTTGGTGCAGTGAAATAAATAACTGAAAGGCATGAGGAATAATAATAATAATAATCCTGGCATTTGATGTAGCGCCTAATCACATCTTTGAGACATCTCAAAGCGCTTCACAGAATATATTGTAAAGTGAATTGACTGTTATATTTTGTGAAGATCTGCAATAGTTAATTGTGCAAGGCAGTGTCCCACAAACAGTCGTGGATTGAGTGACTGATTTTTTTTAAGGCATTATTACCCTCGGTAAAAGCGATCCGCCAATCGACTAACAGCCAGGTTCCTACTGCCTGCTAGGTAAACAGGGTTTGTGGAGTAAGGAAACTTCCCAACGTTTCCCCTTGCCAGGAATCGAACCCAGGCCTCTCCTTGTGAGGTGAGTGTCCTAACCTCTGAGCTACAGGACTACTTTTTTGACTGGATGTTAGATAGAACCTAAAAGGTTGCAAGTATGTTTGTGTAATTGCTCTTAACCGCTAAGTCGATCACAACTTTTCTGAAAGTTCTGGTCTCTGCAGGTTCTTCAATAATCATCTTAAGTGTTACAAGTTTGATTGAAAGCTTAAGATTGCGGTGTAGCAATGTCGTTATTGCCTGTGTCAGCGCTGTTGGTAAAGAAGGGAGTAGTAACGGCATCCAATGTAGTAATGTAGTAATACAATGTAGTAATGGCACAGCTGATTAACAGAACCTGTGGCTCAGTAGGAAACTATTGTTAATAATCTTCACATTTCATACAGCGTCTTTCACGTCGGGAGCATGTCTGAAAATTTATAGGATATGCTATAAAGTGTAGCAACTGTTTTTGCTTGTAGGCAAAAGCAAAAGCTAACTTGCACACAGCAATGTCTCACAAACATCTATGGAGTGAATTATATTTTTTCTCTCTCTGGGGAATCTCTGGCCAAGACACCGGGAGAAATTCCCTTCTCTTTTCAAATGGTGCCATGGGATCTTTAACATCCACCTGAATATGCAAACAGGATCTCATTTTAACATCTCAAACAAAGGAAGGCACTTCTGACAACGCAGCACATCTGGAGTGTTATCCTGGAATATTATGGGATTTGAACTCACAACCTTCTAACTCGGAGTCGAGAGTGTAACCAACTGAGCCAAGGTGAAGGAGTTGCCATTTGTGACAGTAAAACTGCACTTCAGGTGAAAAGTTTAAATATCTTTCTTGAATTAGAACCGTTGTTCTTTCTTTCTGTACACTGTCCAGGACCTTGGGACGTCCTCCCGATGTGAAAGGCACTATACAAATGTAATCTTATTGTTGTTGTAGTTGTGGTCTGAATTGTCATCTATCTATTCAGCTGTCTAATAATTACATGTAGATATGAAAAATAATAGGACTTGTATTATTATTAAATAATTTACTATTGTAAACAAAATCAGCATGCCTTTCAGCTTAGTAGGTAAATGCGCTGGCTAATACAGCATTGAGCTCCATAAACCACGGCAGTCTTGATTCTGCGCTTTGTTCAGTAAAGGTGGTGGTGAGTGATTCAATGCCCTGGACTAGGAATGGGAGGATAAACAAATATAACTTCCAATATGTCATGTTCAAATATCAGAGAACTAGTTGTTTTAAATCAAAACCTAAACCTACTTTGGTGCACTTATCTATGCAAAACCCCAAATTACCTCCTGTATAATTTCCCAAACTTTACTAGAGAAACATTGCCTTAATATCAGGGCAAGCACAGTTAGGTTGAGGCCAGTGGAAATTTCTTTTCACAGATCATATTAAGATTTTGGAGTGCATTTCCAGAAAATCCATTTCCCATAGTATCAAATGGATTTCTACTTGGGATATGGTGAGGGCGGAGGTGATGCTGCCTAGTTCCAGGTCTGTGGCAAAGCAGATCCGATTGGCTGAATGGCTTTCTCTTGTTTCTACATTTACATTTACATGTAAATTTATACTTGTCACAAAACGTCAGGCTGTTCAGGTGGACGTTAAAGATGCCATGGCACTATCCGAAAAGAGAAGGAAGTTGCTCCCAGTGTTCTGATCAAAAACAGCAAATTACATTTGTATAGTGCCTTTCACATCAGGCTAACTACCCAAAGTATTGGATCGTCAAGGATGTGCACCCAAGCTGAGGGTTAGGATCAGGAGGCGTGTAGGGCAGGGAAGGTGCAAGTAGGTGGGTGACCGAAGCTGCGGTCGAAAGGAAAGCTCCTGAGATCTTGGCCAACAATCACGCAGATAAAATTAATCATTCCCTCCATAGCTTTTTATGGCACATGGTTATGTGCAAATTGGCTGCCACATTCGCCAATAAAATTCACAGTCACTACATTCTACATTCATTTTTGTGAAGTGCTTTGAGACCCTCGCCCAATATGAAAAGTGCTGTATCAAATGCAGGAATTATTATTATATGCAACCAGCAACCAAACCATAGTCCAATGCCTAGCGAGTGAAGATACAGCCCACTTCAGTACTGGGCCACACAAACAAGATGGCTGGAACTCTGATCTGTGCTGAGTTAGCAAATCATTCTGGGTAGCATTAGGGAAATTACAATCAGCATTTCTGGGGTAGGGAGAATAATAATTACAATTAGTGTAGAGCCTTTCACCTCAGGAACACCAAAAGCCAAGGCGCTTCAATTGGAGTGATTATATTTTGTGGGTGAACAAAATAAGAGTCCTGTAGCTCAGTGGTTAGAGCACTCGCCTCTCAAGTAGAAGATTTGGGTTTGATCCCCGCCAAGATGAAACCTTGGACAAAATTCCTTACTCCACTAGCAAGCAACTAAGAAGGCGAATGGCATGTTAGCGTTCATTGCAAAAGTTTTAGAGTACAAGAGTAGGGAAGTCTTGCTGCAACTGTATAGGGCCTTGGTGAGACCGCATCTAGAGTATTGTGTGCAGTTTTGGTCTCCTTATTTAAGAAAGGACATACTCGCCTTAGAGGGAGTGCAGCGTAGATTCACTCGGTTAGTTCCTGGGATGAGGGGACTGACCTATGAGGATAGGCTGAATAAACTAGGCCTATATTCTCTAGAGTACAGAAGAATTAGGGGAGATCTTATTGAAACATATAAGATTCTTAAACGGCTGGATAAAGTAGACACCGAGGGACTGTTCCCCTGGGGATAGGGCAGGTAATTAGAGTTAGGTCTGAAGATCAGCCATGATCTTATCGAATGGCGGGGCCAAATGGTCTACTCCTGCTCCTAATTCTTATGTTCTTATGTTCTTATGTTCACCTGCCTGATAATAATCCCTAAAGATAAAAGAAACAATAATAAATTGGTTACTTCAATCCACGCCTGTTTGTGGGAAAGTGCTGTGCACAATCGCCCATAAATATAAAGTGATGTTGGCAAAAAATTAACTACTAACCAAACGAATAAATACAGGCATACAGCAATTCATCACGGCCATGCTGGTAACAGGCCAGAGCCAGGGACACCGAGCCCCAAAGCCGAGCCTCGGCTGAGATTATTTAACTAAGCACAGAGCAAACTTCAATCTGTCATCTTTAAGCCTAACTCGGTTAAGTATCAAGACAGTGCCTTGACTCACAAAGCATAACCCTTATAAACAAGCTACAGTACCCTAACAAGGAAGTTTTAACATTCCATCAAAGGACTATTTTGTCTAAAAATTTAAGGTTGCACAGAATTTTGGAACAATTTTAAATTCAGTCTGAAGCTTGGCAACTTCTATCTTGCAATGCCTAATGACAAATTGATTTACAACAAGAACAACTTGCAGTTATATAGTGCTCTTTGTGGGAGGTGGTGTCAAGGAGTGCTTACACAATTACAAAATGAAGGTTGAATTTAAGAATCTTCCAATGTTAAATTCCTCAAATCTTAAAAACCAAGGTCGAATTTCAAGCCTCGGGAGATTCTTTTTTAAATCTTAGACCACAAAAATATGGAAATTTGCCAGAAAACATCAATGTCATAATTTGACTGCCTGGCTGTGTGTGTGATGGCTTATGGGCGAGAGAAGTAGCAGAGTCAGGATGGATTGCATTGTGAATGAACAAACATCACAGGAAAAAAATGGACTTCAACTGTGTTGTACATTTCTATGGTTCATCTCAGGACAGAGTTACTGTGGCCAATGGTGTAGCAGAACTTGAAAATGCTACATCTTATTAGAGTCTCCTTGCTATTTGCTGCAGGGTAGAATAAATGACTGTACTTCCAATGTGAACAATTCAATGGAGCAAAAGTATATCAAGTAGTTTGTGTTTTGATATTTCAGTGTTTGTGGGTATTAATCAAAAGACATTATTAATGTGTTCCACATACTGTAAAAAGCTTTTCGACTTCTGCATTATTTTACTGAAGCTTAATTTCTGCACTTCTTAAAATTGCATTTGGTATATTTAAAAATGGAATAGGCAGTTCTCCTAAATATTCCATGCACAATGTAGCAAAACGTTCCTGCTGCATCTGTCTACCTCATTAAAATAATACGCTTTTCAAAAGGAACACCAGTGCTTGCCCAAATCGCTCACTGGATTTAAAGCAAACCAGCAAGAAATATCAAGCAGTTTTTGTCTGGTCAATATTCTGACCTTGTTTAGGCAATATCCCCCAAACAACACCAAACTTAGCATTCTATAACATTCTTCACACAGGATGATTGTGTCAAAGAGCTTTGCAAATACAGATATTAGAGAGCACAAGCAGAAAAATATATAATAATAATCCTTGCATTTGATCTAGTGCCTTATCACGTCTTTGAGATGTCTCAAAGTGCTTCACAAAATATACTGTAAAGTGAATTGGCCGTATATTTTGTGGGAGAAACATGACAGCCAGTTTAAGTGCCCTAACCACTGAGCTACAGGACTCCACGGACTCAAAAATAATTTGGTCACTCAATCCCCAACTGTTTGTGATCATTGCTGTGTGCATCATTGCTGCTGTGTTTCGTCCATAAAATATACAGTCAATTTATTTTACAGTATATTCTGTGAAGAGCTTTGAGACATCTTGAAGCTGTGATAAGGCGCTATATCAAATGCAGGGATTATTATTATTTTACAGGGCAGACTCACACACTACACATTACAAATGCTGACTCTTTGACTCACAACAGCAAAGGTTACAGGTCAGTTTTCCATTGTATTACTTTGCAAAAGTACACAACCATCAGATATTATCTCACCCATGTGTTCTTATTAGTTTTTTGAAGTAAGAATAATGTATGACGAGAATGTACTTTCACTAAGCAATACAGTGACTTCATCTTTCACATCTCAGCACTTCACTGTGAAGTGGAATGATTGTTCTTTTAGGCTCATGGATTTTCAACCGTTTAGCTATTTCTGATACTCGTTTTTAAACCATTTTTACTAATTTTTAATTTGTGCTTTATTAATCATCCTATCATTTTTTTTGAAAATACATGCTGAAATCCGGTGAAGAGGAGTACGGGTTTTAACTTGCCCTTTTCACTGTCTTGTAATTTAAAATTCCCGCACAAGTGACCAAGCGATTAACGGCAAGGGAACGGCTGGAAAACAAGTGGCCAGTCCAAGGGGAGAACAGGGAATGTCAATAGAAGCCCTGAAAAAGATGGGCACCATGGGCCAAAGATGGGCACCATGGGCCAAAGATGGGCACCATGGGCCAAAGATGGGCACCATGGGCCAAAGATGGGCACCATGGGCCAAAGATGGGCACCATGGGCCAAAGATGGGCACCATGGGCGAATGATGGGCAGCATGCGCAAAATGTGGCAGCCAAATGTGCACAGCAGTGTCCCAGAAACAATCATGGATTGAGTGACCAAATTATAATTTTTTTTAAAAATTTTTGAAGGGATTATACCACAAAATATACAGTCAATTAACTTAACAGTATATTCTGTCAAAGGCTTTGAAAGGTCTCGAAAACATGAGACCTCTATATCAAATGCAAGGATTATTATTATGCCCGGAAACGGTTAATCAATCGACTTATCAACTGAGTTCCTACTTACTATGTAAACAGGTATGTGGAGTAAGGAAACTTGCCCAACATTTCGCCCTACCTGGGAATTGAACCCAGGTCCTCTCGCTTCCGAGGCGAGTGCTCTAACCACTACAGGACTCAATCATGACACAAGTCTTTAATCTATAACTACAGCACTCAAAGCATTTCACCTTCAACAAGCTATCTTACTTTGTCTTCAATGTATGTGTGTTTTCTTCATTATTAGCAGTAGTAGAACACAATTGGAATTTAGGTCAAGTCCCTATCTTCCTCGGGATTGGTGGGAAAGATACATACCAGTTACCAACCTTAAAACCATTTACCTTTTTGGAGAACCATTTTATCTCTGAACATTACAATTTAGTCAAACATTAGGGCACTCTGATGATAGACTGGCCAGCTTGGTTCATCTGTAGGACTTGGGAAGGGCAGACCAGTCACTCAGAGCTGGGTTTCTTCCCATTCAGCATCTGTTCATGCTTCCTACAATCAGCAGGTAGGCTTCCAACCATTCAACCCCCACTCCTGGAATTCCATTCTACAGTTTCCCTGATTCGCTCCTTCCCATCATCTCCATTGACCTTGCTTTTGGTTATCTTTCCTCTCCTCCAGTTTGAGTGGCCAGACAATAGTAATAAGGGCTTTGAGACATTCTCCCAACCGAAAAGATGTTATATAAATGTAAATTGTATTATAATTTAGTCTTAACACATCCAGACCCAAAACAAGATCGCTGAAACTAAGACTGTCAGGATGTGGAGCTCTCAAGTATCCCATGTCTGGCTATTTCTGTTTTGTGGCACGTTTCTGCACATTTTCATAGTGCAGTGACACATTTACTCATGAATCATAGCACCCTGATTAGCAAACAAAAATAGTTTGGGAAAACATATATATTTTAAAGGTGCTATGACTAACCAAGAAACAATCTCATCCAGTTTGCCAAGGATTAGCTGTATGCCTACCTCTGGACCTCCAGTGATCTGAAACTAAAATATTTCCTTCCTTCTTCACTTGAATAGTACAAATCAATAAGTAGTAGCAGAGATCTATCTGCATGGATATTGGAAAAGCTAGCAGGAGGTGTAGAACAGATTGAAGGCCTTAACAACCTCCTGTCAGCCCTTCCATTCACCATGCAGATGGATCTCTACTATGGTCTGTTGGGTCAGACACCAACGCCACATAACGCTTCCTCCAGACCCCAAGGATATCTCATGGGGAGAAGACTGGACTTGACTCTGGCCATGAAGGACAACAAACTTCAGCCAACAGAAAAAAGATTATGGAATAGTTTGTTGTGCAGTTGCACCCCTTTTTGGGAGCGATGTACACCATTGATTCATTTCATTTCTTTCATAACCTTTCTGGCTTCATGCCATGTTTGATTACAAATTGCCTTTGTGCAGTTTTAGCTTGCTCCAAGAAAGCTTCCGAAACTGGTTTAAAAGCCCTGGCTTTCACTTAAAAGCTCTCCTTCCCTTTGTGGTTACCTTCCCTTTCAGTCCCATTTCAGGTATCAGTGCCTTGCAGTCTGTAGCTTCAGTTTCTTTACATCCTCAGCTGCAGAAGCAAGAAAGGCTAGGTCACATCATCAGTCATCAAGTCCGTGCTCGCACAGAATAGGTTTCATGATCGTCAATACCCCTTGCATGGCGGAGTACCATGGCATGATCGACTCATAGCACAAAGCACATCAACATTTCCACCCTGGCAGTTTCAGGGTCAGCAGATGCCCTACAAGACCAAGGGCTGCTCTTTTGGCACAGAAGATGAGTAGCCGGTGGTCGGAGGTTTCCCAGTGATGCCGAACATTGCAATAGGAGAGCATAGGACGTGTTAAGCCAATCACCACCACAGGATCAATTGCTTTTCCATTCTGCACTCGATTTGATGCCATGTAATTGATGAACCTCGGAACGGAAGCAGTGAGCACCGCGATCAAATGATTTTGCTCCACCTTTGAAGTTTCAGTTTTGACATGTTTCAGTCTCCCATAATGAGCAAGCACAGTCAGAAAACCAATGTGAAGGCCATCAATGAGGTACCCATGGCCTTAAGGATCTCTGGGCACTCAGCACCATGCAGCTTTTGAGGAATGTACGCCTAACCCATGAGCCAGGGTGTAGATCCTCTAAAGAATACCTTTGACCAGACAAGGTTAGCTAAGGTAAGTGGTGTCTCCTTGGAGCTGAACTGGCTCCAAGGTGACATGCCTGGCAAAGGAATGTCTGAATTGAGACAGCCCTCTGTGGCGGTCTTGGTAATCCAGTTCTCGAGTCATGCGGGGCCGCAGTATTCCAGGACACTGCTGATGACAGCACAGCCAGCCTGACTCAACAGCAGGACCTAGAAGAGCAGACCAGTCACTGGGGGCAGGGAGTCACCCACTCAGATCTTTCACATCCCAAGGAACTGGCATTCCAAATGGTGAAGGAGAGACCAGACCAGGCCTTTGAGAGATGTTCTTACATTTCTTTTGTGATGAGATTGTCGAGGTAGGTTGAGGATGCTGACCAGTACGACGTCCAGCTGGGGGGCACTTAGCACCTATGATCCTTTGGCTTGCAGAGTATCAAGGGCATGAGCTTCCATCGCCTCCTGAACACCAATCTCAAACTGAACCTTTCGAGGTCCCGGTGTCAGGCGACAGCATGGTCTTCATACCAAAATCCAGGTCCCGGTGTCTACGCCCAACTCTCTCATTCTTGACCCAGTTGCAGACATGAGCCCACTCAGGAAGAGCCTTGCACCACCATCCAAGCCTTCCAAGAAGCCGTCAGGCATGAAGGGCACTATATAAGTGCAAGTTGTTGTTGTCCATCCAGCCTTCTGCTGAGAGCTTGCCCCATTCAGAAAGTTCGTTTTAATGCAGGACATCTTACCTGTGGGAGGTTCTATCTGTTGAGAGGTAGCACTGCGATCCCTTTATCTGGAGTGTACCTCAATGCAGGATGAACTCCATGCTTGCAGATTAAACTTTTTTGAGTTAGGGCTGCAGGTGCTCACTAATGACTCACCATGAGTCAGTAGTCTGCTCTCAGTGGCCTGGTCCCAACATGGGGCAGAAAACCAGATGATTCTTCTCACCCACTCTCTTCCAACCACTTTAGGGTTTCAGGAAGGAAAAACAGCAAGTCTCAGGCCTAACAAAATACGACTGGGGATCCGAACTCTCACAAAGGTAGACCCACCTTGTAACCATATCAGCTGGGTCAAAGCTGCAGGTATGTTTCCACTGCGGAAACCCAGTACGTGGTTTGTCAACATTGGGAGGGATGTTCAGGAATGTTAGAAAAGGTTGAAATTGAAATAGTATTATAAAGGGTTGTAGTAAAGGAAAATATATATATATATATGTGTATCTATATTCGCCATGTATGTAAACAATAAGACTGTAGCACCAAGGTAAAATAGAAACTGTTAGAAACTGTTGATTTCGACCAGGAATAAAATGTTAGGAATTTGCTTGATAAGTTGGTTCAGCCATAAAGGTTAACAGCCCATTAGTTGCAAGATAAGAGACGAGCTTCGAGAGAGGAACGCACTGTCACAAGTAGCACCAGTTAAATTCTTCAGGTTCCTCGAGACAATAAGAGGCTGTTATGCGCTGATAACATAGAAAAACAGCATACCTTTAAATATACCTGAGTAAGGCAACCCAGGCTGGAGTTGGCCTGTCAGTGACCCACCAAATCAATATACTAACTTTTGGTCAACTAGTTTCCTTTAAAAATGACCAAATGCCTGCCCATTGAGAGACTGGATGTTTCTGGGTTCAAATCCCCTTGGCCTCTTGATCTTATTGTCTAAGATGACACTCCTGTGGCATTTCTGGGAGTGCTCTGCATTGATGGCAATACCATCCTTTGGATGAGACATTAAGCTGAGGCCTACCTTTGCTCATTCAGTTGGACATTAAAAGATCATGCAACGTTATTTGAAAAGAGAATCACCCCAGCTAACAATCTCCCAGATTAAGTGGTTATTTATCTAATTTGTTTGTGGAACCGTGCTGGTGCAAATGGCTGACATTTTCCTGCAAAATCAGTCACTAAATTTGAAATCAGCAGTGAAGAACTTTGCAACTTTTCTACAAGATAAATTGAGATGTTTTGATGTGATGAGGGCAGTAAAAATTTAATTTTTGGACTTTCTTTTTTCACTTGTTTTCCTATTGCACACAATAATCAAAAAAATACTTATCCTTTAAATAGCAAATGAAGTTTAATACAGATAAATGCAAGGTACTACATATAGGATGCAAGAATAGGAAACACAAGCATTCCATGGATAGAATTGATTTTGCTAAGGGGAAGCTGAACGAGATTTGTGTAATTGTGTTGTTGACTTTGCCACTATGTCAAATCAACTTGCGGCAACAATAAACAAGGCAAACAAATAAACAAAGGATGGTGGGCTATATTGCTAAATACGTCAAGTTTAGATCCCCAGATATAACCAAGCCTTACAGTACTCTGCACAGACCGCACCTTGAATCCTGCGTACAGTTGTGGTCTCCGTGAGGAAGTGCAGAGGAGGGCAAAGAGAGCAACAATTATACAAGCTAGAACTCTTCAGTCTTGAGAGAATATGCCTAAGAGGGGACCTCAAAGAGATTGAAAAAGTAAAACCAGATAAATACTTTAAACAAGAGAGTAGAACAAAGTGACCTCTAAGAGTTTAGGGTTGTAAAGGACAATTTCAAGAGAGATATTAGGAAGTTTTTCATTATACAAAGGCGAATTGACTACTGGAACAGGTGGTCAGGAAGGGTGATAAAGACCAAGACACTGGACTTGTTTAAAAAGCATCTGTTGAAGGGATGAGATGAGATCAAATGGGCCGAAACGCCTTCTTCATCAGAGCAATCTTGTGATAGTGGGAACTGTAGGCTGGGAGTCCTGGATGGAAGAGTTTGAATAGGCTGGAGGGTCTTCTTCATCCAGACTGACCTTGTGATATTATTCCCAACAAGTTAATAAATAAATTATAAATTAAAAATAGAGGTAAATGCTGGTACAATCAAGAGTTCAACATATCCTGGACAAGATTTCCAACAATAAGTTCAGAATGTGCTTCAGGACTGTCTCAGGACTGTGTATTTCTTTTTAGTTCCATAATTTTTAGTCATTTTATACAATTAGTAATAGTAGGAATAATCCTTGCATTTGATGTAGCATCTTTCACATTGGGAGTACGTCTCAAAGCGCTTCACTGGATTTGCACGAAAGTTTAGTGACTGTGTACTCTGTAGGCAATGACGGAACTGATGGGATTTCCCATGATAGCCATATATCACCAAGTTGTTTTCTTTCCCCTTTTCGAGTCTTCAATGCCACAGATAATTTTCACTTTGAGGGAAAACAGATTCCCATCTCCCCGCTCTCTGCCAAGAGCAAAGTGAAACCAAATCATTGCAAAATAATTATATTCATTCAGAATTTTAAATGCATCAGAACAGTAATTGGTAAAGAAAAGTGAATTCAATTACAATCAATAACTGCTCGTTTCATTTTTATTAAAGACATGTGGCACGGCTGCCTGTACACCTAAATGTCATGGGATCCCATTTCTAAAATACAGTAAATTTTTATTCATCAGTATATGCCATGGCAATGCACAGCTATAAAGGGGAATTCCATTAGTGTCCAAAAGACATGTATGGAACAATGAATGGAATTTGGACCTAAAAGAATCGAAGACAATATACCGTGTTTATTTTTTTAAAACAATAAAAATCCTTGGTATTTGACATACAGATTTACTCAATAAAGTAGAGTGATAGTATTTGTACACAGCGATTAATTTGTGCACTGCTATATCCCATAAATGGGTTTATGGCACTCGGTTGCCAAGCAGATCAGGAGACCCTGCTTGCTTCCACCCATTTCCTGCCTACCCCAAGGAGGGTAGTCACTAGTTGGTCATTTGATATCTGACAAGCACCAGTTTGCGTCCACAATGTTAAGTACCAGGACCAATGCCACCAGGCATGCCATCTCCCCACAGATCTCCTTTGCTTAATTTTCTGTTGCATTTGTTGTTACAAAAATGGCATGTTTGTTTTCAACGTAAGTTATGTAAATATATCCTTGTTTAGAAAGAGAAACAATTTGGGGATGTGTGGGGTGCAATAACCAGAATAACAATTAGGTTTTTGGGGAAAAGTCTGAGAAGTAAAAAAAAATTTACTGACCTAGACGTAGAAATGCCAGTGTTTTAGAATATCTCACGTTTCTCACCAGCACCCTTGCTCAAACACAGGTTCCCATTACATAGTTTAGGTTAGACCCTGTGTGCTCGGAGCTTCTTTGCCACACAGGTACAATACCATCAGCCATGAAAAAGATTGATACAATGACTTTTCCTATCAATGTTAACATTTTCTCCTCGGGGGGGTGGGGGGGTTAAGCGGAGTCTCCTTGGAGCTGAATTGGCTTCAAGCTGGCATGCTTAGCAAAGGATTGTCGGAATTGAGCCAGATCTCTGTGTCTCGGTAGTCCAGTTCCTGAGCCAGGATGGTCCTCAGTATTCTGGGGCACTGATTATGACAGCACAGCCAGCCTGGCTCATTGGCAGGACTTGGAAGACCAGACCAGTCACTGGGGGAGGGAGCCATCCCACTCACCTCCTATTAATCTTGCAAGCAAAAGCCTAAATGAGTAGGGTCGTCCTAACTGTGCAACTAGTGGGAACGCTTGCCAGGCAGTGCTCTCAATGGCAAGCCTTGCAATTTTAGCTGGTTAGAGTCCAGCAGTACCCTAGCGCACACTTTAGGTTCCCCATGCTCCAGCTCTTGCCAACTTATGCCTAATAGCATGTCAGCTTGGTTCAGTGGTAGCTCTCTTGACTCTGAGTCAGAAGATGTGGTTTCAAATTCCATGCTGTGACTTGAACTCACATAATCTAAGCTGACACTCCAATGCGGTACCGGGTGGGGGGGTGGGGTTGCATTGTCGGAGGTGCCACCCTTCAGATGAGATGTTAAACCGAAGCCCCAACTGCCTGTTCTGGTGGATGTTGAAGATCCCATGGCATTATTTGAAGAGAGAAGGGAGTTTCTCCTGGCCAACAAACCCCCAAAATAAAAAATTCGATCAATCATTTCATGGCTGTGTGTGGGACATTGCTCTGTGTAATTGTGCTGCCGCAATTGTCTCCATAAACAATCACTCCATTTCACAGTAAATCCTGTGAAGTGCTTTGAGATGTCCTTCCGACATGATAAGATGCTATGCCAAATGCAAGGATTATTATAATTATTAATACTTTCCAGAATTAGGTAAGCATGATGCCTCCCTCCAGGGAGAGAGTGCGCATTCCAATAAACATTTCTGGAATTTCCATGTGTAGGTGGAATGCATAGAATTCTCAGTTTGGTTTGGATACTCTTAAGCATGGTAATGGGTTTCCGCATGTGTCAGACACCCAGCTGACAAAAAAAGCTACAAATTTGGACTGTTGATGAGAATCAATTTGCTATTAAAATTATTACTTTTTTAAAATTTGCACATGTGAAACTTTGGGATGAAAAGGGCAACATTTCATAACAAATGAACCAATTATTTTTCGAACCATTCTAAAGACATCCCAGGGAACTTTTCATGCAGAAGGAATGTGGAACTCACTATTGGAAACAGCACTCAAAACAAATACCACTAATAATAATAATCCTTGCATTTTGTTTTGGTGCCTTATAATGTTGCTGAAATGTCTCAAAGCACTTTACTGTGAATACAGTGATTGTGAATTTGTAGGTAAATGAGGCAGCGAATATGCACACAGCAGTGTCCCACCAACAGCGATGCATTGAATAACCAATTTTATAGCATCAATGTATTTAAAAGAAAACTTGATGGGTACATGAGAGAGAAGAGAATAGCTGGGTATAGAGGATAGGAAAAGGAGGGGTGGAGTATAAACTAGTTGGATGGACTAGTTGGGATGAATGGCCTGTTTCTCCACTGTATGACTCTAGGTAACTTGATGGTTTCAGTTTTTTTAATGGAGGCAGAGTGCACGAAATTGAAAAGGGTAGTAACAAGGAGAGAGACTTGAATGAATAGTGGCTGGGAGGATAATGGTGGCAGAGTGAAGTAAATAATGATCTGAGCAACTGGTGAACCAAAGCGCCATGGAAATGAACATTTAGTTCAAATTAATATTCTGAGAATGGTTTTTAACTTGAAATTGTAACTTTTACAATATTGTTTATTTAGCTGGCAAAAAAGAAGTGTAAAATCTGTACTCTGCAGCTTAGCTAAAGGCTTTGTTGATCCTTGCACATCTTCACTTTACTTACAGCAATGAAAGATTCTTTAATCGCAACACAGATTTCACATTTGTTTTGCCATATATCAATTATTAAAAGTTTAAAAAGTTAGCAAAAATCTGTTATTAATGAATTTGTATGATTCGGTTAATTTTTTTAAAAAGGCTACTGTTTCAGTGTCCACTCCCCAAATTGTTGTTGAGAACAATTCCAATCAGTAATGTATAGAGCTACATAGAATTTACACAGGTAAGATAGCTACCTATTTACACTTACATAGGTATTGCTCATTTCAAATCATGAGCAATACCTATGCAAATGTACATAGGTATTTATATACAGCATGGAAACAAGCCAATTGGTCCAACTACTCCTTATGTGTTTATGCACCACATAAGCCCCCACGTCTCCTCTTCCCCTTGTGAAAAGTGTGGTAATGTTGTTCATCTTTGGGCAATCGCAAAAGTTATAGAATAAGCAAAGACAATGAGACAAAACATGTTTTCGCATTTGGTGTAAGAATAGCTTTGTTTTGGTTTGCAACTATCAATGTATATGTTATTGTGCTAAGGAACTCGGGACAAATAACATCAATGTATTTTAAAATTACTTAATGCCAAGGTGAGTGAGGAACGAAGTGAACTCGGGACAATTTTGGAAAGTGGAACCTGTATAAAAGACAGATGTTGGTTTTATCTGGTGTGGAGTGTGGATAGCAGTATCTTGAAAGAGTTATTGCTACCGCTCTGCACCTCATATATGAAATAAAGTGTTTACTGCACTGACTCCATGTTGAGTTTTTCAGGTCTTTAAAAGCAATCGCAATCAGAATTTAACACCCTCACCTATACCCTCACTTCGTTCCTCACTCACCTTGGCATTAAGTAATTTTAAAATACATTGATGTTATTTGCTTCAACCACAGCTTTTGGCAATGAGTTCCATCTGATCTCCTCCTAAATTCACTATTAGATTTCTTATTAGTTATCGTATATTCATGCCCTCATATTCAAGCTCATAGTCCTTCCTACTTGTTTTACATTGGATTAATCAAAGTTTCCCCATCAATACTACTTCCTTTTTCTCCCATACACTTAATATTATTATAAAATAACAAGATGTTCTCCCCACGTTGGCCTGACAATCTGTAGCAAACCCCAAATATTATTTTGGCTCTTCTTGTTGAGCACATCCAGCCAAAATATTTCATATCATGAGCAATTATGGAATGTTGGCTCAACAACCTTAACCTCCCAGGTATCTTTTACATACATGACACCTCTCTGCCTTTCCTATCCCTTCTCTCATTCCTAAATATACCTGAATATAACTTGTAGCCTTATACGTTATATTCAATTTCAACATCCTGGTTTAGCAATGTTTCTGTGATTCCTTCCACATTATAAATACTTGTTATCTCTGGTGCCTCTAGTTCCACCATTTTATTTTTAATGCTTTTTAATGCTTCTAATTTTACACTTTACCCTCTTAACCTTACTGCCTGATTGCCTGCTCTTGCTGTCTAATTTTAGCCTTAGCTACCGAAACCTAAGGAATGCACAATAACAATAACAACAACTTGCATTTATGTAGCACCCTTCATGTGGGGTAGCGCTTGATGTACTTTCTTCTTGATGTTGCATTTGTTTCACTTACAAATACACTCACATCTATGACAAATACCTTGGTAGACAAATGGAAAGGAATCAAATAAAATAATCTTCATAGAAGGATAGAATTTACAATGCTGATGGAGGTAATTTGATCCATTGTGTCTGTTCCCGCTCCCTGAAAGAGCTTCCCATTTAGTCTCACTTCCCAACATATATAACGCGGAGGAATTGATTTCCTTTTAAAAAACAATTCCTCCCCATCCCCCTCGGCTCCCAGCTCAGGGATCAAATATGAAAAGCGTTCTATAAATGTAAATTTGTTTTGTATTTTATTGCAGTTAATTTTCAAATATAATGTTGAATTCACAAAAGGGATTGCGATCCATTATTTCATTCAAAAGGATCTCTTCTACAATCCTACATATGCTATGTACAGTAAAATTAAACATTTTGATATGGTGCTATTTACTTGAACTTCTTTGTATCTACTTTTTCATAGTAGCAGTGTCTCATTTTTCTGTCAGCATGTTTCAGTAATGTGTTAAAATCGTGCATCTTGCACGCACATGATCATGCAAAGACAATTGAGATGAACAAACATGCACAACGTATTGGTCGCAGGTTAACTCGACCAACAAATCTCAGTCGCAATGAAAAGAAGATTAACATCTGCATTAAAGACAAGATTAACCTAGATGTGCAGAAAGAAACATTCTGGAATGTTTGCTGGAAAAATGATTCATTGACCAATCTAAAGTGCTAATGCAAAATGAACTCAGTAGATATTAAGTGCAACTGTGAGTTTATTAAACATAAAATTATTATATTATTAATAATAACTCAATAAAACTTGAGGTGAAAATTGTGATTTGGTTGTAATAAACAGTGTTAACTATAGCTTCATTGAAGATTTTTTTAATGAAAAAATGGAAAGCGAATCACTTTCTGGGGGTAATAATACCTCAAGAAAAAATGTGGTCACAACTGTTTGTCGGATGCTGCTGTGCACAATTGGCTACTGTGTTTTGCCCACAAAATACACAGTCAATTCACTTTACGATATATTCTGTGAAGCGCTTTGAGAAAGGTCTCAACCATATGATAAGGCGTGATACCAAATGCAAGGATTATTATTATTATTTCAATCTGCTATATCTTAATATTTTGAATGGCTAGCAGGTGTGAGCTCTCCCATTTCTCTCCCATTCCGCTCCCTATGCCTTCTCCCCTTATTCCTGTGAATCCACAGCGATCGAGTTCAACATGCCTCCCACCCACTGGAGTGGGATATTAAACCAGTGTTCTGCTAACTAGCAATATAACAGTTGTGCAGTCAGCTCAATACTCAACCACCTTGACAGTGTCAGAAGGGGGAACAGCCACAGACTACCTTAACAGTGAGATATCAAGTGGGCTGAATTTTCAATCATGTGATAATTATCACCAGTGTAAATCATCATATCATACAGAACGAACACAGTAACTTACATTCACATAGCAACATTCACCTAAAAGAATCACAGGAGCACACAACAGATTGTATTTTTCACCCCAAACGTTTGTGTCGCGCCCACACACACTGGTGGTTAATTCATTACATTGTTAGTAAGCAGGCAGCAGGGTCATAGCTGGAGTTGACTCACTGTCGCTTAGCAACAGAGGAATTATTTTTATTATATTTATCATTATATGTTCATAATACATCATTGAATGGATTAAATGAATGATATTGAATGACAGCACAAACGCAAGAAATATATCTGCCTTACCAAAGACATGTGATCATTTCATCTAATAATTCTAACAATAATTTTTGCCTTTGCACAGGTGAAAAAATAGCACCTAACTTTTTGGGGAGGTCCTAGCTGGACAGGCAGCGAGACGCTTAGCAGACAGTGCTTCCAATGAAAACCTATGCGGTTTTATCTGGGTAAACCCATGTAGCATCCCAACACACACTCTAGGATCCCCAAGCCTTGACTCTGACCAACCTACGCTTAGTATACTTCACAATTAGGTAGCAGGGTGCATCGGTGGCCATTGGTGGCCGGGCCTTCAGCCTCTCAGCCCCTAGGCTCTGGAACTCCATCCCCCAGTGCCTTCGCCGCCTCCTCCCTTTCCTCCTTCAAGTCCGGTCTCAAGACCTTTCTCTTTGACCGAGCCTTCAGCTCCCCTCTCGACTCTCTACGCCCTCCTCACTCCCTCCCTTCCCTCCCCTCACCATTTCCCCCCTGCTCGGGTCCTGACCCAACTGTTCAGCACCTTGGGACGTCCTTCCGACGTGAAAGGCGCTCTATAAATGAAATCTTGTTGTTGTTGTTACATTCCTCCAGGGGGAGAATTAATTCTCCCAGGATTGGGAGTTAAATATTTAATCTATTTTGGAGAAATGGAAAATTATATTTGATTTAATTAATATTGCCTTTCATATAGGGATCTTCAAGTAATAAACATTTGGCCTTAATTATGAAGGCACTTTGTGTAGTATTGGACAGAATAGACACAAATACAGACAATACAAGAAAATCAGTTTGTTATTGTGAAGCTGTCTTACTCTGAAATAGTTTCTGCTCAGAAGCTCAGAATTTTTGCAGAGATGAATAGCATACAATTATTTCTCTCATGGGTACAGTTCAATGATAACTTTGTAACTGAACTGAAGACCCTCCTCCTCCACTACAGGACTTCACAGGTATCCGTGAATAGTGGAGTCCTGTAGCTCAGTGATTAGAGTACTCGCTTTGCAAGCGAGAGACCTGGGTTCGATTCCTGGCAGGGTGAAACCTTGGGAAAGTTTCCTTGCTCCACACGCCTGATAATAATCCCTCAAGAAAATAAAACAATAATAAATTGGTCACTTCAAACCACGACTGTTTGTGGGACACTGCTGTGCGCAATTGGCTGCCGCATTTCGCCCACAAATATAGTCAATTCACTTCACATTCTATTCTGTGAAGCGCTTTGAGACGTCTGGAAGAAGTGAAAAGCGCCGTATCAAATGCAAGGATTATTATTATCATTAACCTGTAAAGCACTTTGAGATATCCTTTCTACGTGATAACATGCCATACCAAATGCAAGGATTATTATTTATTATTGTTTGAATATGATTGATGGTATTTTACGAAGTGCACTTACTTTCAAGAAATACATAAGATTATTTGTCTATAAAATTTGGGAAATCAAAGCTCAGATGCAGAGCCTTAATCCAAATCACAGGGTGAGGTACTGATAATAATCCGTCCATTTGATTTAGTACCTTATATAATATAATAATCCTTGCATTTGATAGAGCGCTTTTCACATCGTCTAGACGTCTGAAAGGGCTTCACAGAATATACTGTAAAGTGAATTGACTGTATTTTGTCAATTCACGACCTTCTCATGTCATTAAGGCGTCTTAAACCTCAAAGCATATTTTTGCACAGAATGATTTCATTATGGTGACCTGTTCCTGGCAGCTATTCTGGTCAGTAACCTTTTTTTTTGCTTCTTCAAAATCTTCTGTTGATTCACATTTGTCCTCATTGTGTGACACTTTAAGCTTTGTTTTACCATTTGAGATTGAATGTGGAGTTAGCTAGATTAAACTGTGTCTGACTGCTCAACTGAACCAGTTAATTATAGCTATACTTTTGGTCATTCTGCTACTTGAATGCTCCTTGTAATACTGATTCCTTCTTTGTAATTAACCTGGCATTCAGCCGAGCACTCAGTTTACCTGAGCTTACAACATAGATTGCAGAAATCTTGCTCCTGCATTGTTCATTTGAGAATATCACTGTGGAAGCAAATATAAGTGGCTTGGCAAGTATGAAAGCAATGAGATCAGTGAAAATACAGTTGGCATTTCGAACTTAGAAGAGGTGAGAGAAATATTCTTAAAAGGTCAGGTGGGAGATGTTTCAAACAATCAGTTTGAAAGAAAAAAGTTTTAAGAATAAAATATTGGATTCTAGAAATTAGAATAAATGTATCCAACTCAAAAAATAGACAAAACACAAAATATTGCAGATGAAGGAAATCTGAAACAAAAACAAAGAGAGCTAGGAAAACTCAACAGATCAGGCAGCATCTATGGAGAGAGGAAAGTGACTCAACATTTCAGGTCCACGACTCTTCGTCAGAACTGGAACATGTTGGGAGGGAGAGGTTTTTAAGCACAAGTTGAGAGGTGGAGGCAGGACAAGGAAGACAAAGAAGACAAAAAAAAAGACAAAGGAGAGAATGTGTTAATTGACGAGCTAAAGAGGTGATAGTGGCGTAAAGCAAAAGGGTGGAGTGGGTTGAAACAAAACTGGGGAGAAGTGGTGTTAATAGTGCAGAACAGGCAACATACCAGAGAGAGGCAAAGAGTGTCTGGGGTGATGATTGTAATGATAACAGAAGATAACACCTCTGGTACTAGAAAGGGGGGGAGGGGGGAGGTGAGCTGTTTGGGTCTGAAGTGGCTGAAATCGATACTCCTCGCTCCATAGGCTGCAGATCATCCAGAGCTCATGTCCTCTACCGCACTAGGCTCCACAACCCTATCATTCCCATCCTTGCCCAACTCCATTGGCTTCCCATCACACAGAGGATAAAGTTCAAGATCCTGGTCCTCACCTTCAAAGCTCCATGGTCTTGCTCCCCCCTACCTCTGCGACCTCCTAAACCCTACTATCCTGTTCACTCCCTCCACTTAGCGGGCTCCAAGCCTGCTTCATGTCCCCCACCTTGCTCATCCCACCATTGGTGGGCGGGCCTTCCGCCACTCTGCCCCCACTTTCTGGAATGCCATCCCGCAGTCCCTCTGTCTCGTTGCCTCCCTTGCCACTTTCAAGACCCGTCTCAAGATCCTCCTCTTCGACCGTGCTTTCGATCTCACTGCTTTCCCCTCTGCCCACCCCAACCCCCAGCTCGGGTCCGTAACTCTGTCCATCACCTTGGGACGTCCTCCCGACATGAAAGGCGCTATACAAATGTTGTTGTTGCTTTTGTAATTGGCATCTTCTGGGGTGGTCCAAACTGGACAAGCAGCAGGACACTGACAGTTGTTGTTTGCAATTGCAAACTGCATGATTTATTTGGTCACACTTATAAAGCACCCTGATCCACACTCAAGAATCCCCAAACCTTGTCTCATGTCAACAAAAAGTATTTCCTTAATACTTTCCAGGATTAGCTAAGCAGAGAGCTAGGTGTTCCTGCAGGGAGGGAGTGTGTGTTCCATTCAAGACAAATGGAAATTTCCATCCATATGGGGAACTCTCAGTAATTTGGTTTGGATACTTCATGGCCAGCTGACCAAAGATATAAATGTAATCTTTAGAAGATTTATGTCTCGATTTTATTCCATTAAAACAAATTATCAATCCACTGCTAACCTGTATAGGTAACAAAAAGAATCAGTTGCACTGTTTTCTATCTTTGTCTCAAAATACGTAAGCAGTATTATCCCACACAAACTGGATTTACCAGACCATCTGCCAGGAGTAACCTTGAACCCAGCCTTAAACTGGGAATCCATCTGTCCTCTGCACAAGCATATGTTTGGTCAGTACACTCGGAAGTAGCAACACTTCTGTAAAGCTGATTTCTTGCTGTGGGTACGCAGTGAAGAGGCCTAGGCATCTATCACAATGTTATTACCTTTAGATCACTTTAATCTTCATACACTAGTGTCCAATTTGCAGTAGGGAACATATCAATTATTTCTGTTTTCTGTATTAATTTTCCATTTGTCTTAAAAAATGGTAGTATTATCCCATACAAATTGCATCCTTCACAGCACTAAGACACCGAGAACATCTTATCAGTCTGCGACCAGGTTCTCTCTGTGCTTCCTTGTTCTTCTCAACCTTTTCAGCAGTTTTTAGGCTTTCATTCCATTTTCCTCCAGTATCTCTCCTCTCCATCTTTGTGTTACTACAAAGTGTTATTAAACACTTGTTTGGTTTAATTCCTATCTGTCTAAATGTCTCGCTACATTTCTTCTAATAGCTACTCCTCCTGCACTCGGACAGTTACTGTAGTGTTCCTCAGAATTCTATCCTTGGCAGTCACCTTTTCCTTACCTACCCACTTCCCCTTGGTGACAAAATCCGCAAGCATGGAAGATTATATTGTTGGGTACGCCTTTAAGAGTAAATGGACAATTAATAAAGGGCCAATTAGAAGAAGGGCAGGTAGTGAAAAAGGACAGTAGGAGTGAGACAAGAGTGTGGTTGATTATTGAGTGTTTAGAAAGTCAAATAAATAAGGTACAAACACACCCTTATTTGGATCAGGAAATATTACATGCTGTAAGAAGTGGACCAACTTTGGACTGAATTGGACTACAAAATTGGAAGCCAAATTATAGAAACAAAATGCAGACTGGAACAAAAGAATATGAGGACATGGCAAGGTATGTGCAAATACCAAGACCACTGAAATTAACTGGCAACCTGAGGCATATTTGGAACCGGTTTGAATGGGATTTCGCAGTATTTGCCTTAGCCATCAATATGCTGCAGATGCCAAGAAAACAACAAGATGCTATTTTTCTAAATGTAGCAGGGGAAGATGCCAGAGAATACTTTGAGACCCTAGAAAGGGATATGGACATGTATTTAGAGAATATAATGAATATATGAGAGAAAGGTGTTTTGGACATAAATATAACTGTGGACAGATACAAGTTTGGCACAAGGAAACAAGGACCTGCCGAACCATATGCACAATATTTTGCAGTATTACTGTGGAGCATTGAGGGCAGAAATGATACGAGTTCAAATTATGATAGGGATTAAAGACAACAGAATAAGGAGCAAGCTTTTGAAACAGGAAGACTTGAGTTTACAGAAAGCGGCACAAATAATAAATTTAGAAGAAATGTGAGAAGATCACATCAAGAAAGAGTTCAAACAAAATGGAGAACAAGAGGATGAAAACTGATGAACTGGCGAGGAGAAGGAGTTGGAATAACACAAACAAAGAATACAGAATACAAACACACCCTTGTCATCTTCTGTGCTGTAAATTATGTGACTAAGGATGTTAAGACACTCCTGGGTGTGTCTTAACATCCTTCACTGAACATTAAAGTTACTAAAACAATGCTTCTTTGTTCTCAGCTGATTCTTATCTGATTCCATTATTCATCAAATTTTTCAGTTGTTCCCTCCATTCATCAAATTAGTGTATGATCTTGGAATTTTGTTCAGCATATTTAAAAATCCCATTTTTCTGGGGGATTTTGAGATATTTATTATTTTCCCATAAGTATTATCCCATTTCCTTAATTTTTTTTAGGTTTAGGTTATTCAGCCTAATGCATTATTTTAAATCCTACCCCACAAATTCCACATAAGTATTTTAAATGTTGACCTTTTTAATAATAATGCAAGGATAATTATTATTTTCGGGACAGATCTTAGGTAGAAATTGTTGGGTGCAAATTGGCTGCCATGTTCACTGAGAAAAATACACTTCTGACTTTACAGTGAATACTGTTAAGTATTTTGAGACATCCTCCAAGGTGAAAGATATATCAAATGCAAGGAATATGGTTTGTTCATTTATTTATTATTATAAAGTAGGCTGTGTGGATGAATGAGCGTAGCTCCAAGCATGATAAACAACAATAGCATGCATTTATATAGCGACCTTCGCACAGGATTGTATCTCTCAGTGACGATTGTTATTCAGCTCAATATACTTATAGTTAAATATAATAATACCACAATGTGTATTAGTTTCTTTAAGTATATCTACTTATACAGTACCAGCTGAGATGCCCAGTCAGCATTGTCAGTATAAATTGCATGATATTTACATTCTTAGATTTCTATTCACATTTTCAACAGCAGCACATTATTTATGACACACCTGTACCTACAGGAAGCGCATTGTCTTTTAATGTCCTTTGAAGAACTACATGACATAATGCACTCATGATATAATGGAATGGATTTAATGGTAACAATAGCAAGCTTCTTCTCCTTATGAATGGGACATTACATATTTATAGATCTTTCCGAGCATAATTCCAAAGCAATTATGACTTAACTTTCAAGTTGACTCCACGTTAGGAACATAAGAACAGGAGTAGCCATTCAGCCCCTCGAGCCTGTTCTGCCATTCTATAAGATCAAAGCTGATCTCTACCTGAACTCCAATTACCCACACTTGCCCCATATCCCTTGATATCCTGACCTAACAAATATCTATCCACCTCAGTCTTGAAAATGTGAATGGATCCAACATCTACAGACTTTTGGGGGAGAGTTCCAGATTTCCACTACCGTTTGGGTGAAAAACTCCCTCCTGATTTCACTCCTAATTTTAAGATTATGCCCCCTTGTTCTCGATTCCCCCAGCAAAGGAAATAGTTTCTATGTATCTACCCTGTCGAATTAGTTTATTATTTTAAAAATCTCAATTAGATCAATCCTCAACCTTCTAATCTCAAAGGAATACAGACCAAGTCTAAGAAACCTGTCATCATAATTTAACCCTTTAAGCCCTGGTATCATTCTGATGAATCTGCGCTGCACCCCTATCAGAGCCAATATATCCTTCCCGAGGTGCGGTGCCTAAACTGAATGCAGAAGGGATCTGACCGAAGCTCTATATAGTTGAAGCAACATTTCCTCTCCTTTATATTCCAGCCCTCTAGAGATGAAGACCAACATCCCATTAGCCATTTTTGCTAAACTATTTGTACCTGTGAGCTTGTTTTTAGTGATTTGTGTAAGTGGACACCCAAATCCCATTGCTCCTCCACAGTTCTTAATTTCTCACCATTTAGAAAATATTCTGTTTTGCTATTTTTTTAATCCATAGTAAATGACCTCATACTTCCCCACATTGAATTCCGTCTGCCACAATTTTACCCACTCACTTAATCTAAGTCCCTTTGTAACTTCCTGCTCCCATCTAAACAATTTAATGTGCCTCCTAACTTTGTGTCATCTACAAACTTTAGTCCCATTATTTTCTCCATTACCAGCNTTTTTATTTATATTAAATCCATTTAGTACTTCTCCTTGGCTAATTTGAGGTTCCCTTGTAACGCTGATATTTTGTCCCATTCCTCTACTGTGAAAACAAAAGCAAAACAGGATTCAACAAGCTGAAAATTAGAAGCACTCAGATGTTAAAAATATCTGACTATTAATTTTCCCCTTTTATATTTCAGGGTTGCTCCTTGGGGGTCACATTGATGATCGCATACAGATCACATACCGTAGACCTGGAAGCCCAAATTTTCATGCGTCTAATCTAAAATAATTTTGTCTTTAAATTGTTCACACAGATTTGTAGAAAATAGTGAAATTCAATCTTGGAAGCCGATTGTTTTGAATGACATCTTATTTTATGATGTTGATTTTTATATCACCTGAGGGAGAGGAGACATTGTTTATGTTGAAAATGGTTCTTCTTGTACTTTCCTTAATTTTTAACTCTTCCTGTTCCATCCTTGGAAATTCTATGGTGTCACTAAAGGAGGGAATTAAAATGGGATCCAGTTTGCGTTTTGCAAAGCAGATTTACTGGCTCATGTTGATGTTACCTTGACACTTTGTAGAAATTGCACAAATAACCTTCCACATATACAATATTTTGCATGTGTAAATATACCACAACAAACAAACAACACATTTGATTTATATAGCATCTTTCACATTGAGACAATTTCCCAAAATGCTGGACAGTGAAGGGTTTGCACCATAGCTGGGGGCTGGAAACAAGAGGGATGGAGGACAAAGTGGATGGGGGAAGATGACCGAAGGCATGATTGAAGAGGAAGGTCTTGAGATGGGTCTTTTAGGGCACCAGGTGGAGTGGCTCCAGGATGGAGTTCCAGAGGATGGGGGCAGAAAGGCTGAAGGTCCAACCACCAATGGTGGGGTGGGCAGTGCTGGGAACATGGAACATGCCAGTTCGTAATAAAGAGAGGATTGTGTGTGTGAGGCACATATCCTGCAGCTTGGAAAAACAGGCAGATAGTACCAGACATCAGACAAAGCAATCAGGAACCAAGAACCAAATGATCAGCCTGATCAAAGGAAGGCCTCATAAAATACTTGTGATAAGAAGAAAGTAGCAGAGCAGTAAAAGCAGGTTTAAGACTAAGGGAAGTAAACATTGTGGATTTAACAATAGAAGAAAGAGATAAGGGCAGAACCTTACAAAATGGGAGTGTGGGCACACAGGAAGGATGATCTCACACATCTGGAGATCAAGATGGTACTGTTCATGCCTGGGTGATCAGAAGACTACTTCTAATTGGGCACGGGAACAAAGTGGACAGAATTAACACTTCAGATTGGGATTAAAAGACCCGGAGAGAGAGAAAGATAAACAGAAGAGGACTCGAGATGAAGAACAGCAATGACTGTACCGAAGCAAGGCCTTTCTCCAACCAGAAGCAATCCCAGGCTAGAGTCGTGGGTAATATGGTTTTGGTTGTTGTGTTTGCTAAAACTGCATGCTAATATGATAATATAATATCAATGTTAATGCAGGGAATGTAACTTTATATGTTTGAATAAATCTTACGAAACTTTGATGATCCTGTGTGTTTAAACTCTTATTGAGTAAACCGGGGCAGTCTTTAATTCCTACAAATTGGCGAACAAGGTAGGAGACCGGTAAAAACATACTTTTTGATTAAATGTTCATTTAAACACACAAAAGGGATAAGATGGAGGCCTCGAAGGCTTTTGAAAAGAAACAGTCTGGAATTCTGGAACCCTAACCCTAACCCTAACCCTAAGGAAGGTTTGCTCTCGACAATGAAGGTAGCTAACCCGTATAGGGGTGCTCACCTTGAAATAGACGAGCAGGTTCAGCAACAGAAGCTGAAGATCAAGCCTGTGAGAAGGCTGATGATATATGCAGCATATATGTGCAGAGTTACTCCCAAGATGAGAGCGAAAGGCTCCGTCAGGAAGTAACTAGTTTAAAACAGATCGTTGAGACAGATGTTGAGGTCAAGCGAAACTCGACTGAACTGCTGGGATAATTGCAGGGGCAATTTGGTCAAGCGGCTTCCCGGTGTGTGACCTTTGAGTGCACCATAATAGAGAATGAAGGGCTTAAGGAAGAGCTGAAAGAGCTCAAAGGGAAGCTTAAAGGCGCAAAGGCAGCCATCAAGGCTGTCGTGCCAACGCCAGTGGAGAAGCTGGCTAATCATCAGCAATGTCAAAAGAACATAGGAAAAGAACAGAGAAGGACTAGAAGAGCTAGGAAAATTGCAGAGAGTCTGATGGCGCAGAATTGGGGGTGATGGGGATGATATTAATTGGGATGATAATCAATCAATAGAATCTCTGCCACCACCTCCTGCTCCTGTTTGGGAAAGTAATTCCCCTCTCAAGGAGCCCATGCCAGTAGCAGTCATAGTAACACAAGCAGAGACGATAGAACCTAAGTTACAAAAAGCTTTGGAAAAGCTGGAATCAGAAAGGCAAGGAAGGATAAATGTTGCAGAATATTATGCCAAGCAAATATAAAGCTTGGAAGGGCACACTGAGTTTTATCAGTCTGACGCATCTGCATTAAGGGGAAAGGCAGACAATTTAGAAGTAGAGCAGAGGAAGCTCGAACAGCGCTGCGAGCGCTTGACAAGGGAGAATGGAGATTTAAAAGCTACTGTAAAACACAGATAGCTATGGCCACGGAATCTAGACAGGGTGCTCCTGTGTCACATATGCAGCGTCAGAAAAAGGTACTCCAGTTAGAGGAACCCAACTTAAACGTAAAAGAGAGAAAATCTTGGAACTAACTATGGCACAGCACATGAAGGAATCAGGCAGACCATTTGTAGCAATGGAAGGACCAGGGGCCCCATCAAACAGGGGACGTGGCCAAGTCAATTTTACAGCCTCTAGCAGGAGTCAGGGCAATTGTAACAATTGCATTAAACCAGGGCACCATAAGTAGCAACATAGATCATGGAGACGAGAGGGTCTATCCTCTAGACAAGCTCCAAATACAACAACTTGGGAACCAATGATAAAATTCACTGGTTGAGACAGAAAAAGTAGAGATTGGAGGCTGCGTTCAATGTTCAAAGGATCACATCACCCACAAAATCCAGGGAGGGTTTTTTTAAAGATAGGAGTGATGTCGGACATTTTTAATGGTACCATTGGACAGGGAGAGGTTCACGATGGCTGTGAGTAAAGGGGCAGGAGGTTGAGCTGGGGGGTGAGCAGGAACCAAAAACCAAATGATCGACCTGATCAAAGAAAGTCCTCATAAAATATATTTGACAAGAATGAAGTAGTAGAGCAGTAAATGCAGCCTCTAGATTAAGGGAAGCAACACATTGTGGACTTAGCAATAGAAGAGATAAATAAAGGCAGAACCTTACAAAATGGGAGTGGGGGCTCACAGGCAGGATGATCTCACACATCTGGAGATCAAGATGGTACTGTTCATCCCTGGGTGATCAGAAGACTACTTCTAATTGGGCACGGGAACAAAGTGGACAGAATTAACACTTCAGATTGGGGTTAAAAGACCTGGAGAGAGAGAAAGGTAAACAGAAGAGGACTCGAGATGAAGGACAGCAACAACTGTACCAAAGCAAGGCCTTTCTCCAACCAGAAACAATCCCAGGTTAGAGTTGTGGATAATATGGTGTTGGTTGTTGTGTTTACTAAAGCTGCATGCTAATATGATAATACAATATCAATGTTAATGCAGGGAATGTAACTTTGTGTGTTTGAATAAATCTTACGAAACTTTGATGATCCTGTGTTTAAACTCTTACTGAGTTTAATTCCTTTAATTCCTACAAGTGCATATCAAGTGGAGGCAGCGGGATGGATGGTAACATGTTAGTAATTCATAGAGGTAGGGAGGAGCAAGAACGTGGAGGGCTGTAAAGGTGAGGAAAAGGATCTTGAACTCGATCATCTGGGGGATGGGGAGCAAGTGAAGTCACGGGAGGATAGGGCTGATTGGCTCCCTAATTTGTGGAGTCCTGTAGCTCAGTGGTTGGAGCACTCGCCTCGCAAGCGGGAGACCTGGGTTCGATTCCTAGCAGGGCGAAACTTTGGGCAAGTTTCCTTACCCCACATGCCTGACAATAATCCCTCAAGAACAAAAAACAACAATAATTTGGTTACTCAATCCACGATGGTTTGTGGGACACTGCTGTACGCAATTGGCTGCCGCATTTCGCCGATAAAATATACAGTCAATTCACTTTACAGTATATTCTGTGAAGCGCTTTGAGACGTCTGGCAGACATGAAAAGCGCTATATCAAATGCAAGGATTATTATTATTATTATATGCTTGAGGGAGAAGGGAACAAATGGAGTACAAACACCGGCACAGACTAGGTAGGCTGAATGACCTGCAATATTTAAGAGCTTTCAGATGTCCTCCCGATGTAAATGCTGATAAATGTAAATTATACTATATTTCATTTTAGCCTATCCTTCCCACATGTTATGTACAGGTATCATGAAATTGTATAATATTAAAATTACAGATTATATAAATGCTTTCCTTGATTAATCAATCACAATTGCCTTCTATAGTTTATCATCTTGATGATACACGAAAATTTCAATGTATGGATTGATGCATGGGATCTCAGTTTGGTTTAGATACTCCTAAGTATGGTGATGGTTTTCCACATTCAGACACTCAGCTGACTAATAGAAAACGTATCTTGCTGAAATAAGTCAATGACATGCACCAACAGTGGTAAATTTCATTCAGATATGCAATTTTTTTTTTGGTCAGCCAAAAGGTTTTGGATTCTTCCTAGGAGCAAGCTAAAACTGTAAGAAAGTCAACCTATGACCAAGCATGGCATAAAGCCAGGAAGGTTACCAAAAAAAATGAAGCTGAATCATGTTTCTGCATGACTCAAGAAAAGACATTGAAGGAATTGATTGAAGGATACAAAGGGCATCAGTCCCAAATGTTGATTCTTATTGCTACCTGGGAGTTGGAGTGGACTCCAAATTTTGCCTGGACACTGTCCTGAAGGACTGCACAGAGATGGAGCGAAGGGCACTCTGATCATGCTCATCCCCCTTCAAGGACAGCAAGGCCCCAATGCAGGTCAAGCTTGTGGCAATACAAGACCTGTCTACAAACAATCCTCCTTTATAGATCTGAGCTCCTGGGGTTGCAGTGGAGAGGCTTCTTCTGACCCATTTGCAAAATCAAGGATCAAGAAGTAATGTGGATGTGAGGCAAGCACAGGAAGCAACTGCAGGGAGGGAGCATTCCAGCCTACACTGACCTGGAAGGGAGACAGCTTCCCAGTCGCCAAGGCCTCTCACATGAGGACCTGGATTAAGCAGCTGGTGCTGAGTAAGCCGCATGGCATTGGACATGGACCTCGAGAACATCAAGGTGGCTAGCATATCATAAGCTGCACAGTTAATGTCCTCCCACCTCGCTGAAGACAGATGTCCGTCAGATAGCTGATGAGGGAATTGATGTTTGGGTGGACAGCTGTTGGAATGTGTAACCTGGAATTGAAATTCGTGAACCCCAGGTCTATACATGCAGCAGCTTTCCAGGTGGTGCTTTCAATGGCAAGCCTTGTGGTTTTAGCTGGGTAGATTCCAGGAGTACCTCATTTCACACTCTGGAGTCCCCAAGCTTGGCACTTGCCAACCTGCGTTTGTAGCTCTCTGGAATTTGGTAATATATACAAGTAACAAGAGAGATCCCAATACAGACATTTTATTAGAAACTTTTTATTTTATTGAACCGTATCTCACCAATATCTGTATTTCCCCTTACCCCAAACTCGCCACAATATTAATATGAAGGATTGGTTAATTGGCGGCTGAATCTTCAGCTACTGTGCCCTGAGCCTGTGCAACTCCCTTCATCATCAACTCTATCTTGCCCCCTCTTGGTCTTCAAAATTGGTCACTTGAAAACCTACCTTATCAACTGTGCCTGTGGTCAACTCAAACCCTGCTCAGTGTGCAGGACCGTGTCTGTGGGACGTCCTCCTGACGTGAAAGGCGCTTTATAAATGGAATCTTGTTGTTGTTGTTGTTGTTGTTGTTGCATAGCTGCCCAAGTCATTACTCTACGTAAAGGCTTCTATATGAATGCAAGCAATTGTCATGGTTAAGTTATGAAAAATGCCAATTGCAGGGAAGGTTCATTTCTGGATCACAAAAAAACAATGCCTGCTTGTGGAGTTGATTTAGTAGTTTGCTCTAAAGATATATTCTAGCATTCGGATTTAAAGTTATTTTCAAAATCAATAAAATACTAACCTATGTTTTTCTTTGCAAGCAATGGGTTTAACCACAACTAAAACAGCAGAAAAATTAGCTTAAGTACTATGATGACTGTACGATAACAGTCCAGTCAGCTGTTGCTTTAATTGTGAGTAATTTTATTCTTTGCAACAATAGCTTAATTTACAGCTTCAGAAACCTTTCACAATGCATCCTCTGGATAAGCCGGATGTCTGACCCATGTGGAGACCCATCACCATGCTTAAGAGTATCCAAACCAAACTGAGAATTCCATGCAGTCCAGCGACACATAGAAATCCCAGAGATAGATTGTTGGAATGGAATGTGCACTCTCTCTGGACGGACACATCCGGCTTACCTAATTCCAGAAAGTATTCAGCACAAGTTAGCAAGAGCCAAGGCATGGTGACACCAGAGTGTTCATTCTTGTACTGCTGGAGCCTAACCAATTAAAACTGCATAGCTTGTCACTGATAACGCTGTCTGGCAACTTTCCGGCAGCTTGTTCAAACTTACCTGTTAGAGCTTTGGCTTGCAGGGTTAACAGGAGCTGAGTTGCATAATTCACTGTTCCCAGTGACTGGTCTGCTTGCAGGCTGGCTGTGGTGTCATCAGCAGTGCCCTGGAGTACTTCGGGCCTGAATGGCTCAGGAATTCACCTACCGAGACCGCCACGGAGGATTGTCTATTGCTAAACATGTCACCTTGGAACCAGTTCAGCTCCAAAGAGACCCCGCTTGCCTCTCCCACCCACAAGGAAGATAATTACTACTTAGTCTAACCTGAATAACTTCTCTAAACTCAGCAGTAAAACTTCCCTATATCCATTATAATCTTTGCAAATGCCCTGACCTGTAATAGATTGTTTTAATGGGATCATTAAACTTCATGAGAAGAATGTTTTTCGTTTGAAGCAGGATATAATGTGAAAGATCTATGAAGCTCTTGCATCCTGCTTAGAAAGGAAACAAATCTTTTGCAGCACTCTTTGGTCAATTTTTACAGTTCATCAAAAAAGACCATCTTACAACATCCTGTTTCGGTGCAAAGAATGTAAATTCATTGTGAAGTCTGTGCTGGTGTTTTTCTACAAGAGCCACCTTAATCCCACTCTGCTGCTTATTCCCCATAATCTTGAATAATCATTTTTATAGAATCTCTTTTAAAATAGTTATAGAGAATTACATAAAATTATATTGAACATTACAACCTGGAAACAACCCATTTGGCCCAACTAATCCGTGCCAGTGTTTATACTCCCCACCTCTCTTAATCCACCTTTCCAATACCCATCTATTCCCTTTTCCCTTGATGCATGAAAGTATCCTCTTAAATATGTCAATTCTTTTTACATCAAAACCAGCTTCAGGGAGTGAGTTCCATATTCTCACAAATATCTAAGTAAAGAGGTTCTTCCTAAACTCCTTTGTAGATCTGATACTTGTACTTTCACATTTTGGATTCACCAAAACATGGAACCATCATATCAAAACCTTTCATTATTGAACACTGAAGCAGAATGTAATGTGAAAAGTTTCTGAAGCTGTTGCTAAGAGTAAATCAGGTTTAATCTCAATCATCTCATCTCCAGAGAGAAAAGTTCCAACCTATCCAATCATTCCTGGTATCTGCTCATCCCAAGTAAATCCCAGAAAATTTATGCTATACTCTCCCCAAAGATACAATATCCTTCCTGTTAGTTGGTATAACTTTAGATCAATTGTTAAGAAAAAATGCTAGTCTATGTGCTTGAAGAGTTAAATTGATTCAGTAATAAGAACTGTTTTTATTACAGCTGCAGTTTTCTAATTAATTGTTGATGTAACTGCATTGTTTTAATGAAAACCAGCTTGTGATACCAAGGACGGTCCCAACTTGTTTAAACAACTGTCAGGTGGGTGAAGATGTGCAGATTTGCAAGACTATCCGGAAGTTTAATAAAACAGACAATTATAAAAGAGGTATAGCTAAACTATACTTTGTTCAGTCAGAATTGGTCATCCTGGTGTTTGGACTGAATAGGTGAGAACGAGTTTTACTATTCTGGACAAGTTGAAACAGCCTGTCATGATCTATATTGTCTTGCCCCTTTAGAATCTTAACGTTAGCAATCATGTTGCCTCTCGATCTTCTCTTTTCCAGTGAGAACATGCCCAATTTACTTAGTCGCTCCTCATAGTCCAGTCCTTCCATTTCCTCAATCATTTTAGCTGCCCTTCTCTGTATCTCCTCTCAATTTCCCCAATATTCTTTTTGTACTGCAGTGACCAGAACTGTACACAGTACTCTCAGTATGGTCTCACCAATGAATTATATAGTGGCAAGATTACCCCACTATTTTGGCTTGCTATCGATCTTTGATACATCCCAATATCTGGGTCGTCTAGAAGATGTGAAAAGCGCTATATCAAATGCAAGGATTATTATTATAACATCTGGTTTGCTTTCCTCACTGTCACAGAGCATTGTTGGGAGAGCTTCAATTTATTGTCAATCAGGACCCACAGGTCCTTTTCATTTTTCATACATATTATTTTCCTTCCATTCAAATAATAATCCTTCCAGGAAATGTTGTTCCCATGTGAAGTACTTTACATTTCTCCACATTGAATTTCATCTGCCACCAATCTGTCCAGATCCCAAGTATGTTCAAACCCTCCTGTAACCTATCTTGTTCAGCTTTGAAATTTACCACTTTCATTAGCTTAGTGTCATCTGCAAACTCAGCCACCGTGCCTGTGACTCCTAGTTCCAGATCATTTATAAAATATTGAACAAAAGAGGACCCAAAATAGACCCTTGTGGAACTCCACTGGTAACATTTTCCCAGTCTAATGATATTCCCTGTACCACCTCCCTCTGGGCTCTTCCGGTCAACCAGTTGCGTATCCACTGTAATATACCTCCACTGATTCCCACTTTCTTTACTTTCAGTACGAGCCTCAAGAGGAACTGTATCAAAGGTCTTACTGAAATCCAAATATACAACATCCACAGCCTTACCGTGCTGCCTTGTCACACCGTCAAAGAAAACAGTAAATTAGGTTGGCAAGACATTCCCTTCATGAATCCATATTGGCTATCATTTATGATTATATTTCTGAGCAGATGCTCCATGATTTTATCCTTAATAAGAGAAGAACAAGAATGATACAAGATTACAGCTGAAACACAACTGCTAAAGACAAGGACTTTCGATTCCTTAACTTGATGCCTGCTATTATCAGCATGCCTGTTCCAGAGAAAATGCTCGCTAATTCACGTGTTCGAGCAATGAGAAGCAAGAGATCTTGAGACTTTGTCTACTGCTTATGAAACGTTTGAATTTATAACCTTTGATATTTGTCATTACAGAAACATTGCTATATACGTGAGCACAACAGTCAATATGTGGAGTCCTGGAGCTTAGTAGTTAGAGCATCCCCTCGCAAGTGAGAGCACCTGGGTTCGATTCCCCGGATGGGTGAAACGTTAGGCAAGTTTCCTTACTCTACACGCCTCAGTTTACCCAGCAGTAAGTCGTAACAACCCAGTTGTTAGTCAATTGGCAGATTGCTTTTCCGGGGGTAATAATCCCTTCAAATATAATATTAATAATAATTTGGTCACTGAATCCACGACTGTCTGTGGGACACTGCTGTGCCCAATCGTCTGCCACGTATCGCGCACAAAAATCTAGTGAATTTAGTTTACGGCATATTCCGTGAAGTGTTTTGAGACGTCTCAAAGACGTGATGAGGCGCTCTATCAAAAATGCAAAGATTATTGTGGTACCGTGTAATTTATTACACAACGAATTATTATTATTATTATTATTATTATAACAATTATAATTATTATATTATTATTATTACAACGAATGCACGGTAGTTTTTTCCCAAAACAGCAACCCAGGGAAACAGACAAGTTGAGAGTTGAGATGGACTCCCAATTCGTTTAGAGAATCGACCAATAATCAATTCCTCTTTCGTGGGACCCTCGTGGTGTGTGTGTCGGGGGGGGGGGGCGTAAGTGAGAGTGATATCCAGCAGTGGGGTATTTCCTTCATCCTTCCCCCCTCCCCCTCCCTCCCCTCCTGTCAGAGTCTGCACCCATTGTGGAGTCCTGTAGCTCAGTGGTTAGAGCACTCGCTTTGCAAGTGAGAGACCTGAGTTCAATTCCAGGCAGAGGGCGAAACCTTGGGCAAGTTTCCTTACTCCACACAGAGCCTAATAATAATCCCTCCAAAACCAAAAACAATAATAAATTGGTCATTTTCAATCTACGACTGTTTGTGGGTCATTGCTGTGCGCAATTGGCTGCCGCGTTCGCCCACAAATATACAGTCAATTCACTTTACAGTGTGTTCTGTGAAGCGCTTTGGGACGTCCTCCCGACGTGAAAAGCGCTATATCAAATGCAAGGATTATTATTATTATTATTATTATTAGAGTGAGATACCCCCCCTCCCCCCCTCCCCCCCGCTCACCCCCTGCCTGCGCTGCCCTGGTTTGCGGTTGGCATCGATCCCACTTGAAAGCCGAAGCCACGCACTCGCAGCTTTGCGTGGTTCCGCACTCCACACCGCAGTGAAGCTCCGCAGCCCTCTCGGGGGCCGATCGTCGCTCCGTTTCAAGGACGATTTCCCCCCCAATGTGCCATTGGGGGCTTCCAGACTGTGAGAGCACCGCCCGCACAAAAAGCTGCCCCTGCGGGCGCAGAGCTGCGGTGCGGTGCGGTGCGGTGCTGCGGGGGATCGCGAAGGTCGGGCGAGGCGATGGGGATGCGGATGCGGATGCGGATGGATGGACCGGGAAGGCGGTTTTTGCGGCGAACCCGCACCCGCAGCGGAATAGCCCCAAACTGAGCGGCCACTTTTGCGCGAGGCTGACACGACAGGACCAGGACCAGGACCAGGACCAGGAGAGAGGCCACTTCCTGCCCAACAAAGACGGTGCAGTGAAACATATCGAAGGAGGAGAGAGAGAGAGAGAGAGAGAGCGAGAAAGGTAGAGAGAGGGAGAGGGAGAGCAGCGGTTTACCAAAACATCTGCACTCCGCAAAGCGAACAGCGCAGCCCCGACTTCTCCCTGTGTGTGTGTGTCTGTGTCTCTCTCTCTCTGTGTCTCTCTGTGTCTGTGTCTCTGTGTCTGTGTCTCTGTGTCTCTCTCTCTGTGTCTCTCTCTTTGTGTCTGTCTCTCTCTGTCTGTCTCTCTGTCTGTCTGTCTGTCTCTCTCTGTCTGTCTCTCTCTGTCTGTCTGTGTCTCTCTCTCTGTCTGTGTCCGTGTCTCTCTCTGTCTCTCTCTCTCTCTGTCTCTCTCCCTCTGTCTGTCTGTCTCTCTCTCTGTCTGTCTGTCTCTCTCTATCTCTCGGTGTCTCTCTCTCTGTCTCTCTCTCTCTCTGTCTGTCTCTCTCTAGCTCTCTGTGTCTGTGTCTCTCTCTCTCTGTCTGTGTCTCTCTCTGTCTCTCTCTGTCTGTCTCTGTCTGTGTATCTGTTTGTCTGTGTGTCTCTCTCTCTCTCTCTGTGTGTGTCTCTCTCTCTCTCTGTCTCGTCACATCAGCCGAGGTCCATCGTTGCATTCGTGAAGGTGGTCCCCCCCCACATCACACCCCCAGGGCCAGAGCTGCTGCTTCTAAAGCAAACACAAAAATCCCCTCTCGTCTGTCTGTCTGTCTGTCTGTCTGTCCTTCGGGTTAATTGGTGTCCGTCTGGATCGTGGGCCGGTGAGTACCTGGAGGAGTTATCACAGCTCTTTCACCACCTGTACCTGCAACTACAGTGCTGTATTTTATGCCTTTGCTTCCTCCCCTTTTGTTGCATTTAATTGCGTTTTTGCTGGTGAAAATTGTTGAGTAATATCCATTGAACCACCCCCCCAAACACACAACACAACACACACACACACACACACACTGATCCTCGTCCCTTGTTTATTGCTGCAATGATCCATTGGGTTCCTGTCCCTGTGGTGCGATTATCTCCTTGAAGAGGTTTGCAAACCATTGCAGGTGATGACAATGTCAATTGAAGGGAATTCGGAACGACCTTTCCCACTGGGGGCTGTGTTTCTTAACGTGTTCGACAGATTTCTTCATTAAGAATTGTGTCAGTCGAGGCAAAAAAAAAAAAAAAATCGAAATACAGTACAATAAGCTGGAGGAGTGCCTTCAGCAAATATTCCCATCACGACCTTGCAGGAGAGAGGACTGGAGCTGTTGTCATTTCAATACCATTTTTTTGTCCTGCCTGTGAGATTTGGGGAACTTTTGTCAGGTATTTAAAGCCATTTATACCTTGAAAACCAATTGATCACCGATGATACTCGAATGTTTAATAATTCTAATGCTATGTCTCAAATCACATTGTGTGTTGGGGTGTGTAACTGCACAGCCTTGAAACGTGCAGCAGTCAACACAGCCTCACAGAGGCGATTTGGATCCCATCAATTCCTGCACCACTGTATAAGGATATGCAGAATGTATGTATATTAACCAGGATACCAATTTAGTGCCAACAAATACGCAATAGATTTGCGGTTCATTCAGGAGCCCAAATCATTCGCAGTCGATATAATGATGTTCTGATAAATGCGTCGGTGCCCCAGTTTGTTTTAAAGGAGTTTTTCATTCGTAGGCTGTGACTGGAAGCAAATGTCAAAGTCGATTGAGCAGCGTTGCTCTGACTACTACATTTTTAACAAAATGTCAACATAAATCAAAGGCCTTCTCTCACCCCCCCACCCCTTCACCTTACCGTCACTAGTTCCAGCACAACAGTTTGCAAAACGATAGTAGTTTGATTTAAATAATTGCTGTCAACATGCTCAGATTATATTTTACACACAAAAGGAAAGGATTTAGTTACCATTGGTAATTATTATATATGACACCCATTCAACCAGACAATAACTATTATATTAATAATAATCCTTGCATTTGATACAGCACCTTATCTCAAAGCACTTCACAGAATATACTGTAAAGCGAATTGCCTGTATATTTTGTGGGCGAAACACGATAGTCATTTGCTTATTACCCCTGGAAAAGCAATCCGTCAATCAACTAACAACCAGGTTCTTATTACCTGTTGGATAAACAGAGGCGTGTAGAGTAAGGAAACTTGCGCAACGTTTTACCCTACCTGGGAGGTGAGCACTCTGAACACTAAGCTACAGGACTTTTTACACAATTGGTAACTATATTATATTTTACAAAAGCAAGGATACTTTCCTTTTAGGTATAAAATATTTCTTAGCATGTAACCTTGGTAACAAGCAAAGATTTGCAAAACAATTAAACAATGCATTTTTACATACCTGTATATATTGTCAAGGTTTTCACTGCAACGTATTGAGTTACAATGAACAAGCATTGCTCCGAGTACAATCACACAGTTGAATAAATAGGAACATACTGTAGTAGAGCAGCGTATTTTCAGTTTGGCATCTTTATGGAAGAATGAGATTTTGCTATCACCAGTTATCACTTTTTGCCAGTAAATTTGTTTTTTTTAAAAAAACAAGGACAATAGGACTCTCAAAAAAAGTTTACCCTCATATGGTGCCTATAACTATGATGCCCTGGTGCCATTCAGCCACAAAACACAGTCACTGCACCTTATAATATCCTGTGAAGTGCTCTGGGACATCCTCCCGACATTGTACCACATGTAAGATTTATTGTTATTATTGTTACTAATACATATATATTAAATATAGGAGAACATCTCAAAGCAATTATAGAGACAGAGTGAGGCCTATGTGGCTGGAGGAACAAAAATACAATTTAAGCTGAATTTGGAAAGGAGAGAGGGAGGGAGTTGAACGTATTTTGCTAATCAGTTCAACCCCATCTAAGTGGAGTCCTGTAGCTCAGTAGTTAAAGCACTCACCTCGCAAGCGAGGGACCTGGGTTCTAATCCTGGCAGGGTGAAATGTTGGACAAGTTTCCGTACTCCACACACCTCTGTTTATCTAGCAATAAGTAGGAACCCGGTTGTTAGTTGGTTGACTTTTCCAGGGATAATAATCCTTCAAACATTTTTTAAAAAAATAATTTGGTCTCTCAATCCACAACTGTTTGTGAGACACTGCTGTGCGCAATTGGCTGCCGCGTTCGCCCACAAATATACAGTCAATTCACTTTGCAGTGTGTTCTGTGAAGCGCTTTGGGATGTGAAAAGCGCTATATCAAATGCAAGGATTATTATTATTATTATTATCAAGCTACTTTTAAAGGAACCAGGTTGTTAGTCAACTGGTGGATCATTTTCCCAGAGTAACAATCCCTTTAAAAAAATGAAAAAATAATTTGTTCACTCAATCCACGACTGTTTGTGGGACACTGCTGTGCACAATTGGCTGCCGCATTTCACCCACAAAATATACAGTCAATTCACTTTACAGTATACTCTGTGAAGCACTTTGAGATGTCTCGAAGATGTGATGAGTTGTTATATCAAACGCAAGGATTATTATTATTCATTATTATTATTATCATTATCCATGCCCATTGTACTGTTTACACATCTGCTTGTTCAGGTGGATGTTAAAGATCCCATGGAACTATTCGTAAAATTGTCCCGGCCAACAGTCCCCCCAGTTAAACAAAAATGGTCACTCATGGCTATTTGTTGGATATTGCTGTGGGTATACTGACTAGCATTCACCTTTAAAATATAGTCACTACACTTTGTAGTAAATCCTGTGAAGCACTTTGAGGCATCCTCTCAATGTGAAAACCATAATATTAAATGCAAGAATTATTATTAATATATTTTATTATCATCATCATCACCACCACCACATTAGGAGGCCATGCCAGTGCTTTAGGATATCCTCCCATTGTGAAAGGAGCTATATAAATGTAAATTATTTATTGTATTATTAAGTGATTAATTATTAATTCAGTCTTGTTTGGATACTCTTAAGCATGTTGATGGGGTTTGCATATGTCAGACCAAACAAAGTTATATCCTGGTGTGAAATTGGGTCAAGCGTTTGCCAGAAACCATACCAAGGTTATCATTAAAACGTTTTATTAGCAATTATAAAACAAACACAAGCATAAACATTATACCCGACGCATTATCATTACTTGTCATGATTAAATGACTATTAAAGCACTATTTTAACAAGATACACTCAATACTGACTGTCTCATCATCCTTGGTGACTTTAACCTCCACTTCACCCCCTCCTGCTCCACTTCACCGCCTCCTGCTCTCTCCGTCACCATCACTGACAAGGCCATCTCTGAACACCATTTCATCTTTCTCAACTCCCACATCCCTCTCCCCACTGCCACCATCTTCTACCACCCGTGGAAGAAGATCTCCCTGCAATCCCTCTCCGCTGCCCTTGGAGTCCTCTGAACTCCTCCCCCTCTGGCCCACCTCTCGCAACAATTCACTCGCTGTACTCACTCTTCTCCACAGCACCCTCTCCACCGCACTTGACGCCCTTGTCCCGTCACCTCCCGAAATGCCTCCTATTCCCGATCCTCACCCTGGTTCACCAGCCACCTCTGATTGCTTAAGGCCAGGTATGGTCTGCCGAACGCACTTGGCTCAAATCTGGCCTAACGGTCCACCGCTACATCTGGCTGGACCCCATCAAGATCTACTGCTCCGCTCTTGCCTCATCCTTCTATTCCAGATTATTCCAGAGGAGAAGGGCAACCCCAGGCTGCTGTTCTCCACCCAAACCGGCTCCTCCGCCCTCCCCAACACGCCTCGCAGATACTTTCCTCTGACTCTCACTGCGAGAAATTGCTGGAATTCCGAGTCCAAAATCAAGGGAATCCTCTCAGCTGCCACTGCCCTCCCAACATCCACCCCCTACCTACCCCCACCCCACACAACTACCCATCTGACAATTACCCATCGCTCTTTCCACCCCTTTGAACCTGTCACCCCCTCCTCTGTCTTCATCACCGTAACCTCCATGAAGCCCACCACCTGCTACCTGGACCCCATTCCCACCCCTCTCCTTAAATCCCAGCTCCACCTTCTTGCCCCACTACTCGCCGACATCATTAACCTCTCCCTGTCATCTAGCACTGTTCCTTCCCCCTTCAAAACAGCCACTATCACCTCCACCTTGAGGAAACCTTCCCTTGACCCATCACAGCTATCCAGCTACCGGCCCATCTCAAATCTCCCCTTTCTATCCAAGGTCCTTGAGAGAGCTGTTGCCTCCCAGCTTCACTCTTTCCTCTCCTCTCACTCCCTCCATGAACCCATCCAATTGGGTTTCCGTGTTGCCCACAGCATGGAAGCTGCTCTGGTCAAGGTCACAAACGACATCCTGACTAAATGGGACCAGAGCTCCCTCTGGCTCCTCGTCCCCCTCGACCTCCTCCGCCGCCTTTGACGCCATGGACCACTCAATCCTCCTCCACCGCCTCTCCTCCCACCTCAACCTTCAAGGTTCTGTCCTTGACTGGTTCAGGTCCTGCCTTTCACACCGCCTCCACTTTGTCGCAGCAAACGGCTTCTCCTCCAGCCCCCGCACCGTCTCGTGCAGTGTTCCTCAGGGCTCTGTCCTCGGTCCCCTCCTCTTCACCCTCTACATGCTCCCCCTTGGTGACATCATCCGCAGACATGGGGTAAATTTCCACATGTATGCAGATGACACCTAACTCTACATCTCTGCCTCCACCCTGAACTCAAGGACTACTGGCGTCCTGACCGACTGCCTGTCCGACATCAAGTCCTGGATGAGGAGCAACTTTCTCCAACTCAACGTCAGCAAGACCGAGGCCCTCCTGATTGGCTCGCACCAGCGCCTCCGCACCTCAGGTGCTGGTAGCATCAGCCTCCACGGCTACACACTCAACCTCACTGAGCCAGTCAGGAACCAGGGTATCTTGTTTGACCCTGAACTGTCCTTTCTCCCCCACATCCACGCCATGACTGGCATTGCCTACCACCACCCCCGCAACATTGCCCGACTCTGCCACTGTCTCACCCCTCAGGCTTCCAAAACTCTCACCCATGCATTCGTCACATCAAGGCTCGATTATGGAAACTCCCTCCTCATCAGCCTTCCCAATTTTTCCCTTCACAAGCTGCAGATCATCCAAAACTCTGCAGTTCATGTACTCTCACACACCAGACTCCATGACCCCATTACTCCCACTTTCGCGCAATTCCACTGGCTCCCCATCCCCCAGAGGATCGAGTTCAAGATCCTCGTCCTCACCTTTAAGGCCATCCATGGCCATGCTCCCTCCTGCCCACTCCCTCCGTTCATCAGGCTCCGGCCTGCTCCATGTCTCCCACCCGACCCGCCCTACCATTGGTGGCCGGGCTTACAGCCTCTCTGCCCCCACGCTCTGGAACTCCATCCCACGGTCCCTTCGCCTCGCTTCCTCCCTTGCCTCCTTCAAGACCCTTCTCTTCAACCGTGCCTTTGGTCGCCCTCCCACCTCTCTGCCTTCCCTCACCCCTACACCACCCCTCCCCATGCTCGGGCCCCGACACCTGACTGTTCAGCATTTTGAGACATCCTCCCGACGTGAAAGGTGCTCTATAAATGTAATTTTGTTGTTTTTTAATCTCGGGTGGAGGGTGGGGGGCAGCAGCAGCAACTCAGCTACCACAAATGGGTTCAGGTACCTGTGTTTGTGGTCGGTGCCTACCCGCCTCCCCTCTTACTGTGGAGGGATCACTTTAAGGATAATGACAATTAAGGGACAAACAATGTGAGGGATTCAGGAAGTGGGAAAGGACAAAGGAGCAATGTTGTGGTTATTGCAGTAGGTTTCGAGTGTATTAAGTGGTGACTCAAATAAGTTAAGTAACACATGAGAACTTTAGAGTACTTCTTATTACAATTATTTATTACAGTTGCTATGTCCCTCTGCTCTAACCATTAACCAACCTCAGGCCCAGGCCAGGGTCTCCAACCTTCTCAGTCCAGCCCCAGCACACAACAGAGAGAAGGCAATATCATCAGCTCCTTAAAAAGGAACAGGTTCCACACTTTGAGCTTCCTGTCCTGAGGTTTTTACAACTTTATTTTTCTGCCTATTTTCACATCTTGCCTAACCTGCTTTTTCAAATCGTTTGTAACTTTGAAATCTGTTTCTTGTCTTTATTCTTCTCCTTCTGGCTTCTGCCCGACATCTATTTTGGAAGCCTGAGGCCAATGAGAACCTATAAAACAACCCCTGAAGATTGACATGGCCAAGTCATAGGTGTAAATACATGTACCCTTGTTAATCTTTGTCACGATTTCGAAGTACGCCCAGACGTGGAGACCGTGAGCATGTTCACACATCGACAGCCCCTCACAAGGAGATTATGCTTCGACGTATATACAGGTCAGTGGTGTTCTAAGGGTTAAGTGTTTTGCAGAATCTTTGCAAAATGCTTTGCTTTTCTGGGCTGGTTAAAAAATGGTTTTCCAAAAACCAATTAGCACCACAAAGTATAAATGAATGGCAACCATCAACTTGGAATTTTGTTCTGCATATGTGAATCACCCACTCCTGGCCACATATGTGTTACACATTTAAAATGTAAAGTGAAACTTTAAATTATATTTTCTGTGTTAAAAAACAGCTTCAGGTTCCCCACTAGGATGGGGAAATTTGGGATGACAGAATTGTGACCTGAATAGTTGAGATAAGGGGATTGTGGAGTTTTGCTTGATTGATTTGGGGGTTCAAAATATATCTATATCCCTTGAACCCTAGAATCAATTAAATTGGGATTAGTTTAAATTAGCTCAGCATTGATTAATGTAATTGTCCTAATTGATAGTGTTCAGTATGAATTTAACATTCCTTGTGTCACACAACAGATCCACTACAGTACAAGTAGGTGCAAAATAAAGCCAAATTTACTAAACTTCACATGAAATCTAGAACACATGTTCTCCTCCATCACCCAGGGTGAAATGAAACCACACAGACCTACAAAGTCCCAAGTTCGATTGCTGTTCGACTACATATTCAGGGATCAATCCGCATTCCATTAACCCTGCTGTAGCGGTTAAATGGGGCTCAGCTGTTACATGCTGTACAATTTTAATAAGCTACCAATAATCACACAAAGAAAAGTTAGTTTGGTGAGATACTGGAGAGTAGCCAGTGACATGTAACTGTACCACAGCCAGAGCAATGAATCTCATCACCCTCTCATAAAGCAAGCTAATTCTAACAATGTTCTGTGTATACTTGTATTTGCTATCCTTCTCTTGATTCAATTCACACCTTTGCACTATGTATTTGACCTTTTTGGATTCCCATTATTAGATCCACCACTACCTTTTTCCTTGTCAAACCTGTAGCACTGTGGTCCCGAATGCACTCATTAACTCCCTGAACACTCAACAATGTTAAGGTGTGGAAGACCAGAAGACTTAGGGAGTGACATTCACCAATCTTTATAATTGGGAAGGCAAGGTAACTAAATAAAGCTATGAAGAAAAGCTGATGAAATCCTAGATTTTATAAATAGAAACAGAATACAAAAAACAAGAGGTAATGTTGAACTTGTGCAGTTCAATTAGACCACAGTTCTGGATGACTTACTTTAGAAAGGATGCCAAAGCCATTGAAGGTACAGAGAAAGTCACTACGATGATAGAGATGAAAGGCTTTACTTATGAGTTTTACTGCAGCATCTGCAGTACTTTGCATTTTGCTTTACTTATTAGCTTTACTTGGGATGCTTTCACTAAAACTGTAGGCACTTCCACATGTGGATGATGACATCTAATTCCATATCTCTGCCTCTACCCTTGATTCCAGGACCACTGCTGGAATTAAGGACCATCCACTGCTCTTCTATAACAATAAACCTTGCATTTGTTATAGCACCTAAGTGTTGTTTGACTCCTAAATATCCTTCAAGCCTTACATCCAGGCTTTTACTGCCTGCATTTCATCTCCTTAAACGGCTTCTTCTCTAGCCCCCGGACCGTCCCCTGCGGTGTTCCTCAGCGCTCTGTCCCTGGTCCCCTCCTCTTCAATATCTATATGCTCCCTCTTGGTGACATCATCCACAGACATGGGGTCAACGTCCACATGTTTGCAGATGACACCCAACTCTACCTCTCTGCCTCCACCCTCAACTCCAGGACCACTGCTGTGCTGATAGAATGTCTGTCAGCCATCAAGTCCTGGATGAGAGTTAACTTTCTTCTGTTGAACGTCAACAAGACCGAGGCTCTCCTGATTGGCTCCTGTCAGTGCCTCCTCACCTCAGGCGCTGACAGCATCACCATCAATGATTGCACAGTCAACCTTGCTAAGCCAGTCCGGAACCTTGGGGTCTTGTTTGACCCTCAACTATCCTTTCTATCCCACATCTGCGCCATGACCTGCTCTGCCTTCCCCCACCTCTGCAATGTCGCCCAGCTCCAACTCTGTCTCACACCGCAGGCCGCCAAACCTTCATACATGCTTTCATTACATCAAGGCTCGACTATGCAAACTCAATGCTTTTCAGCCTCCCCAACTCCTCCCTCCACAGGCTTCAGAGCCCGTGTCCTCTCCGCACTAGGCTCCGCGACCCTATCAATCCCATCCTTGCCCAACTCCACTGGCTTCCCATCACACAGAGGATACAGTTCAAGAACCTGGTCCTCACCTTCAAAGCCCTCCACAGTCTTACTCCCTCCTACCTCTCTGACCGCCTAACCCCCTACAATCCTGTTCGCTCCCTCCGCTCACCGGTCTCCGGCCTGCTTCACGTCCTCCACCTTGCTCACCCCACTGTTAGCGGGCAGGCCTTCCGCCACTCTGCACCCACCCTCTGGAACTCCATCCCGCAATCCCTCCATCTTTCCCCCTTCTTCGCCACCTTCAAGACCCATTTCAAGACTCTCCTCTTTGACTAACTTTCGATCTCCCTGCTTCCCCCCCCTGCCATCCAGCCTTCCCCATCCTGACCCCCAGCTCAGGTCCGAAACTCTGACTGTCCAGTGCCTTGGGAAGTTCTCCTGAACATGAAAGGCGCTATACAAATGTAATTTTGTTGTTGTTGTTTACATGCTTGACTTTTCCTCACTTTCACATCACCCACCTCCATGACAACGTCTTCTGCTAGGCTGCTGAGACATTCTCATCATGTTCAGGTGCAATTATTCCAATGCTCTGCTCCCTCAGCTTCTCCTTACACAAGCTGCAGATCATCTAGCACTCTGCAGCAAATATCCTCTCCTGCCCCAGGACCAAATATCATCATCCACTTGAGCTCATCATCTCACCCTTGTTCCCCTGCCAATCAAATTCATGATTCTCATCTGAACTTTCAACTCCTTGAGTGGCCTCATTCTGCCTTACCTCTGTGATTTCCTGAGACCCCGCTGCTCCAATCATCCCCATCACTCAGCACACACCAGCTGCTTTATGTCTCCCATCCGATCCATAAGTGGTGAATTTTCAGTGACTCTGCCCGCACTCTCGGGAACTCCACCCTTGCCGCCACCCTTTTGTCTTCAAAACCAAATGAAAGACCTATCTTTTCCATCGGGATTTGGCCACCACACCCACACTCTCCTTAGGCTCTCAGTCAGTTTTATGAAGTAATTTGAGATGCTGTTCACACATGGAAGGTACTATATATATGTAGCTCAGTGGTTAGAGCACTCGCTTTGCAAGTGAGAGACCTGAGTTCAATTCCAGGCAGGGTGAAACCTTGGGCAAGTTTCCTTACTCCACACGCCTAATAATAATCCCTCCAAAAAAACAAAACAATAATAAATTGGTCATTTTCAATCCATGACTGTTTGTGGGACACTGCTGTGCGCAATTGGCTGCCGCGTTCGCCCACAAATATACAGTCATTCACTTCACAGTATAATCTGTGAAGCGCTTTGGGACGTCTAGAAGACGTGAAAAGCTCTATATCAAATACAAGGATTATTATTATATGTGAATTGTTGTGGAGGAGTTTGAAAGAAGACCTCAAGATACAGTTGCTCATAAGTATGAAGGATTTTCAAAAGGTAAATGGGAAGAAACTATTTCCACTCATCTACTTTTGTAGATTTATGGAAAAAAATTCCATGTTGTGAAATAATTCTTAGGCTTACTTGAACTTGCATTCTATTGTCATTTAAGATTTACTTTTTCTTACTCATGACTTCACATCATTTTCTCAATATGTTTGAAACTCCATTTCTGTACTTACAAAGCAATAACCATCACCATCTTCACTAACATTGGTTGCATTTATAAACAACTGAGAATCATTTATTTCTGAGTTCAAGAATTCTTGATGAACCTAAACAGACCTTCCCCTTTTATAAAAAACTCTTCAGGGCAGTACATTTCAGCTTGTCTGAATTGGACCAGAAATGAGAAGCTCTCCTATTCTATGGTAGTTAATTTTCAGAACATGCAGGTGACGTAAAGACTTGGCAGTCCCACATCTGACATTTCAGATGGTAAATACAAAGTCAATACATATAATTTATAGTGTATCTTGTGAATGTAAGGATTACTGGAGCTGATCCCACTAATACTGGAACTGTGGATTCGAAAATGGATATGTGAGAGCATTTCTGCAGCTGGATTCAAATTCATTAAACTTTGGATCATTGCTTCCTTTTGAACAATTCTTTGAAGAGGTAACAGAAAGAATAGACAAAAGTAATGCTGTAGATGTAATATATATGGATTTCGAAAAAGAGTTTGATAAGGTACCACATAATAGACTAATGAATAAGGTCAGAGCATGCGGAGTCAGGGGAAAAGTATCAGAATGGATAGCAAGCTGACCACAAAACGGAGAGCAGGGGTAAAGGGTAGCTTCTCGGACTAGTAGAGAGTAGGAAGTGGTTCCACAGGGATCGGTATTGGGACCACTGTTGTTCACAATTTACATTAAAGATTTGGACTCGGGGATGGAAAGTACAATCACAAAATTTGCAAATGACACCAAATTGGGCGATGTAGTTAATACTGAGGAGGACTGCAACAAATTACAGCAAGACATTAGTAAACTTGCTGAATGGGCATTTAATTGGCAAATTAATTTCAACATAGATAAGTCTGAGGTGGTACATTTTGGTAGGAGGAATAAGGAGGTCACATACTGCCTGGAAAATAAGAATCTAAATGGGGTAGAGGAGCAAAGGGATTTAGAGGTACAGATACACAAATCACTAAAAGTAGCAATGCAGGTTAATAAGGCCCTAAAAGAAAGCAAACCAAGTGTCAGGGTTCATTTCTAGAGGGATAGAAATGAAAAGCAGGGAAGTGATGCTAAACTTATATTTGAAATCAAGAAATTGAAATGTTAAGATTGACCTGAAGAGGCAATTCTAACTACAGAAATAGAAGTAGAGAGGAATACATTTACCTTGAAATTACAGAGGAAGTGCAAAAAATGGAACAGAGGCTTTTGAGCCACAGAAACAAAGTGCTTTGTTGCAGCTGAGGGAGCACACAAGGTTAACTGACCCAAATAGAGAATATAAATTAAAACAAACTTCTACGTGAGCGAGGAGTATAGGCACAACTATACCTAGCTCTTTACAGCCCAGCATTGTGGTTCAAGAACAGAGATCACCGGCTGTCTCAGGAACTAGAAGATCCTATGTGGAGGATTCTTGGGGCACTGCGTGGGATACCGATAGAGACTTTTTTTTAGGATTTGTACAAGCGAAAGAGAATGCACGGGGATAGTTGTGGAGACTGCATAGGAGAAGGCCACGAAGCAAAATGTGGAGGAAAACCTCACAAAAATACTCAGTCAAAAACCTGGAGAAAAGCTCTTTCTAAAGGATCAGCAGATTGTCTGATAATTGGTTCTGTCCCCAAATTAAGGGCAGACCCGCTTCTGTATTTAAATAGCAGTGCAGACTATCTCCAAAACTGCAAATGTGAGCAACAGTCTTCTGGTATCGGGGCTAATTGCAGGAAATACTTTTAACTCGAAAATACAGAGGAAGTGCAAAAAATGCAACAAATGCTTTCTGAAAAATATGAAAATCAAGAACTGAGATGAATATAGCTTAGCGTGCGATGCAGGCTGAGGTTCTGAGTTTGTCCAATCAGCTTCTGTATGTAAAGATATTATAGTTAGACGAGGCAGGGTAGCTGTCCCAAATAACAGAATTAAAGCACAGTTAAGAAGTAAGGGACTCTTAAACGAGAGACCAGAAGTTTTGATAGCATGAATTACACATGGGAAACCAACCACGTGGCAATTGATAATAGTGTGCAGATGGGGAATCACTCACACACAGAAAGCGTGCTGGGCTTAAATTCTTGACAGTCACCATTCCTGAATTCAAAGAAATTCAAAGCTGGTTGGATTCAGCGACATCAATAGTGAACTTGGTAGTTTTATCGGGTAAAACTGCCATGTAGATTTATTTGCAATCAGTAATTAATAAACGCTGAAGGGACTGATCAACCCTGAGTGGGATAATTTGGCCATGGTGCGTAGCGAAATTAAAAAGGGCTTCCAGAGAAAATAGATTAGGTTAGGGCATTAGGGAAGGGACACCCCCCCGAGTGCAAGCATCCCAAAGCACCAAACTATTTCAAAAAAATTCAAATCCCCATGGGTACACAATAGGACAGGGGCAACCTTTGGTGGGTGTGAACTTTGCCAGTTGTTCCTGCATTCCAGTTATTATGTGTGAAATAATGTATAATGCTTTAGTGGATGGGGACCTAGGTAATAGTACTCATTAAGAATGTAATGGGTGCGAAGTGCGCTTGTGCAGTGGGTAGGAGGTGAGTTAATACAAATGTAAGATCAAATGACTCAGATTACAGATGTAGAGCAATCCAAGGTAATTAAAATGAAAATAGTCATTAATCCCAAAGAGGTCACGGAAAATGTGATACTGGGATGCGATTTTCTCAGAGAGACGGATCACCATAATGTAATAGTTAGCAGCATGCGTGCGGATAATAATATAATAATAATATAATACTAATAATTCTTGCATTTGATATAGTGCTTTTCTCATCTTCTAGATGTCTCAAAGCGCTTCACAGAATATGCTGTAAAGTGAATTGACTGTATATTTGTGGGCGAAACGCGGCAGCCAATTGCGCACAGCAGTGTCCCACAAATAGTCATGGATTGAAAATGACCAATTTATTATTGTTTTGTTTTGGAGAGATTATTATTAGGTGTGTGGAGTAAGGAAACTTACTCAAGGTTTCGTCCGGCCTGGAATTGTACCCAGGTGTCTCGCTTGCAAGGTGAGTGTTCTAACCACTGAGCTACAGGATGTGAACGATGCTGAACAGAAGCGGTATATCCACACGCAATTGGTCAGTGACGAGCTTTGTAAAGTCTTACAGGCTTACAGGTCTAGCATGGCTAATCACAAATTAGACGGTGGTTTAATTCAACATGAGGTTAGGATACGCAGAGGGAACAGTAAACCTGTTCCCCAATACCCCTTACCCAGTAAATCAATTGCTGATCTAAAAATCATTATCCGGGAATTAGAAAGGAGAGATATAATTACAAAATGTGAATCTTCAGCAAATTCACCACTTTTGCCAGTGGGTAAAGCAGATGGGTCATTGCGACCATAGATTTCCATCAGTTAAATACTGTTACTGAAACAGCAGCGGGTCAAAGTATCCACTTGAGTGGAAATTTAGACAATTCCTTTGGCTGCTTCTCCTCTTTTGAACACCTCCCCCTCTACCATCCCTACTCTCTCTCTCTCTCAAAATCCTCCCTAGTTTACCGCTCCCCAAACATCCTAGCACCTTCCTCACTGATATCTCCTCTCTCCTCTCATCCCTGTCCCCCTTCATTGAACACCTGCTCAAAATGGTTGATTTTAACTTCCATCAAGACTCCCCTTACGCCACCTCCTCGGATTTCATTGCCCTCCTTTCCTCCCTAAAGCTAACCCTCCACATCAGCTCGCTGACACAGAACCTTGGCCACCCACTCGACCTCGTCATCACACATGGCCTTGACATTTCCAAACTGTCAATCACGGACAAGGCCATTTAGGACCACTTCCTCATCGCCCTCTCCCCCTCCAATCATCCAAGCCCTCCACCATTGTTTTCCGCTCCTGGAAAAAGCTTCCCCCTGAGTCGATCACACATGCCCTCTGTTCCTCAGACCTGCTATCCCTGTGGCCCTTACCAGCAATGATCCTGATGCAGCCATCAAGCTGCTGAATGACTGTCTCTCCACAACCTTCAATTCTCTGGCTCCCCTGAAATCCAGGGTTGTTTCCAAACCCACCCGCTCTCCCTGGTACAACAATCATCTCCGCTCACTCAAAACACAAACCCAGATGCTCGAGTGCAGATGACAAAAAACCAGCCTCATGATTCACCGCCAGCTGTGGCTCAAGCACCGCTGCACCTACTGCCCCTCCCTTTCACAGGCCAAAACTGACTTTTAGTCCAAAGTCATCCTGGAGGCCAAAAACAATCCAAAGATACTGTTTTCCACCATCCATTACCTCCTCCATGCACCCCCTCAAGCCCCCTCTATCCTCACATCAAATGTCCTAGACTTTTTCGCCTCAAAGATTGAAAACATTCACTTGGCTGCATTGTCCTCCCCCCCCACCCCACCCCCCTCCACCCCATGTCCACTTCCAACCCACCCAGACCATCTGAATTTAAAACGATAAACCAATCTAAGCTTCTAAGGATACTAAAACTTTTCCTCGAGTCCCTTGTTCCTGGAGAAGGGAGTTTCTCCCAGTTTCACAGCCAACAAATCCCCCAAATAAATTGGTTATTCCCTTAATGATGTTTGGGGCACTGCTGTGTGCATGTTGGTTCGCAAACACAACACAGTTTTCCATTTTGCAGTATAATTTAATTTAAGGGTGTCTGATACTTGCGGAAACCCACATGTTGTACGTGTGATGTGTGTGAATTCTAATAACTGTAGCTCAGTGGTTAGAGCACTCACCTCGCATTAACTTTTTGACGTACATGTAAATTTTAGTAACTGGCTCAGTGGTTAGAGCACTCAGGTTTGGTTCCTGGCAGGTAGAAACCTTGGGCACGTTCCACACTCCACATGCCTGATAATAATCTGTCAAGGAAAAAAAACAATAATCTCTTCAATTCAGGACTGTTTGTGGGACACTGCTGTGCGCTATTGGCTGCAGCATTTCACGCGCAAAATATTCAGTCAATTTACCTTACAGTATATTCTGTGAAGCGCTTTGAGAGGAGTCTACAAGACGTGAAAAGCGCAATATTATATGCAAGGATTATTATTAGTAATAGTTGTAAACACAACATACTAAGTCCACAACCCCCAACACCCCCCCAAAAGAATTCACCAAGAGCAGCCCACCTGAGCATCTCCCTGGCGTCGAAAGTGAAATGGTTTATTTAAATAATAACATAGCCCAAGTACAAGGAATAAAACCACTATTAAGAGCCATGCAGCATGCAATGATGCAAAGTGCTGTATACAATCAGGCAACTTTATTGTAAATTGCCGCATTAAGATACAGAGTTTTCAAAGTAAAGATCTAATTAAAAGAACAAACATCTCTTGGCATGGCATACAACATATAGTGTTCATTAACAGTGAACTCGCATGAACGACTATTCCAAGCTTCACGCTAAACTTGGTGTATACCATGAATGCCCACAAGGTGGTGACTATCAAGTGCTCCAATTTTCATTGCCAGTGTCTTTCTGAATGACTTTTTTATTTTTTTACAATTTAGAATCTTAAAGAACACAAGTCTTTTTATGTTTTTAATTTTTTGCGCTAGATTTTAAGAACAGCAGTGACAAGGGACAAATAGGAAACCAGAGCCAGTGGGTGGTGGAGTGGGGGATAAGCAGGTCGGATTAGTAGGGATGTGCTGTTGGGATTTCCGATCCCTAGAGTTCGAAATATGACCTGACAATCCAAGATGGTGCAATAATTTTTTTATTATAAAACAGTGAGCTTAATAGTGTGTAAAGAAGAGCATACTACCGGTTAATCCGCGTAGAACAAAAGTGGCTGTCGTCACGCGCTTGCCCTGGTTTCGCTGGTGTAATTCCCTCACTCCCCTCCTACCAGCCAGAACTAAGTAATCTCTCTCTCTCTCTTCACTAATTATACCCTTTTCCGGACTCTTGCCAGATACCTTCTTCCCTCTCATAACTTGTCCTTCACGTTCTCATCCTAATCAATCATTGGCCTGGTGCCAGCCTGACCAGTGTTGATAAGGTGAGTCTCCGTTGTCTATAATGATGTTATTCGGGACTGGCCTATTGGGAAGTCTACTCCCATTCCCCTAAAAACTGCTACCATCACTCCCACTGGGTCGCAGCTATCAAGCTACCGGCCCATCTCCAACTTCCCCTTCCTGTCCAAGGTCCTTGAAAGAGTTGTCGCCTCCCAGCTGCGCTCTTTCCTCTCCACTCATGCATTATTCGAACCCCTTCAGTCGGGTTTCTGTGCTGCCCATAGCACAGAAACCGCCCTGGTCAAGGTCACCAATGACATCTTGACCATCTGCAACCAGGGCTCCCTCTGCCTTCTCGTCCTCCTCGACCTATTGGCAGCATTCGATACGGTCGACCACTCTATCCTCCTCCACCGCTTGTCCTCCCACCTCAACCTTCAAGGCCCTGTCCTTGAGTGGTTTAGGTCGTACCTTTCCCACCGTCTTCATTTTGTTTCCACAAACGGCTTTTCCTCCAGCCGCTGCACTGTCTCGCGTGGTGTCGCTCAGGGCTCTGACCTCGGTCCCCTCCACCTTCACCCTCTACATGCTCCCCCTTGGTGACATCATCCATAGACATGGGGTTAACTTCCACATGTATGCGGATGACACCCAACTCTACCTTTCCTCCTCTACCCTCAACTCCACGACCACCGATGTCCTGACAGCCTTCCTGTCTGACATTGAGTCCTGGACGAGAGACAACTTTCTTCAGCTCAACGCGCGCAAAACTGAGGCCCTCCTGATTGGCTCACGTCAGCGCCTCTGCACCTCAGGCGCTGACAGCATCAGCATCCAAGGCTGCACTCTCCACCTCTCAAAGCCAGTCAGGAACCTCGGCGATCTGTTCGACCCCGAGCTGTCCTTTCTTCCTCATATCCGCGCCATAACTGGCACCGCCTTCCATCACCTCCGGAACATCACCAGACTACGGCACTACCTCACCCCTCACGCTGCTGAAACTCTGGTCCACGCCTTTATCACCTCAAGGCTGGATTATGGGAACTCTCTCCTCGCCGGCCTTCCCGGCACCTCCCTCCACAAGCTGCAGGTCATTCAGAACTCTGCAGCTCGTGTACTGTCCCGCACCAGGCTTCGCGACCACATCACTCCCACCCTCGCTCGCCTCCACTGGCTCCCCATCCCCCAGAGGATCGAATTCAAGATCCTCATCCTCACCTACAAGGCCATTGACGGCCTTACTCCCTCCTACCTCTCCGACTATCCCCCTACTTACCTGCCCGTACCCTCCGTTCCTCTGGCTCCGGTCTGCTCCACATCCCCCGCCCCAACCGCCCTACCATCGGTGGTCGGGCCTTCAGCCTCTCAGCCCCCAGGCTCTGGAACTCCATCCCCCAGTGCCTTCGCCTTACCTCCTCTCTTTCCTCCTTCAAGTCCGGTCTCACGATCTTTCTCTTTGACCGAGCCTTCAGCTCCCTTCTCGACTCTCTACCCCCTCCTCGCTCCCTCCCTTCCCTCCCCTCACCCTGACCATTTCCCCCCTGCTCGGGTCCTGACCCAACTGTCCAGCGCTTTGGGACGTCCTCCCGACGTGAAAGGCGCTCTATAAATGAAACCTTGTTGTTGGTGTATCTTTCTAGGCCTAGCACATGATGTTTTGCAGAGTTTTTTCTCTCCATTTCTAGCTGGTACCCAAGGTTACAATAACACTTAGGACTCTGCATCTGGAGAGAGGAGAGATAACGGGTACTGTGGTTCCACACCTGTGCCACATTCCATTAGTAAGAAAGCTAATTTGGTGGCCATTTTGACCTGTTAATACAATTAATTAAACATATCTTAAAAGAATGGATATAAAAATCTTATTCTATTCTAAATGATTATAGGGGAATCCCTATTTCCCAACAGTCCCCACCTTGAGAGTGAGAAAATTTTAATTTACGATCTCTCATTCCATAGCCTTGGACATAAACCCAGTATTCCTCAATGAGCAGCCCCATTGTTGGCGGGTAATTAATTTTGTGACCGTGCGTAGTCGCAATATTGCCAATATGACCAAAATGATGTCTTCCCTCTGCAGGTTGTTAAAGTCCCTATAAATAGGGTCGCAAATATCCGCAGTCAAAGACAGGTTAAAATGCAACATGATTGGTACATATTCGTTCATGATATCGGGATACAATACATCGTAGAAACGTTCAATCACGAGTCCATTTGCTGGTCCTGTAATTAAAGTCGGACACGATGCGTTCTGCGGGATGACAGGGATGATGATAACCAATATTTCTGTGCCATATGCATAGGTTCCTTCTGGATCCTCCACTGAACAGTTGTAATAGCCCTCATGACGATGAAAAACGTAAAGAAATATTAGGTCTCGCTCACTCGCATTGTTGTATCTTCTGTGTGGACTCAACATCGGTACGCCCCACCTTCCGATAGATGCACCATTGCCTGAAGACATACGGTGTCGTTGGAAAATTATAGTGGGAGTGCCGTCACTGTCTGTATCGATGGTACAGGTGAGAGTTAAATGGCTTCCTAATTCTACCTGTACCAGTTGGTGAGGCTGATCGTATTCGTAATCATCAATAATAGGATCAGTCTCCCCATATTTCGAGCGCGTATCAATTGTCTGAAAATCAAGGATATATCTGTTAGTTTATCAGTTACTTTACTGATTTCAGTGGTTAATATGATGCCATTTAGCTGTTTTGCCTCCCCTTTTTCCCGTATATTGGATCAAATATACTGAAGTGCTGGCCTTGTCTGCAATAGGGAACGGACCGTTCCACTTTGGTGAGAATGGGTTTTCTCTTTTACTGAAGTCCAACACCATGACTGTGTCCCCAATATTACACTCACATTCTCGTACTTTCTTATTAAACTACCTTTTCATTTGTTGTTTGTTTCTTCCCAAATGGTTAGCTACAAATTCATTTGTGTGTTGGATATCTACAAGCATTTTATCAATCCAAGCTTCGCTGAAAGCCCCCTATAAGTTCAGGTTTCCATCCATAGTTACGCCTGGGGAAGGAAGTTGGAGCAAGTGACCCGGTAGCCTCATTATTCGCCCTGTCAATGCCTGATACGGGGTCAACCCAGTGGCTGAATATGTGGTTGATCTAAGCGCCATTAAGCACAACGGCAGCATTTGTACCAATTGGGTGGGGTGATCTGCACAGTATTTTTTAATAGCATCTTAATAGTCCAGTTTTCCCGCTCCACTACCCCTGAGAATTGAGGGTGGAACGCGATGTGTAACCGCTGTTTAATCCCCATTAGTTTGGTGAGGGTTTTGAAAACTTTAGCGGTAAAGTGGCTCCCTTGATCACTATCGAGAACTCCCCACCTGCAGATCACCTCACTCAATAGTATTCATGCTACGGTAATTGCTGTGGCAGCTCTGACAGGAACGGCTTCAATCCATTTGGAAAATTTATCTAAAATAATCAGAGCATATTTGTAGTTGCCCGGTGCAATGGGCAGGGGTCCGATAAAATCAATTTGAATATGTGTCCAGGGCCCTTCTGCCTCTGGGGCACCTTTTAACAGAGCCCAATTAGCAGGTGGACCGGGATTATGCTGTAAGCAAACCAGACAACGGTTAGCGCGAGCGGTTCTATCATCATTGAGGGTGGGCCACCAGGTGGTGGAATGTGTTTTGGATATTGTTGAATTTACAGCCATATGTCCCCCAATTGGGTGAGAGTGGAATTGGAAGAAATCTTCTGCCATGTCGGGGGAAACGCACACCACACCAGGTTTGTCCATGTCATCCTGGTATAAGAGGATGGTAGTATTTTTATCTTTATCGGCAGCTGTAAAAGTTTGATGAGCCCATGGAGTCAGGGAAGGTAATGGTTGACCGTTTAGATGCCATTCCCGGACAATCACTTATGGGACATAGGTGTTCTGTAGTGCTTCAAGATCTAGCTTTGAGTCAATCATAACTGAACAGCATTCCTCGGTCCAAAAACCGTTGGAGATATCCAGTCTTGAAAAGAACTTTGCCCCATGCGGAATTCGTGACAGTATCGTAGGCGCGTCATTAACAACGGGAGCGGACCCCGGGGTTACTGAATTTAATTTACGATATTCAATCATTAACCGCCATGACCCGTCTGGTTTCCTTGCTGGCCAAATAGGTGAATTTGTGGTAAAGCTGCCTTTACGTATAACTTAACTCCCTGGTCTAAAAATGATTGTACCGTGTCACGGACATACATGAGGCTTTCGAGCGGGACAGGATACTGTTTCGCTGATGCATGGGTTGGACCATTTATTTCCTCTTCCTGACTCATTCTCCCACAATCATATTTATGTTGAGCTGCAACATCATCGTATTTGATCAGTAATTGTACTACTTGTTCGTTATCATGTTTGATGGGTTCGTACATCTCAGGCTTCTTTATAGCCGTTATGGCGAACACATCAGACACGATATGGTGTCCATCACTGCGGGTTAATGTGCCCTGCTTTCGGGAACCCACAGGCATGAAATAGTGTAATCCACTATCGTGGCGTTTTTCGGGAGAACGTCGGATCCTAGGATACCTTGTTTCCCAGGGTGATAGCATTATTCGCTAGTCTCACTCCCTCTTGGGTGGAACCGTTGAATCCCGTAAGGGAAAACAACTCTCCGGTTGCCCCAGGAAAATTTTTGGGACATTTTAAATAGAACAATGTAATGTTAGACCCTATGTCGACAAACATTGTTTGTGCTTCGCCCCTCGACAATGCAGCAGTTATAAAAGGTCTATTATCTAATGTTCTTTTAAAATTAATGGGAGTGGAATTCCCTTGAACGAAGTTCACAGGAATTCGTACGGTCGATCTTTGGGGGGCTGTCTCTCATTAATAAGAGGTCTCAATAAGATTTCCCTCTCCTTCTACGTTGTTCTCCACTGGTGGGCGGATGGACTGACTGAGACCGATCCTGTTCTTTTATCATTTTTGAACTTTTGATCATTTTTCGTCTTCCAAGTGGTTATCATACTAACTAGTTGGTCAAAGGGAATCTCGGCTAGCTTATCCATAAGCATAGTGGGTATCTCAGGCTGCTTTTTATCGTGGCATTCATTGGCCCTTCTATTCGGGCATTCCTTAGCCCAATGTCCCTCTTCCTGACAGATGTGGCAATTGGATCGACCCGTTCCCCTCCAAGGACCGGATTGTCTTGGCCCGGACTGTATTTTTATTTTGATAATACGGCTGTCTTCTATTCTCGTAATTAGGGGAAAAATGCTCTCTGTTTTTGTTCTGTCTCTGACTCTTGAGTCCCTCTACCTCTTCAACCTGGATCACCCTTTTCAATCCCACCTTACTTTCCTCGATCTTGGCCTCTCTATGTCTCAGGCTGCGATAATAAGCCCCGTCAGCAATCTTTATCACATCCTCCCATTCCGTGTCATCAGTTACTAATCCCACTATGGCTGATTCGATTTCAGGGATGAGCTTCTGGAGAAATGCCTCTCGGTATATGTTTGACTTTCCTGCATCATCTGAGCTCACTTCTTCTGTTTGTAACTGAACAGTTTCACTAGCCTTTCATGAAACTCTGCTGGGCTTTTGTCTCCTGCCTACACTGCCTTCCCATATGCCTGGCTTATGTTCCATGCTTTCCCTTTTGTGAGTGTGACCTTAACCGCCCTTAAAAACGCCGTACCACCTACTTCTGGTTTCAAATTATTCCGCGGCAAGCGCTTTTGTACTTTCAATTCGATCGCGTATAACAGTATCCTTTTAAGGTCTTTTTCCTCCAATTCAGGGTGACAATTTCTAAACAGATCGTATTGTTGATTCAACTTAATGGGACAAGTTTGTCCTGTGATCGTGCTGAACTCTTTCACATAAGCCACTACCTCCTCGGGTCTTAGCGCCTGACTATGTGTCTCCTCCCTATCATCTGTGCCATTCGCATCATCACTAGAAGTCGCCTCTTGCTGGTCTCCCACTTCAAACACCTGACTCCTCGTCTGCATTGGGTGAACCCAGCTCCGAATAGTAGTGTGACTGTTACTGACTTTCCTGATTCTTCCTTACACATATCCAAATATATTTTATCTACTTTATCTATGGCTGTTTTGACATTTTGATTATCCTCCATCATACCCTCTGTCGTAATGGCGCATACCATCGCCTGCTTGCCCATCAGCATCTCCTTCAATTTCTCTATTTCTCTCCCACACTGAGTGTGATCTGTCTCAGTGGCTGAAGCTCGGTTAATTAAGGTGTTAACTGCTCCCTTGGCCGCATTCAACTGGATGCTCATAACCTCAGACTTCTGACTATGCTGCAGCGCTATTCTCCTTTCTTCATGCTGTTCTCTCTCCAGCTTAGCTCGGCTGATTTCGCCTTGCATCATGTGTAGCACGGAGGTTAGCTCTATTATCTTTCTTTCCTGGTTCTCACATACTCCTTCTATGTTCCATAATTCTTCTTCTATATACTTTTTGTCTGACAAAGTGATCTTTAAACCCTTTTGTATTTCTGTCACCACCTCTCCGAGCTGTTCTTTCTTAATTTTCAGATCCTCTACTTCCTTGTCCGTATTGTCTTGCAATTGGTTGGCTTTAATTTTCAGATCCTCTGCTTCCTTGTCCTTACTGTCTTGCAAATGTTTTAACTCAAAGGCTTTACATTTGTATTCCCTCCACATCCAGTATTTAAAAAAGTTTTTAAATCTTTTTCCCCCAACGTTGATGTTACCGGCTGACACTTCTTCCTCTAACCATTCTATACCATTTTTCTGGCTCATTTCCTCACGTATGTCCTGTAGTTTTAGGCCTGTTTTCTTACATATTTTCTCCTCATATTTATTCAGCCATTGTTGAAAACTATCTTTCAATTTTCGCTCTCTCTTGTCAGTCATCTCAACAACAGGAATACCCGAGATACTGTAAAGGGCAATGCCTGTCTCCTCCTTGTCCCCTGACTCCTCCACTCCACCCTCCGCAGCCGTGCTTTCAGCCACTATGCCCTGAGGCTCGGGAACTCCCCTCCTCACTCCCTTCGTCTCACCCCCTCTCTTCCTATTTTCAGGTCTCTGCTGAAGACCTTTCTTTTCGACCGCGCCTTTGGTCACCTTCCCCCCCCTCCCCCTGGCTCGGTCCCGGGATCCGTTATAGTGAAGCGCTCTGAGACGCTGTCCGGCTTGGAGGGCGCAATATAAATCCAAGTTGTTGTTGTTGTACATGCATATTTTTCTTTTCTTATTTCAATGTGCTGATGAGGGCAGGCCGGTGTGGGGTTAGCATGTTTGAACATGAGTCTCGGCAGCCTGAGGGAAGATGCAGAGGTGTGGTCAGGCAGAAAAGGTCATCATTGTCAGCACCCAAGGTGTGGAGACAAGCAGGAGTGTCTGAGTTTTGTTGACGTTCAACTGTTGAAATGCTCCAAAACCAGATGGGCTAATTGCACCCACATGGAAAAATGCTGCAAAACTGGATGGATGTGCCATATCTGTTAGTGTGCCACATCTGTGCCATATCTGTCAGGCTCTGGAACTCCATCCCCCAGTGCCTTCGCCTTGCTTCCTCCCTCTCCTCCTTCAAGGCCGGTCTCAAAACCTTTCTCTTTGACCGTGCCTTCAGCTCCCCTCTCGACTCTCTTCCTCCTCCTCGCTCCCTCCCTTCCCTCCCCTCACCCTGACCATTTCCCCCCTCCTCTCTCCCTCCCTTCCCTCCCCTCACCCTGACCATTTCCCCCCTGCTCGGGTCATGACCCAACTGTGCAGCGCCTTGGGACGTCCTCCTGACGTGAAAGGCGCTCTATAAATGGAATCTTGTTGTTGTTGTTGTAGTGCCTGTGAAGTGCAAAATGCAAGATATTTTCTGTTGTTCTGCAGACAGTTTTGAAGCAAAACTAGACCATTTGTGGGGGGAAGGTTGACTAAATCTCCCTTCTCCACACTCATAACATAACATGTAGGAGTAGGAGTAGGCCATTCGGCCCTTCGAGCCTGCCCCGCCATTCAATCATGGCTGATCTTCTAATCTAACTCCAGCTAATAACCTAACCCTGCCCTATCCCCATATCCCTTAATCCCTTTTGCAATAATATATCTATTTCAGTCTTGAATATGTTCAAGGACTGAGGGTCAACAGCCCTTTGGGGTAGCAAGTTCCGTACATTCACTACCCTTTGAGTGAAGAAGTTCTTCCTCAAATCAGTGCAAAAGGGCTGGCCTCTGATTTGAAGGTTGTGACCCCTAGTTTTGGTTTCTCCAACCAGAGGAAACAATCTCCCACTATCTACTCTATCATGCCCTTTGATGGTCTTATAGGTTTCTATAAGACCCCCTCTAATTCTTCTATATTCCAGAGAATATAGGCCCAAATTGGTCAGCCTATCCTCATAACTCATCCCCTTCATCCCTGGTACTAACCTAGTAAATCTACGCTGCACCCCCTCCAAGGCAAGTACATCCTTCCTTAAATAAGGAGACCAAAACTGCACACAGTATTCCAGGTGTGGTCTCACCAGGGCCCTATACAGTTGCAGCAAGACTTCCCTACTCTTATACTCTAATCCTTTCCTAATGAATGCTAACATACCGTTCGCCTTCCTAATTGTTTGCTGCACCTGCAGACTAACTCTCTGTGATTGGTGTACAAGGACACCCAAGTCCCTCTGGACGCTAACACATTCCAGTCTCTTCCCTTCTAAAAAATAACCCGCTCTAATGTATTTCCTACGTAGGTGGATGACTTCGCACTTCCCTACATTATACTTCATCTGCCACCTACCTGCCCAATCACCTAACCTATCTATGTCTCGCTGCATTTTTTTAATGTCATCCTCTGTGTTGACACTTCCTCCTAGTTTTGTGTCATCCGCGAATTTAGATATATTAACTTTGATGTCCTCGTCTAGATCATTGATGTAGATGGTAAATAGCTGAGGCCCAAGGACTGATCCTTGTGGCACTCCACTAGTCACATCTCGCCGATTTGAAATGGACCCGTTTATCCCTACTCTTTGTTTCTGACCCGTAAACCATTCCCCAATCCACGTTAATATGCTCCCCTTACTTCCATGGGTCCATTATCTTTTGGACTAACCTTTTATGTGGCACCTTATCGAATGCCTTCTGGAAGTCCAAATAGACCACATCCACTGATTTACCCTTATCTAGTTTACTCGAAATATCCTCAAAAATCTCTATGAGATTTGTCAAACATGACTTCCCTTTTGTAAAGCCATGTTGACTTGGCCTAATTATATTGTGCTCCCCTAAAAACCGCACTAACATCCTTTATCAATGATTCTAAAATTTTTCCTATCACTGATGTGAGACTAACTGGCCTATAGTTCCCCATCTTTTCCTTTCCACCTTTTTTAAATAGTGGTGTGACATTTGCGATCTTCCAATCCATGGGGACTGTTCCAGAATCTAAGGAATTTTGGAAGATCAAACACAAGGCATCCTCTATCTCATAAGCTACCCCTTTTAAAACCCTGGGATGCAAGACATCCGGACCAGGGGATTTGTCACTTTTTAGTGCTAACGGTTTCCCTAGCACCAATTCTCTACTCATGAAAATTTACCTAGGTTGCTCCCTGTCCTTATCCCTCTGGTGCATCTCTATTCTTGGCAGACTTGTTGTGTCTTCTAGGGTGAAGACAGATGCAAAGTACCCATTTAGGGACTCTGCCATGTCCTTATCCCCCATTACAACTTCTCCCGCCTCTGACTGAAGTGGACCTATATTTACCCTCACTAGCCTATTCCTAGTAATGTATTTGCAAAAACTTTTACAATCAGACTCAATGTTCCTAGCTAGCTTACCCTCATACTCATTTTTCTCGCTCTTGATGAGTTTTTTAGTTTTGTTTGCTGGTTTCTCAAACTCACCCAATCTTCAGATTTGCTGCTTTTCTTGGCAGTTTTATAAGCTTTTTCTTTTAATTTGATGCTTTCCCTAACTGCTCTAGTTAGCCACAGATGAATTGCTTTCCTGTGGTACTCTTATTCCGCAAGGGAATATGCGCCCGCTGAGAATTACGCATTACATCCTTAAATATTTGCCACAGTTGGTCTACATTTTTACCACTTAATCTTATTCTCCAGTCTATTTTACCTAAATCTTTCCTCATACCTACAAAATTAGCCCTATTTAAATTCAGAATACTTGCCTCAGATTTAACTATATCCCTCTCTAACTTAATGCAGAATTCAATCATATTGTGATCTCTCTGCCCAAGAGGAGTCTTAATACCTACACTGCTGACTAGCCCTGTTTCGTTACACAAAACAAGGTCTAGGATGGCCTGTCCCCTAGTTGGTTCCTCAGCATGCTGCTCTAGAAAGTTATCTCTCATACACTCAATGAACTCTTCTTCTAACCTACTTTTGCCGATTTGGTTTTCCCAATCTATGTGGAGATTGAAATCACCCACTATTATCGCTTTACCTTTCCTACATGCTCCACTGATTTCTTGATTAATACCTTGTGCTATATTGTGATCACTGTTTGGGGGTCTATAAACCACTCCCATTAATATTTTCTGTCCTTTATTTTTTTTATTTCCACCCATATTGTCTCTACCTCCTGGTCATCAGATTTCAGATCCTTCCTCTCCACTGTTTTTATTTCATCCCTAATTAACAGGGCTACCCCCCACCTCGCTTCCCACAGTGCCTATTTTTCCTGTAAACTGAGAACCCTGGAATATTTAACTCCCACCCTAGATCTCCTTGTAACCATGTTTCAGTGATGGCTACTAGATCGTACCCATATGTGTCTATCTGTGCTTTTAATTCATCAGTTTTATTCCGAATGCTTCGTGCATTCAGATGTAACATTTTGAATTACCTACCATTTCCTCTACTCTCTGATTCCTTATCTGCTTTGCCAAGCTTCTTACCCCTGGTTAATATATTCCTATTATCTGGCATGCTATTCTGCACTGTCATCTTTACTTTTTCTCATGTTAACTTATGGTTTCTCTTACCTATATATCCCCCCCCCCCCCTTACTAGTTTAAATTTCTATTTATCTCCCTGTTAATTTGTTTAGTTAGGACATTTGTCCCAGCACAATTTAAATGCAGCGCATTTCTCTGAAAGAGCTCTCTTTTCCTCGAATACTCATGCCAATGACCCATCAAAAGAAACCCCTGAGTTCCGCACCACTCTTTTAGCCATGCGTTCAAGTCCTTAATTTGTTCCTGTACCAATTGTCGTATGGTATAGGTAGTAGTCCTGATATTACCACCTTCGATGATCTTGACTTCAAATTGGACCCCAGCTCTTTGAGTTCACTTCTCAAGTCATCTTGGCCAACTCTACAGATGTCATTGGTACCTATGTGAAGTACCACCAATGGATTCTTGCCCTCGTATTTTAAATTATCCTCTGGCCCTGCCGAGACATCCTTCACCCCAGCCCCAGGGAGGCAGCAAAGCCTTCGGGTCTTCTAGTTGGGTTGCAGATGATTGTGTCTGTCTGTCTAATAGTCTCATCCATGACTATTAGACCCATTACTCTTTACAAATCAGGCTTTCTTTTGGTTTATACTTAATATGTCATCCCACCTCTTTATCATATTATTTGTCTCAAAGCAACACGGACAAGTTATCATTCACCTCATGGCTGTTTATGGGACTGTGTGATGTGTAAAACAGCTTTGTGTTTTGCTGCTAAAAAACTTTAACTTGCCAATAATTATTGTGAAGCACTTTGAGAATTTTTGACATTGTAGATATGATAAACTGCTACACTATACAATATAATTAGTTCTCAAACAAATAAAATTAGATACAGATTGGAATAGACACTGTTAGAAATAGTCAACAAGGAGAAAAGTGTTTACACATATGGTTATTAGGACATGGAAAACCTACCAATAATGAGGGTTGAAGTAGAATAAATAAAAACTTCCACAAGGGAGGGAAACATATTGCACAAGGAAAAATATTAAAAGAATAAAGGGAAAAGAACAGAAATTTTACAGAGACCTGGTGCATACATGATCTTCTGTGCAGAACAATCCTAAGATTTGCATGTTGGAAATACAATATAATTCACATTTATGTCATGTCTTTCATGTTGAGAGGACATCTCATGGCGCTTTACACGGGTTTCGGAGCTCCTGAGTTGAGGGAATTGAAGTTGGCAGCGGAGATAGAGATGACTGAAAACATGGTTCAATTAATACCTAATCTTTTTAAGACTACCAAATGTGACCATAGCACCAAAATTACATTTGTCATCCCAAGGCGCTGGACAATCAGTGTTTTGGACCCAAGCTAGGGGTCAGGATCAGGGAGGATGAAGAGTAGGGGGGGAATGATGGTGATCAAAGGCATGGTCGAAGAGGATGGTATTGAGATGGATCTTCAAGGAAGCAAGGTGGGAGGGGAAAGGCAGAGGGACTGCTGGATGGAGTTTCTGAGGGAATTTTAGTCATTATTAATTTTAGAATGAATAATTCTAACAACAGGGCAGGGAACATGGAGCAGGCTGGACAAAACCTGCCAAGTGCTGGGAGCGGACAGGTTGACAAGAGGTTAGCAGGTCACATAGGTAGGAAGGAGCAAGGCCGCGGAGGGCTTTGAATGTGGGGGTGAGGATTTTCAACTCAGTCGTCTGGGGGAATGGGGATCCAGTGGAGCTGGGCAAGGTTGGGGGCGATGGGGTCATGGAGCCTGGTGCGGGAGAGGACACGAGCTGCATAGTTCTGTATAATCTGCAGCTTGTGGAGGGAAGAGTTGGGAAGGCCGACAAATAGTAGTCGAGCCTAGATGTAATTAAAGCATGAATGAGGGTCTCAGTGGCCTGAGGGGAGAGGCAGTGGCAGTAGCTGGGCAAAGTTGCGGAGCTGGGGAAGGCAGAGCGTGAACTATATTGTAAATTGTCACATTAACATGCACAGTATTCAAACAAAAGTTCTAATTGAAAAAAACAAACATTATTTGGCATGCATATGGACGCAAAATTCAAGTAATTGAACGTTGAAAGAGTTCATTTTGATTTCAGGGAGTTTTTCCATCAGTTCAGTAATGCTCAAATATTCTGGAAGAGGTTTCATCAAAACCTTCCAGCTATTGGGAAGCTGTGCAGCCAAAGACAGCCTAGTATGTGAAGGGTCTCTAAGTGACCAGTTAGTGACATTAACAAGCTCTTCATTAATAAGCTTAAAGAACATGAGTTTTTCAAATTGTATTATTGTTTGAGTTGGATCTTTAGAAAAACAGTGAAAATCATGGGTCTCTTCAGCCCAGAAAATTTAACTTCATATCAATAATAATATGAGCCAGTAAAAGTGACACTGAAAAATAACATCATAATAATCTAGGACTAAAAGAAGCTGAAAGAAGAAATGTTAATGTCCTGAAATATTATTAGTTTCCGTGTCAGTGCTTTCCAGTTGGCACTTGAGCCTCCAGGTTAGAATATTGTGACTTCAAGTTCCACATCAAGGCTTTGAGCTCATCATCAAGGCTGCTGCAGCAGTGCAATACCGGGGGAGTAATGCTTTGTCGAAGGTGCTATCCAAGTTAAACCAGGTGCCTGCCTGCCATTCGTTCAGGTAGATATTAAAGATCACTTGAAAAAGAGAGGGGAGTATCTCCCTTTGTTCTTATCAACAATCTCCAGACAATTAGATCATTCAACTCATGGCTTTTTATGGGACCCTGTGATGTGCAACAGCTGTTGTGTTTTCCTGCAAAAAATGTCCCTTAATAAAAGTTATTGTGAAGCACTTTTACATGTTTTGACATTGTAGCATTGTAGACACTATAAGATATTGCACTATACACTGTAACTATTTCTCAACCAGGATAAAATTAGATACGGATTGGAATAGACACTGGTAGGAATGGTGAATAAGGAAAAAAGTGTTTGCACATACAGTTATTAGGACATGGAATACCTACCAAAAATGAGGGTTGAAGCAGAATAAATAAATACTTCCAAAAGGGAGGGAAACATATTTCAAAAAGAAAAATATAAAATGTTGAAGGTATAATGAATAGGAATTGAAGGTGGGGTGGGGGTAACAAATGTGACATCAAAATATTAGAAGTGTACAGTAAGTGGATCATCTTGTGAAAGAGGAAGGCTTTCGTCATGATCTCTCATGTTCAGATTAAAGAGTCGCGTCTGAAATGTAACCCTCTTTTTGTGTCTTTTATGTAGCTGATTGATGTTCTATGCTGTGATTTTCTCAGTATTTCTGTTTTGCTTAACCGAGTCATACAAACCAGGATTGACTCAGGTTCCTCCTGTGGTATCAGTCCTGTGGTAAGAAGGGGAAACTATCTGTTTACCCCGTAATTCCTGTTGGAAAGTGTGTGTGTTAAGTGTCAGGTAGAATTCCAATCAAAATTAACTTGATGACACCTAATATCTTGCCACAGAGAAAGCATTGGGTGGTTGGGACCCAGACAGTAGACTCATATAATAAACAGTTTGATGCTGTGATGTGTGAATGAGTATTCTGGAGAACTGTGTGTCAGCCTAGCTCTGTTTGTAGCATGCTCACCATTGAGTCAGAACTTTTGGGTTTAAACTCTACCTCGGGACATGGAACCTATCTCGGCAATGCAAACATTCCAATGTGGTGCTGCAGTTGTACTGAAATGTTGGAGGTACCGTCCCTTGGATGCAACATTAAACTGAGGTCCTGTCTGCCTGACCAGGTGGATGTTAAAAGATCCCAAGGCAATTCATTAGATTCTGTACTCGATGAACTGGTTGGCAAGTCCAAATGTGACAAGTGGAAGCTATGAGATTTCTTCGAGCCCAGACATTGTATATTGCCAAATTGGGAGGGTCACACCTGTGGCCAGTTTTTACTTAACTACTAACTTTGTTTTTTTGACTCTATTTGGTTATCAATTGTTTTTGGTTAATGACTATCTTTAGTTATCGACAGTCTTTGATAATTAATTATCATTCATCTTAGGTTGTTGACTTTATTTGGTTTCTCGAATGTCTTTGGTTATTGATTGTGTTTGGTTATTGGATGTTAAAGGCTGTTAGATGTTTGTTATCAACAGTCTTCAGTTATCTATTATCTTTAATAATGGACTGGCACGTTGACCGCCACTGTCAGCAATGTGATAATTAACATACCACAGTCACAATTTTCATTCCACTGTCTTACTTTCCTTGGGCTATTTTCATATTATTCTTTAGATGCTTTTCTTTCTGCTGCTATAATCTCATCGCAGATATCCCATTTGAATTACTCAATTGTGGTTCAGTTGTGTAGTCCCAATGTACTAAAAATCGTTTTCTTCCTTTTACAGGACACATTATGTCAGCTTGTAATAAAGGATGTTTACGTATATTTCTAATTTTCATCATCATTCTGGGAATTACAGCAATCTTATTGTTAATATACATCAAACCATTAAACAGCTGGATTTACATTCCCATGGAATCAGCTGCATCAGTTCTAAATATAAAAAATCCGTTTTCACAAAAGACTGAGGAGGACAACAGAACTATTGTGCTCATTTGGCTGTGGCCTTTTGGTCAGGCTTTTAGTCTCAATTCTTGTAACTCAAGGTTCAACATTCATGGCTGCCATTTGACTCAGGATAGAAATCTGTACAGCAAATCCCATGCTGTCCTTATTCATCACAGGGACATCAGTGGGGACTTGTCCAACCTGCCCACAGAGCCACGGCCACCTTTCCAGAAATGGGTTTGGATGAACATGGAGTCACCGACCCACAGTCCAAAAAGGAATGGGCTTGGCCAACAATTTAACCTAACCTTAACTTATCGTCAAGATTCAGATATTCAAGTGCCTTATGGGTCTCTGATTATGAGTCCAGATTCTTCAGATTTTAAAGTTCCCAATAAGAGCAAGCTAGTGTGTTGGGTTGTGAGCCACTGGAGTCCTAACCATGTGAGAGCAAAGTACTATAATGAACTGATCAAGTACATTGATATCTCTGTGCATGGGCGCGCCTTTGGGGAATATCTGAACAATAATGATTTCATACCATTGTTAACTAGTTGCAAATTCTACCTTTCCTTTGAAAACTCAATCCATAAGGATTACATTACTGAAAAGCTCTATAACCCTTTGCGAACAGGCACAGTGCCTGTGGTCTTGGGCCCATCCAGAGAAAACTACGAGACTTTCATTCCAGCAGACTCTTTCATTCACGTGGATGATTTTACGTCAGCTAAGGAGCTGGCAGAGTACCTGCACCATCTTGATAAAGACCAAGACTTGTATAGGACCTACTTCAAGTGGAGGAAATACTACAAAGTAAAGATGCCATATTTCTGGGAGGAACATGCGTGTGCTACTTGTGAACATGTAAAACGGAAAAACAACTATAGATCTGCTCGTAATTTAGAGAAATGGTTTTGGGATTGAACTCAGCTGAAAATCAACTTCTAGTGAATATTGTGGATGATTTTCTCTACAATTGTGTTTTTTCTCTGCAAATAATTTTTCCTTACGTCCCTGCCAGGTACGCTCCATCCTTGGCTTCCTTCTTTTCCTCACTTAAATGCTCCCTCTCAGCGATGTCATCCACAAACTTCGGATCAACTTTCACACATGTGCAGATGACACCCAAATCTATTCTCCTCCTCCAGCTGTGACCCCCAGGTCCGCGGATGTTCTGCTCTCTTGCTTCTCAAACATCAAAGCCTAGATGAGCACCAACATTCTGCAGCTAAATATTGACAAGCCAGACTCCTTGGTTCCCATCAATGTTTTCTCACCAGTGACACTGATTTCCTTAACCTCCCCAGCCTATCCTTCAGATTTACCGAACCTGTGCGTATCATGGGCGTCAGGTTCCTACCCCTCATCCGGAGCCTGACCAGAACCACTTTCCTCTACTTCCACCACATTGCCCACCTCTGACCTTACCTCACAGTAACGCAACTGAATCCCTTAGCTATGCATTCGTCACCTCACTCGCGATTATTCCAACGTCGTCCTCGCAGGTCTCCCCGGCTCCACCATTCATAAAATTCAATTAATTTAAAACTCCGCCATCTATACCTTCACCTGCACCAACCTCCACCATGACCTCAGTCCTTGCCAGGCTCCACTGGCTCCCAATTGCAGAATGGATTGATTTTCAAGATCTTCACCATTGTGTCCAAATCACTTCATGTCCAGGCACTACCCTGTACCTCTCCAACCTGCTTACATCCCTCTCAACTACCTGCTGCCGTCACTCGGTTGGTTCTGGCCTCCTGGATGTTCCTCATCCCCTCCTCTCCACCATTGATGACTGTAAATTCAGTCACAACACACAAAACTATGGAACTCCCTGCCTCAATCTATCCGCCTTGCCTCCTCCTTGCCCATTTTAGATCACACCTGAAGACATTCCTCTTCGATGATCACATGCCTCCAAGATGCTACCTCATGTGTAGGGTGCTATATAACTGCAACTTGCTGTTGTTGATTGGCCATTTCCATGCAATTCAGTTGGCTTATTTCAAGCAATGATTTTAGAGTATTTAAAAACAATTCTGTAAAGTTAATTCTCTTTGTGGACACATTATCGCAATTTATGAGGCTGTATCATTATTAAACCTGATGCTAAATTGACTTGTGCTAATGAACAAAGTTGTTGTAATTTGGATTTAAAAAGAACATACATTGTGTTTTCCCTGACACTGTTATTTGTATATAATCATGTAAAAGAAATCACAACTGGAGAAAAAAAAATAGAACTATATTTTTGTTGAAAAATCTAGGTGAATGGGCAAGACCCAATGTGCAGGACACTACCAAGGTTGAAAGGAGCATAAGAGACCAGATAAATTTAGATGTAAAATGACCTAAAACACACAATGCTGTGGTCCAGCATCTTTTATTTCAATAACTTTGTACTTGCTACCTTCAAGTCTAAAATGTAAGATTCACAAAGATTTCATCCCACAGCAATGTGCTTTCAAAACAATCTACAGGAACTTCCTGGAACATGAAGAGTGGCCAAAAGAGGCTTTCTAACAGGAGATTGGTGCCTGTTGTAATTCCAGAGGATTAATCTGAGACACATCTAATCAAAAACCATTGGCGCCATAGGGTACTGATTACACTTAATGAGTTGTGTTTTTCTTGAATAAATTTTCTTGAATTATATTTGATTCCTGACCACTTCCTCTGCTATCAAGTACCCACCCTCCCTACCCCCCCGACCTATGTATATTATTTCAAGCTGTTTTTCATCATGTTTAAAGATCAATGGAAGTGGAGAAATCAAGTCCCAATGCCCACATTTAGTGTTGTCTTCAATTTGAGGACAACACTAAAGGTAGGTATTACGTTTGAATCATATACTTTTCCCGCTGTCTGGAGTGACACCGGTCTCCATGATCTTGGCATCATTACGACAGCAGCAAATTCAAAAATAGAATTTATTGCTCTCTATCCATCGGAGCCTTTGTCTGACCCTTTCAGTGAGGCACAGACAATTTATTTTGTTTATTTATTTAGTTCGCTTAGTTTTTTTTAAATTTCCCGCTGTCTGTAATGATGCTGGTATGTGGAATTTAAAAAAAGCACAAATTTAAAACCATCTGGGACTCTTTCTATGTACCTGAACCTTTGTCTGTCCATGTCAGTCAGTATCATTGTGATACTGGGTGACAGTGACTGACAGAGGCTCCAATGCATACAGAGAGGCTCAAAGTTATTTTGTTTAGTTTTTTAATTTGCTGCTGCTTGTAATGATGCTGGCATGGGGAAACCAGCATCATTACACATTAGTAATAAAAATATTTAGTTATGACAAAATCCAACCAACTTAAACAAATGCAGTAGGTAGCAAAAAAAATTATGTCAAAAAAGTTCAGTAATTGTAAATATGTAAATACAAAAACAATAGTGACCGATTGATGAGTTCACTGGTACAACTTAGCAATGAGATTCTCTTAAACCTGTGTTCCTGCCTGTAGTAGCTGGTCTGCTGCTGGTGGAGGCTCGGGAGCAATTTGTGTTGATGACTGACAATTTACAGAATAGACCATGATGCCAGGCTACTATCTACAATACTTAAGTGTCACAGAAAATTGGACCAGTGAAAAAAAGCTCTAAGGTTATCCATCTCACTATTTTATAGTGCCAAAAAGACAGGTTTTGTTCATAGAATTGATGTCTTGCAGCATAGCCTTCAAGATACAGATACAAGTTCAAAGTTGGAGTAATATAGGGGCAAGGACTGAAGGCTTTGGAGATCAGGAGTTTCCATGCTAAACATGGATATGCTAATACGAAGTGTTGAAATCATTCACAACAGCATATGATTCAACATTGGTGCTGATCTGCTCAGTGACAGGGATGTGGATATCTGCATTGGTGTGCACATCAATGTTACCAAGCTGAGGCTAAACCAAGCCCAATCAATTTAGTTGTGTTTACCAGAAAATTGAAAAATTCTGCTGAATTTTCTCACAATTGGGAAAAAAAATTACTGAGATGGAGGGAGATGTGTATAATTAGTTAATTCATGGGAAATAAGGTAAGAATAATGAAAGTCAAAAGAAACAAAGCACAAACTGGTAGTTACAGTAGAAAGAAGAAGCAGCAGAACACAAGTCTTATGTTTCATTCAGGAACAAAATATAAAAACAGAGATGACTGGAAATGTAATAGGACAGAACAGAGTTAGTCTGAAGCACACTTTGTCACAATGCAAAACATTGTGCACTTGTGTTGCCATACAAACTGAACTATATATCTGTTGCGACACAATACCTTCTGTTTTGTCACGATTTCTCTTAGGGAATAAAAATGCCTGTCTACTTTTTAAGGCTGGAAACTATGAACTTCACCTGCAATGGAAGAAACTTAATTGCACTGTTGCAGATATGCTGAAAACTTTCATTCAAGCAAATTGCATAATGCTATTGAATTTCAAAGACTTATGAACAGATCCATGAAGGTTGCTGATCACTAGAGAATCTATTATAGAGATTAGATGATCAAGGAACACCGATAACTTGTCACTCCACGGGAAAAGGGCTCAGTGACTAGTTATACGGAGTTCCGACATATGTATAAATGAAGACGGATGTTGACAGCATGATGACTTAATTAAGCGTAGTGACAAATTAAGCCAGAGTTGAGTTATCAGGAATTTACTGTATAGTCTTAAGTTTAAACTATAGAATGCATACATGCCACTAAACGCAAATCTGGTGTCCGAGGTCATCTACACTTTAAAGGATAATATACAATGAACACTGAAATGATTTAGCGGAAACTAATGTAAGAGATTGATTAAATTCTATTTGTTTATTTTTTTAATCAGTTGTCTAAAATCTTTCCATTTTTTAACCTAAATCTTTGACACTTTTGAAATTGGTGTATGATTTATGCGTTTGATAGGAAATTTGGTGCCATTGGACACAAGCAAAATGGTAAAACTTTACCCTGTATATAATTATTGGCACATGTTTTATCTATTTTGTCTGTTTTAATAGATGTATTTTTGCCTTTCAGCAGAGTACCATTAACTAAACTGAAATAGCTAGCTGTTCAGAATAAGATTTTTGTAATATTTTGCATTGTGATAAATATACAATGAGCATTAATCTCTTTGAATTCTTTGGGAAAGAATGAAAAAGTCAGCCCCTTATTGACAGTATTCTCTGTTTGTTCAGATAAATGGGGCTCAAGTATCACCTATTTGTAGCCTGTAAGACTATTTTGTGTTAAAAATTTAACATCATGTAGAATTGTGGATAACTCTTCAGAAGTTGCTACTTTTTAAGATTTGTGAAAAATTGATTAAATTTATAAAACTGGATTTAATATTTTTTCAATTCTTCCCTATCTTAAATAGTAAAACAAAATAGTCTAATCGCCTAAGACTAGGTGAAATGTTTGGGTTTATATCTACTACATCATCATAAAGTATAGTAGATTTCATTTTTCAAAGTTAGTCACTTAGGAACTACGCTCTAAAGAAATGTTATTAAGCAAGATTTAATCTCATTAAACACAATTATATTGATTAAAAAACCAAATCAGAACATCACATGTAATGAAACATTAACTGTTGCACTGAATTCTTCCCTGAATTACACAATAATGTTGATTTTCTGCCCCTAATCATTGTTTTCAACGTGTGTGGTAGATACTTTAGAAGCAGGAAAAAAAGGCACAATATTCACCTCTACTCATACACTGAAAAGGTGGCATTTTAACAGAACCTCTTAATCAAGGAACATTGAATTTAATCAACTCCATACTGAGATTATGCTTTAACAAATTATCCATTTTTTAATCTGCTGAGTCAGAACTCACTTTTGAAAATTTCTGTTTTCCACAGAAATAGATTCAAGGGGAATAGATTAGACAGAAATCAATTAGTAGTGTTCTACACAAATCTATTTTACCTCACTTATTCTTAGATATTTTAAATTTTGGATTTAAGGTTATTCTGGATTTTTAAAAAAAATTGTTGCTAAGTAGAGGGATGGAAAGTTACACAAAGTGCTGGCATATTGAGGATTAGTCCTCCAGTGCAAAGATCTAAAGGCATTTTTTATTTCCAACAGTATCAACACAATAATGGAATTCTGCTGAAAACCACATGGCAACAAATGTTTAATGGTTTGTTGGCACTTTTAATCCTTGCATTTGATATAGCGCTTTTCACGTCGGGAGGACGTCCCAAAGCGCTTCACAGAACACACTGTAAAGTGAATTGACTGTATATATGTGGGCGAACGCGGCAGCCAAATGCGCACAGCAATATCCAACAAACAGTCATAGATTGAAAATGACCCAATTTATTATTGTTTTGGGTTTTTTGGAGGGATTATTATTATTAGGCGTGTGGAGTAAGGAAACTTGCCCAAGGTTTCGCCCTGCCTGGAATTGAACTCAGGTCTCTCACTTGCAAAGCGAGTGCTCTAACCACTGAGCTACAGGACTCCACAGGCACTGTCTGTGGGTCAGATAGTTTAAACTCTCCACTAAATCCAGCCATAATATATATACGTTTAACGGAACACAGTCAAATGCATTATTAATTTGAATGTAGTATTATTGTCATAAAATATAAAATAAGGTTCTTAACCAATTAAGCACATAGTCATTTGAACAGGAGATGGGAGAGGTAGACTGGAAAAGCTACCAGATATATTTCACAATTCCTTTTTGAGTATCGTTTACTCAGTCCAACTTGATTTAAGCAAATTCTTTATATTCTTGATACAAGTAAATATTACACAGTGCAAACTTGATTGAAGTAATGTGATTGATTATGAAATCCATTCTGTACAGAAATGGAACCTTGTTCAGGAAGATAAAGATTTTGAAATCTTAACTGGGATATAGATTTTTAAAATCCCTATGTAAAATTCAACAAATTTGCTAGTCCTCCAACAAAATAATAGCTCCAACTGGGTCAGGAACAAACTGGAAACTTGATATTGTAGAAATTTGCATGAATCAGAACAATGCATTTCCATTAAACTCGCCAAATACAATAAAGCCTAAACACAACTTTGCTGCATCTCAAACTGACACAATGAAGGGTTGAGTTAACATGATATACATGCAAATATATTTAGTCAAGTGTATTACTTGTTAATTGTTTGTAAGCCAATCAAGTGTATCTATCAACCCTTGACAAAAAACTGTAATGTTCAGTATGGTTGTTAACTGATTTGGAGGCCTGTTTACTGTCATAGGTATCCAAATTTGAGGATGTAACAAAATTGAGCACAGGAGCAAATAAGGGGAATCAAAGTGCACTCCTAAAGTATTTTTTTAAAAGGAATTAGACAAGTTTCTGGAAACTAAAATGTTTCAAGTTGTTATTAGTTGTTGAGATGAATATTTTGCAGGAATCTTTAGTGAAGGAGGACGGTTAGCTATTAATGTGAAAAATGTGGTTACTTTTTCCAAGCAATAATTGACATCATTCAATGACTTTGTTATCCCATTTTTGCTTGCTGAATGAAAATTATTGTATTCAAATATTTTCAAGCTAACACAAATTAGTTTAAAGGTAAATGTTCCAAGCAGATTGGTGCAATGGAAACAATGCAGTTGATACACATGGGAAATCAAAGATTAAATAAAATAAGGGAGCATTTTATAAAAGAACCATAAAGATACATTGGGCATTATTTTTTCACAGGTGGCCAGTCTGTACAATTATAAGATGTACATACATAAGAAAAATATACATACTGTTATTGTAAACAAATCTTTATTTCAAGTCTTTGGAAGTAATGGATTTAATGGCAGTTAGCACCAGCAAGGAACTAAAAATAGCCAAAATATCTACTTTCATAGTTCTTGTATTGTTGTACAAACCTATTGTGATATGTGAATTTAACGTTTTGATTTAGGTCTAAGATATTTTGTGTAAAATTGTTTGTTGAACATTACTTTGTATTTTCTGGTGTGTTGCTTTGCAAATTGTTATTCATGGACAAATGAAGACTGGTGTTAAAATTGCACTTAATTTGATGTTGATTGCAGATAAAAAAAACAGAAATATTAAAATAAATGTAATAAAAATGTTCTTTAGGCATTTCAACTTTTTTCTACCACTTATTTAAAATAAATGAAAAAGGGAAAGGTTTAAAGTGAGACGGTTCTATCACCCCCTATATGTACAACCACTATATGGCTCGCTCTCCCTCGCAGCGTATTGGGTGGCCTCTGTGTTCAATCCTCACTAATGCATGCAAGTCACTATAATTAGGTGTAACTTGACTAATTGCTGTTAATCAATTGCCTGTATAAAAGCAAATTCGGAAGCTTTAGTCAATCAGAGATTTATTGTACACCTCAATGATCTTGGCTGAACCTGCTTGTGCATTCCCTCCTCTGATTTATACAGAAAGCTTGAGTTAAAGCACAATTAAGTTAGCTCAACAGCATTTTATTGTAGCTTCAATGAAATCCATAACCCTCAGCATTAAATCTTAAACGACACAATAAATATCAACAAACACAACTATGAGATAAGAAACACAAATCAAACTTAAACGACACACGCGAGGAGCCACTTGTAATGAAGGTATTGTAAAAGTGCACAAAGAACCAGGCTCTCACTAACACTGATTAATAGCCAGAGCACATGTACCCTTATTGTCATCAGGTAGAAAAATAGTGACCACAAGCACCTGGCACTTGTTCTTTTATGGGCATTGAGCCCCTCCCTGAATTGGGGGAACCCAACGGTAATTGAATTGCACCAATAACTTGAAGTTATTGGTGCCTTTATTATAGTCCAATCAGATCCTCCCATCAGTTGCCCAATATAGGAGACAAGTACACTTCCAATCCTTTATTTGCATGTTGGAATGGAAATTTAGCCCAAATTGTTGTAATCCAGACTGGAATCAGACTTGATGGCACCATAAGTATCAACACGTTAAATACGTGGCATACCTACCAAAAATGAGGGTTGTCAGAATAATTAAACACTTCCAAAAGGGAGGGAAACATATTTCAAAAGGAAGGATGTGACAAGTTAAAGGAAAAATGAACAGGAATTGAAGGTGGGGTGGGCGTAACAAATGTGATATCAAAATATTAGAAGTGTACAGTAAGTGGATCATCTTGTGAAAGAGAAAGGTTTTCGGCATGAGCTCTCATGTTCAGATTGAAATGTTGAGTCTCATATGTTACTCTCTTTTTTTGTCTTTTTTGAAGCTGATTGATGTTCTATGCTGTAGTTTTCCCAGTATTTTTGTTCATTTCATTTACTCAGCATTATGTGTTTTTCTATTAATCTCAATTAAAATGAATTTGACCTTAACAGGGGAACTCACGATCCAAGAGCTGGTATGACAAAGCCTCAATTCAACTTGATCTAGATACCAGCTTCATTCAGTTATAAAATACAGAGTCAATACTTTTGATAACAATTACCTTTGAAGTCCTTCAGATTAGAATGAAACTGAGGTCCCATCTGCCTGTTCAAATGGACCTTATATATCCCATGGTACTACTTAAAAAGAGAAGAGAGGTTCTCCCAGTGTCCTGGCCAAGAAACCACAAATAAAATTGGTCACTTACGCCATGGTAATTTGTGGGATATGTGACTGTGAACAAACTGGCTGCCTCATTTCGCTGATAAAACGCACAGTCACAAACATTCTCGAGTGTATCCTGGAAGTGCTTTGAGACTTCTAGAAAACATATTAGGGCGCCATATCAATTGGTAGGATTATTATTGTTCAGTCCTTTGACAAGTATCAATTGTATAGGTGCAGCATCAAATGCAAATATTTTGTAATATGCACCAACTATTCATATGTTAAAGCCCTATGCTGAATAAACCGAGCAAACATAGACAAATGTGAATCTCAGTAATAAAAGAACAGCAGCAGCAGCAACTTATACAGTGCCATGTGTTGGGACAAATGAACAATAGGGAAGATGATGGTCATTGATACGGAGGCTGAGATGGCATTAGCAGCAATGGTGAATACAACAACAAAATTACATTTAGATACCGCCTTTCACGTCGGGAGGACGTCCCAAGTTGCTGGACGGACAGAGTTACGGACCTCAGGATTGGGGAGGGTGGAGGACAGGGGGGAAGCAGGGAGATCGAAAGCCTGGTCAAAGAGGAGGGTCTTGAGATGGGTCTTGAAGGTGGCGAGGGAGGGGGCAAGACAGAGGGACTGCGGGATGGAGTTCCAGAGTGTGGGTGCAGAGTAGTGGAAAGTCCGCCTGACAATAGTGAGGTGAACGAGGCAGGGGACATGAAGCAGGCTGGAGCCCGCTGAGCCGAGGGAGCAAATAGGCTGGTAGGAGGTTAGGAGGTCGTAGAGGTAGGGGGCAACAAGACCGTGGAGGGCTTTGAGGGTGAGGACCAGGATCTTGAACTGTATCCTCTGTGTGATGGGAAGGCAGTGGAGTTGGGAAAGGATGGGTTGATAGGGTCGCAGAGCCTAGTGCAGAGGACACGGGCTGCAGAGTTCTAAATAACCTGCAGCCTGTGGAGGGAGGCGTTGTGGAGGCTGAAAAGCAGTGAGTTTGCATAGTCGAGCCTCGAAGTAATCAAGATGAATAAGGGGAAATGTGAGGTTTTAGAAGAGTGAACTATGGGTACCTAACAAACTCGCATAGAGATCTGCAGGGTCATAAATAATTGGCTCCTTTATAGAAGTTTCCTCTTCAAAAATAGATTGGTGTTGGTAGCAGCCTTCCTGAGATGGAGTTGTGGGAAAGAAGAAACAGTATCACATGTGTTATGGGAATCCCCTTAGCACAAGTGTGGAAGAAGGTGAGAGACTACCTGAAAAGATTTGTGTGATAAGATTTGATGGCCAAACAAGACATCATTTGGGGGCCCAGTGAAGGACTAAAGATTGAGACAGCAAGGTAAATGTGGTTGATGTTATATGCGACAAAGGAGACATTATGGTGGGTGAGGAATAGGCTTGTCCACCAGAAAGGGAAATTAATGAAGACATAAGTGGTACAGCAGGTGGCAAAATGTGGGCAGGGCCATGTTTGGAGAGACATTCAAAAGAAAGGAGAAGAAAAAGGATTGCAAATATGAAAGGTGACTGGAGAGGAACTGGTCTTCCTGTGAGCTTGCTGGTGGGTGGGGAAGATGGACTCGATGGTGTTGGGTTTGTGATTTTATCCTTTGTTAAGTATGAAACCTAGATGAAACTGGTTATGTTAACGGTAGAAAGTGGAACATATAATCTTGCTGCGTAGAATAAAGTGGAATCTTTTAATATTTGGAGGAATATTTCGCTGCTGAGGCAGCAAAATGAGCCAAACAGGTTTAATTTCTTTATGATTGTTTTGCCCACAAAAATATACAGTCAATTTACTTTACAGTATATTCTGTGAAGCGCTTTGAGATGTCTCGAAGACATGAAAATGCGCTACATCAATTGCAAGGATTATTATTATTACATTATAAGAGTATATGTTTATAGTTAAGAATAATAATGTTAGGATAATATGGGTTATAAGGGTGATGTCTTGATTTTTTTTTGAATAGTCATAATTCCACATGTAAATGAGGGGTTTGTTTAATGCTTGTCATATGTTTGTACAATACCAAATAAATCAAACTGAGAATAAAGGAATTACTGGTCAAAGTGGCAAATGACATTCTGTTCATCTGCGACCAGAGTTCCCTCTGCCTCCTCGTCCTCCTCGACCTCTCTGCAGCCTTTGATACCGTTGATTACTCTATCCTCATTCAACGCCTCCCTCTCACTTCAACCTTCACTGTTCTGTCCTTGAATGGTTCAGACCGTACCTCTCACACCGCCTCCACTTCATCTCCTCAAACGGTTTCTCCTCTAGCCCCGCACCATCTTAATAAATAATAAAATTGGTCATTTTCAATCTACGACTGTTTGTGGGACATTGCTGTGCGCAATTGGCTGCCACGTTGGCCCACAAATATACAATCAATTCACTTTACAGTGTGTTCTGTGAAGCGCTTTGGGACGTCCTTCCGATGTGAAAAGCACTATATCAAATGCAAGGATTATTATTATTATTATCTTGTGCAGCATTGCTCAGGGCTCTGTCGTTGGTCTCCTCTTCTTCGATATCCATATGCTCCCTCTTGGTGACATCATTTGCAGACATGAGATCAACTTCCACATATATGCGGATGACACCCAACTGTACCTCTCTTTCTCCACCTTTGACTCCAGTATCACTGCTGTCCTGACAAAATGTCTGTAGGACATCAAGTCCTGGATGTGAGCTAACTTTCTTCAGTTGAACGTCAAGAAGACCAAGGCCATCCTGATTGGCTTCCGTCAGCACCTCCACACCTTACCATCCATGGATGCACACTCCACCTTACTAAGCCGGTTCAAAAACTTGGGAGTCTTGTTTGGCACTCTGCAACGTACTAACCCTCTACCACCCTGCCCGCTCTCTCCGATCCATGGGCTCCAGCCTGCTTCGCATCTCTCGCCTTGCCCATCACAGCCGTTCGCAGGCAGGCTGCCCCCACCCTCTGGAACTCCACCTCGCTCCCTCCCTTGCCTCCTTCAAGACACATCTCAAGGTCCTCCTCATCGACCATGCTTTCAATCACCCTGCTTCCCCTGCCCTACACCTTCCCCAATCCTGACCTCCAGCTCGTGTCCGAAGCATTGGCCGCACAGTGCCTAGGGACATCCTCCCGATGTAAAAAGCCCTATATAAATGTAAATTTGTTATTGTTTTTCTTGTACTTATTTCACAAGTCTTGTGGATTGAGAATCATTATACAAACTGTAAGGAAAGAGTTAAAATCATTGCTTAATGTAGGTAGGGATGTGTGAAGGACTGTATGCAGAAAGCACCTTATCTAATTTTTGGAATGGCTTAAAGAATGTGGACCAGATGCAGTTCCCTGGGTTCCGTAATATGTTTTGGTGAAGGCTCAATAGATAGATCCTGGATAAGATCCAGATTATTCAAATCCAGATTATTCAAAACTCTGCTGCCCGCATTCTCACCCGCACCAAACTCCGCTCCCCGATTACCCCAGTCCTTGTCAGACTGCACTGGCTGCCTGTCCCAGAGAGGATCAATTTCAAGATCCTCACCCTTGTCTTCAAATCCCACCTCTCCTCTGCACCCCTCTACGTCCCTGACCTCCTATCTCCTCAAAACAGTGCCCGTTGCCTTCGTTTCTCCGGGTCTGGCCTCCTTCTTGTCCCCCGAGTCCTCTGCTCCACCCTTCAGGTCTCTGCTGAAGACCTTTTTGACCGCGCCTTTGGTCACCTTCCCCCCCTCCCCCTGGCTCGGTCCCGGGATCTGTTACTGTGAAGCACACTAAGACGCCGTCCAGCGTGGAGGGCGCTGTATCTATTCAAGTTGTTGTTGTTGTTGTTGTACATGCGTATTTTTCTTTTCTTATTTTGAATGTGCTGATGAGGTCAGGCCGGTGTTGGGTTAGCATGTCACAGAGATAGGGAGGAGCAAGGCCGTGGGTACAAGGATTTTGAACTCTATCCTCTGGGGAATGGAAAGCCAGTGGAGTTGTGTTGGGTTGATAGATTCACGGAGTCTGGTGTGGGAGAGGACACGAGTTGAAGAGGCCTAATCTGCATCTTGTGGAGGAAAGAGTTGGGAAGACCGACAAGCAGGGAGTTAGCATATTCGAGCCTAGATGTGATGAATATTTGAACATGAGTCTCGGCGGCCTGAGGGGAGATACAGTAGTGTGGTCAGGCAGAAAGGGTCATCACTGTCAGCACCCAAGGTGTGGAGACAAGCAGGAGGGTCTGCGTTTTGTTGACGTTCAACTGTTGAAATGCTCCAAAACCAGATGGGCTAATTGCACCCACATGGAAAAATGCTGCAAAACTGGATGGGTTTGCCATATCTGTTAGTGCCTGTGAAGTGCAAAATGCAAGATATTTTCTGTTATTCTGCAGACTGAAGCAAAACTAGACCATTATGGTGGTAATAATATGATGTATATGAGGAAGAGCATGATGATAAGCAGAAAGAATCTGAGTCTGTGAAGAAACCTCCCAGAAGTAGGAAGACAGTATCGAGAGGAAGACTTCAAACCCTCAGAGGGGGAGATGGAAGCCCGAGTGGTTACCTTCAATCTCTAGCAGTTTGAATAGTGATAGTGATAGCGATGGAGCAAATAAGATCATTGACTGGAAGAAATATGACGAGAAGTACGAAGAGAGAAGGAAACAGCAAATAGAAAAAAGCAGGAAGTGTAACATAATCCTCGAGGGGAGAGTGAACCAGTGGGTGATTCATGATCAGAGTGTTTCGACCTAAGAACACAAGAGGTCATATACCTGCTTTCTGGATTGAGAATTATTCACGTACACTGCATAAAGGTATGTAAGATTTTAAATGGAATTGAGAAAGTAAATTCAGAACAATACTTTTAGATGTGCTGAAACAGCAAAACAGGATGATACCGGTGTAATTGTTTTGGGCTGCAAAGAATAATTTTAGGTCTGATTCCAAGAAGTATTTCTTTGCCCAGGATGTAATTAATGACTTGCATGAGTTATCGGGAAATGTGATTGAGGGCAGGACACTGAAATCATTTACTAAACTTCTTGATGCGTGATGGGAGGATGAGTGTTCTGGAGAATCGGTGTGTCAGTCTGGCTCAGTTTGTAGCACTCTCACTTTGAGTCAGGTGTTTGTGTGTTTAGACTCCATGTCAGGACTTGGAATCTATGTAGCCAATGCTGATACTCCAATACGGTGCTGGGGATGTGCTGCAATGTACTCGATGCACTGGTTGGCATGCCAAACGTTACAACTGAATCAGTGAGATTTCTTCCAGCCTCAGTATTGCGACCAAATTGGGAGGGTCACACCTATGGCCAGTCTTATTTACCAACTTTGGCTTCTTGACTCTATTTGATTCTTGATTGTTTTTGGTTACTGACTACCTTTCGTCATCGACAGTCTTTGATAATTAATTATCAAGCGTCCTAGGTTACTGACTTTATTTATTTTTTCGAATGTTTTCTTGTCCTCCTTAATCTCTATGCTGCCTTCAGCACTGTTGACCGCTCTATCCACCGCTGTCTCTCTTCTCAGCTCAACCTTCATGGTCCTGTCCTTAACTGGTTCAAATCTTACCTTTTGCACCATCTCCACTTTGTTTCCACGAATGGCTTCTCCTCCAGCCCCCGCACCGTCTCATGCGGTATTCCTCAGGACTCTGTTTTTGGTTCCCTTTGCTTCAACATGTATGTGCTCCCACTTGATGACATTATCCGCACTCATGGGGTCAACAAGACCAGGGCCCTACTGATTGGTTCCCTACAACGTGTCCACACCACAGTCACTGGCAGCATCAGTATTCATGGATGCACACTCCACCTCACTGAGCCAGTCTGAAACTTGTGTTCTTATTTTGACCCTCAACTGTCCTTCCTACCCCATATCTTTGCCATGACCTGATCTGCCTTTCCTCATCTCCACAACATCAAACGGCACTGCCAATGCCTCTCACCTCAGGCCGCCGAGACCCTCAACCATGCATTCATTACATCTAGGTGCGATTACACTAATTCCCTGCTTGTTGGCCTTCCCAACTCTTCTATCCACAGGCTGCAGGTCATTCAGAATTCTCATCCTTGCCTTCAAAGCCCTCCACGGGCTTGCTCCTCCCTACCGTTGTGACCTGCTAACTCCATATCACCCTGTCCGCTCCCTCCGATCAGCATGTTCCACCTCCCACTGTCAGACTCCCCATCATCAGTGGGCGGGCCTTCAGCTTCTCTGCCCCCACCCTATGAAGCTCCACCCCACAGTCCCTTCACCTCGTTCTCTCTCTTTCCTCCTTCAAGGAACGTCTCAAGACCCCAACCTCCTGATTCTAACCCCCCGCCTTGGGACGTTCTCCCAACGTGAAAACCGCTATACAAATGTAATTTGTTGTTGTTGTATTTAGTTAACTATTATCTACAATAGTGAACTTGATTTATAGCTGGCACATTGACGACCCCTATTAGCAATGTGATAATTAGCATACCACGGTCAAAATTTTCACCCCACTGTCTTACTTTCTTTGCGTTATTTCCATGTTATTCTTTCATGTTATTTAGGCTTTTCTTTCTGCCTCTATTATCTCGGGTGTGGTCCAGTTTTCCATACAATTTTAATAAAAGTATTTTCCTTTTACAGGAAGCATTATGCCAGCTTGCAACAATGGACAACTGCATAGAATTCTAATTTTCATAATTATTTTGGTCATCACTGCAATCTTACTGTTGGTATACGTCAAGCAGTTAAACGGATGGATTTACATTCCTGTGGAATCAGCCACAAAACTTCCAAGTCTAAAAATCACCTTTTCTCAAAACACTGAGGAGGAGAACAGAACTATTGTGCTCATTTGGATGTGGCCTTTTAAGCAGGTTTTTAGTCTCAATTCTTGTAAATCAAGGTTCAACATCCATGGCTGCCATTTGACTGTTGATAGAAATCTGTATAACAAATCCCATGCTATCATTGTGCATCACAGGGACATAAGTAAGCACCTTTCCAACCTGCCCAAACAGCCACGGCCACCATTGCAGAAATGGGTTTGGATGAACATGGAGTCACCGATCCACAGTCCAAAGATGAACGGGCTTGGCCAACAATTTAACCTAACCTTAACATATCTTCGCGGTTCAGATATTCAAGTGCCTTACGGTTCTCTGATTATGAGTCCAGATTCTTCAGATTTTAAAGTTCCCAATAAGAGCAAGCTAGTGTGTTGGGTTGTGAGCCACTGGAATCCTAAACACAGAAGAGTAAATTACTATAAAGAACTGATCAAGTACATTGATGTCTCTGTGTATGGGCGCGCCTTTGGGAAATATATCAACAAGAATGATTTCACACCATTTATAACTAGTTGCAAATTCTACCTTTCCTTTGAAAACTCAATCCATAAGGATTACATTACTGAAAAGCTTTATAACCCTTTGCAAACAGGCACAGTGCCTGTGGTCTTGGGCCCGTCCAGAGAAAACTATGAGATCTTTGTACCAGCAGATTCTTTCATTCACGTAGACGATTTTACATCAGCTAAAGAACTGGCAGGGTACCTGCACCATCTTGATAAAGACCAAGAATTGTACATGACCTACTTTAAGTGGAGGAAATACTACAGAGTGCAGATGGCAGACTGGGAGCTAAGGGCATGTGCTATTTGTGAACATGTAAAACGAGAAAACAACTATAGGTGTGCTCGAAACTTGGAGAAATGGTTTTGGGATTGAACTCAGCTGAAAATCAACACCAGTGAATATTCTGGACGATTTTCTCTAAAAAAAATTTTCTCCGCAAATGTTTTTTCCTTTCGCCTTTGCCAGGTCATCTGGGTCATACTGTAGGATTCTGTAATTGATGTGTTAAATAATATCTCAAATTATATTTGCGATGTTGAAAGACATATTTGAATCATATGATCAATAATAATAATCCTTGCATTTGATATGCCGTTTTTCACGTCTTCTAGATGTCTCCAACAAAAGTTGGTCAAAGAGGAGGGTCTTGAGACCCTATTATATGTCTTGACACATATTATATATGCGGATGACACTCAATTCTGACTCTCTGCCTTCACCATTCAAGACCGAGCCCCTCTTTATTGGTTCCCATCAGCGCCTCCATACCTTAGGCACTGACAGAATCACCAACCATGGTTGCACACTCCACCTTATTAAACCAGTCCGGAAACTTGGTGACTTGTTTGACCCTCAATTATCCTTTCTACCCCACAACCATGTCATGACCCACTCTGCCTTCCCCCACCTCCACAACATTGCCTGGCTCCACCACAGTCTCACACCACGGGGCTCATGCCTGTTTCACATCCCTCTCCTCACTCACGCCACCATTGGCAGGCAGTCCTGCAGCCGCTCTGCCCCCACCCTCTGGAACTCCATCGCGCAGTTCTTACGCATCGCCCCCTACCTTGACTCCTTCAAGACCCGTCTCAAGACCCTCCTCTTTGATAGTGCCTTCGCTCTCCCTCCCACCCTGCCCTCCACCTTCCCCGATCATGACCCGCAGCTCGGGTCCGAAACACTAATTGTTCAGCGTCTTGGTATGTCCTCCGAACGCGAAAGGTGCTGTACAAATGTAAGCTTGTTGTTGTTGTTGTTGAGACATGCCTTGAAGGAGGCAAGGGAGGGATCAAGGTGAGGGGACTGTGGCATGCAGTTCGAAAGGGTGGCTGTAAAGAGGCTGAAGGCCCGACTGTTTATTGAGAAACCTAGGTGAATGGGCATGATCCAATGTGAAAGATACCATAGAGTAGATGAGACAAGATAATTTTGGATATAAAATGACCTGAAACACACTGTTTTTCTTCTCAACCTTTTCTGTATTTGAATAAATTTATACCAGGCACTTTGACGTCTAAAACACAAGATTCACAAAGAATTAATCCCATGGAAACCCAAATGAACTTCAGAACAAATTTACAGGAAATTCATGGATCTCTGGCTGGAGATTGGCATAATTCCAAAGGTGTTGGACATCCCCAATTTGAGAAGATGAAGAATCCTTGCATTTGATATAGTGCCTTATCGTGTCTTCGAAATGTCTCAAAGCACTTCCATGTAAAGTAAATTGACAGTATATTTTGTGGACGAAACTCTGCAGACAATTGCTGCAGAGTTGGGAAATCTGTCAAGCCTGATTATAGGAAATATATTTGTTTTTTATTATCAGTCCTAACTCAACCTCCCATTGTAGGTAAATTAAAGAATTATTTAAAGTTTACTCCTTTTCGGGTCCTGACCCAACTGTACAGCGCCTTGGGACGTCCTCCCGATGTGAAAGGCGCTCTATAAATGGAATCTTGTTGTTGTTTTTGCAAAGAAAACTGGGCAACCTGTTTATGCATCTGTAATCAGAAGCTCCCCAGAGGGAATTAACCCTTCAGCTTTCATAGATATATGAGGTGATACTATTTCTGCAGCTTCTGACAAACTTAATTTTTAAGGCTCTTTTGTTTATTTGGGAATTTTGAATTTAATATAATTGTTTATGATTTTTATATGTGAACAATGTTTAACAATGTTCCTCTATAAGAAATGGTGGGGGGTCCAATGAAAGACAAATGGTTGAGAACTGAACATATACACTAATAAAGAATTAAAGAAAATGGTGACATGATTGGAGAAACCGTTTTTTATTATTAGTCGTAGAAACAGAAGTCACTGGGAACACTCAGCAGGTCAGGCAGCATATATGGACGAAGGGTCGTGGACCCAAAACATTGACTCATTTTCCTTTCAAATTTTGTTTCAGAATTCCAGCATCTGCAGTATTTTGCGTTTTGTTCATAATTAGTAGGATTAATAGAACGCAGACAACACTCAAGGGAGCACCAAAATTCATACAGTGCTTGATTCTTTGAAAAAGACATGGGGGCGAATCCTAATTCATACAAACCTGATAGCCCACCACTCGCTTGTCAAAGATATTAAATGAAAATTCGCTCCCGTGGCAGCGTAGAGCCATGAATTGATGGTAATAATAATAATAATCCTTGCATTTGATATAGCACTTTTCGCGTCTACTAGATGTCTCAAAGCGCTTCACAGAATAGACTGTAAAGTGAATTGATTACATTTATGAGCAAAATGCAGCTAATTGTGCACAGCAATGTCCCACAAACAGTCTTGGATTCAAATGGCCAATTTATTATTGTTTTTTTTTGAGGGATTATTATCAGGCGTGTGGAGTAAGGAAACTTGCCCAAGGTTTCACTCTGCCGGGAATCAAACCCAGGTCTCTCGCTTGCAAAGCGAGCGCTCTAACCACTGAGCTACAGGACTCCATAATGATCCAAGTATGCAGACACCATTCACAAAATTACTCTATTCTGGGAAACACAGGATTATCATACCCAGGGAAGGATAGTATAGAGGTGGTCGTGGTAATTGACAAGGAGCTCACATATGGAAATCTATTGAAAGAAATACGGGCTGTCAACATACTGCAGGGAATAGTCACAACTTTCTTCAGGTAAGTTATAAAAATGATTAGATTTGAAGGATGCACACCTCTAAAGCCTCAAAAACATATCCTCCCTCAAACTGAACCCCACAAGGGCTCACTTAAAATTATTAAAGTAAGGTTCATTTAAAAACGGGGGAAGCATGATGTAGGTAAAAACCCGGCAGAACTATTAGTAAAATAGGAAGCAGAAGGAGAGATGTCAACACCCCCATTTGATGACACAAAAAATCATCCAAATTTGTCATTTTTGTTGCAAAACCGCAACAGAGAAGACACAATGAATTCTCCGGGCTGTCTGTGCCTTTAAAAATGGAGCCAAATCGAAGTAGCCACCTCACTGGCTCGCTGATGTGACACACAAAGCAGATTTCAGGAATACAACTGCAATTCCGCGTTTTGCACCTACCTCGAGTCGTCAGAGATAGTTGAAAGAATAAACAATGTTAAAGAAAGACTCCAGTGACCCTGCTCTCCCTGATCAAAGCCTCCCCACCTGGTTACATACTCCACCACTCCCTCGGCCTAACCAAAGTGGTGATGGGGTGGCCCTCAACTCTATAAGTTCTCTTGGTTTTATCCCCCTATTCCTCTGTGCATTGAGCACCTCACCCTGTTTCTCAAATCGGGCATCTGCCCTCAGCAGCTAAATAGTTGGACCACCCTGATCTAGATTATAAATGGCTTTTTATTTTTCCGGGTGAAGTGAATTACTTCACATTTCCTGACATTAAATTTCATTTGTCATCTGTCTGCCCATTCTATTAGCCTGTTTATGAATTCTTGCATTCTTCTGCAATCCCTTTACTGTTTACCACAACCCTCAGTTTGGTGTCATCTGCAAATTTTAACACAGCACCTTCTGTACCTGAATCCAAATCATTTATATATATAGTGAATAGTAATAGCCCTAACATCGATTCCTGTAGACACCACTTACTTCTGCTTTTCAGCCTTTTTGCTTTCCGTTTACTAACCATTCTTGAATCCATTCTGCTGCCTCTATGACATTCCTCATGCCTTATGAGCGTCTTGTGTGGCACTTAACCAAAAGTCTTCTGGAAGTCCCGTGCCCTCCGTTCCACTATTGGTGGCCGCGCTTTCAGCCATTACGCCCCGAAACTCTGGAACACTCTTCCTCTATCCCTCCACCTTGCCCCTTCCTTCCCCACTTACAAGACGCACATGAACACCTTCCTATGTGACCGTGCCTACGGTCACCTCCCCCTCCCCCTGGCTTGTAGTCGTGCTCTGCCACTGTCAAGCACTTTGGAACGCTACTCTGCGTGAGGGGCACGATACAAATGCAAGTTGTAGTTGTTATATCCACTGCATTTCTCTTGTTTACTTTATTGGTTACCTCTTCAAAGAATTTGACAAGCATGACCTTCCTTTTGTCAATCAATGCTAACTTTTGTTAATTATATTCTCCTTCTTCAGGTGAATGGTTACTTTTTTTTATTATAGATTCTGGTACCTTGCCCACAACTCACCTGAAGATTATGAGCCTGTAGTTTCCTGGATTAGCTCGATCACCTTTTTTAAAATAATGTATTGCATTTGTTAGATTATAGAAGTTGTATTCTAATAATAATGAACATCAAACAAATGTAGAATGGAGAAAGTACTGATAGTCATGGGATAGGACACATCTGGTTTACTCTGTTTCTGAATGAATGACAAGACAGCATTGGAAAAGGGTAGGGGGTCACCTCTTATCATTAAATAACAACAAGCCCACAGAAGTAAACGGTCCAAGATATTGGTTGACACAGGATCTCGCCTTAGCAATAAATCTTTAGATTCTGACAGGGCCTGCCAAGCAATAGAAGGCAACCCTCAAGAATAGCAATTAATGAACAAGTTGTTCAATATGGAGGAGTTTGGTACCATCCCGGTAGTATTGATAAAGGGTAACTAGTCAATTAAAAGGAATGTACTAACGATCCCACATACCAAAATAATGATTAAATCATTTTATAAAGACAGGACAGAAAAGATCTCGAGAAGACTCAGTCAGGATGGCACCAAGCCAAATGATTCATTAACCTGACATTGTGTTCAGTCTTCAAAGACTGGTAGTATAATTTGTTAGACATTTGTAGTAACTTGTTAATGCATGTTGTGTTCACTCTGTTCATAATAAACCTTGCTGCACCATATTTGGATTGTTGAGTCATATTGCGAACTATGGGATCGGAAATACCAACACATTGTTGGAGGTGCTGTCCTTCTGATGAGATATTAAACCAAGGCTCCCACAGTGACCTCCCTCACCCTGACCCACATACAGTGACCTCCTTCTGCCTGCCCCACACAGTAACCTCCCTCTCCCTGTCCAACACACAGTGACCTCCCTCTCCCTGTCCCACACACAGTGACCTCTCCCTCCCTGTCCCACAGTGACCTCCCTCTCTCCCTTTCCGACACCCAGTGACCTCCCTCAACCTGTCCCACACCCAGTGACCTCCCTCAACCTGTCCCACACCCAGTGACCTCCCTCAACCTGTCCCACACCCAGTGAGCTCCCTCAACCTGTCCCACACCCAGTGACCTCCCTCACCCTGTCTCACACACTGTGACCTCCCTCTTGTTGGAATCAGAATTTTTACTGCTTAAAATATCATATTAGTTTGATTAGAAATGCTATGCAAAATGTCAGTGTGGGGGCCTTGAAACTTCAATTAGTTCATAAGTGAGAAATGTGTTTATTGCACTTGCAGATCTCTTGGTAGTTGTTCCCTGTGGGGGGGGGGATTAGTAGGACCTCAGTTTTAGTTGATTATCGGATCGCTTTCTGGGGGTAAAAATCTCTCAAATAAAAGATTTGAACACTCAATTCATGACTGTTTGTGGGATACTGCTGTGCACAATTGGCTGCTGCGTTTCACCCACAAAATATACAGTCAATTCACTTTACAGTATATTCTGTGAAGCACTTGGAATGTCTCAGCAGCTTGATTAGGTGCTGTATCAAATGCAAGGATTATTATTATTGATGATGTCCTGTAGCTCAGTAGTTCGGACATTCGCCTCACAAGCGAGAGACCTGGATTCCATTCCCAGCAGAACAAAACTTTAGGCAAGTTTCCATACTCCACACGTCTCTGTTTACCCTGCAGTTAGCAGGAACCTGGTTGTTAGTCGATTGGCAAATTGATTTTCCAGAAGTAATAATTCATTCAAAAATAATAATAATTTGAGACAAATTTTAACAGAGTTGTTACCTCCACAACAAATAGTACTTTCGAATGCAACATTTTGGCAATGCAGATGGGACCCAAAGCAAGAACCATGGTTTAGAATAGGAAGAAAACACTTCATATCAGACAGAAGGTGTAATACTTAAAGTATAAAGTGTTACTTGCTCTTAGTCTCGGCATGCGCATTTTGGCTACCGCCACTGACCTGAGCTGCTTCCCCATAATGTTCCCACTGCTGTCTTGCACCCTCCATTATTCCAGCTCGGTCCTCCTCACCCACCGCCCTCCCCGACTCCTATCCCTGCTCGACCATCCCACAGCCTCCCTATGCTCCAGCCTGCGAATCCTCTGTTGGGCTCACTGTGACAGACGTTGCTGGCTGTCCAGCAGCAGCCACTCTGACTGCTCTATCCCCCATTTTCGCCGCAAGACTCATCGGACGCTGATCACGCGGACCAATCTCTGCTCCCTCATCCACATCCCTACCCTCCCTGTCAGTCCTCCCCCTACCCTCCCTTGCCCCCCACATTCTACCACCAACTGTACCCTCCACATCACTTAAACCAACCAGAACATAACAGAGAGCCTGTGGTCAAAATAGAGCAAGAGTTGAGAAAATGTTAACGATGCCCACAATTAATTTTCAAATTTGGTAAGACCACACCCACTTATCCCATTTTTTATATGGATTAAGTATGTTTCCCTTTTTATCATATTTTAGAACAAATCTCAGTCTGTATAGTTTTGTCAACTATAGTATATGGTTCAAATTCTACACTTCTGGGTCACTAACTATCTTCGAGTTGGGAAAATACCTCAGGTGAGGAACAAGATAAAAAAGCTCCTGTGGATGGAGAAACATGATAATATGATGGAATTTAGTATTAAGTTAGAGAGAAGTAGTTAAGTCCGAAGCAAAGGTTTTAAATTTAAGTAGAGCCAATTTTGCTGGTATGAAGGAATATCTAGCCAAAATAAACTGGGAAATTCGACTTAAGGATTTGACAGTAGACCAGCAGTGGCAGACGTTTAAGGAGATAGTGCAAAATTCCCAGCGAGCACATATTCCTTTGAGGAATAAGAATGCCACGGGAAAGGTGGCCCAACCGTGGCTAACTAGAGCAGTTAGGGAAAGTATAAAGTTAAAGGAAGAAGCCATAAAATACCTAAGATGAGTAGTAAACCTGAGGATTGGGAGAACTTTAGGGATCAACAAAGGAGAACCAAAAAAGTGATTAAGAGGGAGAAAATGGAATATGAGAGTAAACTAACGAAGAACATAAAGACAGACTGCAAGAGTTTTTATAAATATATAAAGAGGAAGAGGCTGTCAAAGGTAAATGTGGGTCCGCTACAGGCAGAGATGGGGGGAATTATAGTAGGGGACAAAGACATGGCAGAGTCATTAAACAAGTACTTTGCTACTGTCTTCACCTTAGAAGACACTGAAAACCTACCAAGAATAGAGGGGAACCAAGAAGAAAATGTTAGCGAGCAACTTGGGGAATTAATATTAGTAAAGAAATGGTTTTAGGTAAATTATCAGGTCTTAAAACTGATAAATCTCCTGGACCTGATGGCCTACATCCTAGGGTTTTAAAAGAGGTGGCTACTGAGATAGTGGATGGCTTGTCTTTGATCTTCCAAAATTCTCTGGATTCTGGAACGGTTCCCATTGATTGGAAGATTGCAAACGTAACACCACTATTTAAGAAGGGTGGGAGAGAAAAGATGGGGAACTATAGACCAGTTAGTCTGACATCAGTGGTAGGGAAAATTCTTGAGTCCTTAATTAAAGATGTCATTATGGGATTCCTGGAAGACCATAACAAGATTAGGCAGAGTCAACATGGCTTTACAAAAGGGAAGTCATGCTTAACTAATCTTTTAGAGTTTTTTGAAGATGTATCTAGCAGGTTAGATAGGGGGGAACCAGTAGATGTAGTATATTTAGATTTTAAAAAGGCATTTGACAAAGTGCCACACAAAAGGCTATTGCACAAGGTTAAGGCCCACAGGATTAATGGGAACATATTAGCATGGATTGAAGAGTGGCTAACGGGTAGAAAACAGAGAGTAGGGATAAACGGGTCATTCTCGAATTGGCAGGATGTGACTGGTGGAGTGCCACAAGGATCAGTGCTTGGGCCTCAGCTATTTACAATTTACATCAATGATCTAGACGAGGACATTGAATGTAACGTATCTAAATTTGCGGATGACACTAAACTAGGTGGGAGAGTAAGCTCTGAGGATAATGCAAAAAGATTGCAATGGATATAGATAGGCTCGGAGACTGGGCGAGCAGGTGGCAGATGGAATTTAATGGTGAAGTGTGAAGTTATTCACCTAAGTAGCAAAAATAGAAAAACAGATTATTTTCTAGAGGGGGAGAGATTAGATAGTGTTAGTGTTCAGAGGGATTTGGGTGTCCTTGTACACCAGTCTCAGAAAGTTAGTTTGCAGGTGCAGCAAGCAACTAGGAAGGCTAATGGCATGTTGGCATTTATTGCAAAAGGTTTAGAGTACAAGAGTATGGAATTCTTGTTGCAACTGTATAGGGCCTTGGTGAGACCGTACCTAGAGTATTGTGTGCAGTTTTGGTCTCCTTATTTNAAAAAGGACATACTTGCCCTAGAGGGGGTGCAGCGTAGATTCTCTCGGTTAGTTCCTGGGATGAGGGGACTGATGTATGAGGATAGGCTGAATAAACTAGGGCTATATCCTCTAGAGTACAGAAGAATTAGGGGAGATCTAAGTCGCCTGGGACTATAAAACTTTTGTGAGTCCTTTGTTCGGGTGATCGACTCCAGAGACCAACTGATCAGCAGACTTGCAGATTTGAAGAACTATCGGCTAACCCCTGTGTCTGGGATAAACTATGAGTACATTGATTGATTAGAAGGGATCGGTCAACAGCTTTATATAACCCTTAAAATGCTGCAATCCTAATCAAATCATGGACCTCGTCATGCTGTGGAATCCTGTAGCTTAATGGTCAGAGCACCCAACTCTATCTTTCCACCTCTCTTTGCGACCCCCATTTCCCTGATGTTCTGTCAGCCTGCCTGTCAGACCTCAGCGGCTGGATGAGTGCAAATTTCCTTCAGCTGAACGTTGACAAGATGGAAGCCATACACTTTGGCTCTCGTCAACGTCTGAAATCTCACGGTTCTCACCTCCTCCACCTACCCGACCTCGCCCTAAAACTCTCCAAATCTGTAAGCAACCTAGGCATCAGGTTTGACCCCCAATTATCCTTCCTCCCCCACATCCCATCCCTCACCAGAACCGCTTTCTTCCACCTCCGATGCATCGCCTGTCTCCGCCAATACCTCTTTCCGAAAGTCACTGAAACCGTGGTCCATGCCTTTGTCACCTCTTGGCTGGACTATTCAAATGCCCTCCTCGCCGGCCTCACCTCCACTACCATCCATAAAATCCAGATTATTCAAAACTCTGCCGCCCACAATCTCACCCCCACCAAACTCCGTTCCCCGATTACCCCAGTCCTTGTCAGACTGCACTGGCTCCCTGTCCCAGAGAGGATCGATTTCAAGATCCTCACCCTTGTCTTCAAATCCCTCCACTCATCCGCAACCCCGTACCTCTCTGACCTTCTATCTCCTCAAAACAGTGCTCGTTACCTTCGTTCCTCCGGGTCTGGACTCCTCCTTGTCCCCCGAGTCCTCCGCTCTACCCTCAGTGGCCGTGCCTTCAGCCACTATGCCCCGAGGCTCTGGAACTCCCTTACTCACTCCCTTTGGCTCGCACTCACATGGAAGAATGCTGCAAAACTGGATGGGTTTGGCAGATCTGTCAGTGGCTGTGAAGTGCAAGATGCAAGACATTTTCTGTTGTTCTGCAGACAGTTTTGAAGCAAAACTAGACCATTTGTGGGGGGAAGGTTGACTAAATCTCCCTTCTCTACACTCATAACATAACATGCAGGAGCAGGAGTAGGTCATTCGGCCCTTCAAGCCTGCCCCGCCATTCAATCATGGCTGATCTTCTAATCTAACACCAGCTAATAACCTAACCCTGCCCTATCCCCATATCCCTTAATCCCTTTTGCAATAATATATCTATCTCAGTCTTGAATATGTTCAAGGACTGAGGGTCAACAGCCCTTTGGGGTAGCGAGTTCCATACATTAACCACCCTTTGAGTGAAGAAGTTCTTCCTAATGGCATGTTGGCTAATGGCATGTTGGCATTTATTGCAAAAGGTTTAGAGTGAAGAAGTTCTTCCTCAACTCAGTGTGAAAGGGCTGGCCTCTGATTTTAAGGCTGTTACCCCTGGTTTTAGTTTCTCCAACCAGGGGAAACAATCTCCCACTATCTACTCTATCATGCCCTTTGATGGTCTTATAGGTTTCTATAAGATCCCCTCTAATTCTTCTATATTCCAGGGAATATAGGCCCAAATTGGTCAGCCTATCCTCATAACTCATCCCCTTCATCCCTGGTACTAACCTAGTAAATCTACGCTGCACCCCCTCCAAGGCAAGTACATCCTTCCTGAAATAAGGAGACCAAAACTGCACACAGTATTCCAGGTGTGGTCTCACCAGGGCCCTATACAGTTGCAGCAAGACTTCTCTACTCTTATACTCTAATCCTTTCATAATGAATGCTAACATACCGTTCGCCTTCCTAATTGTTTGCTGCACCTGCAGACTAACTTTCTGTGATTGGTGTACAAGGACACCCAAGTCCCTCTGGACGCTAACACATTCCAGTCTCTTCCCTTCTAAAAAATAACCCGCTCTAATGTCTTTGCTACGTAGGTGGATGACTTCGCACTTCCCTACATTATACTTCATCTGCCACCTACCTGCCCAATCACCTAACCTATCTATGTCTCGCTGCATTTTTTTAATGTCATCCTCTGTGTTGACACTTCCTCCTAGTTTTGTGTCATCCGCGAATTTAGATATATTAACTTTGATGTCCTCATCTAGATCGTTGATGTAGATGGTAAATAGCTGAGGCCCAAGGACTGATCCTTGTGGCACTCCACTAGTCACATCTCGCCAATTTGAAAAGGACCCATTTATCCCTACTCTTTGTTTCCGACCCGTAAACCATTCCCCAATCCACGTTAATATGCTCCCCTCACTTCCAAGGGTCCATTATCTTTTGGACTAACCTTTTATGTGGCACCTTATCGAATGCCTTCTGGAAGTCCAAATAGACCACATCCACTGATTTACCCTTATCTAGTTTACTCGAAATATCCTCAAAAATCTCTGAGATTTGTCAAACATGACTTCCCTTTTGTAAAGCCATGTTGACTTGGCCTAATTATATTGTGGTCCCCTAAAAACCGCACTAACATCCTTTATCAATGATTCTAAAAATTTTCCTATCACTGATATGAGACTAACTGGCCTATAGTTCCCCATCTTTTCCTTTCCACCTTTTTTAAATAGTGGTGTGACATTTGCGATCTTCCAATCCATGGAGACTGTTCCAGAATCCAAGGAATTTTGGAAGATCAAACACAAGGCATCCTCTATCTCATAAGCTACCCCTTTTAAAACCCTGGGATGCAAGCCATCCGGACCAGGGACTTGTCACTTTTTAGTGCTAACAGTTTCCCTAGCACCAATTCTCTACTCAAAAAAATTTACCTAGGTTGCTCCCTGTCCTTATCCCTCTGGTGCATCTCTATTCTTGACAGATTTGTTGTGTCTTCTAGGGTGAAGACAGATGCAAAGTACCCATTTAGGGACTCTGCCATGTCCTTATCCCCTATTACAACTTCTCCCGCCTCTGACTGAAGTGGACCTATATTTACCCTCACTTGCCTATTCCTATTAATGTATTTGCATTAATAAGATGAATTGCTTTCCCTGTGGTACTCTTATTCCGCAAGGGAATATGCGACCGCTGAGAATTACGCATTACATCCTTAAATATTTGCCACTGTTGGTCTTCATTTTTACCTCTTAATCTTATTCTCCAGCCTATTTTACCTAAATCTTTCCTCATACCTACAAAATTAGCCCTATTTAAATACAGAATACTTGCGTCCAATTTAAGTATATCCCTCTCTAACTTAATGCAGAATTCAATCATATTGTGATCTCTCTGCCCGAGAGGAGTCTTAATACCTACACTGCTGACTAGCCCTGTTTCGTTACACAAAACAAGGTCTAGGATGGCCTGTCCCCTCGTTGGTTCCTCAGCATGCTGCTCTAGAAAGTTATCTCTCATACACTCAATGAACTCTTCTTCTAACCTACTTTTGCAGATTTGTTTTGCCCAATCTATGTGGAGATTGAAATCACCCACTATTATCGCTTTCCCTTTCCTACATGCTCCACTGATTTCTTGATTAATACCTTGTGCTATATTGTGATCACTGTTTGGGGGTCTATAAACCACTCCCATTAATATTTTCTGCCTTTTATTATTTTTTATTTCCACCCATATAGTCTCTACCTCCTGGTCATCAGATTTCAGATCCTTCCTCTCCACTGTTTTTATTTCATCCCTAATTAACAGGGCTACCCCCCACCTCGCTTCCCACAGTGCCTATTTTTCCTGTAAACTGAGAACCCTGGAATACTTAACTCCCACCCTAGATCTCCTTGTAACCATGTTTCAGTGATGGCTACTAGATCGTACCCATATGTGTCTATCTGTGCTTTTAATTCATCAGTTTTATTCCGAATGCTTCGTGCATTCAGATATAACATTTTGAATTACCTACCATTTCCTCTACTCTCTGATTCCTTATCTGCTTTGCCAAGATTCTTACCCCTGGTTAATATATTCCTATTATCTGGCATGCTATTCTACACTGTCATCTTTACTTTTTCTAATGCTAACTTATGGTTTCTCTTACCTATATATTCCCCCCACTTTACTAGTTTAAATTCTTATTTATCTCCCTGTTAATTCGTTTAGCTAGGACATTTGTCCCAGCACAATTTAAATGCAGCCCATTTCTCTGAAAGAGCTCTCTTTTCCTCTAATACTCATGCCAATGACCCATCAAAAGAAACCCCTGAGTTCCCCACCACTCTTATAGCCATGCGTTCAAGTCCTTAATTTGTTTGTTCTTGGACCAATTGTCGAATGGTATAGACAGTAGTCCCGATATTACCACCTTCAATGATCTTGACTTCAATTTGGACACCAGCTCTTCGAATTCCCTTCTCAAGTCGTCTTGGCCAACTCTACAGATGTCATTGGTACCTATACGAAGTACAACCAACCTTGCCCTTGTATTTTAAATTATCCTCTGGACCTGCCAAAACATCCTTCACCCCGGCCCCAGGGAGGCAACAAAGCCTTCGGGTCTGCTGGTTGGTGTTGCAGATGATTGTGTCTGTCTGCCTAATAATTTCTTCCCCAATGACGACAACCATCCGCTTGTTTGCCCCAGTGTTAGAAGTAGTTTTTCCTTCCACCTCATCGGCTTCCTTGTCAATACAAGTTCCAAGGACCTCATACCTGTTGCTCAAGGTTAATGCCAGATTTACTACCACTCTTTCCGTTGTCCCCCTGACCTCCTGACTGTCCATTGACCTATCCTGACCATAACCAATGTTGACCGTATAATAACCAATGTTGACCTAATCATTCAAAGGAGGTACCAAGTGTTCCAGGAAGGGACTAATAATGTGATGTATATGAGGAAGAGGATGATGATAATAAGAAAGAATCGGACTTGAGACCGGCCTTGAAAGAGGAAAGGGAGCAAGCAAGACAAAGGCACGGGGGGATAGAGTTCCAGAGCCTAGGGGCCGAGAGGCTGAAGGCCCGGCCACCGATGGTAGGGCAGTTGGGGCGGGGGATGTGGAGCAGACCGGAGCCAGAGGAACGGAGGGTACGGGCAGGTAGGTAGGGGGATAGTAGGTCGGAGAGGTATATCCTCTCTCGAGTATATCCTGTGAACTGCTTTGAGACTTCAAAAACGTATTAAGGCTCAATATCAAATGGTAGTGTGATTGTTTAATCCTTTGACGAGTTTCAATTTGATAGATTTGCTACATCAAATGAGGGGTTTGTTTTATGTTTTTTCTATATTTGTACATTACTAAATAAATCAAACTGAGAACGAAGGAATTACTGGTCAAAGTGACAAATGACATTCTGTCCATCTGCGACCAGGGCTCCCTCTGCCTCCTTGTCCTCTTTGCTGCCCTCTCCCGCACCAGGCTCCGTGACCCTATCACCCCCATCCTCGCCCGACTCCACTGGCTTCCCATCGCTCAGAGGATAGTTCAAGATCCTGGTCCTCACCTTCAAAGCTCTCCATGGCCTTCTCCCCGCTACCTCTGCGACCTCCTAACCCCCTACCAGCCTGCTCGCTTCCTCTGCTCAGCAGGCTCGAGCCTGCTTCACATCCCCGCCTCGCTCACCCCACCATTGGCAGGCAGGCCTTCAGCCACTCTACACCCACCCTCTGGAATTCCATCCTGCAGTCCCTCCGCTTCACCCCCTCAATTTCCTCCTTCAAGACTTGTCTCAAGAACCTCCTCTTTGACCGTGGTTTCAATCACCCTGCTTCCCCGTCTGCCCTGCACCTTCCCCGATCCCCAACTCGGGTCTGAAACTCTGTCTGTCCAGTGCCTTGGAACGTCCTCCCGACTGAAAGGCACAAAACAAGTGTCATTTTGTTGTTGTTGAATAAAAAGGGGTTGAGTGGGAATAGTCTGAAACCCATACCTAAGCAGTAGAGAAATTAAAGCAAGTCCTGCTAACTACCTGCACTAAAGGCAACAGACCCAATTCAGCCTTTCACAGTGGAAGTGGGAACTTCAGAATTGGTTGTGTCTGCAGTGCTCCAACAATCCTGGCACAATGAGCTACACCTGAACGTGTAGGCTCCCAAACCACTAACACCAGTTGAGAAAGCTTATGGCCCCAGCGACCGCCATCTACTGGCCACATTCACTTATAACAGGATTGTTTGAAATGTTCCTCAATACATTTCACACACCAACTGAATTAATAATAATAATCCTTGCATTCTGATATAGTGCCTATCACGTCTTAGAGATGTCTCAAAGTGCTTCAAAGAATATACTTTAAAGTGAATGGATTGTATATTTTGTGGGGAAAACGCAGAAGCCAATCGCCAATTGCGCACAGCAGGGTCCCACAACGTCTTGGATTGAGTGACCAAACTATAATTTTTTTTTGAAGGAATTATTACCCCCAGAAAAGCGATCTGCTAATCGACTAACAATCGGGTTCCTACTCACTGCTAGGTAATCGGAGGTTTGTGGAGTAAGGAAACTTGCCCAAAGTTTCGCCCTGCCCAGGAATTGAACCCAGGTCATCTTGTTTGCAAGGCAACTGCGCTAACTACTAAGCTACAGGACTCCACATCTAAGAAACCGGATGGGTCATGGAGATTAACTATTGACTATCAGCATCTTAATAAGATCACACCAGCTTGTCCACCCACAGTAGCATCCACACCCAATATATTGAAGTGCATAGGTCCTCGGACCACCATCTTTTCTGTACTTATAATAAACCTTGCATTTTGATATAGAGTCTTATCACATCTGCGAGTACTAGATATATCGAATGGATTCTGTAATACCATTACAAAGTGAGTGTCAGTACAAATTCGCATTTACTTTTGAGGAGCAACAGTATATGTGGGCTTGATCACCACAAGGATTCTGCAAGTTACCATCTATGCACAAGAAATTCTCAAGGCCAAAAGCAACCCCCACATACTTTTTTCCCACAACCCACCATCTCCTCCACACCCACTTTCAAGCACCCTCGATCCCCACCTCAGATGCCAAGTTTAAAGAGGTCCTGGACTTTATCGTCACCAAGATCAACAACACCCACCTGGCTGCTTCCTCCTCCTTTCCCACCCCCCACTATGTCGCCTACCACCCCCCCTTCTCCTCATTCCTCCTCCATCCTCCTACCACGGCAAACATCCTACACTCATTTGTCCTCATCTCTCCCGCCTCCCTCTCCCCCACAATCACAAGTTGGAGCCCACCAACTGCTTCCTCGATCCCCTCCTTTTGGTCACCCAACTTCCCCTTCTCTACCCACTACTGGCTGCTACAGTCAACGAGTCCCTCTCCTCAGGCTCTGTCCGACTCCCTCTCAAAACTGCTGTCATTGGCCGTCTCCTCTAAAAACCTATCCTCAATCCCTCCAACCTCAGAAAATGGAAGCCATCCTCTTTGGCTCCCATCAACGAATCTTTTCAGCGGATCTGAACACCTCAACGACCCCAGACTCTCCCTCAAACTCACCAAACCCAAGCGGAATTTAGGCATTATGTACAGTCCCTAGCTTTTCTTCCGCACCAACATCTGTTCCCTGACCAGCACTGATTTTATCCACCTCCACCACATTACCCACCTCCGTGCGTACCTCACAGTGAATTTGTTCTCCCTGCCACCCACACACACAATGAACTCCATCTCCCTGCCCCACACAGTGACCTCTATCTTCCTGCCGCAAACAGTGACTTCCCTCTCCCTGCCAGACACAGAGTGACCTCCCTCTCTCTGTACCAGATACAATGATCTCGCTCTCCCTGCACAACACACAATGACCTCCCTCTTCCTGCCCCAAAAGGGATATCCCTTTCCCTGCCCCACAGTGACCTCCCTCTCCCTGCCCCACAGTGACCTCCCTCTCCCTGCCCCACACAGTGACCTCCCTCTCCCTGCCCCACACAGTGACCTCCCTTTCCCTGCCCCACACAGTGACCTCCCTCTCCCTGCCCCACACAGTGACCTCCTTATCCCTGCCCCACAGTGACCTCCCTCTCCCTGCACCACATAAAGAGACATCCCTCTCTCTGCCCCACACCTGACTTTCCTCTCCTTGCTCCACAAAGTGACTTCCCTCTCCCTGCCCCACAGTGACCTCCCTCTCCCTGTGCCACATAAAGAGACATCCCTATCCCTCTCTCTGCCCCACACCGTGACCTCCCTCGCCCTGACCCACAGAGTGACTTCTCTCTCCCTGCCCCACCTTGACCTCCCTTTCCCTGTGCCACATAAAGAGACATCTCTCTCCCTGCCCCACAGTGACCACCCTCTCCCTGCGCCACATAAAGAGACATCCCTCTCCCTGCCCCACACCGTGACCTCCCTCTCTCTGTGCCACAAAGTGACCTCCTTCTCCCTGCCCCACACAGTGTGATCTATATGCTTGCCCTACACACAGTGACCTCCATCTTCCTGCCCCACATAGAGTGACCTCCCGCTCCCTGCCCCACAGTGAACTCCCTCCTACTGCCCCACATAGTGAGATCCCTCTCCCTGCCCCACACAGTGACCTCCCACTCCCTGCCCCAATGTGACCTCCCTCTCCCTGCCCCACACATTGACATCCCACTCCCTGCCCCCTAAACAGTGATCTCCCTCTCCCTAATCCACACACAGTGACTTCCCTCTCCCTGCCCCACATACAGTGACCTCCTTCTCCCTGCCCCACAGTGACCTTCCTCTCCCTGCCCCACATACAGTGACCTCCTTCTCCCTGCCCCACAGTGACCTTCCTCTCCCTGCCCCACACTCTGACCTCCATTTACCTGACCCAGAAAGTGACCGCACTCTCCCTGCCCCACACATTGACCTCCCTCTCCCTGCCCCCCACAGAGTGATCACCTCTCCCTAACCCACACACAGTGACGTCCCTCTCGCTGCCCCACATACAGTGACCTCTCTCTCCCTGCCCCACACAGTGACCTCCCTTTCACTGCCCCACACAGTGACCTCCCGCTCCCTGCCCCATAGGTGACCTCCCTCTCCCTGCCCCACACAGCGAACTCCCTCTCTCTCGCTCACACAGTGACCTCCATCTGCCTGCCCCACACAGTGACCTCCCTCTCCCTGCCCCACACAGTGACCTCCCTCTCCCTGCCCCACACAGTGACCTCCCTCTCCCTGCCCCACACACAGTGACCTCCCTCTCCCTGCCCCAGTGACCTCCCTCTCCCTGCCCCACACAGTGACCTCCCTCCCTGCCCCACACAGTGACCTCCCTCTCCCTGCCCCACACAGTGACCTCCCTCTCCCTGCCCCACACAGTGACCTCCCTCTCCCTGCCCCACACAGTGACCTCCCTCTCCCTGCCCCACACAGTGACCTCCCTCTCCCTGCCCCACACACAGTGACCTCCCTCTCCCTGCTCCAGTGACCTCCCTCCCTGCCACACACAGTGACCTCCCTCTCCCTGCCCCACACAGTGACCTCCCTCTCACTGTCCCACACGGTGACTCCCTCTCCCTGCCCCACAAAATGACGTCCTTCTCCCTGCACCACAGTGAACTCCCTCTCCCTGACCGACACAGTGACCTCCCTCTCCCTGCCCCACACACAGTGACCTCCCTCTCCCTGCCCCACACACAGTGACCTCCCTCTCCCTGCCCCACACAGTGACCTCCCTCTCCCTGCCCCACAGTGACCTCCCTCTCCCTGCCCCAGTGACCTCCTCTCCCTGCCCACACACAGTGACCTCCCTCTCCCTGCCCCACACACAGTGACCTCCCTCTCACTGCCCCACAGTGACCTCCCTCTCCCTGCCCCAGTGACCTCCCTCTCCCTGCCCCACACACAGTGACCTCCCTCTCCCTGCCCCACACACAGTGACCTCCCTCTCCCTGCCCCACAGTGACCTCCCTCTCCCTGCGCCACAGTGACATCTCTCTCCCTGCCACACAATGACCTCCCTCTCCATGCCCCACTCAGTGAGCTCCTTCTCCCTGCCCCGTGACCTCCCTCTCCCTGCCCCACAGTGACCTCCCTCTCCCTGCCCCACAGTGACCTCCCTCTCCCTGCCCCACAGTGACCTCCCTCTCCCTGCCCCACAGTGACCTCCCTCTCCCTGCCCCACAGTGACCTCCCTCTCCCTGCCCCACACAGTGACCTCCCTCTCCCTGCCCCAGTGACCTCCCTCTCCCTGCCCCACACAGTGACCTCCCTCTCCCTGCCTCACACACAGTGACCTCCCTCTCCCTGCGCCACAGTGACATCTCTCTCCCTGCCACACAGTGACCTCCATCTCCCTGCCCCACAGTGACCTCCCTCTCCCTGACCCACAGTGACCTCCCTCTCCCTGACCCACAGTGACCTCCCTCTCCCTGACCGACACAGTGACCTCCATCTCCCTGCCCCACAGTGACCTCCCTCTCCCTGACCGACACAGTGACCTCCCTCTCCCTGCCCCACAGTGACCTCCCTCTCCCTGCCCCACAGTGACCTCCCTCTCCCTGACCGACACAGTGACCTCCATCTCCCTGCCCACAGTGACCTCCTCTCCCTGACCGACACAGTGACCTCCATCTCCCTGCCCCACAGTGACCTCCCTCTCCCTGCCCCACAGTGACCTCCCTCTCCCTGCCCCACAGTGACCTCCCTCTCCCTGACCGACACAGTGACCTCCCTCTCCCTGCCCCACAGTGACCTCCCTCTCCCTGCCCCACAGTGACCTCCCTCTCCCTGCCCCACAGTGACCTCCCTCTCCCTGCCCCACAGTGACCTCCCTCTCCCTGACCGACACAGTGACCTCCATCTCCCTGCCCCACAGTGACCTCCCTCTCCCTGACCGACACAGTGACCTCCATCTCCCTGCCCCACAGTGACCTCCCTCTCCCTGCCCCACAGTGACCTCCCTCTCCCTGCCCCACAGTGACCTCCCTCTCCCTGACCGACACAGTGACCTCCATCTCCCTGCCCCACAGTGACCTCCCTCTCCCTGACCGACACAGTGACCTCCCTCTCCCTGACCGACACAGTGACCTCCATCTCCCTGCCCCACAGTGACCTCCCTCTCCCTGACCGACACAGTGACCTCCCTCTCCCTGACCGACACAGTGACCTCCATCTCCCTGCCCCACAGTGACCTCCCTCTCCCTGCCCCACAGTGACCTCCCTCTCCCTGCCCCACACAGTGACCTCCATCTCACTGCCCCACACAGTGACCTCCCTCTCTGTGACAGAATTGCTTAATGATCACTAACTTCCTATCATTTGGGAGTAAAATGCGACGCTCGGAATCTGGATTTGTTATAGGGAATTATTTACAAATTATTTACCGTTTGTGTGTGTTTTTTTCAAAAAGATTTTCAAGCTCCAAAAAGTGTAGTTCCCCCACAACCCCCACCCGCTCCATACACCCCCCCCATACACACACCACCCCCCACACCCCCCATACACACACCCCCCCACACCCCATACACACACACCCCACACCCCCCATACACACACACCCCCCACACCCCCCATACACACACACCCCCACACCCTCCATACACACACACCCACACCCCCCATACACACACACCCCCCACACCCCCCATACACACACACCCCCCACACACACACCCCACACCCCCCATACACCCCCCCCATACACACACCCCCCCACACCCTCCATACACACACCCCCCATACACACACACCCCCCACACCCCCCATACACACACCCCCCATACACACACACCCCCCACACACACACCCCCCACACCCTCCATACACACACACACCCCCCCCATACACACACCCCCCACACCCCCATACACACACACACCCCCCACACACACACCCCCCCACACACACACCCCCCACACCCCCATACACACCCCCCCCCACACCCCCCATACACACACACCCCCCACACACACACCCCCCACACCCCCCATACACACACCCCCCCCCACACACACACACCCCCACACCCCCCATACACACCCCCCCCCACACCCCCCATACAACAACAACAACAACAACAAGATTCCATTTATAAAGCGCCTTTCACGTCAGGAGGACGTCCCAAGGCGCTGCACAGTTGGGTCATGACCCGAGCAGGGGGGAAATGGTCAGGGTGAGGGGAGGGAAGGGAGGGAGAGAGGAGGGGGGAAATGGTCAGGGTGAGGGGAGGGAAGGGAGGGAGCGAGGAGGAGGAAGAGAGTCGAGAGGGGAGCTGAAGGCTCGGTCAAAGAGAAAGGTTTTGAGACCGGCCTTGAAGGAGGAGAGGGAGGAGGCGGCGAAGGCACTGGGGGATGGAGTTCCAGAGCCTCGGGGCTGAGAGGCTGAAGGCCCGACCACCGATGGTAGGGCGGTTGGGGCGGGGGACGTGGAGCAGACCGGAGCCAGAGGAACGGAGGGTACGGGCAGGTAGGTAGGGGGATAGTAGGTTGGAGAGGTAGGAGGGAGCGAGGCCGTGAATGGCCTTGTAGGTGAGGATGAGGATCTTGAAATCAATCCTCTGGGGGATGGGGAGCCAGTGGAGGCGAGCGAGGGTGGGAGTGATGTGGTCCTGGTGCGGGACAGTACACGAGCTGCAGAGTTCTGAATGACCTGCAGCTTGTGGAGGGAGGTGGCGGGAAGGCCGGCGAGGAGAGAGTTCCCATAGTCCAGCCTTGAGGTGACAAAGGCGTGAACCAGGGTTTCAGCCGCGTGAGGGGTGAGGTAGTGCCGTAATCTGGCGATGTTCCGGAGGTGATGGAAGGCGGTGCCAGTTGTGGTGCGGATGTGAGGGAGAAAGGACAGCTCAGGGTCGAACAAAACGCCGAGGTTCCTGACTGGCTTTGAGAGGTGGAGAGTGCAGCCTTGGATGCTGATGGTGTCAGCGCCTGAGGTGCGGAGGCGCTGACGTGAGCCAATCAGGAGGGCCTCGGTTTTTCGCACGTTGAGCTGAAGAAAGTTGTCTCTCGTCCAGGACTCGATGTCGGACAGGCGGCTGTCAGGACATCGGTGGTCGTGGAGTTGAGAGTAGAGGAGGAAAGGTAGAGTTGGGTGTCATCCGCATACATGTGGAAGTTAACCCCATGTTTGCGGATGATGTCACCGAGGGGGAGCATATAGAGGGTGAAGAGGAGGGGACCGAGGACAGAGCCCTGAGGGACACCACATGAGACAGTACGGGGGGTGGAGGAGAAGCCATTCGTTGAGACGAAGTGAAGACGGTGGGAAAGGTAAGAGCTAAACCATTCAAGGACAGTGCCTTGAAGGTTGAGGTGGGAGGACAAGCGGTGGAGTAGGATAGCGTGGTCGACCGTATCGAATGCTGCCGATAGGTCGAGGAGGACGAGGAGACAGAGGGAGCCCTGGTCACAGATGGTCAGGATATCATTGGTGACCTTGACCAGGGCAGTTTCTGTGCTATGAGCAGCACGGAAACCTGACTGAAGGGGTTCGAAAAGAGAATGGGTGGAGAGGAAAGAGCGCAGTTGGGCGGCGACAACTCTTTCCAGGACCTTGGAGAGAACACACACACACTCCCCCACACACACTCCCCACACACACACACTCCCCCCACACACACTCCCCCACACACACTCCCCCACACACACACACTCCCCCACACACACTCCCCCACACACACACTCCCCACACACACTCCCCGCCCCCCCCACACCACACACACTCCCCCACACACACACTCCCCACACACACTCCCCCACACACACACACTCCCCCACACACACCCCCCACACACACACACTCCCCACACACACACTCCCCCACACACTCCCCACACACACTCCCCCCCCACACACACTCCCCCACACACACTCCCCCCACACACACCCCCCCACCACACACTCCCCCCACACACACTCCCCCCCACACCCCCCCCACACACACTCCCCCACACACACACCTCCCCCACACACACACTCCCCCCACACACACACTCCCCCACACACACTCCCCCCACACACACACTCCCCCCCACACACACTCCCCCCACACACACACACTCCCCCACACACACACTCCCCCCACACACACACTCCCCCACACACACACCACTCCCCCACACACACTCCCCCACACACACCCCCCACACACACTCCCCCACACACACTCCCCCACACACACTCCCCCACACACACTCCCCCCACACACACTCCCCCACACACACACACTCCCCCCACACACACTCCCCCCACACACACACTCCCCCCACACACACACACACTCCCCCCCACACACACTCCCCACACACACACACTCCCCACACACACACACTCCCCACACACACTCCACACACACACACTCCCCCACACACACTCCCCCCACACACACTCCCCCACACACACACACTCCCCCACACACACACTCCCACACACACACACTCCCCCACAACACACTCCCCCCACACACACTCCCCCACACACCTCCCCCCACACACACTCCCCCACACACACTCCCCCCACACACACTCCCCCCACACACACACACTCCCCCACACACACTCCTCCCACACACACACTCCCCCACACACACTCCCCCACACACACTCCCCACACACTCCCCCACACACACACTCCCCCACACACACACTCCCCCACACACACACTCCCCCACACACACTCCCCCACACACACACTCCCCCAAACACACTCTCCCCAACACACTCTCCCCCACACACACTCTCCCCCCACACACACACACTCCCCCCACACACACTCCTCCCACACACACACTCTCCCCCACACACACACTCCCCCCACACACACTCCCCCCACACACTCTCCCCCACACACACACTCCCCACACACACACTCCCCCACACACACCCCCACACACACTCCCCAACACACACACACTCCCCACACACACTCCCCCCACACCTCCCCCACACACACTCCCCCACACACACACACTCCCCCACACACACTCCCCCACACACACACTCCCCCCACACACACACACTCCCCCCACACACTCCCCCCACACACACTCCCCCCACACACACTCCCCCCACACACACACACTCCCCCACACACACTCCCCCACACACACACACTCCCCCACACACACACTCCCCCACACACACACTCCCCCCCACACACACACTCCCCCCCACCACCACTCCCCCACACACACTCCCCCACACACCACTCCCCCACACACACACTCCCCCCACACACACACACTCCCCCACACACACTCTCCCACACACACACACTCCCCCCACACACACACTCCCCCACACACACTCCCCCCCACACACACTCCCCCACACACACACACTCCCCCACACACACTCCCCCACACACACTCCCCACACACACACTCTCCCCCCACACACACACTCCCCCCACACACCACACTCCCCCCCACACACACTCCCCCACACACACTCCCCCACACACACACTCCCCCACACACACACTCTCCCCCACACACACCACTCTCCCACACACACACACTCTCCCACACACACACACTCCCACACACACTCCCCCCCACACACACTCTCCCACACACACACACTCTCCCACACACACACACTCCCACACACACACTCCCCCACACACACACACCCCCACACACACACAGAGGCGGAGCAGCGCCACGTGACCGCGTTTGTCAGACACACGGCGCGGGTTTGTGTCTCCGCGGCTTCCGTACAGCATTGTGATGACGTGTGGTTCAGGGGTCACAGTGACACACACACAGTGACAGAGACTCTCACACAGTGACAGAGACTCTCACACACAGTGACAGAGACTCTCACACAGTGACAGACTCTCACACACAGTGACAGAGACTCTCACACAGTGACAGAGACTCTCACACAGTGACAGAGACTCTCACACACAGTGACAGAGACTCTCACACACAGTGACAGAGACTCACACAGTGACAGAGACACTCACACACAGTGACAGAGACACTCACACACAGTGACAGAGACACTCACACACAGTGACAGAGACTCACACACAGTGACAGAGACACTCACACAGTGACAGAGACACTCACACACAGTGACAGAGACTCTCACACAGTGACAGAGACACTCACACACAGTGACAGAGACTCTCACACAGTGACAGAGACTCTCACACAGTGACAGAGACTCTCACACACAGTGACAGAGACTCTCACACACAGTGACAGAGACTCTCACACAGTGACAGAGACACTCACACACAGTGACAGACTCTCACACACAGTGACAGAGACTCTCACACAGTGACAGAGACTCTCACACAGTGACAGAGACACTCACACACAGTGACAGAGACTCTCACACACAGTGACAGAGACACTCACACACAGTGACAGAGACTCTCACACAGTGACAGAGACTCTCACACACAGTGACAGAGACTCTCACACACAGTGACAGAGACTCACACAGTGACAGAGACACTCACACACAGTGACAGAGACACTCACACACAGTGACAGAGACACTCACACACAGTGACAGAGACTCTCACACACAGTGACAGAGACACTCACACAGTGACAGAGACACACACAGTGACAGAGACTCTCACACAGTGACAGAGACTCACACACAGTGACAGAGACTCTCACACAGTGACAGAGACTCTCACACAGTGACAGAGACTCACACACACAGTGACAGAGACTCACACACAGTGACAGAGACTCACACACAGTGACAGAGACTCTCACACACAGTGACAGAGACACTCACACACAGTGACAGAGACTCTCACACACAGTGAGATAGAGTCACTCACACAGTGACAGAGAGTGTCACACACAGTGACAGAGACCGTCACACACAGTGACAGAGAGCGTCACACATAGTGACAGAGAGTCACTCACACAGTGACAGAGACTCTCACACAGTGACAGAGACTCACACACACAGTGACAGAGACTCACACACAGTGACAGAGACTCACACACACAGTGACAGAGACTCTCACACACAGTGACAGAGACACTCACACACAGTGACAGAGACTCACACACAGTGACAGAGACACTCACACAGTGACAGAGACACTCACACACAGTGACAGAGAGAGTCACACACACAGTGACAGAGAGAGTCACACACAGTGACAGAGAGTCACACACACAGTGACAGAGACACACACACAGTGACAGAGAGAGTCACACACACAGTGACAGAGACTCTCACACACAGTGACAGAGACTCACACACACAGTGACAGAGAGTCACACACAGTGACAGAGACTCTCACACAGTGACAGAGACTCTCACACACAGTGACAGAGACTCTCACACAGTGACAGAGACTCTCACACAGTGACAGAGACTCACACACACAGTGACAGAGACTCACACACAGTGACAGAGACTCACACACACAGTGACAGAGACTCTCACACACAGTGACAGAGACTCTCACACACAGTGACAGAGACTCTCACACACAGTGACAGAGACACACACAGTGACACACACAGTGACAGAGAGACACACACACACACACACACGCAGGTGCAGCCGCAGAGACCACCCACACGAGAGGACATGGACGGAGACTGGGATGAAATCAGACGGCTCGCCGCCGACTTCCAGAGAGCGCAGTTTGCCAGTACAATGCAAAGGTGAGAGGCGATGAGGTTTTAAACGATGAATTGTTTCCAGAGTTATGTCCCCCCATCTAAACCCCTTCCCTCAGACGTCAGCCACCTCTCCCCCACCCCCTCCTGCTTCCTGGCCTGTAGTGTAGGCCTCTCAATCCAGGAAACACTAGTAATAGCCCCTGCATTGCTCATATGTATTTCATGTCACGAGAATGTCTCAAAAAACACTTCACAGGATTTAGTGTAAAGTGTATTTTATACTGGCTCCTTCTGTGGGTTTCTTCTGACGTGCCCTAATATGTTGCCTGGAAGAAATTGTATGCCAACATCCTGTTCAAAACTTGACCCCGACTTAACTTATCGCAACCACTTAAGTCACGGTGCTGTCAATATCTGGCCACATTTATGTATGTATTCGTACGTATGCCTAACTCACCTCTGGATAACTCATCCACTGAACCCTTTTCCCTTGGAGTGACAAGTTATCATGACTTTACTGTCGTTCTTAGAACTGTGAAGTTATTGGGCATAGAGACTTTCCAGTAGAATTTTAAAATTGGCAGTCACCATATGTTCGTAGAGTGAATTGCTCTCAAGTTACCATGTAAATGAAAAGGAATATTTGTGTAGAAGCAAGTTTAATAACAATAATAACAACAGATAATGATCCATGTATTTATTTGGTCAAGCACCTTATTACTAAGTCATTGACACATCTCAAAGCACAGGATACTGTGTTCAGTGCAGTATCTGTCTTTCGAACAGAACAGCAAGTTATGTTTACCCCCAATGGCAGCTCAATGCAGCTTTCAGATTTTGTGTGGAAGATTAATTGAGTGGGAAAAAAATGTGAAATTTTGGAAGTCGAATTTAGGTTTAGATAGAAATAACACACAGTGTTTTGGGGGAACACAGAAATAATGGTAGTATCTTGTTTATGATGCCACCAACACATAACCTTAATTTATGAGGATGGCAATTGGAAGCCTTTTTTTCTTGTTCCCTCGTTCCTCTTCACTTTGAAGGTGTTTAGCTCTTTTTGTTGTTCTACTGGATGTAGTCTCAGGGACGGACATTCATTGTACAAAGTACCCACAAGATGGGTGCAGCTTTGAGAATGCTCATAGGCTATTCTACTGGGGAAGGGAAGAATCACATCTGAGCTCAATCTGGTTATTGCCTGAGCAGGGATCACAATAACAAGAGCTATTTGGATATTGAAAGTCTAATCCTACCACAATACTAACATTGGATATTAAATCCACTGTCTTTCCATGGGTTGGTTACTATTTAGAGATGGAAGCTGTGGTGGTTATTCATTTGTGTGGCACTTTCACCTCTGAGTCAGAAGGTTGTGGGTTCAACCCGCATGTTGGGACTTGGAAGTCATATAGTCGAAGCTGACGCTCCAATGCAGAACTGGGCGTACGCTGCATTGTTGGAGGTGCCATCCTTCGGGTGAGACATTAAACTGAGCCTTGTTGGCCTGTACAGGTGGATGTGAAAGATCCCATAGCACTATACAAAGAGAAAAGGGAGTTTCTCCTGGTATCCTGGCCAACAATCTCCCAAATAAAATTGGTCACTCACTTCATGACTGTTTGTGAGACATTGTGTGCACAAATTGACTGCCTTGTTCACCAACTAAACACAGTCACTAAAGTTTACAGTGCTTTGGGATGTCCTCCTGATGTGAAATATTTTACACTAAATGTAAGGAGTATTATTATCTGATTTCCATCAGCTAAAATTGATCATTCACTTCATGGCTGTTTATGGGACATTGCCTTGTACAAGTTGGCTGCCACATTTGCCTACAAAATACAGTCAATACAGTCTACCTTTGCATTTGAAGCACTTGCAACATCCTCGAGACATGAAAGCTGCTACATCAAATGTAGAGATCTTCATTACTCTCCGCATTCCAATATGTTGACAGATTCTCCTCAGTCCACACACCTATATTTACCGAGCGGCAATTAGGAACCCAGTTTTTAGTCGATTGATGGATTGCTTTTCCAGAGGTAATAATTCCTTCAAAAAACAATTATAATAATAAATTGTTCACTCAATCCACGATTGTTTGTGGGACACTGCTGTACGCAATTGGCTGCCACGTTTCGCCCACAAAATATACAGTCAATTAATTTTATAGTATATTATGTGAAGCGCTTTGAGACGTCTAGAAGACGTGAAAAGGGCTATATCAAATGCAAGGATTATTATTATTATAATTAAAGACCATTTTACAAATAGGAAATGCACTATTTTTCTAATCATGTTATCTTAAAGCACTGTCTGAATAAAACAAAGCTACAACTGGTAGAGTCTGCCTGTATTTTCTTTTCCAATGAACATTCCAAGACTAGACTTGATAATTATTGAACAACTCAATTGAAATTTTGATTGTATGAATGAAAGTTCAGTTCTCTATTATTGTAGTTGTTTGGCCAATCTTCTCTTTACATACACAGTGGAACCCTGTTATAATGTCCTTCATTATAACATTGATTCTCTTATAGTTTATGTTGGAGTGTGGAGCCCACCGTTTACTTATTTTAAAAAAATCCAATATGCGCTCACCGGCTCAATCAACACGTCAAAATGCACCTGATGGACGTGTGATGTGCGGGAAGTGGTGTCAGTGGTAACCTGAAATCATGGAAGATGGTCATTTTGGATTTTAATGTGCAGTGTTTTGAAATGCTGATAATAATTCCAGCATTTGATATTAGAACATAAGAAATGCTGGACGAAAAAAGACCAAGGTCCATCTCGGTCGCCTTCTACTTTTCTGGCGGTCGCATGCGAATATATCCCAAACTACCTATGTACTATATCCCATAATGTTATTTCCTAGGTGATATAGCACCTATCACATCGTTGAGACATTGCAAAGTGCTTCACATGTTACACTGTAAAGTAGTTTGACTGTGTATTTTGTAGGGAAGTCAGCAGCCAATTTGCACAGCAATGTCCCACTAATAGCCATGGAGCAAATGGAGCTGAACGGCTTTCTATGCCATTTTCAGCGCTTTGGGATGTCCTCCCAACGTGAAAGGTGCTCAATAAATGTAATTTTGTTACAGCTGTTGTTGCTGCGAATGCACAATGGATGCCCAGAGATTGTATATAGTGCCGATTGGGCTCTGACTGCCACATTTATAACCGGGCTCCACTGTTGTGTACATTGCTTCTGTACATTGCTTGTGGCTTAATGGCCCATTTAAGAGTTTGTAAATCAAATTTTATTTATTTTGATGAAGTAGATTTTTACCCACTTCATATTTAAGAACAGTTCATCGTGTATGTATTTTGAAATTAATTTCCTAGTTATAATGTTTATATTATTTTATACAGGCTGTCTGAGCAAAACTGCATTGAGATTGTTGCTAAGCTTACAGAAGCCAAACAACTGGATGTGGTACACACACTGGATGGTAAGGAGTACATCACTCCAGCTCAGATCGCCAGAGAAATACGAGATGAGCTCTATTTTCATGGAGGTGAGTTTAGCAAATTAAGTACAAATTGATTGAGGTGACAGCCCAGATGTAATGCAATTGTATAATTGTAGTTATAGTTGTTAAACAGGCAATGTCATCTTCAGGGAACTACGTACATTTGAATAGTGCATTGCTCTGAAATTATTTTCTACAGTTAACAAAATATTCTTACATTTTTTTTGAAAGCTGATTGTGGTCTAGCTTCTCTGCTAGACTGCTCAGGTGATGAATGTTAGGGGAGAGTCCCGTGTGTGAGCTGCAAAGAATCCATCTATTTCAACAGGGAACCTGTCACCTGACCCAGAGCTGCTCGTCCCAAGAAATAGAATAGTACTACATATTTGTGGATGTTGTATTTTTACGGGAATGCCCAATTCAGGATATTAAAAAGTGCATTTACCCCATTGAAGTAAATGGAGTCATTCGAAAATGTCTATAGGTTTTTTCACACCCCAGAAACTCGCAATCATTACCAATGAGGCTGATCCTTCTGAATCTAAAAAAAACTTCTGTTAAAAGTTTAAAAAAAAACATTTTTTGAAACAATGTAAATGGTATACAATATCTGGGATTGATTACTTTGAAGAAAGAAAGGACTTCACATTAGAGTTTTTCTTATTGCTTTGCCTTTAGAGTGGTTGGTCATCATTGATTAGAAGATTTTTAGGAAAAATTAAAATAAAATAAAAATGATTGGGTAAAATACAATTTGCATTGACCCACATGTTCATAAGTCATTCAAGTACTTTGAATAATTGACAGTAAATTCCTTGTATAAATCTTAATTTCTTCTACTTTACAGGTAGAATAAACATTGTGGATCTACAACAAGTGAGTATTACAATACAATGCAAAATTACATTTGTATAGGGCCTTTTACGTCGGGAGAACATCCCAAGGTGATGGAGGAACAGTCAGGGATTTAGAGTACTTTAAAGAAATAAAAGTTTTTTAGGTTCTGATTGAATTCAAAGACAAATGATGTATGACAGTAATATTAGCTCATCGGAGCCGAAAAATTCAAGATACCAATTTGGTACTTCACAGATAATCCACCAGTAATCACAGATCCTGTGAATACCTATTTTCATGTATAGAAATCTGATTTAAATTCAACATAAAATTAATAAAAATCGTCATTGATTCTCTGACCGAGACACTAATAACAAAAATGGAGGGGGGGATACAATCCTTGAGGGATACTTTATGTTTAATCGTTTAGAATTGCTTGGAGCTTGGCAGAGCACCACAGTGAAGCTGGAGGAACCAAACAAAGGAGCATTTAGTAACTTAAAGCGCTAACCTTTTTCTGTTGATTTTTATTTTTTTATGGGCTCATGAAGGCTGTACAAAACCTTGGCCTTTTGTTTAACTCTCCTTCAAAACCTCCTTCAAACTTTTCATTTGGGTTCTGACCTAGTCTGATTTCCTCCATCACCTCATATCAACAACCTCAGCCACAACCTCCCTTCCAACCTGCCGAAACACTCGTCTGTGCCTTTGTCATTTCCAGACATGATTTTTCCAACATCCTCCTTGCTGGCCCCCCCACGTTCACACCCATTAAGTTCCAGGCCATGCTGCTCTGCTGTCCATTTTCTCATCCACACCTGACTCTATGATCCCATCAACCCCATCCTTGCTTGGCTCCCTATGCCCTAGTGGACTGACTTTTAAGATCTTCATCCTTGCCTTGAAAGGCTATCTCTTATAATCTTGCTCCCAGGGCATTTCCTCTCCTTTGTCAACTCTGGCCTACTTCATACCTGCTTAATACCACACCCCCACCCTGCCCCCCATCAAGTATTCATTTCCCTTTTTAAATGCTTTTATGGACTCGGCTTCAACAATCATTTGCAGCTAGGCATTCCACAAGCTAACCTGTTAGAAACTATTTTTCTAAAGTGTTTTTCTTTATTTAAAATATGTTTTTTTCCCTTAGATTCTAAATGTGGATTTAATGCACATCGAAACCAAAGCAAATGACATTGCGAAAATGGAGAAAAGCATCCAGCTCATCCTGGGACAGCTGATTGATGAGTCAGTACTAAGAATTTCTTATCCTAAACGCCTTCATTTTTTTTCTGAAAAAAGAATCACACAGTAGGTGAATCTGTTAACGACCAATAAAAGCAAGATTTTGTTTATGACAATAAGAGGCTTTGGGTTTCAAAATAATTGTTCGCTTTGAGATTTCCTTTATCAAAAATGTTTTTGTTCATGCCATCCATTACCTCCAGTCAAGAGGATTCGTGAATAGTCCGTTACCAGACCTGTGCCAGTGTCTCATAGAAACTTGCCCCTTTGTAACATGTTTACCTGTTGAAGAACAAACTGTCAGACTACTGCTCAGCAGATTTCATTGTTATTGAAGAGCCGCTCTCTTCAATAATGTAATTGATGGTCGGAAAGCTTTTAGGGAATCATTTGTGAGCAGAGGTGAATACGTTTGTGTTGTCTGTATTAATACTGGAGCAGAATGAAATGATGTCATGCCAAAGCCACCTTTTCAAGGGTAGATGGGCTCAGAAGATTCATTTTCAGATTTCATGGCTCAATCCTGATTGTCTTTGTTTCTCTTAACAGTTTTCAGTTTGGTCTTGTTTTACAGTTTTCATTTGGATTGTGTGGCTTGGGTTTGTAAAACCGGACCCTGTGCTTTCATAGGCCGTGGGTTGTCAGGTTGCCACTGACCAGTCTGTTTCTCCTGCTGATGTGCCAGGCTGCCAGTCTGTCATCAACGCTACCCTGAAGTACTGCAGACCTGACTGGCTCAGCAACCCGACCCACCCCACTTCTGAAGCTGGGATTCACATCATCAAAAATTAATCTATGATAATAATAGTTCTTACATTTAGTATAGAAGTTTTCATGTTGGAAAACATCTCAGTGTGCTTCACTGTATATACTGTAACATGGAGTAACTTGTATCCCTTGTGAGAGGTAATTGCCTGACAATGTTATAAAAGGTAACTTCCAAGTGTGGCAATGGCCTAATAACAAATTATTTTGGGGGTGGAACCTTGTTTGAAAAGAGTCTTGATAGATTATGCTTAGACTAAGTAAATATATAGCTGGTAATAGAGAATACGATCTTCTGTTTAACTAGAAATTATCTGGATCAGATGGCTGAAGAAGTAAATGACCGACTACAAGAAGCTGGGCAGATAACCATATCAGAGCTCTGTAAAACATATGACCTCCCTGTTGAGTTCATTACAGAGGTTAGTAGATAACAGTATGGTATATGTAAATTGTTGGGCGAACTAAAATGGAGACTAAAACCCAATATTTGTAACCGTGACTACTGAAGTGCATCATGCTGCTCTCGGATCGAGTAATACTTAATCCTAAAATATCTGTAATTGTATTTATTNAAAAAAACTAACCTTCTTCATCCGAACCGTTTGTGATCTTGAATTTCGTTCTGAAAACATGAAATATTGGATCTACGAATTGATTTTTTTTCTGCTTATGTCAATACCTCCTCTAGACATGCTATTTTGTGGCATGTTTAATGTCTACTAAATGCATTGTTATTTATCTACAATTGTGATACAATTTCAAAGTTCCTTTCAATGCTTAATATAAAGTTCATTTTTTTAAAAAAGTGGAAATCCTACTTTTTGAAAGCGCTGAAATTGTTTCTACATATTTTTGTTTACTTAAGAGTGTTTTTTTGTATCTCTATTTGAAGGCTTTGTCACATCGCCTAGGTAAAATTATAAATGGGCAGTTGGATTGTTATGATCAAGGAGTCATCTTCACTGATGCTTTCGTTGCTCAACATAAGGCACGTATTCGTGGACTTTTCAGTGCAATTACCAGGTAGGAACTGAGCCTTCAAACATATTTTTCTAAATGCTAAAGTGGATAAATGAGTGTTAGAAGAAAATCTGTGGCATGGCTGTGCATAGAGCACAAGTTTACGCCAGTTTTAGTTGCTATTGATTAGTGATCAACTTGTTTCACTATATTTAAAAAAGGCATGTCTTCATATTTTATTTTTTAGTCAATTAGGTGTCTCACACATGCGGAAACTTTTGACCATGCTTAAGAGCATCCAAATCAGAGTTTCATGCATCTCATATGTGTGTTGGAATGGAATGCACACTTTCTCCCGGGAAGGACATATCCTTACCTGATTCCAGAGAGTATTAGACTCAGCTGGCAAGGGCCAAGGTTTGGGAACCCCAGAGTATGTGTTGGGGTGCTGCTGGAGTCTAACCAGCTAAAACTGCATAGCTTGTAATTTTCTGGCAAAGCACCTTCCTTCCCCTCCCCCCTTCCCAGAGAATAATTTATGTGTATATTAATATCGGACAATAATGGAAATGACAGTACCGAAGAGGATCTTTTCATGCAGGAAGGCAATGATGGAGCTGGGGGGGCTTTCTGCACACATGTGGGGTGAACACCAAAGCACTGACCGGTGATCGCTTCCCATTATGGCACTTTTTTTAATGACCCCCTCCTCCCAACTCCCCAACTACATTGTTATAACATGGTTCCCTCGTAAAAGCATTGAATCCTGTTTCGTTGTTTATATTCCTTAAAATTTCTGTTCTTTTCAGCTGCTGAGAATTCAATTGATACTGTAGCATTTTCTATTTTTTTCACTTGTTACTTTCATTTCATCGAAATATATCCTTAATTTCTGTTCACACCGCCAGCAAGTAAACCAACTTAAATAGAATTCTTTGTAACCTCACTGAAAGTGAACAACCAATTTCATGCCGATCAGACAGCAGTAGTTTTAGTTCCCAGATTGTTGATTTTGCTGTTCTCAGAGGGCCGCAGTTAGCACGATTGGTGTAGGTGTTGTGTTTGCAGACTCGGGACAGGAAACATTTGTGTCCAGTAACCCCTTCTGGAAAGCCACCTGTGTAGACACTGGGTGACGAGAGATTAGACTTGGCTGAGACACTCACTTGTTGTCGTCTGTGTTTAACATGGTGTTTTCCTCAACTTGGGTGACACAATTTAAGATTTTAAGAATTCTTGCAGCTGAAATGAAATGCAGTTGATGTTGTTTACTGTTCTTCATCAATAGGCCAATACCAGTGAGCACTTTGATAACTCATTATAAATTTCAAGAACGTCTTCTTTACTGTAAGTTTACAATTGAATGTTGTGTATTCTGTGTTTCAATAATTTTGCCAACTTTTATTGTTTGGAGAGTGTTGTTACACAAGATTTCAGTGTAATTCTGATCATACAATATGTAAATACAACAGTATGTTGAACCATTTTCAATTGAATTATTTTGTAAACTGTCTGCATGATGAGATAAAAATAGTACAGTATTAGAATGTTGTTTCTTCCCTATGTATAGTGAAGAGCACAGTCCTTTCACATGGTTTGGGATTGACCTCAAATGGATAACATTTATTTTCTAATGACTAATGGATTGAAGGCAAATTGTCTTTCAATCCAATCCCAACACGTGAGTCTACAGGTTGAATATCTCCTTGAATTTAACACCAGAATCAGATAGTTGATTCATTGTGCAAGATCTGTTTCTGAGGTTGAAGCCTTCAGGCACTGTGATTTAGTGGAGTATGGAGGACATAATGGAAATACTTGGTGCACAGCCCATCGAATAAATCGAAAAACTACACTAACTAGAGGGCTACCACACAGCTTTGATGAAAATCTTGAGTCGATTCACTCTTAACACATTTTGCCAGCCTTGCTTTGCTTCTGTAGGGATGTTATTTTTCATACTATCATACTCAATAAGGATATAGAATGGAAATTATATTATTTTTCTCATCTTCTTCCATGGTGCAGATAATATTAACTCTTAATGCATTAGCAGCTCCAGGGAATTCTTTGCTTTCACTTTTTTTGAAAGGGTAATTTCAGCTCACATTGCAATGCTGCAAATATCCTGTTATGTGAATACTGCTGCTCCACTATTGGGAGTGGATTTTTTTTTACTGTAATTGATTTTTAAATATCTAAAATGTGCAATTTTTAAACAGTTTTAAATATCTACTCTACCTATCTTCTCCTTTTCGCACACTGTTCCATTTTTACTTAATTTATTGCCTAAGTATCATATTTTAACTTTTAGTTTACTTTCATGTTTATCTTAAATGCAATAAACATATTTCCCACTTACTTCATCAACCTGGCTGCAGCACAGTTAAGCTTTTACTTTCCAATATGTGCTCTTATGAGTATCTCACGCTAGCAAATTGGGAACACACTATTTGCTGCTTTCTGCATCTATTCCATTCTATATCCTTATTGAGTATGATAGTATGAAAAATAATCATGTGGCATGGGATGGTTACATCGCATGGCTATAATTTCTCAAAGCTTTTCTCATGCTGGAAATGTGCAAAATATGGTGACTGAAGAGTAATTGGATAATTAATGTTGCAGCCTTTTTGGAGGAGCTTCTAACCAGTGGACGATTGAATGGAGCAGTGATTGGTGGCAGACAAGATAAGGCAATTTATATTCCTGACATCTACTCGAGAACACAGAATAACTGGGTGGATTCTTTTTTCAAGCAGAATGGCTACTTGGGTAATTGTTTTAATGGTTATTAATACAAGTATAACAGGCTAGAGTGTTAGAACTGTAAGACTCAATTTTAAACCATAATTTGAGCTTCGGACTGGATATAATAATAGGGTTGAAAACTGACATCAAGCTAAATGCTGACCAGTGTGTGAATAGGAGAACATCTGCTAAGCATCTGTATAATTAATTACAGAGCTGGCAACACTGGACTGGCACGGGCCAATACAACTTCAGGGTCATTTTGCAATGGATATCATGGCTACAGCACAATATTCACCTATGTTTAAAAGGCAAAACATGTTTCAAGTGTCATAATTATTTAACACCTTATCCTAGGCCTTGATATTGTTTTATAATTCACCAGGTGTGGAAGAAGTATAACAATAATAGTAATCCTTGCATTTGATATTGTGACTTTCACTTCAGAAGGACATCTCAAAGTGCAGTAAAGTGTAATGACTGTATTTTCTAGACAAAGGGTAATGTTGGGCATATAATTGGAGAATTGTTCTTTTTAAAAGTGTTTCTTTTCTCTGTACCAGAATACGATACTTTGAGCAGATTGGGAATCCCTGATCCGATAAACTACATAAAGAAACGGTACAAATCGACGCCACTGACCTACTTAAAAGCAACTTGTGTTGGACATGTGATTGTGGATCAGGTTGAGGCCTCAGTGGAGGAGGCTCTCCGATCAGACACATGGGTGGATATACAGGTACTGATACGGTGCCACTGCTTGTATTAAACCCTCTACTCCAATCCGAACGGATCGATTTCAAGATCTTCACACTCGTCTTCAAAACCCTTCGTGCCCTGGCACCTCCCTAACTCTCCGACCTGCTTATCCCCTAACCCACTACTCGCTGCCTCCACTTGACTGGCTCAAAGTTAAACAAGAATTACTGACTGGGAATCTGGGTGAAGAGAAAAGGGATGGAAAAGATGAGACTTAAGATGGTTTTGAAGCTGGGAAGGGTTGGTCAAGGCAGAGGGACTCCGGGTTGTTGTTGCAGAGCAGGACAGAATGGCTGAAAGCTCACCTACCGATGGTGGAGAGGATCAAATGGGGAACATGAAATACAATGGCAAATCAATATGCAGAGTTGCACTGATACTAACATGCACGGAAGTCTAGAGTGGGGAGAGGGTGGTGAGCATTGAAATGTTTCAGTGAGTGCCTTAATTAAAATGTATATTTTCTAGCTAATGCCTACGTTTCACCATAATGTCTGGCCCATATTGAGAATTGTAAACCTTTAGATGGCTGAGCAATTATTTCAATTTGACGAGCCCCCAACCATGTTCCTCTTTCTCAACTCCCACCAAATTATTTTTTATGTTGGTTACAGAAAATAAGATCTGAAATATAAATGTGCGATTTCCAGTTGACGGTACATTGCCAAAGAGATTGAAGGGTATGTCAGATCTTGTTAGACCTATGCGGGTTGTGTCTCAGAGTGCTTAACAGTGGTGTGGTTTGACACCGAGCTGGAAAGAGAGGGGATGTGACCGAAGGTACGATTGAAGCGGAAGATCTTCAGATGGGATTTGAAGACGGGTAAAGAGGGGGCAAGATGGAGGGATTGAGGCAGAGAGTTACAGAGATTAGGGCATAGTGGCTGAAAGTAAATGAGTGGGCAAAGAAGGAAATTGTTTTAATATCAGCAAATGTGCTAGTTAGCTCCACAGCATGAATGGCTCAAATTGTGATGTGATATTGAGTTCTGCCAGTATTATACTGTCTTAAGTGTTCGTTTGTATTTACTTCCTGTACAGTCTTTGTTGCCCACTTCATTCTCGGTGGAAGATGCCTCAATCTTGTTGCAACAGGTGATGAGAACGTTGAATAAACTGTCCAATTCCATGATTTTCGTTGACACTTTTGTGGTCAGTGAGCAGTTCATCAGGAGCTGTGCCGCTCTGTTTGAGCAGATCATGCAACACAAAGCCGAAAAGGTATCGGAAGCTCGTATTCAGTTCCAATGCAAGTCATAGATAGAAAGTAGTCATAGGCAGAGAGGGACACTGAAATCAAAGTTTCTGTAACACAATAATTTTTTCTGCTTGTCACGACAATTGATCACTATCAGGAATTTCCTTTTATCTGTATTCAGCTTTTGTGCAGACGTTATTCTGCCTTAGCTGGAGCACTCTCAACTCTGGAAAACTCTCAATAGGCTGTGGGTTCAAGCCCCACGTTGGGACTTTGAACGCACACTCTACTCTGACATTCCAGTACAGTGCTTGGAGGTGTTGGAGGTGCCGTCCTTCAGATGAAATGCTGAACCTTCTGTCTGCTCAGGTGGACGTTAAAGATCACATGGCACTATTCGAGAAGAGAGTTTCTCCCAATGTGCTGGCCAACAATTATGCAAATAAAATTTGTCATTCACTTCATAGTTGTTTGTGGGACATTACTGTGTGCAAATTGGCTGCAGTGCCCTATTGCTGACTGGGAAGAAAGGTTGAGTATTAATTGTCTACTTTATGGCACATCCTAACATTCTAGTGATTTCTACAGTAAAGATGTTGACGATTAGACAGGTTTTCCAGGTGTTTGATCTCATATTCATTGCATGAAATTCATTATTTGTGTTTCATTACCTTTCTGCTGCATGGAAATCTCTTCCATGTTTTATGCTCTATTTGGTTTGTATATTCCTTTTATCATCTTAAATCATATTTTGTTTTTTTCAAAAAAACTGAGCTCAATTACACATACTCTGTTTATTCTTGTTGCACTTAGGAGGTGCAGAATAATCACGCTCATGTGTTCACCGAGGAAGATCTGAAGCAGGCAGCTATTATTGCAGATAGCATGATCTCTGTTAAAAAGGACAAGCGAGATGAAAGGAAGAAGAAGTCAACCGGTGAAGTTTATAAACAAATTGCGTTGATTACTTTTTTTTAAAAAGGGTATAGGTAAACTTCACTGACTATTTTTAGCAGTTTTCAAATATGAAGAGAACAAATGGTTCTGAAGCCTTTAACGGTATGAATTCTAATGTTAGATTGAGGCTTAATATGTAAAATGTACCTTTCAGGTATACGGTTCTGACATTTTGCAGCTTATCTAATGAGCAACTTTAAGAATGTAAATTTTTGCTGCTGCTTCAGGACAAGCTAAAAGAAAATTCATTTCTTCCGGTTTTGTATTTATGCTAAATGTATAGGGGAGGGGGAGGTCTTTAATTTCCATGTTCCTGAAAAATGGGATGAGTAGTGGACAGTCATTGAGCATTTATTTTCTCTTGGATGCTTCTGTGGTGAGTGTTCAAATATTTCTCCACTAGAGGGCACTGGAAGTATCCGAGCAGGAGGTGGTGGTAATGCCGAGAAATCAGGATCAGAAAAAGCAAAAAGAGGGGAAAAAAGGAAGAGGACAGCGATGAAGAGACTCCTTCAATAGCATCAAGTATGTTATATTATTAGGCTTCTGTTTTGACCAGCATTGTGTTAAGCAATAAAATGGCTCTGATTTGGTTGAATATTGTGCACAAAGTAATAATAATAACAATAATAATAGTTGCATTTGATTTAGCACCTTTTACATCAGGAGGATGTCTCAAAGTGCTTCACAGTCATACCTATAACTTGCTTGCTTCCTCACTCGGATCAAGACCTACCACTTTCTGACTGTACTTTCAGTTATCATTTCCTTCCCCACCCCTGTTGTCCCCCACCCCCAGCTTGGGTGCTACGATTGTTAAGCCTCTTGGAACATCATGTCACTTTTTATAGTTCAGAGGTTAAAATTGTCGCCTTTCTAGTCATTGGGCTACTACCAAAGTCACTATCGACTTTGCTTGTGTGTGTATATGTGTGTGTACACAATCGTCCCTCTGTATGAATTTGCTGACTACTGTCAAAGGAACAAGCATTCTTTCAGTCAAACACATCTTCCCCATCAGTAACTGGTTTGTTACTACATGGAAAATAAATCAGAATTTTACCAGTGAAAAGTTGTTGCAGCCAGACAAAAGGAGTGTCTAGAAAATGACTCGATTTCCCTTGAAAAGGGATGTAAAAATACAATCTTTGTCTGAAATCTAGGCTGTTATTGCTATCAAAGGTTCAACCACAAAACAGTCACTCCACTTTACAATATATCCTGTGAGGAGCTTGAGATGAACTTCAAAAGTGAAAGGATTATTAGTAAAGTTTAGATTTTGCTGACCATTATATAATGGAATGCACTGTTCCAGAAGGCATAGATGCAGAATCGATTGGGATGTTTGAAAGGAATGGGTGTTTGCAAAGTAAAGGTATGAAGAGATGCAAAAAAAGGCAAGCAAATGGAATTACAATGATCTAATCAAATGGTTGAACAGTCTCAAAGAAATGAAAGTCCTGCTCCTGTTGATTTGGCTTATTGTTTTCTGTTTTTAATAGGTAAGAACAAACAGAAAGAGATTCGTTTCATGACCCAAGAAGAAATTGAAGACGTTTTGAAGAATCGGCTTGAGGACTGTCCAGAGGAACTAATAACTGAACTGGCAGCACATTTAATCAGGTAAAACTATCCTGCAACTCAACAAACTAAGAAACGGCATGTTTTCTGCAAATCCTTTCAAGAACTACTGACCAATCAGAAACGCGTTAAGATGAAAAAAATTGATCTACAAATACTAACCATTAAATTAACTGTTTAATTACCAGCATATGATATTTTAAAATTTTGCAATAACACCTTTTAGTTGACTATAAATTCTCTTTATAGTCAAAATATATAGAGGTTGCAAAAACATTAAAATGACACATTATGTATTTATGAATTATCTCTTGGAAATTGTGATACTTTTTAAGTTATTTTGGCTAATAATAATCCTTGCATTTTATATTGTGCCTTTCATGTCGAGAGAACATGTCTAATACTGCAAAAAAGAAATGTAGTGATTGTATATTTTGTCAGTGAATGGGAGATTCACAGATTTTTGTTTACTTTTGATAGACCTCTGAGTAAAAGCTATCAGGAGGTATTGCATTCAGTGTTCCTGTCCACATCCACTGCTGGTTCAGGAGCAAGCAGAAAGAAGACTGTAAAAGAACTGCAGGAAGAAGTCTCCAACTTTTACAACAATATAAGGTTATTCGAGAAGGGAGCCAAACTCTTTACAGGTACATTTTGTGAAATTTGAATGCTGTGATTCCTGAATTGTAGTTAGTATCTCATCAGTTTATCAGGATGTATTCTGTACTGCTGGAAATTCGTGATGAGTTACGTTTGGCTCCATACAGAGATGAATGATTTCTAGTGGCATAATCAATGTCACATTATATATTTATACCACTTGAAATTCACTGAACAAAGCAATGGTCGAAGATGCTCACTGAGATAATTTAGCAATGGTCGAAGATGCTCACTGAGATAATTTCTCCTTGGAGGAGGATGAAGAAATCTGATCCATTTGATATATTCGAGAGTAACACAGAACAATAACAAATTATAATGTTGAAGGCTACTGTGGCTGTGTTTGTCCAGCATAGCACAAGAATAATCAGATTGTCTTTTTAATCTTTTCCTGGTCATGATAATAGAAAGGCACGATAGTTGAGATAACTGTCAGCCCTGCAAGAGGTAACGATGATCTGAAATATTCCAATTACCCACAGGTTTAATTGTCAATATATGTTTTCTTTTTTAAAAATTGAAAATTGATGTGCTCCATAAACTGGGTGTAGTAATTCTAAGCATCTATGTTGCAGACACCCAGATAGTTCTAGGTGTGGCCTGTTTTGACATTTGCTTGGTGGTTATTTCCCTTCACCAATTTTACAGTGCCCTTCTGCCTCTTTTCTCCTGCCCAATGTGTGGGTAGAGTCATTGCACTTCCACACCCACACTCCTAGTTAATGCTCCTCAGTGAAGTTGTAATGTTCTTTGACTCTTGCACCTTCGTAATAAGAAGGAGATTGAACAAAATTTAGAAGGATGCACAGTTTTAATAACCTCCACAGGGCAACAACAACAACAACAAGATTGCATTTATAGAGTGCCTTTCACGTCGGGAGGATGTCCCAAGGCGCTGGACAGTTGGGTCGGGACCCGAGCATCCTCACTTCCACCACCACTTAGTTGGAACGATGTCTAATTATTTCTCCCTTTAAGAATTTCATGGAACAATGCTGTTCCATAACAAGAGCAGCAACAACTTGCATTTATAGACTGTCCTTCGTGCAGGGTCACAACTCTGGAAACAGTAATGGGAACGGGCATCTGAAAGATTCTAAAATTCAATCTGATTCGATCTTAACCAGTTTTATGCAGTTCTTAAAAAGAACCAACTGCAAATGAATCAGATTAAGCCTGAATTTCTTAAGAATTTGTCACGATTATGCTCAGTCTTAAAGTTTAAGACAAAGTGGTCTTTCAGGCTAAGACTCAGTGGAATTTCAGATCAGCTATTTGTGTAAAGGTAAAGCTCCCTTTGCTGAGTGCAACAGGCCAATATCTTTTTCTTGGATGTCTCAGATGACACGCAAGTACAGCTAGCAAAACATGCTCTGAAGACGATCTGCACAGATATCACCAACCTCATTTTCAACTTCTTGGCTGGAGACTTAATGATGTCAGTAGAAAACTACAACACCATAACCCCTGAGGTATGATGAGCTGAGAGTCTTGTTTGAAAAATAATTTAACGCCATTTCATCCTCCGTTCTTTACCAGAAGGTAAAGTTGCAGCTCCTCCTTTCAGTTGTGACTGTCAACTCATAAATTATGCTTGTCATAGATTTGTTTTTTTCATTTTCACAATATATAACTGCAATTTCAACTGGATATTCTTAAGTCTAAGAAGCTTATGTTAAGCATGTAAAAGAGAACATGCTGAATATGTGGCAGAGGGCTTCTTTTGGTTCTCCTGATGATTCAGTATTTATACATTGAGTAGCCGAGATATCCTGATTGGGAAGGTACCAGGTTCAATCATTGATCGGCTGAGTTGGCAGCTCTCAACTGTGGCACCAAAGACACTAAAATTGACTGTCATGTTCCTGGAAATGGAAAATTAGCTAGGGTTCCTGTTCCTACAGCAACTTTTGTCTGTGGGGAGGGGATAGGGGAGGGGAGATGTTGTGCTATTGCCTTTCCCTGGATCATATGTTCTGCCTTGAACCATTGGCGAGGTTTATAAATGAATAATGGTGATTCGGGGGAAGGTACCTGAATCCCTGTGGTACCATAACCATAGCAAAAGAAAGGGTCGGACAAGGAGGAGGAGAAAAAATTGGCAGTGAGAGGGTGGGACTTTGACTTATGAGTGATGCATCTAGAATTAAACTAAATTGTGTTCGCCAACACCATTGATGTTCAGTCAAATGTATCCACAGTTATATATGTATCAATAAGCACTTGGTGTGGAAGAGCCCAGTTGTTGATTGCTGTTTTGAACTACAGCATCACAGTAGATTTGGCACATTAAGCACTTCAAACTCTCGGATTTTTAAATTCAAGAACCCTAAGGATTAAGATGAGGATTCAAATTAAATTGTGAATCTAGTGAAGAATCTCTGTTTTATTACACTTCATTATTCTGTTTCAGATCCGATTGAAAATGTTGTCAAAATTTCCTGACGAAAGCAGAAGTTCTCTTACAAAGCTCCATAATTCCCTAAATGGCAAAGTAGGTTGTTAAACTTTGGTCACTGCAGCAAAGTATGTTTTGTATCAGTTTGGCCCACTGATTTTTAAAACTATTACATTTTTTAATCTTCTAGCTAAGATATTATTTTCACAGTACTTCAGACATTAATTAATATTTACTTTTCTTGGTAAGCACTTTTATTATTAATAATCAGAGAAATTGGTGGAAGTGTTTTACTTAATTACGTCTGTAATCTCGCGGCATTGTAATTACATTTAGCCGGAAGTTCCAGCTTGACGGACCGAATATCCCCCCCTCCCTCCCCCCCCGAATAGTCCGGTTAGCCGGGGTTTAAGTGTATTTGAGACTAGCACAGAACAAATTATAATATTGAGATCTACTGTGAATTTGTTGGACAAGCCTTGTTCGTCATTCACAGAGGTCATCCCAATGAAACAAGGTAATTGAGATATAGAAGACCAAAGAGATATCGTCTGATGATTGTGGATTTATGGATGTAGAATATAGTGGAGCTCAGAAGCAATGGGTAATGTAACTAACTACATATTCTGCACACTGTGTGATAGGATGTCGTTATACAAATGTAATCTTCTTGTTGCTGTAATGTTGGTCGGTGACTGGCCATCCCATTTAATAAGACTAATCCTTTCAGAGGAAACTTTTATAATGCCTTGGGACGTCCTCCCGACGTGAAAGGCATTATACAAATGTAATCTTGTTGTTGTTGTTATTATAATTGGTTGACATGGACTTACTGTTGACTGGCTATCTTCATTGCCCTACCAGAGTACAGAAGAATTTTTTGTAGTGCTGGATGGTGCAGCAGAAATCTGTGGAATTATGCTCAAAAAAGGAGATAAAAAGAAAGAAAGGTAAAAAATTAGAAAACGTTTGTCGACAGGTCTGTTTTCCAGATACAGGAGTGGATGTGGTCAGAGCTTTATATAATATCACTTGGATAAACAAGATGATGTTTGTCCTTAAGAGGTTACAATCTGTTGAATATCATTGGCATTTATTATTATTATTTAAAATTGATGTCCATGACAGACTTTCACACTGAATAGGATTATCTTATTTTAGCCAATAATTTTAATCTTCTTTACCATCTCTCATGCTTTCCAGAAATGTTGCTTTATATTACAACTTTACATTTCTATAGCACCTTTCACATTGGGAAAACATCGACTAAGAAAATGACTGATCTGCTGTGTGGATAAAAATAAAAGTTTTAAGGCGAGATATAATGGAATTCTCACTCTCATCCACAACAGTCATGATTTCCCCAAGCTTAGTAAAGCTTCGTTTCTTTCTAAATTGATAAAATATTTGGAACAAAAGACAATAAGTACGAAGTGAAGCTTTATATAGCCAGTATACAAGTCCCGCAGTTTTACGTTCAGTCTTAACTGGGTCAGGGATAACTTGGTTTACATCTTATCAGGTTGTGTTCATTCAATGCGTTCTCTTTTCTAGGCAAGTGATCTTCCAGCACAGACAGGCATTAATTGAACAGCTTAAGATAACCGAGGACCCGGCACTGGTTCTGCATCTGACATCAGTTCTGCTGTTCCAACTATCTACACACAACATGCTTCATGCCCCTGGCAGATGCGTGCCACAGCTTATCACTTTCCTTCTTACCAAGATTCCTGAGGTAATTCACCAGCTTGTAAATATCTGAAACAAAAACAGAAGTTGCTGGGAATTTCTGTTTTTGTTTTAGATTTCCACCATCTGCAGTATTTTGGGTTTAGCTTGTAAATATCTGTTCAGTATTGAAAGAAGGTATTGATTTTTGGCCCAAGTAATCAAATGTTGTGTCCTATTGTGTTTGATTGTCAAAAAATTGTTGTCTATCATCTTGGTCGGATCCAATTCCGAATCCCTGATTGTCCAGCGCTTTCGGACGTCCTCCCGATATGAAAGGAGCTATACAAATGTAATTTTGTATTCTGTCAGTTGAATACAGATTTAAAGATGGACTAAGGAAATAGCAGCTTATTTTCCTCATGGTCTTAAACAGGAAATAATAAAATGTATTGTCACTTGCTAACATAAGGCATGGGTGTGTCAGCCTGGCTCAGTTGGTAGCACTCTCATCTTTGTCAGAAAGTTGTAAGTTCTATGAGAAATTGTTCTTAACCCTTAACAACAGCAACAACAAAATTATATTTATAGAGCGCCTTTCACGTCGGGAGGACATCCCAAGGAGCTGGACAGTCATGGGTCAGGATCCGAGCATAGGGGAAGGGTGGGGTAGGGGTGAGGGAAGGCAGAGAGGTGGAAGGGCAATCGAAGGCACGATCGAAGAGGATCGAAGAGAACTAGTAGGCAAGTTCAGTGAATTTATGCTACCTTGACTAAGTTTTCATGTTTTATGGTGCTTTCTTCCTATTTTCTCCTGGTTTACTTTCTATCTAACTAATATTACACCATCCATCCAGCTAATCTGTATTTTTTTAAAAAAAATTAAAGCAAAAAACTCTGAAAATGTTTTAATATTCTTCCTTTTCTTGGCATATTTTAAGAAACTTAAACTATCTAAATTTGTGGATGATACTAGGCTAGGTGGGAGAGTAAGATCTGAGGATGATACAAAAAGATGGCAAAGGGATATAGATAGGCGAGGTGAGTGGGCAAGAAGGTGGCAGATGGATAAAAATGTGGGTAAGTGTGAAATTATTCACCTAGGAGGCAAAAACAGAAAAGCAGATTATTTTCTAGGAGAGAGACGAGATAGTGTTAGTGTTCAGAGGGATTTGGGTGTCCTTGTACACCAGTCAGAAAAAGTTAGTTTGCAGGTACAGCAAGCAACCAGGAAGGCTAATGGCATTTATTGGCATTTATTGCACAAGAGTTAAAATACAAGAGTAGGGAAGTCTTGCTGCAACTGTATAAGGCCTTGGTGAGACCGCACCTAGAGTATTGTGTGTAGTTTTGGTCTCCTTATTTAAGAAAGGACATACTTGCCTTAGAGGAGACGCAGCGTAGATTCACTAGTTTAGTTCCTGGGATGAGGGGGTTGACCTATGAGGATAGGTTGTGTCAACTAGGCCTATATTCTCTAGAACATAGAAGAATTAGGGGTGATCTTATAGAAACCTATAAGATTCTTATGGGGCTTGACAGAGTGGACAGTGCGAGACTGTTTCACCTGGTAGGAGAATCTAGAACTAGGCTGAGATTGATAGGTTTCTAAAGGATAGAGGGATTAAGGGATATGGGGATAAGGCGGGCAGATGGAGTTAGATTAGAAGATCAGCCATGATCTTATTGAATGACGGAGCAGGCTTGAGGGTCCGAATGGCCTATTCCTGCTCCTAATTCCTATGTTCCTATGTTCCTATGGCATTGGGTGGTATTAAATTAAATGGAAATGCAACTTGATTATATTTCAGCTCCTTGGGACATCCTCCCGAAAGGCGCTATACAAATGTAATCTTGTTGTTGTTGTATTTGTAGTTAAGTGTGAATGCTACAGAATTGTGAAAATGATAACCATGTTCTTTCCTAAAATAAAAACAGAAGTTTTTGTCTATCATCTATAGTTCTACAGTTCTGACGAAGGGTCGTGGACCCGAAATGTTGACTCACTTTCCTTTCTCCATAGATGCTGCCTTGACCTGCTGAGTGTTCCCAGCGACTTCTGTTTTTGTTTTCAGATTTCCAGCTTCTGCAATATTTTGTGTTTTGACCATGTTCTTTCCTGTTCCTTTCCAAGGATCAGCACAAAGTCCTGGTGAAATACCAAGGTCTGGTAGTAAAGCAGCTGGTGGGCCAGAAAAAAGGAGGTCAAGGTGATGAGGAGTCTGGAGATAGCCATAGAGTCGAGGGGGAAGGTGAAAACGAGGTGGAGCTCGGTCGCAAAGAACTGCAGGAATTAACGCCGTTCATCAAAGACCTTGTTCTGAAACCCAGAAAAACATCTGTGACGGAAGAATGAAATGCTGAGTGGAATCTCGAGGAGCGGCCCTTGTGCTTTACAATAAAGATTTCGCATTTTTGCAAACGCTTTTATTTTAAAATGCTGTACACATCTTAAACACAAGATAAAATGTTGTGGTGGAATGTACTGTATTTTACGGAAGAAATGTTTAACACAAAAGGGAGGGAGAGAGTTGGGAGTACAGTAGAGCATTGTTATAATGCAATAGTTAAGGCTCTAAAAAATCCTGATCTGCGTTTCCACATCTTGATGTCAATTGCGAATATGCGCAGAAAAGACAACTGGCTTCTAGCTCTAATAATTGCCGCATGTGCAGCTCGCAAGAGGTGACTTCAGCAGTGACTTGATGACCTGGAAGTCAGCCATTTTTTAACAGTTGATCGTGGGTCCACATGGCACCTACAATGTAAGCAAATCCGTGTTATAACAGCACTCTACTGTATCTATCTTTGATTTCTGATTTTGTTGAAAGATCTCATTGCGGTTACCTATTAACATGACAAGATTTCAATCAAATGTATTTGAATCTATTGTAAATTGTAAATGTATATTTACGAACCTACTACGGTTTTCGAGAGTACATCTACGTTCAGAGCCTTAAGACCAAGGTCTTTTAAAATTTAAGGTGAATTTAATTTTGAAGGCAGGATTCCACAATTCTTAACATAAACTGTTGGACATTTTTTTTAGCGAGCTATGTCCAGAATGGTTTCAAGAAAGTTGTCGTAAATCTCAAAATGGTATTTTCTTAATTCATAAAATGTTTCCATAGATTCTGTTTGTTGTTTTCAGATTGTTTAAAGGACCGTTTTTGTGGACATGTGTGCCTCAATTGAAGTGTACCTCAGTGCTAGGAATCCCTGCCTTAAAACTTAAAACTTAATAACTGCTGAAGTTACCTGAGAGCAGAGTTGTGACCGTTCATGAAAGAAATTGTCACCATTTTGAGTCTTGCTATAATCCTAGAAACCTGGTTTATAATTTTCATTTTCTTAAAAATTGTAAAACCAAAGTTTCTAATTTGCGTATTTTTAAATGCATAGTTGCTTTAATGCAGGATACTGCATTAAATTGTTTCCTTTCTTTAATTGGTTCTGTGTCATACCGCTTCGCTACTGAAGAAGTAAAGTGAATGTTGTATTTCCCAGCTTCTTCCCTTCTGCATTTGACCACTAGTGAAGGACTAGGAGTTCTTGATTTGCGACACTCCCAGGATTCTTCTTTCCTCTTCCCACTCTGATGAAAGTGTGCTCTATGTCTCTTCCAGACATTTTGGCTTAACACAATATAGTATAGTTTTAGTTAGTGCCTGTACTAGATTGGTGCACTCTTGTCTGTAAACTACTGCAATCTAAGGCTTAGCAGTTGATTTGGTACCCTGATGCACACTGCAATTCTGAATAGAATCCAATTGTTTTCTGTGTATAACTGTAACTGTAATTATACACAGTGTTGCAGATAAAAGAAATTGCAACACTTGCAATCATCATATTGGAAACATGGTATTTCAAAAGCATTTCCCTATGTAAAAGGCATAAATGAAATTGAAACATCACTTTATAACAGTGTGTGTAGTACATTCGCAATCCCTTTCAGTAAAGGTTAGCAGAACATGCTACAGAAACGGTATGCTGCTGTGAATGATTCAAAGCACCTGGTAATAATCATTCATCGTACCAAAAATATTTAATTTAAGCATAACATGTTCCCTTTTTAACTTGGGAAGATTTATTTTTGTTCAAAAGGCAATCAGAATGAAAAGGAATTCAAAAATTTTCTCACCAGTTTTTTTTTCTCTATGCACATTTGCAAGGGAATGAATTTATGTTTTGTGTGATCATATGTGATTTAAAATAGATTTGTGTATTTACTATGATTTGATTCACTGCTACATTCTGCGGTATTGTAGTTTTTCATTAGTTTCATGTACTGTGTACAATAAGTACATTTGGGATTGTAGAAATCTGGTCTGTATAAATGTTTGTGATTTGTGTAGCAGTCATTTGTGACTGGTTTATTGACTGGGAGTCTCGTTTGACTCCCAAAATGTAATTGGACGTATTACTAAAAAACATAGAAATTTACAGCACAAAAGAAGACTATTTAGTCTATCGTGTCTGTATTGGCTCTTTGAAAGAGCAATCCATTCGGTTCCATTTACCAGTTTTTCCTCCATACCCCTGCAAAATACTCACTTTTAGGCATCTAGTTCCCTTTTGAAAGTTAACATGCATTCTGTCTCAACCGCTACACCTTGTTGGGCATTCCACATCCAAACAACACCGTAAAGAAATCCCCATAATCTTCCCATTTGCTCCTTTGCTAATTGCCCAAAATTGATGCCCTCGAACCACTGATGCACCCATTTGTAAAAATAATTTCTCCCCATTGACTATCAAAACCTTGTCATAATTTTAAAGACGTTTATGAAAATACACCCAGTTCCTCCAGTCTGTGTTCATAGGTAAAGCCACTGATTCCTTGTATAATATAGTAAATCTGCACCCTTTATGGTCTAGGCATAATAAAGTAGTCTGACCAAAACTGGACACCATACTCTTAACTGTGGTCTAGGTAACAATTTATCCAGATTAAGGATCACCTCTTCACTTTTATTGATAAGACCTATAATCTCATTAGTTTTCAACACAGCTTTAACCCACTTTTAAAGATTTTGTGTATCTTGAAAGTGTTTGGCATTTGTTAGTTACTTGATTCAGAACAGAAAATTGTGATACAAGGTTAGAGAAACTTGTTTTCTTTACACAGTATTCAATTGCACATGGTAGTGATGTGATAATCCTTGTATTTGTATTGCACCTTTAATGTCAGGAGGCCATCTCATAGTACTTTGTGTGATTTATTGTAAAAACAAGTGTAGTGACTGTATTTTGAAGGCAAACATAGATTGGAAAAATGTCTTGACCGGTAGACTGTCCTGTTATCCTGACGTGTTTAAAACTGACTGATAATTGGGTGTTATCTGAAGATTAATAATTTCTGGCTTTGTTATAACATTAAATTAAAAATAAAGTTAAATTTGAGCTTTGTTTTGTTAAGATATACTGTCACCAGTTTTCTGGCTTATCTAACACCTAGTAGTCCTCGGTAGCCCTTTCTTGGTCACTACCAATCTCAATTGCATCTGACATTGCTCCTTCCAAGCCTATTTTGTGCCGGGTGCCATTTACGTAACTGCATACAATACACCACCCTTCACACGAGTAGCATCTCAGCGCTAATAACAGCATTGTGAATAAGGGGAGGTGACCGAAGGGATGGTTGAGGAGGAAAGTCTTCGGATGTGATTTGAAGATGGGCAAAGAGGGATTGTGGCAGATGATACAATACAAAATTACATTTGTATAGCGCCTTACACGTTGGGAGGACGTCCCAAGATGTTGGACAGTCAGGGATTTGGACCTGAGCTGGGGATCAGGGAGGGATGTGAGGGAGGGACACATTTTATATCTAGCTTGTTAAATTTCTTGAATCTCCTTTATTCACAATAGGTCTATTACATACAAATCCAGTCCCATGTTTAATCCTCAGATTTGGTGGTCCATTTGATAATTATTGAACCTGTTGTGAAATGTTGCATTTCTCACCCACATGTGCGACTCCAGCATCTGAAACTCAGAGTAAGACCACTAGGAAGCAGCACTGAATCATATAATTGTCTTCTTGATGCACAGCACTTATCCAGTGCATGGAATTAGAGTTTACACACGGTATTGACCTTCCTGAATCCTTTCCAGATTAAAAACATTAATAGTGCAACCCACAGATTGCAAGTGACCATTGCATATTAACTGCATTAATCAATTCATTATTGTGTACATTTGGGGAGTAGTGGCAGTGGCCTCAGGAAGGAAGGCAGTATTTTAATATGAGGATTGGATGCAAGGAATGCTGCAGCTCACTTCTCTTCAGGATAAGTTGATCTAATTTGTATGCAGATGCCTATATGAAGGACAGCTTTTACCTACTTATGTATTTACTGCCTGGCACTTTTGCTCCCTGGAGTGAAATGCTCAATTTGGTTTGAGGAGAATATTTTAAATCGGTTCCATTTAAAATGCACATAGTGTATTTAATCAGGAAATAGCACTACTGAAAATGAAATACAGAGAGGGGAAGGCTAGTAGAGTTCGGAATTGCTTTGTCTAGAGACATAGCTATGTACTTTACTTGTGCATCCTACCTTTTTAAACTAAATCCTATTTTTCATTTAGCTAAAGATCCAAATATGTAGATTTAGAATATACTTGTTTAATACAGTAATATATTTCATTTGGTTTTAAGTGCCATGATGATTGCTAGAGGTTCAATAGGTTTAACATATATTGTCAGTCAGAAATGCTACTAGAAATAGTGCCCCAAGTACAAGGATTTTTGCATAAGTTTAGAATAAACACAAGGAATTCTATATATAAATATGTTATGAACCAGTAAAAAAGAGACACTAATGACCTTATAAACTATACAAATTAATCCCAGGTACGAAAGAACCTCATTGTAACCCTCTTCCACCCTATCTGATACTTTGTAATACTTTGACATAAATCTGGTTTGTTATCAATCTTGAGAACAGGGAAACTGGACTTACGGAGAATTAACAATAGGTTTCCTAATGAAATACGGCTGTAATCACATTGAGCATTTCAACTCAAGCTACAGTGATTTTGTACAATGGCCTCAATCAGCAATGATATACTCCCTGGTGTTTGCCTAAAATTGCTTCTGCAAATCTCCGCCTTCTTTATCCTTGGTATTTAAGGTGTTTGAGCACATATGCACTAAGAAATTCTCTGCAAATTCCACTGTAAATTATGCCACAGATTCAACACCATTTCTTACTTCTCGATATAATGTTTACTTCAGGATAAAAACAATCTTCCTGAACACCCTTGGCAGATAGAAGCTTTTTTCCAAAGTTTACTCAACTTTGCCCAAAATATGCCAAAAGTAAATATTTGCACAAAATGAAACGGAATATGGAATATGAACTGACAGGATATGTTAAGCAATATAATGAGAAATATAATAATAATAATAATAATGATAATAATAATAATCCTTGCATTTGATATAGCGCCTTATCACGTCTTCTAGACGTCTCAAAGTACTTCACAGAATATACTGTAAAGTGAATTGACTGTATATTTGTGAGTGAAACACGGCAGCCAATTGCGCACAGCAGTGTCCCACAAACAGTCGTGGATTGAAGTGACCAATTTATTATTGTTTTTTGTTTTGGAGGGATTATTATTAGGCGTGTGGAGTAAGGAAACTTGCCCAAGGTTTTGCCCTGCCTGGAATTGAACCCAGGTCTCTCGCTTGAGAGGCGAGTGCAAACAATTTAACCCTAACCCTAATTTAAAGATATGGACAGGACTGTGCTCCAATTAAAAAAATTCTCTAGTAGTTTACTTGAACACAGTATCTATATATTCCAAGAAATTTGTTGTTTATATTAGGGCACAATGATCCAACCCTTAGATGTATTAAACTAAAAGCTTTGAAACATATGTGTCAGCTTTCAATGACTTAAATCTATTGTTTGAGAAATCTGAATTTTTTTTAGACAACCTTTCTCACATAGAATCCGACAACAGCAGAAGTTTCCTATTAAAATAATAGGAATAGAGAAGCAGGTTAAGTACCCTGTCCTTCATAGTCATAGCACTCAAATTCACTGATGGAAGAAAGCTCTCCTCACTTTGTTAGCTTTAAGAATCCCAGGTGAAATGATCTTAGGGCAGCCTCAACCCAATTTGTGGTTATTGTTATCTTAGCTTTGTGTTGGTGGAGACAAAAATATCTAGCCAGATAGTCTGAAAGTCCCACCTTGATGGTGATGAGGGTGTAGACCATGGGTAGGCCAATGCCCATTATCTCCTGAACATTGAGCAAAGGGAATGGGCGACTCAGTAAGGTTTGAGGAGATCACAGAGTGAGGGTGAGGTGAGGCTGAAAGGGAATTTAAAATCTATAAGGTCTCTTGAGACATTTTTTGAAGTTGAAGAGTCACAACAATGGTCGGTATGGGAATAAAAACTCAAAGCTCGTCCAACAGGGAGAAATATTTATGTCTCCATCAACATAAAGCTGATTTTTCATTGTCAATCTCACTTTGAAAGATCCCAAGAGAGGTTTACATGCAGAAGGTTCAGATCATTTGATCTCATCCTTCCAGAATATCCACTCTACTATCTTCACATTACAGCATCAAATTATTTTGTAAATTTCCAACCACCCTTCTCGGTAACCCATTCCAGTCATTAATTATCCGCTGGGTAAAGAAATACTTCCAGGTATCTGTCCTGAAATTGCCCTTTATACCTTGAACTTGTGTTCTTTTGTCCTACTGCTTTCATGTATCTCAAAGATTTATCCTGGATTTACTTTTTCAATCCCATTTAACATGTTATATACTCTGTAAATTTGCATTGTATTATATTACATTTATATAGCACCTTTCACGTTGGGATAACATCCCAAGATGCTTAACAATAATGGCTTGGTACGCGAGCTGGTGGTGGGAGCTGAGTGGGGTGAAATGACCAAAGGTGCATACAAACAGAGTTTGTTGAGACTGATATTGAACAAGATGAGGGAGGGCTGAGTGGGAGGGATTCCAGGATGGAGTTAGAGAGAATGGGGGCAGATAGGCTGAAAGCCGGACCGCTGCTGGTTGGATGAGAAGTGGGGGGCGGGGAGGGAGTGGCTTGGTTAGTTGGGCTTCAGGAGGTCACAGAGGTAGGATGAGGTGAGACCATGAAGAATTTAATGTCTACAAGGTCCCCTTAGAGACATTGCTTTTCAAGGCTGAAGAGTCAGAGAATGACTGTGGGAATAAAAACTGAAAGCAGATCAAATAGGAAGAGGTATTCTGGGCTCCACCATTTTTTCCATATCTCCTGAACATCTTTAACTGCTTTTTCCTTTTATCTAATTATTAATGGGTGAGTCTCAACACTAAGCAGTAAGCCTGGATGATTTTACAGTAATCCAGGGACCTCAAGGCCAATTGCAGAATTCCAAAGGCTCCCCCTGCCCCTAATTGAGTACAGAGCAGGATTCAAACCTTTAATCTTCTGTTCTACATGGTCTTGATCATTAAATAAGTCACTGCGGAAACTCTTCTGAATTTAAATCACATTTCCGAGCAGAGCAACAGAAGCTTTTTCTGCTCTTGGCTGTCCTGTACTTGATATGAGAGTTTGATTCTGGATATTTCACATTCAGCATTCACATTCCTAAACAGCATAATAATAATCCATTCATTTAATATAGCGCCTTATCACGTCTTCGAGACGTCTCAAAGTGCTTCACAAAATACACTGTAAAATGAATTGACTCTATATTTTGCGGGTGAAATGTGGCAGCCAATTGCACACATCAGTGTCCCACAAACGTCGTGGATTGAGTGACAAAATTATTTTTTTTTTAAACAATTTTTTTTTGAAGGGATTGTTATCCCCGGAAAAGCAATTCGCCGATCGACTAACAACCAGGTTCCTACTTACTGCTAGGTAAAGTGGCCGAAAGTAAAAATATATAAAAATAGTAAATAAAACCTGCATTTGATATAGCACTTTTGACATCAGTGTGATGTCTCAAAGTGCTTCATAGGATTTATTGCGAAGTTTAGTGTAAAGGCATTTTGTAAGCTTATGTGGCAGCCAATTTGCACACAACAATTTCCCAAAACCAGCACAAAGTAAATGATCAATTTTATCTCCACAATTTTTTTTAAAAATATAGAAAGTAATGAATTTTACTTAGGGCGAAACAACTACACAACAACAACTTGCATTTATATAGAAGCTTTCCATAGGGTACCATCTCAGACTGCTGAACAATGGCGGACTTTGATACCAAGCCAGGGAAAAAAGGTAGTTAACCGTAGGCAGTCGAAGAGGGAAACTCTTTAGGCGCAGTTTATTACACAGCAATAAACAACTACAACTAGTTATCAGGAATGAAGGCTTAAACCAAACCATTAGAATTATTGAAGAAACGTGACTCTGTAATGGGAAGATGGATGGGCATTCAGGAAAGATGAGATCAAATGAGTCAAAGGACATTCTTAATCTCAATCTCTATTGTGACCTTATCTAAAATCTAATAATACATTATTTAATTGTTAACAGTAGCAGTTTGATCAAGAGTCATCTTTTTCTAGGGATCTAACTTGTGACTATTATAACAGTAAAGTAAGCCTTTCTGCTAAATTTAAATGTAATTTAATTGAACAACTAATCAGATCAGATTTCATTTTCAGCCAGGCCAGATATATAGTTTGCCAGATGTTTCCATTGTTTGAAGTAGGTTTTCTTTTCATGTCATATTAGTTCTACAAGATATTTTGCATGGTTCACAGGCCTTACTCAGACAACCACAGTCACTAAACTCTGTGTATTTATGTCTAGCACACATTCCACACATATCTCTCCCCTTCAACATTCTTTAAAACCATTCCTTTGGGCTTTTGCCCAAACCAGAGAGTAGCACTTTTTTCTCCAAGGCATCTTTCATTGTATATACATTTTTTGATTGATGGGAATATTATTGCATGAATACAGAATTTATTCTGCTGACGTATTCAGTCAGGATAAATCATACAATTGCACCAATATCCAACAGATTTCTGTATTTGGAAGCACATGTAAACGTCATATTTTTGGCCATCTGTTTCTGATCCTCTTGTAGAGTTAATTTATATTGCTCATTTTGCCTCCAGGAAAGGATAAGGAAAAAAACTTTGTGAGTACAACACTATGGATCTTTCTAGATTTATAATACTATAATACCTTTTTTCAAACAATCTTCTATATTTTGCTTTTGTGGTGCAAGGAATAATGTTTTCTTTTAGGGGGATCGGGAGAATAAATACAAGAAGGGCGATGTAAATGCAAGTTGTCTTTAAAGTCTTTAGCCAAGGATTCTCCTATAGCAGGTAAACTCCAGTTAACTTAAAATTTTCAAAGTACAATATAAAGCATATGTTGGGATAATAATAATAATATTCTTTGATATAGCGCCTTATCAAGTCTTTGAGACACCTCACAGAATACGCTGTAAAGTTAATTGACTGTATATTTTATGGGCGAAACGCAGCAGCCAATTGCTCACAGTAGCTTCCCACAAACAGTCGTGGTTTGAGTAACCAAATTATTATTATTATTGAAATGGTTATTACTCCCGGAAAAGCGAACTGCCAATCGACTAACAACCGGGTTCCTATTTACTGTTAGGTAAACAGAGGAGTGTGGAGTAAGGAAATTTGCTGAATGTCTCTCCCTGCCTGAATTGAATCCAGCTCCTCTCACTTGTGAGGCAAGTACTCTAACCATTAAGCTACAGGACTCCCATGTCTCAAAGAGCTTTACTCAGCTGGCTGAGCACCCGAGTCGGTAGTGGGGAGGGGGGCTGAAGAGGATGGAAGACGAGTGGGGGTGCAAATGATTAAAAGCACAGTCAAAGAGGTAAGTCAAGGTGGGCTTTAAAAGTAGGAAAGGATGATATGAAACACACCAGTGTTCCTTGAGTGAAGGTAGGGGCCAATTCAATCCACTGATTGCATCTTTACCCACATAAAACTCTACATGCCCGTCAGCATCATCTTGGTCAGGTTTCACTGCCTCCTTGTCTCAGTGAATCAATTTCAAATTCTCCTGCTGCACATTCCCCTTCAAACCCACCATGCCTCAAAACTCTGGAACTCCCTCCCTCTCTCAAACACTCCATCCCACCCTCTCTCTATCTTTCTTCAAGCCTAATTCTTCAACCTTGACGACAGTCACCTTCCTCCTCCCCCTCTGCCATCCTATTTATTTTCCCGGTATGTAGGTCAGAGCTTGTGCTCTTGGCAGGGCCATGTTGTTTTAGCCAATCTAAGCAGCATCCTTTTACAAGCCTGGCATTTTCTCAATCGAGACTGAGTTGCAGCTGTTGTTTTCTTGATGTCAAAGAAGCTTTCAAATATCCCTGTAGGTTTACTGTTTGGTTTGTTAGGACATATCGCTTATCATTAGCTCACTGAAATCCAGGGTTCACTTGGGATGAACTGATTCTGAAAAAAGCAGCCAAGAAATAGCACAATGTGGGAACTGATAGTGCTGAGGAATTTCAGATCAAAGTCAGTTGTACAAGTATTCTGCTTTAGCTTGATATACCCTTTAAAAGACATTTGAAATCAACTGTTTTCATTGTGGCTATTTCTACAACATAGCTCTAGCTTCGGGTAATCCTTGTACTTTTCATGTTAGTAGGACATCTCAAAACATTTCACAGGATATATTGGGTCAGGTTCTATGATAGTGTGTTTTCTAAGCAATCCATGGCAGCCAATTTGCACACAGAAATGTTGCAGCATTTGGTTATAGCAATGGCTCATGAACCTATAATCAAAAGAAAAATTTGAGCTAATGCTTAAATAGCACAAAATGCTGCAGATGCCCGGCAGGTCCCAACTGTGTGACTCCCTCATCAGACTGGGCAGGCAAGGATGTAAGTTTGGACAATGGGGAGGGGCACATTATCCATTATACATTATGCATTTTGCCCCCACACTTTGCTGTTCAAATAAGAAGGTCTGATCTTTGACTTGATGACATCTGCATGTCATCCTGCACAATAATACATAGGTTTGAGTGCTGATGTTAAAAGAGAAAAAAAGTACACTAGTAGCTTTTATTAAACAAACTAACAACAACAACGACATTACATTTGTAAGTGCCTTTCACCTTGGGAGGACGTCTCAAGGTGCTGGATAATCAGTGTTTAGACATGAGCTGGTGGTCATGATTGGGGAGGGTAGCTCAGTGGTTAGAGCACTCGCTTTGCAAGCGAGAGACCCGAGTTCAATTCCAGGCAGGGCGAAACCTTGGGCAAGTTTCCTTACTCCACACGCCTAATAATAATAATCCCTCCAAAACCAAAAACAATAATAAATTGGTCATTTTCAATCTACGACTGTTTGTGGGACATTGCTGTGCGCAATTGGCTGCCGCGTTCGCCCACAAATATGCAGTCAATTCACTTTACAGTATATTCTGTGAAGCGCTTTGGGACGTCCTCCTGACGTGAAAAGCGCTATATCAAATGCAAGGATTATTATTATTATTATTATTATCCTTCACATTTGGCCCCTGGAAAAAATTCAGTGTTTCTTACTGCTTGTCCCAGATTTCAAAATCAAAAGTGCTATAATTGGAACAATCCACCAATATAAGGATGGAGATACAAACCTGAGGCATCTCCTATTATTTTATTGTACTTCCAATAAACGGATTTCATCTCTAATTTCCTTTCCTTTATTTCCAATTAGCGAACTTCTGTGAGTTTTCTTTTGGAAAGTTATTTGTTTTTCATCACCAAATTCTGCAGGTTGGAAGAGTAATTCCTGATCAGTTTCTACTGATTATCACAAGTTGTGCGGCATTTAGCTGTAGACCTCCTTTCAGTTTTATATGGAGTCAGCTTTCAGTACATCTTTTGTGTTATCTTTTACAAAACATCACACCAGAGATTAAGTTATCATCTACTGCTTGCTTTAAACGAAATAACCGATATAATACTTGATTTTTTTCCATTACAACACAGAAACAGCTATTCAGATCAACTGCTCAATCCTAGCCTTCACCAATCCTAATCTCCTCTCCTATACCCTTCTGACAACTTGATTAATGCTGTATTAGTAATGTTCACAGTAAAAGCATATCTATTTCACATAAAACAATCATTAATTTCCTAATGCGTATGAGATTGGAACTGTGACCTTTGCAAAATTATACAGTAATATGATTGTATGAAAAAAAGTATGAGAAATCTATATAATTTATGTGACAAATGTGCACGTTGATGCATCAGATTGTGTTAGACTAGTATTCCCTGAATAAGCTTTAAAGGGCAGTTTTAAATCCTTGAAAATGATCTGCTCCCAAAAATAACGGCCCCACAGCTTTTCAGTTGGGATTTGATACAACTATTGTTTAGAAGTGGGGTGTGTGGGGGAGGTTGGAAGGAACAGATTTCAAAATACAATGTGGTTAGGAAGTGGACAAGTTGGAACCCATTGTATTTTCCCCTGATTCTCAACTGGAAAAAATATCCTTTTTCCCTTTGATGGGTTGACAAGGATTAGTTAAACAAACTATGAAAAATGTCAGGAAATTTAAAACACTGGTGATGAAGGATTCCTAGTCTTGTGTAAACAATCTTCTGGGGTTTGCATTCTGACAGCTTGATGAATACTGTTTTAGTAAAGTTCATGACTCGTAGAGACATATCTATTTCATAAGAACCATTAATTTCTATGTACTTGTGAAATACTAAACCTGTAACCTTTTAGCGAATTATACAATGTATTTTTGTTGGTAAACCTAGGCGAAGGGCCAAGGTCCATATTATGGGATGTAACCACAAGTGGGAGGGAAAAGAGGAATTAAGTCAAGAATCTCTTGTAGATGAGGCCAAGCTTGAGTTTTAATGTCTGTCGATTGTAGGAGGAAGGAAAGACTGAGGGAAGTGAGAGTTCCACAGTTGTACAATCTTGAGCTACTGGAAAGAAATGAGCCAAAGCAAGAGATAAGTCAAGTTTTGATTTTAACAGTTAGGAAGCAGCAAAAAGGATTTTGTTTTGGTCAGTCGGGCTCCTGCACATGTGGAAATCAATCCATATGCTTAGTAAAAAAAAATCCTGTGTAGCACTTTAAGAACTCGTCCCAACATAAAAGTCGCTGAATCATATCCAAGGATTATTATTATCAACTCGTTGTCGTAGTTTCAATTGCCTGGTTCTTGAAACATGCACATCCCCAGTATTCCAGAGCACTGATGGTGAAAGGTCAGCTAGCCTGGCTCATCAGCGCTACTTGGAGGAGTAGAGTGAGGGCAGCGATTCTTCCCGCTCAGCTCCAATGCCAATGACCTTATAGGTTGTGTGGTCCTGTCTGGACAAGCTGTGGGAAGCTTGCTAGACAGTGCTTTCCATCGCAGGATTTCTTTTAAACTGCTAACCCTAACTCCAACTTATACTCTGGAGTCCCCAAATTTTGGCACTTGCCAATTTTTGTTAATGATTTCCGGAATTAGGTAAGCAAGGTATGTTCCTTTGGGGAGAGACTGTTTATTCCATTCCAGACACAGGGAAATTCCCAAGTCTTCCACATATGTAGAAATCTCAGTTTGGTTGTGAGTTTGGATACTCTTAAGCATATTGATGGTTGCTGTATGTGTCAGACACACAAAACAAAACACCAAAACAAATTTCGAGAAATGTTCGCCAGGACACTGAGAGAAACTCTTTTTTTTGACAAATGAAATCTTTAATGTTCTCCTGAAATCCCATTAGAACTGTACTGAAGAATAAATCACCACCTGCTGGAGAATACGAGATCAAAAGAGAGATTTAAAAGAGGCATGAAAGGATGTATGACTTGCTACAAACATTTTATTCTTTCTAGACTGTTTATCAGTTTTTTCTGCAAGGAGGTTTCTGTGTTTTCTATATTTAAGATGTTGCAGCTGCATCATTATCAATTAATTGTTATAAGTCTGTTGATCTGATATCCTCATACCATTAAAAGAGCCAGCAAAATTCCAACATCTAAATGCCAATTAACTGAGTTCTAAGAATATCTATAATGTTCAGATATTTTTTGCGTGCAGCTGTTGCAGTACTTATTTTCAAGTCTCCAATTATTTCATTTACCGATATTAAATTTGTTCTCAACCTAATGTAATATATATATGAAAAAGGACTTCTTTGAAATGTATTAACAGTCTAGGAAGTATGGCATTAAATCTGTTTAGGTGCTTCGAATGGCTTTAACTGCAGAACCTAGGTCTCTGCAACTGATAAATCCACTGAGACATAGCATTCCTGGATACTGATTCCTAGTAAAGGTTTCTTTTTATGTTTGATGCCAAAATATAACATGAACGGTACTCAAGTTTATAACCCTATTCAGATCCACACCGATGAGTCACCCGATTTCAGTACATTAACAACACAAAATATTATATGCCCGCTCAACCCCAATTACTCCATTTTCCATTTAAATGTTGTTTTTAGCAATATGCTTCCCATTAAAGAAGTAAAGCAATAATATTGATGTGCATCATTACACTTTAGTGGTTCAGCTGTTCCAACAGATCCATAATATGGCTAATGCTTCTCTGGTCTGGTAGGCAGGTGCATATAAATGCACGTATATAGCAGACGCGATATAAATGCAAGTTGTAGTGGGCCAATTCCAACATTTATTTAAGTTTATATTGCTGGAAACACTCTCACCAGGAGACAAGAGCTCATGTGGTGAGTTCCACTAGTGTTATCAAAGACTTGGTGACATGACCTCTTCAAGGTGGTCTCAGCATAGACTTGGCTGCAGTGTCATGCATCTCATCCTCAATTTAAATTGTTTTGTTTTCCTAGCAATTTGGAGTATTTTTTATCCTACATCACTGTGGAAAGTTAAGTATAAACTTAGTGTTTGTTTGGATGTTGCCAGTACAGATTAACTGCCGTATTTGTCAACACTTTATATCATACATGATTTTATTATTCATTCCAGATGATCATCCGCTTCTTTGATCATGTTTATTAATTTTAGGTTCCATCTGCCTTGTGATTTAGGTGGACGTAAAGGAATCAATCTGCTTTCTGCTGCTAATTCAAAGGAATGTGATGTATTTCTCCTGCTTACCCTGGTTTTATTCCCCTCGAAATCCACATTTACTCCAAATTCAAATTAATCGGGTGCTCACCCCATTTTTGTTTATGGGACATTGGTGATACAGGTTAGCTACCACATTTGGCTACTTAACAACTATCAATTCATGTCTATTCAATCATATTTTGTAAAGTGCTTCAAGACTACTTCTGAACCTGGCCCTACATCAATGCAAACCATTATATCATAATTCTAAATAGACATCAAATAGTTTAAATGTCGATATTCAGCTAATGCTTTGCAAACGTTACTTCATCCAAGTATAAATACCTGTGCCTGCAAAATCTCTTGATCTAAAACATCACAGTGGTTGGCAAATTGTAGGTACTTCCACCAAACTGAAGGCAAATAGCTGTTGAGGAATCTCTGAAGCTTGGGACAACAGCTGCTGGAGGGTTTTATCTGGGGTCTCGCTTAGTGAAATACCTTCATATATTCAAGGCTTGGGGCCAAACTGATTGATATGCAGAGGTAATAATACTAATACTAATAATAATAATCCTTGCATTTTGATATAGCACTTTTCAAGTCTTCTAGATGTCTCAAAGCGCTTCACAGAATAGACTGTAAAAGTGAATTGACTGTATATTTGTGGGCGAAATACGGCTGCCAATTGTGCACAGCAATGTCCCACAAACAGTCGTGAATTGAAGTGACCAAATTATTATTGCTTTTTTCTTGAGGGAATATTATCAGGCGTGTGGAGTAAGGAAACTTGCCCAAGGTTTCGCCCTCTGCCTGGAATTGAACCCAGGTCTCTCGCTTGTAAGGCGAGTGCTCTAACCACTGAGCTACAGGACTCCACTGTAAGTAGCTGCTAAGAAGCTGCTGCTGGTAAGCAGCTGCTGCTGAAGCCCTGAACCTTCGACAGTTGGTAGGGTTGTCCTACCTGTACAAGCAGTAGGAAGCTTGCCAGTGTTCGTAATTGTAGATGGTGAGATATTTGGTGATTAAATCCCAGCAGTGCCTAAATGCACTCTCTGGGCTTCCCAAACTTGGCTCTTGACAACCTCTCTGGGAATAGGTAACCAGGGTGCATCCTCTGGGGAGATGCTATGGACTTCACACCAGACAAACAAAACACACAACACCCGGCTAACAAAAAAAATCTTCACTGATGATGTTTGGAAAATAAATCGAATTTTGCAGATCTGTAAAAGCAAATGAAAAAGAGGGCTAAGACACTGAATAGCTTATTCTCGGGTAAAGTATTTTGACACTAGTTATAACAAGGTAGTTCTATCTTAAATAAGATCAATTATAATGATCGAAGGCATATAAAAAATATATTCTAGCAGGATGTGGTGTATAAACCATGGATCATTTATAATGCGTTCAATGGATTTCTCTACTTTGCCAATTCCCGTCCCAGATTGATTCACTTTGATCTTTTGCACTTAAGCAATAATGAAAGCACAGTTTTCTGTGCATTACCGCATAAAAATATTAGAGTTTGTCAGAAATTATCTTAAATTGCTTCATTATTTTTTTCATCAAAATTCTCAGATGAGGTTACTCAAGGGAAATAAATGACTAGAAAAGGCATGCTAAAAGCACAAAAATAGAGTTTTATGCCTTCAACAGTTAGCATTTTTTATTTACAGATGCATGTTCCCAAGGCTGCTCACCCAATGACATGGTGGATACATTCCAAATGGGTAACATTCTGGCTACAGTTAGTTAATGTATTTGTTTACTAGGAAATAATCTTACCTTAATACTTGGGCCTGTTTATTGAAGTCATGAAAACAATCAGTGTCAAATAAGCAGATATAAGTTATTTTTAATTTCCTCATCATTGTGTCCCAACCGCCCAATGCAAGCACCAACACTACAAGAAAAGCCGCACATCATAGCTCATACCCACATCAACTGTTTAGTTTGTGTGTGTACTGAGGAGGGTTGTTTTGAGAACCAAACAGATACTGTGCCTGCAGAAAGTGCTAAATGGATAATAATCCCTCCAAAACCAAAAACAATAATAAATTGGTCATTTTCAATCTACGACTGTTTGTGGGACATTGCTGTGCGCAATTGGTTGCCGCGTTCTCCCACAAATATACAGTCAATTCACTTTACAGTGTGTCTGTGAAGCGCTTTGGGACGTCCTCGCTCCCTCCATTCCTTCCCCTCACCCTGACCATTTCCCCCCTCCTTGCTCCCTCCCTTCCCTCCCCTCACCCTGACCATTTCCCCCCTGCTCGGGTCATGACCCAACTGTGCAGCGCCTTGGGACATCCTCCTGACGTGAAAGGCGCTTTATAAATGGAATCTTGTTGTTGTTGTTGTCCTCCCGACATGAAAAGCGCTATATCAAATGCAAGGATTTCTAAATTTTTTCTAAATTTTTAGAGAAGATGAGCATGACAGAAGAGGGAGAGACTTGGAAGATTAGGAGGGAGGAAATGTGTGTGCAAGAGAGGGAAAGGGAAGTAGAGAACAGAGATGGAGGGAAGAGAGCATGGGAGGGAATGGAATGGAGTGGAGCAAGGAAAGGGAGGGATGGAGGGGAGGGAAGGAGGAGAGGAAGTGGGAATGGAATGCGAGGTGGATGAGCAGAGGGAAGTCTGAGGAAAGTTGAGGAAGGGAAGAAGAGAAAAAGAGAAAGAACAACTCTGAGTGAGTGAGATAAATGGGAAAAAATTAAATTAAAATTGTACGATAAATTTTAACTTTTTGGGGGTATTACAGAGGAATAAATGCCATGTAGGTCTGGATTTAGGCTATTGTTGTAGCATTTTATAATGTCCAGAAAAATGGCAAATTGTTGAATTCAGTTTTAACTTTAAAGTCAGTTTGTAATTCTTAAGTTGATGCAGTTTTAGTTGGTTAGACTCTCCAAGCCTTTACTCTTACCAACCTGTGTCTAGTACTCTGGAATTAGTTTAACAAGATACATTTCTCAAGGATGAGAATGTGCATTCCATTCCAATAAATATTTCGGGAATTTCCACGTGTAGGTGGGATGCATGGAACTCTGTTTGGTTTGGATACTCTTAAGCAAGTAATGGGTTTCTGAATGTATCAGACACCCAGCTGACCAAAAAAGAACACATTACAGTAAATTTCTGTGAAGCACTTTGAGACGTCGTCTTGTCGTGACATCAGGCAGGCAGACATCAGGGCCAGGATGAATGCAAACTTCCTGCAGTTGAAGAACAAGGTGGAAGCCATACTCGGCTCCTGTCAATGTCTTCAATCTTGCGGATCTGAACTCCTCACCCTCCCTCGGCGCTCCCTCAGACTCACTGAACCAGTGTACAATCTAGGCGTCTGGTTTGACCCCCAGCTGTCCTTCCTTCCCCACATTCAGTCCCTGACCAGAAGTGCCTTCTTCCACCTCCGCCAAATTGCCCGTTTCTGACCGTACCTTACCCCAAATACATGTGTTTGTCATCTCCCGCCTGGATTACTCAATATATACCCATATCTCACCAGTTCTGGCCGAGCTCCACTGGCTCCCCATCACTGAATGGATCCACTTCAAGATCCTCACAATCGTGTTCAAATCCCTTCACTTTCTGGCACCTCCCTCCCTCTCCAACCTCCTCACACCCCAAACCACCAACCAGCACCTCTGCTTGACTGGCATCGGCCTCCTGTTCGTCCCTCGCACCCTCCACCCCACCATCAAAGGTCGCACTTTTAGCCACTACGCCCCAGAACTCTGGAACAGTCTCTGTCAATCCCTCTGCCTTGCCCCCGCTCTCCCCTTTTACAAGTCCTGCCGGAAAACCTTCCTCTTCGACCGTGCTTACGGCCACCTCCCCCGCTCTGGCTTGGAATCAGGCTCCGCCACTCTTAAGCGCTCTGAGACGCTATCCTGCCTGGAGGGCGCTACATAAGTGCAAGTTGTTGTTGTCGTCGTTGTCATGAAAGGCACTTTATTCAAATACCAGGATTATTATTATAATCCGAAATTAAATCACAACATGCTGGATGTACACAGGAAGTTAATTATTATCTGGTAGAGAAAGGTTCAGTTAACGTTTGAAGTAGATCTTGTCAGTAGAACTCCATTTAGTTCTGATAAAGCTATTGATCACAAGTGTTAATATTTGAGTCAGATGCTTTCAGATATTGATTACGCTACTGAAGATTTCTAACATTGTCAGGGTTTATTTCAGATTTTCAACATTCACTAATTGGGGATAACAGAATGTACTATGGGATACTGCTGGAATTTACAACGACAACAACAAGATTGCATTTATAGAGCGCCTTTCACGTCGGGAGGACGTCCCAAGGCGCTGGACAGTTGGGTCGGGACCCGAGCAGCGGGGAAATGGTCAGGGGGAGGGGAGGGAAGGGAGGGATCGAGGAGGGGGTAGAGAGTTGAGAGGGGAGATGAAGGCACAGTTGAAGAGAATTTAACCAGCTAAATCCATACAGTTTGCCATTGCAAACACTGACTGGCAAGCTTTTGTTGCTTGTCCAGCTAGGACTATCCTACTCATAAGAGCTTTGGCTTGCAGGGTTAACAAGAGCCAAGTAGGAAGAATCCCTACCTCTTTGTGAATGGTCTGTTCCTCCAAGTCCTGCTGATGAGTCGGGCTATCATCAACTGTGCCTCAGAGCACTCTGCACCTGTCTGCACAGGAACTGGAGTACTGAGACCACCACATAGGATCATTTCAATTCCAATATTTCATTGCAGGAATGTTACCTTTGAGCCAACTCAGCCCCAAAGGGATGCTGCTTACCTCCTCCACAATGATGATAGTCTTTGTTTATACGCATATGTATACATGTATATACGTATATAAATCACAGTTATTGTTGTGATATACTACAAAATACTGAAAGATTTCTGTTTAATAATTCTGCTGCAAAATTCTATTCTTGATCAATATTTCTAATAGGATTCTATATTAAGGATATCCCATGTGGGTTTCAGCTGTATAACATGTTACATCAATTTCAACTATAGGATATCCCACCGTTTCAGATATGGTATACAACAACAACAAATTACATTTGTATAGCGCCTTTCACGTCGGGAGTACGTCCCAATGCGCTGGACAGACAGAGTTACAGTCCCGAGCTGGGGGGAGGGGTGGGGGAGGGTGGAGGTCAAGGAGGGCAGCAGGGAGATCAAAAGCATGGTCAAAGAGGAAGGTCTTGAGGTGGGTCTTGAAGGTGGCGAGGGAAGAGGCAAGGTGGAGGGACTGTGGGATGAAGTTCCAGAGGGTGGGTGCAGAGTAGTGGAAAGCCTGCCCGCTGATAGTGGGGTGATCAAGGCGGGGGACGTGAAGCAGACCGGAGCCTGCTGAGTGGAGGGAGCAAACAGGATGGTAGGGAGTTAGGAGGTCAGAGAGGTCGGGGGGAGCAAGACAGAGGAGGGCTTTGAAGGTGAGGACCAGGATCTTGAACTGTATCCCCTGTGTGATGGGAAGCCAGTGGAGTTGGGCAAGGATGGGGGTGGTAGGGTCGCGAAGCCTACTGCGGGAGAGGACATGGGCTGCAGAGTGCTGGATGATCTGCAGCCTGTGGAGGGAGGAGTTGGGGAGGCCGACAAGCAATGAGTTTGCATAGTCGAGCCTCGATGTAACGAAAGCATGTATGAGGGTTTCGTAGGCCTGCGGTGTGAAACAGTGGCGGAGCCGGGTATATATATATTTATATATTATATATGTTATAATATATAGTATTATGATTCTACCTACTATATACTATAATGTAGAGTATATAGTAGGTAGAATCATATTTTAATACAATCTGGTATGTAGGAACAGTCATTTGTATTGCTGGGAAGCCAGCTTTATGGTAGGACAGTTGTTGCCTCTGCAGCCATTTCTGCTGGTTCCCACTGAGATGCATTTTCCAGGAGGCCTGTTGACAGAACGTGTCTGTTGTCTCCTTAGTGGAATATGCCACGGCCAACTGGCTGATTTCCAACATGTCTCCTGTAGCTAATCCCAGTAACAGTAAAGTTCAAGTAACTGACACTCAAACGATTCATTGGCACATAAGTCCAAATAGTCCATCTCTTTTTATGCATGTTCATACTTCGCTAACATTAATTAATAGAGAAATTGCAGAGCCTGCTTTTTTAAATGACCATTTCACTCCTGAGCCTTCTATAACTATGGAGCATTGTGAAATGCCCTTTGCACCATTCATTTCTCCTTCACACCATTACTCCTCTGCTTAATTGATGAGGCCTTTCCAAGTCGTAGGAAGATGAGCTTTCCAGCCTTTCCTCCAACATCTGGTACAAGACATGAGCCAGGGAGGTCCCTAACAGCTGAAAGAAATGTATTTGCCTTGTTAGGCAATATGTCTTTTATGTTTTGGCAGGATTTGGCAATTAAGGATCACTTTCTGAAACAGAACCTTTTGACTCTTGGTACTGTTTTCTCATCTAAGTGATATGTGTATTAGCATCCTTTATCATTAAGAAGCTAGACCCCATCCCCAACCCTCTCCTTAAATTCCAGCTCCACCTCCTTGCCCCACTACTCATCGACATTATCAACCTCTCCTGTCATCTGGCACTGTCCCTGTCCCCCTCAAAACAGCCACTATCACGCCCACCTTGAAGAAACCTTCCCTTGACCCATCACAGCTATTCAGCCACCAATCCACCTCCCACCTCCCTTTTCTGTCTAAGGTCCTTGAGAGAGCTGTCGCCTCCCAGCTTCGCTCTTTCCTTTCCTCCCACTCACTCCGTGAGCCCCTCCAATCGTGTTTCCGTGCTGCCCACAGCACAGAAACTGCTCTGGTCAAGATCACAAATGACATCCTGACTATCTGTGACCAGGGCTCCCTCTGCCTCCTTATCCTCTCTACCGCCTTTGATACTGTGGACCACTCAATCCTCCTCCACCGCCTCTCCTCCCACCTCAACCTTCAAGGTTCTCTCCTTGAATGGTTCAGATCCTACCTTTCACATTGCCTCCACTTTGTCTCTGCGAACAGCTTCTCCTCCAGCCTCGTGCGGTGTTACTCAGGGTTCTGTCCTCAGGCCCCCCCCTCTACATGCTCCCCCTTGATGACATCATCTGCAGACATGGGGTAAATTTCCACATGTATATGGATGACACCCAACTCTCTCTCTCTGCCTCCACCCTCAATTCCAGGACTACTGGCGTCCTGACCAACTGCCTGTCTGACGTCAACAGAAGTAAGGAAACTTGTCAACATTTGGCCTTGCCTGGGAGTCAAACCCAGGTCCTCTCGCTTGTGAGGCGAGTGCTAATCATGTTCCAGTAAATCGTATGAAGTGCTTTACGATGTCCTTTCAATGTGAAATGTACTCTAAATGCAAGATTATTATTACTATTTGATGAAGAAATGGATTGAAGGATATGAGATAGTATATAATTTTTGTTTTACTTTAGAATTGCCCAGTTGGTTTTAGTGCTTTTTGTAATATTGAAGTAAAGATTTCCTGAGAAATCACAATTAGCTCTGACATACTTTCAAATTCTTATCCTGATATTTTTAAGTGGAAGATCTTTTGCTTCAGTGCAACATGGAAAACTAAGCACTGGCTACAACATGTAAATTAAATTAAATCCAATTTTCACCCTACAGATGCACAGCAACCTGAGCTCATTGACAGCACACAAAACAGAATTGGATTCTGAGTGCTATTTGCCCATGCTGCACTGTGTATGTTACTCACACTGCTGCTGAACAGCACACCGATGTGGAGATAAAAAGTGCTCAGCTTATGGGCAATGTAGGGGAAACACTACCTTAAAAGGTACGAATCTTTTCTGGAGAGCGTGTTTCTTATCTCTTGAGACAAGGGGAAATAGTATATATGTAGTATTTATAGTCTCCGTCTTCTGAGTATCTAATGAATGCAGTGGACACATTGGCAGCTTGTCCTTGTCTGAAGACAGTTGTTATATTATAACACCTCACACAGGTCATTGTCCTGTTAGTTTGGCTCATATCAGGTAATGCTTTATTTTGCATGTCATTTTCTTCATATGTCTTCGAGAGAACATAATTTATTCAAGGCACTAGATGATTAGGAAAGTTAGTAGTTAAACCTTGTTTGAACTGAGGAATAGGATGTCAAATAGATAAATGTGAAGCGTTCACTCCCATTGATTTCTACAAGGTTAATGGGAAGTCTATTTTTAAATTGTACATTGTTCATTTAAAATATTATACTGTCTAAATTTATATTACTGAATTATTTCTAAGTGTTTTTGTAAAGTTGAACTACTTCAGAACTTCAAAGCTTGTCCTGCAAGAATTGTATCTTAGTTGCAATCAACTAGCTCAGCAGTGGAGTCAGTTCACTTGTTTATTAACCATTACTATAATAGATGCTGATTACCAGTTCATCTGATGGGTTGGTTGATAAATGCACTGCTTGGCATAATACTGAGCATTACAGTACAGTCCTGGAAGGTTCCAACTGAACCCTTAATCTGTGCTACCTTTTCTGATCTCATCCTGGAAGCATTCCAAGATTAGAGAGGGAGAAAGCAGCCCTGGTTTCTGTTTCTCATTGCTATCCTGTGACTTCTGCTGGAAATTGCATGTATATAGAAGTCAAGAATGAATAGATTTCTGCTCAATTGTGATAATAATAATAGTAATAATAATCCTTGCATTTGATATAGCGCTTTTCACGTCGGGAGGACGTCCCAAAGCGCTTCACAGAACACACTGTAAAGTGAATTGACTGTATATTTGTGGGCGAACGCGGCAGCCAATTGCGCACAGCAATGTCCCACAAACAGTCGTAGATTGAAAATGACCAATTTATTATTGTTTTTGGTTTTGGAGGGATTATTATTAGGCTCTGTGTGGAGTAAGGAAACTTACCCAAGGCTTCGCCCTGTGCCTGGAATTGAACTCAGGTCTCTCACTTGCAAAGCGAGTGCTCTAACCACTGAGCTACAGGACTCCATCATAGTGGTTCGAGCACTTGCCTCACAAGCGAGAGAACCTGGTTCGATTCCCGGGTAGGGTGAAACATTAGGCAAGTTTCCTTCTTCCATACGCCTCTATTTCCCTAGATGTAGGATCCCAGTTGTTAGTCAATTGGCGGATCGTTTTTCCAGAGATAATAATTCCTTCAAAAAAAAAGATTTTTTTAAAAAAATTAATAATTTGGTCACTCAATCCACGACTGTTTGTGGGACACTGCTGTGCGCAATTGGCTGCCGCTTTTCACCCACAAAATGTACAGTCAATTCACTTTACAGTATATTCTGAAATGTCTCGAAGACATATAAAAAAAAGGCAAGGATTATTAAAGTAGCTCAGGGATGAGAAATGACTACCTGGATCAGTACTTACAAAGCAATACCCCAGCAAGATTCAGAGCATTCAGTTTATTCATTCCCTATCAGCATTGATCTTATCCTGCAAAGATATAGGGTGAAAAATGCCAAATTTCATAACAGAAGCAATATTATAATTCAAAAATGCAAATAATCGCAGGTGCAATGTTATAATTTTTTATTTTATCTGTTACAAAACATTAATTTTTTTCACTCTAGTGGATGATATTGTTTACTCTGCATCAACGAGTGGAGATGTGGGGATAGATGATTTTTCTGGATGTTTTGTTTGAGATACTCTGCGGATCTTTGGGGAATGGGGTTTCTAACATATACTTTTTGTTACTGTTAATGTTAGTAAACATTAAGGTCCATCATACATTGGTGATCAGCATAGGTTCACCCTGTATTTTGTTCTGTGCTTATAATGGGAAATCTCAGTCTAAATTCACAGGGTTCATAATTGTAGAAAGTGATATTACCACCAGTGTATCTAATATTATCATACTAAGCAAAAATGAGATCAAGAGCAGTCAATAATCTTAGGTTGGTGTATAAATTTCTATCTTATTTAATGTGTAAAGATTTTATGGCCTCTGCTTCAAATATTGTTTGTGGCAGAGAATTCCAACCACCTACCAATCCCAGTTTCTTAGCACAAAATGAAAAGCTAGCATTTGAGAAAAACATGTGTTGGACTTCACACGTCAGGGAACTTTTTCCCAGGACATAGAGTACAGGTGAGGTTCAAAACAGAATCAAATAAGTTTCAGATGGACTGCGAAGAGAGAATTAATTGGTAACTTTCCATTTACACTTTTCTCCATTCTGAGCTTTCACACGTCCTTGGTTGTGTAAACGTGCATAGTTTATTAAAAAAAGTTTTTAAAAACAACAAAATTACATTTGTAAAATGACTTTCACGTGGGGAGGTCATCCCAAGGCGCTGAACAGTCAGGGATCAGGAGCAGAATTGAAGGATTGCAGCTGCCATGTTAAATCATTATCATAAAATCACTAGATGTCGATAAAAATCATCAGTTCAGAATCACTATCAATTAGCCATAGCATATATTCCTTTCTCTTTGCTTAACAAAAATGACTGGATTGCACTTCTCCATGGGTTTTCCTAAGAGGTGCCTATTATCTATCATGGAATGAGAGAAATTTCTGTGCAGATATAACCCATCATGTCTGTACTATATTTGGTAAAAATCCTACATATTCTGGGTGCAGCTTTCACAATCTAAATGTTTCATCAAAAGTAAAATATGGCAATGTTTATTATAAATGCTCTGTTTGACATATTTACCACAAAACGCAATCATTCAGTGGTTCTTTTAATAATCGTTATACTTGGTATAGCATCTGATGTCCCAAAGTGGTTCAAAGGATATACTGTAAAGTATGTTTTGTGGGCTTATGTCAGACAGCCAGGCAGGAGCCAGCTCTACACTGAGTTAGCTTAAGATAATGAATTCAAGTCAAGTGGGCTTGAATTCCCAATCTTCCAAACCAGAAGCAAGAATGCTACCACAGCATCTCTAGTATGTCAGATATATAGAAATATATAGAATTACAAAGAAACTAAAGTACTGAAACAAGCCACGGGGCCCAGCTATTCTGTGCAGTTATACTCCACATGTGGAGTCCTGTAGCTCAGTGGTTAGAGCGACCTGAGTTCAATTCCAGGCACAGGGCGAAACCTTGGGCAAGTTTCCTTGCTCCACACAGAGCCTAATAATAATCCCTCCGAAACCAAAAACAATAATAAATTGGTCATTTTCAATCTACGACTGTTTGTGGGACATTGCTGTGCGCAATTGGCTGCCGCGTTCGCCCACGAATATACAGTCAATTCACTTTACAGTGTGTTCTGTGAAGCGTTTTGGGATGTCCTCCTGACATGAAAAGCGCTATATCAAATGCAAGGATTATTATTATTATTATTATTATGAGCCTTCACCAATTCTAATTGCCACCCCCACCCCCATACCAGTCTATTCCATTTTTCTCCATGCGTACATTGAGTTTCCTCTGAAATGTACGGATGCTTTCTGCTTCAACCATGACCACCTTACTCCCATTCTTTCTTCTGAAGCCTGTCCACCTTGCTCCCTCCCTCTCTGCTTTCAAAACTCATCTAAATAGATCCTTATTTAAGGAAGGATGTACTTGTCTTAGAGGGGGTGCAGCGTAGATTTACTAGGTTAGTACCCGGGATGAAGGGGATGAGTTACGAGGATAGGCTGACCAATTCTCTAGAATATAGAAGAATTAGAGGGGATCTTATAGAAACCTATAAGATCATCAAAGGACATGATACAGTAGATAGTGGGAGATTGTTAGTTTCTCCAATCGGGGTCACAACCTTAAAATCAGAGGCCAGCACTTTCGCACTGAGTTGAGGAGGAACTTCTTCACTCAAAGTGTGGTGAATGTATGGAACTTGCTACCCCAAAGGGCTGTTCATGCTCAGTCCTTGAACATATTCAAGACAGATAGATAGATTTCTTATTGCAAAAGGGATTAAGGGATATGGGGATAAGGCAGGGTCAGGTTATTAGCTGGAGGTAGATTAGAAAATCAGCCATGATTGAATGGCGGGGCAGGCTCGAAGGGCCGAATGGTCTACTCCTGCTCCTACATGTTATGTTATGTTTCCTAGACAACAGCATAGTTAACTCCCCCCTACTATCTATATTCTTGTTTTGGCCCCATTCCATCTTTGTGAAGTGTCTTGAGAAGTTCTCCCTATGTCAAAGGTAAGCACAGCACAAATTAGCATTGTTATCTATCATCTTATACACAAAATATATAGTTCACTTTACAGTATATTCTGTGAAGCGCTTTGAGACATCTGGAAGACATGATATAATGCCATATCAAATGCAAGGATTATTATTATTATTTGTGGACAATGCACTGGTTTAGTTTCACAGATACTGAATGGTGGTCACAATCAAATCAGAGGACAGTTTTACTTCTATTTGTTATGTTTGCAAAGCACTGAGGATTATCTCTTCTTGGTTGTATTTCTTCACTCAACTTTTTTTAGGCAATCCTATTATAAAGTCCAAGCAAGCATATTATAAATAGTTTCAAATGTAAAATAGATGCTAAACTCTGCACATTAACTGTCAGCATTTAGTCTGTCATTCAGCACAGTATCTACCTCAGAGATCAAGCCTGTGGAGAATTCCCTATTACATTCTGAAACTGAATATTGACATTGAATATATCCTGCTGATCTCCAGCAAATTTGCCTTCTCGATAAGCTCATTAATCCCTTCACCTACATGTTCTGTCCTGAGGTCTTTTCTGTGCCTGAGGTCTATTGCAATTGCAATTTAATACAGGTGTCTCCAATACACTTTTGCATATAGCTTATACTAAGCCTGCTGTACCAGGTGATGTGCTCATGAGGTGATAATATGCTGCACCATACAGTTTTATCAGGTATTTTTCAGATAAAATTTGTTGTATTTCTTAACACGTGCCTTAAATCAGGTTCTGATCTCAATTATAAAATAACATTTTCTGAGTCATAACAAGCACGATTTTCACCACACGCCTAAAGATTACTGCCCTAAGAAAATAAATATTAAAACAAAAGTAATATTTACTCAACTCTCTAAGGATCAAAAAGTAAAAGCTTATTTTGCTTCAAAGATGAATGAACTATCCAAGACAGTGGCAAATCAGTTTGAAAATCAGAGCTTGTGGGAGGGAGAATGCTGTCATCAGTAACCATTTAGGGTGTTATAATAGAATTAAACTGTTTCCTGCCTTGTGCTGAATCCTCTTATTTCTTATCACAAATGCCTTCCTCCTAATCCTTAGATTGGGAGGAATTGCCACCAGTTCTCATCCCTGGTATGCATGATCACCAGCTCTGTAGATCTCTGTGATTATTTTTGGGTTACATTGGAAAGCTTGACAGGCAGTGATATCAATGGCAAGCTTTGTTGTTTCAGCTGGTTAGATTCCAGCAGTACCCCAATGTACACTCTGGGGTCCCCAAGCCTTGGCTCTTGCCAACCTGCACCTAATAATTTCTGGTATTAAGTAAGCAGGATGCATCACTCCAGGGAGAGAGTGCACATTCCATTCCAATAATCTCTCTCTGGAATTTCCATGCGGAGGTGGAATGCATGGAATTCTCAATTTGGCCTGGAATGGTGATGGGTTTCTGTATGTATCAGACACCCAGCTAACAGCTGACCAAAAAAAATATTTTTTGTCTGATTATCTGATGTAGAATTGCAACTGCTCAGCCGTATTTGAACGTCAAGTGTTTCATTTCCTGCTTGCTGAGGTACTAAAGTTGCTTATTGCCTCCACTGACGTAAATTAAGCCCAATCTGCTCTGTGATAATAGAAGAGAGCTACTCCTGAAAAACTGTCCAAAGTACCTTAGAGTCTGACCTTTCAAATATAGAATCACTTTAGTCTAGGTCTAGGGAATTAGGACATCAAAATTGGCAGTACTTAACATTTAGTACAATCTCTGCTATTTAATCTCTGGTATCTGATAAAATCAAGGCCAGCTGGATGAAAAGGTTTGCCTAAGTGAAGTAGTATTATGTATCCCCACTAGAAGTACCAGCTTCACGAATGGAATCTTACTGTATCTTTAGCACAACACATATGGTAGTGTTTTCACAAGTAGCTGGCAATATTCCTCATGGGTGATATACATCTGTGTAATAGTGTACACCACACATCTGATCTCTATAAAAAGCAATTCACCTCTAGGTTGTCGGCTGTATGAGTGCTTACCTCTGTGCCAAACATCATCAGAAATAATCACACTTTTTGCAAATTATGAACTTTTAGACAACTTAGAAAACTGGTGCATAAGAGAAGTAAATTGTATAACTTAAGGCATTATCAATGTAGACTAAAGGAATGAGCCTTGTCATCATTAAAGCAAAGAAAATAAGACAAGTCCACAGACCAGGTCTTTATTGAAATTCCCTATCTAGTTCCCATTTGAAAGCTACTATGGATTCTGCCTCAACCATCGCTTCCAGCAGGGCATTCCATATACTAACCACTCTGCATCATCTTTTACACACAAAAAGTTAGGATATGGAACGTCTTGTGGGAGCAGTTATTGAGAAAGAATCAGTATCAGCTTTCAAAAGGGAACTTAGATGAATCTCTAACAGGAATAAACCACAGGAGTAAGGGGAATGGGCAGGGAAATAGGACTGAAAGGATTGCTTTTTAAAAGAACCAGCATGGATGCAATGGGCCAAATGGCCTTCTTCTGTGCTGTAAATTTCTATGTTCTATGGTGCTTAGTTCCTTTAAGTATGAGTTTGATGAATTCCTGATTATGAAAGATGTTAAAGATCACATGTGAAACAATGAATGACCGCATACTTCTTCAAAAGTCAGCACAGATACAATGGGCCAAATGGTTTTATTCTGTGCTGTACATTTCTATGATTCTATTGTTCTAACACCTTTTCCCCAGTCCTGTGAGAACTATAAAATGTGATGTATGAATTGCAGTGGGTTAGCATTGAATGATGCTTATGTTACACATTTAAAAGGTTATTCTAAAACCACCAAGGCTTAGTTCCATTTTATTTGTGGTCATGATGGTCAAATGTTACACTTATTCCACATTTATTCCTGAAGGGTTTACTTCTGATAGATTACTTCCTTGGGAGTTTAGTAAATTGTGAATGTTTCTTCAGAAGGATTGGTTTCGTAAGATGAATTGGCCTGTTCTCATTTTATACTTTCTTGTGTTAAGTGAAGCTATTAGATTAGCTTCACTAATTAGATTAGCTCCACCACCATGCTTAAGAGTATCCAAACCAAACTGTCAGTTCCATGTATATATAATATCTGCACAAAGAAATATGAGGAATGGAATGTGCAATCTCTCCTAGAAGGACAAACCCTGCTTGCCTAATTCTGGAGAGCCAAGGCTTGAGATCCCAGAGTATGGTGTGTTACTGTTTGTTGTGTGTTGTGTTGAGTTTAATTTAGTAAAACCACATAACTTTCCACCTTGGTTTATAGGGTTAACGGGAGCTGAGTAGGAAGAATCCCTTCTCCCAGTACCATTCTGCTGCTCCAAATCGAGCCAGACTGGCTGATCTATCATCAACAGTGCCCTAGTCTAGAGCACTGCAGACCCACTTGGTTCAGCAACTGGACTCCCTGAGATTGCCACAGAGGGTTGACTCAGTTCCAACATTCCATTGACAAGCACATTTAGCCAATTCCGCTCCAAGTGACCCTACTTATCACCATCCCCACCCCACAGCCCTCCCCACCCACACCCGGAGGATAGCATCCAAATGTCATGATCCACAATGTTTAGGATTTGTTACTAAACTCAATGCATCCGTCCTTTGGAAAAGACTGTAGCAAGATCCTGGCTGCTTGTTCAAAGAACGTTGGGAGTCTTGTAGCTCAGTGCTTAGACCAATTGCCTCATAATCGAAGGACCTGGGTTTAATTCTGGGTGGGGCGAAACATTGGGAAAGGTTCCTGAATCCACACGCCTCAGTTCACCTAGCAGTTAGTATGAACCCGATTGTTAGTCGATTGGCAGATCACTTTTCTGGAGGTAATAATTCCTTCAAAATAATAATAATAAATTGTTCACTCAATCCATGACTGTTTGTGAGACATTGCTGTGCACTATTGGCTGCCACATTTCGCCCACAAAGTATAGAGTCAATTCACTTTACAGTATATTCTGTGAAGCACTTTGAGAAGTCTCAAAGATGTGATAAGGCGCTAGTTCAAATGCAATAATTATTATTATTAGTCACTCTACTTTACAATAAACTCCTGTGAAGTGCTTTGAGGTGTTCTCCTGACATGAAAGGTTCTATATCAAATTTAAGGATTATTCTTGTTTGGGAATTTCCTGATGTATAATATAATTCACTACCATATTTTTGTCAGTCAGGTTGAAAGTGTAGATGGGGTGCCTTTAATAATGATGGCTTTTAACAGCCTTAGCCTAAGTGTTCATGAAAATATAATATCCTGTTATAAATTCTTTTTTAAAATAATGATTTCTAAATGTGTTCCATTTTTTAAAAGACATTTATCAGATAAATTCCAGCACAATGTATTTCCGTGTATGCTCTGAGCCTGAGGCGTGAAATAAGTCACTCAGGACTCAGCTTTGTCTCCTGCTCCTCCCTTTCTACTCAACTTTTTCGCTAGAGAAAGGTGGGTTAGGAAGCTCGGGGTAAATGACGAGACCTCATATTTCATGTCTCATCCGCACGTGATCAGTCACGGTCTTGACTGAAGATGGCAGTCCCAATCAGGCTCAGTAATGGTGTTCTTCATAGTTGACAAATCATGTTGACAGCCGCTGTCAAGACTCACACATAAAGACTGTTTAATTCAGCAGGAAATCAGAAGGCTGTTGAATCACCCCCAGTAGCATTGAATGAGCTGTTTAAAGAATTCAGAAGAGTTTTCAGTCAGTGTTCTTTCACAAACCAGATGCAGAAGTACAGGGAAAACAGTTTCTTATAACTTTGTCTGTCTTGAAAATAATTAATTCAAATTATTTTCAATACAACTTTGGTGTTTTAACCCATCTTTGTTTAATACTAATTTGTTTAGATTGAAAGAAAACCCCAAGCTTCGAACTAGCATCTTCCCACAATCTTGTGTTGCTAAAGCCAAATTAATTCTGACCCTTAATCTGGGTCTTGGATTTTCTGCACAGCCTTCATCCCTTCTCCCACACCATTTCAGCCTTTCAGCCACCTGAATCTCTGGAACTCCCTGCTTCAATTTCGGCATCTTTCTCCCTCTTTGCCCATCTTCAGATCACAGTTGAAGACTTTTTGTCCATCCCTTCGGTCACCTGCCCCCTCTTTCCAGCTCAGCACTAACATAAGCTGTTAAAGTGTTCCAAGATGCTACCCGCATGAAGATTATAAGATGCAAACTGTTGTTTTTTGTACTCTTAATTTCCATCTTCTGGGTCAAACACAGATTTTATTTTGCATGTATAGCAATCTGTACTCTGTATAAAGGCTTGAAGGGATATGGGAATAAGGCAGGGCAGTGCAATTGAATGAACACCTTGATCTGAGAGCTGATGCACTCAGTGGGCCAAATGGCCTCCTTCTGCACTGTAAATTACTATGATTCTATTATTGATTTTTAACTATATCACATACAATGCTCAGGAGTTCTCTCCAGCTTTAAATGGTCCCAAATGATGTAAATTTGATTAATTTAGTCTCTCAGATTAATGATGTTTGTGCTCGTGACTCTTATATTCCCTTAGAGCTAATCCCTCTTCAGTTCCATTTCAATGGCTTAGGTCCAGTGCTTGAAGGGAAAAAAAACGAGCAAAAATGTTGCTGTACTTGTGATATTTTGGTTCTCTTGGAGATCTGATCACATGTTTCGCCCAAACACAATCTGTTATATGTCTAATTATACTGGAGCTCCAGCTGCTATTGCAAAGGNTTTTTTTGAATAAACTCAAGACATTGCAAAGGCAAACAAGTATTCTTTGAACAAAGAGGAAAACTTAATTGCTCTACTCATTTCTGTCAGGTAAGATGCTGTTTGTGAAATGAATGTCTTTCATGAAAAACAACATTGGTGTTTGGGAGTAAAGAACAAGTCAATCTCACTGATATTTGTTTGAAAAATCACCTCCTATTTCTTCTCACTGTAAAAAAAGATAGAATGATTGAGGAGGAATTTTTCTGGGGCTACTCTATTTCTGTGGGATTTTAGAGTGTATGGAATTTGGCAAATTATTAAATTCAGTCATAGCTTTGTTTTTCTCTGGTTCTTACAAAATAAATTTCCAAAGAGAACAGCTTCAAAAGCAAAACTATATGTAAGAATTTGCCAACTTCTGAACACTCTGAAATGTTATAATTTGCTTTTAGCAACACAAATAGAATAAATCTGGACCCAGATGGAATTTCTCATGTTTCATAGTAGATCTGGTATCTGAATGTCTGATAATATTCTTACTTCTAACCATAAAGTGATGTATTTCCCTTCTAGGAAGTGAACATTGAAAACCATGGGGGAGCGTTTTGACTGCCATTATTGCAAGGAGTCCCTCCTTGGTATGAAATATGTATTACGAGAGAACAAACAATACTGCATCAAGTGCTATGAAAACTTGTATTCTAACACCTGTGAAGACTGCAAGACTGCAATTGGCAGTGACTGCAAGGTAAGATAACTCCGGTGGGGAGCATAAAGAAGGTAATGTTTCTATTAGGATCCTTCATCGAGGCAGATGTCTGACAAAGGCTGTTGTAGGGACCTCTGTTTTAGATTTCTGCCGTTTGCAGTTTTTTTAATCTCCAGACAAGAATTTGAAATAACTCCAAACAATTATGACAGATACTAAAATAGTGTGATAATTACAACAACAAAATTACATTGATGGGAGCGCCTTTCACATTGGGAGGACATCCCAAGGCGCTGGACAGTCAGGAGTCAGGACCCGAGCATGGGGGAGGGGTGGGGTAGGGATGAGGGAAGGCAGAGAGGTGGGAGGGCAACTGAAGGCACGATCGAAGAGGATGGTCTTGAGATCAGACTTGAAGGAGGTAAGGGAGGAAGCGAGGCGAAGGAAATGTGGGATGGAGTTCCAGAGTGTGTGGGCAGAGAGACTGAAAGCCTGGCCACCGATGGTAGGGCGGGTCGGGTGGGAGATGTGGAGCAGGCCGGAGCCCGATGAACGTATGGAGCTGGCAGGTTGGTAGGGAATCAGAAGGTCAGAGAGGTAGGAGGGGGCAAGGCCATGAATGGCCTTGAAAGTGAGGACGAGGATCTTGAACTCGATCCTCTGGGGAATGGGGAGTTAGTGGAGTCAGGCGAGGGTGGGAATGATGGGGTCGCGGAGTGTGGTGCGCAAGAGTACATGAGCTGCAGAGTTTTGTACGATCTGCAGCTTGTGAAGGGAAGAGTTGGGAAGGCCGATGAGGAGGGAGTTTCCGTAATCGAGCCTTGATTTGACGAATGCGTGAATGAGGGTTTCGGCAGCCTGAGGGGTGAGGCAATGGTGGAGTCTGGCAATATTGCGGAGGTGGTGGTAGGCAGTACCGGTCATGGCGCGGATGTGGGAGAGAAAGGACAATTTGGGGCCAAACAAGAGTGGCCCTCTCATAGTGAAAGAATCATCTCACAATATTTGGAAGGTGCCCAAGGATATCATACACAGCATAAACACAATTAGGAGTATGTAGTAAGCTTGCCTTTGAAGATAACATACAGTGCAAGGCTAGGTACACTCTCAGTGATGCACTGTGGATGTACTGTATAAATGTTAAGGAGTTTTTAAGGATGAGAGGAGTTAAAATAATTGGACTGTATCATCAGATTACATTGAGTTTCATTGCAGTTATCTAACTGTGACTCTCTTTTGATGCATAGATCCCAGAAAGCAAAGTCAGATCCAAGGAGGTCTAACAAATTCAGTGGGTCAAGTTTCCTTCTGCTGATCGTCTTATTTTAAAACTGCCAAATCAAATATTGATATATGTAATTTCAGCAAGTGAGCTGATCCCACAGTGCTTGCTTGGAGACTAATCAGTGCAGAATAAGGAACAAAATTGGAACTGCCAATCCTACCTAGGTTGAGAGCCTAATTATAGCAAATACGTTCTTGATTTACTTCTCTTCATGTTTTTCTCCTAGGATCTCTCTTACAAGGACCATCACTGGCACGAGCAGTGTTTCAAGTGTGCTAAATGCAGCCGTTCTCTGGTTGAAAAGCCTTTTGCTGCAAAGGATGAGAATCTGCTGTGCACTGAGTGCTATTCCAATGAGTACTCCTCAAAGTGCTTCACCTGCAAGAGGACCATCATGCCTGGTAGGGTTACAGGTGTCCGTAAAATGAATGTAAACTCATCTGCCATTGGATTCCATGACTATATCCAGATTAAGCAAATGTCAAGCCATCATTTAATAGTTAAGAGATTTTAAATATATTATTTCAATAGCTTTTTTCTCAATGAATGGGAAAAATACTGAGGAGATAAGTGCAATAATGAGGTGCGAACATATTCGGTTATTCAAAAAAAATCTAAAACATAACCAGGTGGTGGCTTAATTTTTGAAGTTACATCCTAGTGTGAAGCTGAGTCATACATGATTATAAGGTCCCTAATTCAATCCCTGGTCAATACTAATTTAGCTAATCTCAGCAGGAGCAGTGAATGGTAGGGAGTGTTGCAATTGACTTCAGTGCCAGGATTGGATTTCTGCTCCTGATCACTTATCAATGATTCCTGTAAAAAGGAGCAGTTTGGGATTAAACAGCAGGATGCAAAACAGTTCAAATTGATGATAAGTTGCCTTTTAATTTTGAGAAATCGCCAAATGGAGTGAATCTGAACTTGACTTTGGATAAACAGAATTGTACTGACACCAATTTACACATGTTGATCTCTGCCATACATGGAAGAATCTAGGCCAGATTGTTCAGTCTCTTCTTTACATTAGATACCAAATGAAATAGATTTTCTATGCACCAGGAATATATATAAATTATGTATTTTGGGCACTTGTAAATGAATAGGATGACAACATCAAATACATTGTACTATATTTGTTTCTATTACACAGACTAACAGACTACTTTTATGCCCTGTAATGTTATCTTATATTTTATTTAGTGGAGGAATAGTTTCAACCAAGTTTGTCACAGAAGTAGGTCTATAATCACAACGTTGGCCAGTTTGGTGTTATTCATTGTTGAATTTGTTATTTTAATTAGAGATCATAAAACTGGTTCAAGATCAACAATGTCACACAGGTACAGTAAGGGATGTTCTTCTTAGTCAGAGCAGAGAGAGTTTGTGGTATTTCCCTTACAGACTTTGATGTTGATGCCATGCTGATGCCTTCTTTTTGCCATTTGAAGCAAACCAATGTCATAATCAAAAGTAGAGTAACCTGGAACTGAACGCTTAATTTATATTTTGTGTTGCTCATTGCATGGTCAGGATTAGTTAACAACTAAATCCCAACACTGGCATTCTGTGCATCTTCTTAGTTGTGTACATTCAGTATTCTAAAACTAGGTGTCAGTACGTGGTTTTAGAATATTTCGTTTTATGCTATTGAAGAACCAGTCACACGGAGGTACAAATCGAAGTGCCACTGAAACCGCCTACTCAAGGTTGTCTCAGCAACAGGGCTCCAATACAATTCATGCTGGCTTAACCCAGATTTATGCTGTGTGCTTTATCCTGCAGCATGAGAGGCAAATGTGGAGAAGTGTTCAGTTTCCCAGCACTGATTCCCACCACTTTAATGAATACAAAAATATATAAAAACAATATAGTAACCACAGAAGTGGCTTGTGCCTGGAATGTATATAAATTATGCGTTATAGGCACTTGTGAACAAATAGGACGACAACATCAAATGAACTGTCCTATATCTGTTTCTACTACACAGACTACTTTTATCCCTTATAATATAATCTCATTATTTTACTTAATAGCACTAGTTTAGGTTCAATGGGCTGAAAGGCCTTCTCCTATTATACTGTAATTTCTACATTACTATAAATTATGTGGAAACAATGGGCCTGTTGCGGCTCATGCATTTGGCCTAAAATTAACACCTGCACAATCATCCTTAAACAACTCTCTAGAGCAGCAGAGAACAAATTCAACCCTATAATTCACCATCCAGTATTCACTATGAGGCATCCAATGTGTCCGAAAGAAATACCTAAAGTACCGATACAGTGTTGCAGTAATTAAAAAAAACTGTACTTTTTGATGGCAGGATCTCGCAAGATGGAATACAAGGGAAACAGCTGGCATGAAACCTGCTTCATCTGCAAACGTTGCCGACAGCCCATAGGAACCAAGCCTTTTATCCCCAAGGAGAATGATACTTACTGCGTTTCATGCTATGAGAAGCAGTTTGCTCTACAGTGCTCGGCCTGCAAGAAGGTAGTGTGACATAAATCCAAATACTGTTTGTAATTGTATTGTTCCTCCGCACCTACTTGATACACTAGTATCCAAGCAACAGTCAGATGAAGCTACTCACTGCAGAGTTATGCCTCTAGACTCAAAAGACAGTAGATAATACTAATTAAGCAGCAAGAAAAGCTGGCCAGTTGATTTTCTTTGCTTTAATCCTGTCTGCTAAGCCTTAGGACTGAGTTGGATAGATATTTGTTAGGTAAGGGTAACAAGGGATATGGGCAAAGATGGGTATTGGGAGTTGAGGTACAGATATCCATGATCCAGTAGAATGGCAGAAACAGGCTCGAAGGGCCCAATCGCCTACTCCTGTTCCTATGTTTCAATACTCTTCCTGTGCTATGAACAAGCACAAAAGAGTTGGTGCATTAACAGCCGTATTGTCACTCACTCCCCCTCAGCGATGATCCAGCGAAATGAAATAGAAATCACACAAGGAGAAGCATACTTCTTTGTTTTTTCTCCCAAATGATATTTTAGGTTTATAATAGTTCGAGATTAAAGTGAATTAAAGAGAAACAAAATTCTGTCAACAACTCCCCAAAAATAAAGGGTGGAAAATATTCGGAAGGCTGCTTTCTATTTTCTGTTCTATCCATTGAAAAAGGAACTTACCATATCAGGTTCATGAATCTAGGGTGAATTTATCTTTCACTGGCTAACCCTGGACAGAGATTATCATCTTTCTTGGTCCTGGATATCAAACATATTTTCAAAATGCATCCTAAAAGTGCCCAGAACTCAATCTGGATACCTCATTTCTTAGTTATTTCTAATTGCCAGACCTGAGATGTTCAATACACCATATTCATAAATACAAATTTTAGTCTGGCTCCAACTGCAAATGCAATTTATGAATATAACAACAAAATTACATTTGTAAAGCGTCTTTCACTTCGGGAGGACGTTCCAAGGTACTGAACAGACTGTGCCAACAAATTTAGGAGGGATAAGATAACCATTTGAAGCTATTTGGCACGTTATAAGAGATGGCATAGCATGCTATATTTAACTTCATACTGAGAAGATGGGCAATGCACACTTATGCTATATATAGAAGTGAAATTGATACTTTCATAACCTGTTTGATATGATAATTATGAAAAGCTGCAAAATTCACCCTATCATTTCCAAAGATGTTTTACTTGCATTGATCATATTCTGCTTGTTTCTGCTCTCACTCACTCAGCTTTCCCTCAACTTCACAATATTGCACGTCTCCTCCACTACCTGTACCCTGGGTCATCTACACCTTATCGACACATGCCACCTTTGTCGATCGACACATGTCAATCATGCCATCATTCTTGACTGCTTCTCCTTCCTCACTCACTTCATCCACTGCCTCTCCTCCCTCATCCATCTCCTATGCTCACACTCTCCTGGTTTGAGTCTTACTTGACCCACCTCCATCATTCTGTCTCCACAAATGTTTCTTCCTCTCACCCCCACATGGTCATCTGCAGGATACCCAAAGGCTCTATTTTCCATTTCCTCCTTCTTCTTATTTACATGCTCCATCTTGGTGATATCATTTGTAGTCATCGTATCAACTTCCACATATATGCAGATGTTACCAAAATCTACTTTTTCTCTTCTAGCCACGACCCCAGGGCCACTGATGTTCTGTTAGTTTGTTTGTCAGACATCAAAGTCTGATGAGCTTTGAGCATCATGGGATGGGATGAGCAGCAACTTTCTGCAGCTATGGACAAGACAGAAGCCATACTCCTTGGTTCCCATTCTTGATTCCCATCCTTAGCTCCCATCAACATCAACCTGTGTTCCAACCTACTTAGCCTCAACAGTCTATCCCTTAAGATCCTCACAGTCATTGACAAATTATTTCATGCCCTACCATCTCCCTACTTCTTTGACCTGGTTAAATCACACTCCTCTACCCGCCACCTTTGCTCAGCTGGTTCAAGCATTCTGCAAGTCCCTCAACCCCTCCGTGCTTTCAGGCTCTGCACCCCAAATATCTGGAACTCCCTGCCTCAGTCCCTCAACCTTGCCCACTCCTTTCCAGTCTTCAGATCGTGCCTGAAGACCTTTCTTTTCAATCGTAACTACGATGACTTCCTCTCTCTCCCTGGCTCAGAGTCAAGCTGCACAATTGTTAAGCACCCAGAGACACTACCCGGCTTTACACAGGGTGCTATATAAATTTAAGTTATTATGTCCAGGCTTGATTAAATTAATGCTCTACTTGCCTGCAGACTATCCAGAACACCCACCCTCAGCTTCAGTGCCAAGCTAGGACTGTCAGGCTCTTTGGGATATCCTCCCAATGTGTAGAGGTGTAAATTGTATTGTTCCTTTCTTTCCTCTACCTCAGGCTATCACCACTGGAGGAGTGACTTACCATGACCAGCCATGGCACAAGGAGTGCTTTCTGTGTACTGGATGCAAAATGCAACTGGCAGGTCAGCGTTTCACTTCCAGGGACAACTTCCCATACTGCCTGGATTGCTTCAGCAATCTCTATGCTAAGAAGTGTACGGCCTGCGCCAAATCAATCACCGGTGAGTTATGTTACAAACAATAAAACCAGAGAAATAATATATATGACCTTTATGTTAATATGTACATCAATAGGCAAATTAATACACACTTTTTGCTTACATCTTTCGTGGTAAAATGTTTGGCATGCTAATCACCAATTTGTTGCACAATACTGAAGTTAAGTGAGAATAAGCTTGCAGGGAGCTGCGTGGTAGGAATCTCAGCTCTCAGTAAATTAATAAATGCATACATTAAAAATTAATTTCAATTAATACACAAATTAATTACATCAAAAATGTATTAAATTAATGCACAAGCGGAACAATTCTGTGGAGGGTGGGAGTTATTGAATTAAGAGAATTTGAAATCACACCTTTGAACCCTTATCCACCCACAAAAACACAGTCACTTCACTTTACAATAGATCTTTGTGAAGCACTTTGGGATGCCTTCCTTACATAGAAGGTGCTATATCGATTGCAAAGATGAATATTACAATTATTATTAACACACTTACATAACAACATTGTTGTCAGTTGTTACAAAGGAGCCGGAAATATGCACACCAGCACAGAAGAAAGCATTCATGACTGGGAGATGGCGATGCAACATACGGGCAATTGTACCTTCACTGTTATCTTATACAATGTTACCTCAACAGGACTTGGAGGCGCAAAATATATTTCCTTTGAAGATCGCCAGTGGCACAACGACTGCTTCAACTGCAACAAATGTGCCATCTCACTGGTCGGGCGAGGTTTCCTCACTCAGAGAGATGATGTCCTCTGCCCTGAATGTGGCCGCGATATTTAAACTGGAGAACCAATTTTTGCCTGGATTTGGTATAGCAAATGGTACAGCATTACTGTAGGTCCTTAATATACACATATCCTGATTAGCACAGATTTTAGTAGAGAAATAGTCAATAATCTTTTATAAATCTCTCTAACAGAAGACTGGCATGCATTTTTTTTTGTAGTCCCCACCCCCCCTAATAGAAAATAGTTCTAAAATTTTTCTTTGTGTTAACTTCCGTGATTATTATCACATCATATATCACATTTTCTCTCCTCCATAATCTGTGGCTCCAAATATCTACTTTTAAGACTGCACTCATTAAAGCAGTTAGATTTGAAATGACCGGGAAAGAAAATGCAACAAGTGTAGATGGGAAGTCTGCAAGGAGTAATTTTAACTAGAAATTCTCAGCTCCACTGGCTAAGCAAAAGTGCCGATACCTAAAATAACACAGCCCATAAGTCAAGACAGACACACAAAAGAGTTGCATTCAACAAGATTAAATAAGAAAGACAATACTTGACAAATGACTGTCTTACTGGTAAGTGAGTGGAGCTGGGGAATGACAGGCATTTCGGTGGATCAGGATAATGTCAATATTTTGCTTACATGAAAACTGAGAAAGGGTAGATCTGTCAGCACATTGTGTTTCTTTAAAGTCAGTTGTACAGGACATACAATAATGAAAATGTGTGAGATGTGTTCCAAATCACATGTGAAATACTGTGGGGACGAGTACTTAATATTTGTGGTTGTAATACAATCCATCCTACTCAAAGTTTGTATGATGGCGGTTTTGCTGCTGAGTTGGCTTAGAACATAAATACTATGCACGCAGAACATTAATAATAATAGTAAGAGCTGACGTGGTGGTATGATTATTCATAAAAATTCAAATGCATATGTAGCATGAATGATACATGTACGAATTACTGTATTTTATATTGTGGTATTGCTTTATCTATAGTACTTTAACTTTTCCTATCTACTAACTTGCTCTGAAGACATCACTGTTGTTCAATATAACCCATGAACCTAGTGCAGACCCAAATCAACCTATACTATGTACTAACAATAATAAAGACTCCCAGAATGATTCACCTTAGAAAATGTAACAATGATATGCTTTGGACTGAAATCCATCTATAGCTGGTTCTTAAAATGATGAGTTGAATAAGATTTGATGCGGAAATCTACGTAATGTTGTTTCATTGAATCTCTTTTATTGGTTTTTTTAAGGTTAGTTTGGTGGGAGAGGGTAAACTAGTTCAATGCACAAAGCCAGTCAGTCAAGATCCGCCACCAATCACATAGAAGTCAGAGAAACTGATCCATTTAATTGCTACGGCAGTTCACAAACCATTGTCTGGTCTGATATAGATGGATAGTAATAATAATCCTTGCATTTTCAGTTCATGGCTAAAGACCTTCCTCTTCGACTGTGCCTACGGTCACCTTCCCCCTCTCCCTGGCTCGGGGTCAAACTTCACCATTGTTAAGCCTTCCAAGATGCTACCCTATATAGGAACACTATATAAATGCAAGTTGTTGTTGTTATACTTATTTTTCTGTTGATTATTCCTGTTGTGGAATATGTGATATTGCATGTTCTTTTTCTTCATCTCTTATCAAAGCTTATCAAACCAAATGGGTTTTACTTTTTAAAATTCTTTTTCAATATTTTTAAGAGATTTATTTTAAATGTGCAAGCTTGACTCAGTTTGTAGTACTCTCACCTCCGAGTCAGAAGAATCTGGGTTCAAACCCGGCATCAGGACCTGGAGCTCGTAGTCCAGGCTGACACTCCAGTGTAATCTTTGGGGAGCGCTCCATTGTCAAAGTTGCTGTCATTTGGATGACATTAAACTGAGATTCTCTGAAAGGAGAAGGTAGTTTCTCCCAGTATTCTGTCCAACAATGCCCCGGGTCAAATTGATCATTTGCTTCATGGCTATTCGTGAGTCATTGTATGAAAATTGACTGCTGCATTCACCTACAAATACACAGTCACTATACTTTATAATGAATCCTGCAAAGCATTTTTAGATATTTCAATGACCTGATAAGGCAAATGCAAGGATTTTTATTGTTTTATGCTGATCACTGAGGGTGTTTGAATAAATAAAATAATATTAATAATAATAATATCCCATTATAAAGATATAGCAAAACAATAATGTATTTTTAACAAGCAGTAAAAGTATCACACTATTAAGCAGCACAAGAGTTTCCTTAACCTAGTATCTGTAAAAGGTGTAACATCTTTAATCTTTGTAATATTGGACACTGCAATTAAACATACCCATGGAACATTGCTTAATTCATGGTGTTCTTATAACAAACTAAATTATAGTAGTGATTGATGGTGAAATGGTACAATAGATGTACATGACTTAAGTATCTCATCATACTATTGCTGAATTCTAGAGAGCTGACTAATTTACAATGTATGCTATGAAATGCCACATAAATAACTCAACGGATGTATGGGTTTAGCTAATATGGTTTTATTAGCAGCAAATGCTAAATTAGGAATGAAACTATCTGCAGCCTAAAAATACACTCGCATTTTTAAATGTAGTTTTAAATTAGAATTGTTGCACGATAATCAAAGAAAATTGGATGTTGTACCAATAAATATATTGTTTAACAATTGCATTGAGTTAATTTTTTGCATGTATTCTTTCAAAGAAAACTACTTAGTTCCTATTCAATGCACATATTGTATTAGAGTTCACGAAAAGCTTGTGAAATATTTGCCAACAAGAGCATTTCAAAAACCGCTTGGGTTGTTTTTCTTTGGCATTCAGTCCATGTTGTGACACTTGTAATATAATAATCCTTGCATTTGATATAGCGCTTTTCACGTCGGGAGGACATCTCACAGCGCTTCACAGAACATACTGTAAAGTGAATTGACTGTATATTTGTGGGCGAACGCGGCAGCCAATTGCGCACAGCAGTGTCCCACAAACAGTCGCAGATTAAATACGACCAATTTATTATTGTAGTACAGACAGAGTTTACTTTCTACTAAGAACATTTTTATTTGGCAATCTTCTTACTACCTACGAAAAGATACAGATACTACACTTTACAGTGAATCCTGTGAAATGCTTTAAGACGTCCTGTCAACATGAAAGGCGCTATATTAAACACAAAGTTATTATAATAATAGTCCATGACCATATTTCAACACTTGTAAATTCTAGGGCTGTAGCACGGAGATACCGTTTATACATTTATCATCAAAGAGTTAGAAAATTAGTGAATCAATGCAAGACAAAAAACATTAATAACCAGACATAAGATAAGAGTGAACACTGCAGAAATTACACATAGGATCAATGAAGAAAATATTTGATTCAAAACTGCAGGTAAGGCAAGCAGAGGCTAGGCAAACTAATAATTATATTATAAATTGGTAGCAATTTGAATTTAAACACAGTGTCATTGTTTTTCCATTTTTCCTTTTGTATTACTCCTGTGGATAAATCCCAGTAGAAATCAACATTATTGCATTCCACGGGTTTTAAAACACCATAAAGCACTGACTGATAAACCTTTAAATGATTCAAAGATAATACAAATCATAAAAGCAAGTACAACTCTGAGCTTCCGGTCTCTTGCCATTTCAACTCTCCCTCTCACTCTGACCTCTCCATCCACAGTCTCCTACGTTGTTCCAATAAGTCACAGTGCAAGCTCGAGGAACAGTACCTCATTTATCTGCTAGGGACCTTACAATCCTCTGGCCTCAATATTGATTTCATCATTTGCCTCTGTTTCTGTGTATGATCATCTCTGTGTATCTGCTGTTTTTTAAACTGTGCTGATCAAGAATGAATAAAGACTGAGAAAACAGTGTATATGAGCAACTACATACATTTTATGTCAAGTTGGCAAATTTATGGATGATACCACAGACATGCTTAGAGAAAGTGTAGAATGGATTCCCCAATGAGGAATGTGAATCATATTTGTATATTTGCATTCTGATAATCTAATATAATATGCAATTCACCCAGACAGTCACTGTCTAGACTGGCCATTAATAATAAGGACCCTATCACCCCCATCCTCGCCCAATTAGAATATGCTGTAAAGTGAATTGACCGTATATTTGCAGGCGAAACACTAAAATATGAACGTGACATTAGTAGATTAACTAGCGATTGCTATGTGAGGACCATTTTCTTCCTTCCTGGTGTAGTGGCTTTATGTATTCATTCAAGGTGAGATGCTAGGATCAGGAAAAATGGAACATTTTATCACTTGCAAATTGTCGAACGATTGAGAATGCATCACTCACAAATTAGGTGTGACAAGGTCTGGGTCAAAATAAAACCTCCTTCCTATTTTACCCCAAGCATGCCTTAACTCTCTTTCCCTGATCTCAAGCCACCTCCTATTGCACCAGTGTAAGCTGTCCATTTCCCATACAGCTATCTTTACGATTTATTTGGAATATTGCACATGGTGTTCACCAACCCCAGCAAATGTTTTCTTTCACACATGTTTTGGAATTTCCTCCACAATAAAAATGAAGGCAAAAGTTCACTTAGCATTCCACTCAGTTAGACTCTTCTATGTCAAATTGCCGGTTTCATATCAACTTTCCCAAAACTTACTATTGCCATATGATAGACCCATTTTCTTCCTACATATGGGGTTTGGAAAGATAGTTAAAGTTGATTATCTCTCATTTCTGACAGAATTTTTTTGAAATGAATTACACTTACCTTTAGCCTACAGAACGTTAATCAGAAAGAGAATGCAGTAACGACACCACTGTAGTGATATCATATCAGAAGTGTGCTGGTGCCCCCTATGGCTAGACTTTACCTAGATACAGAATCATAGAAAGTTTACAGCTTGGAAGGACCATTTAGTCCATTTTGTCTTTTCTGGCGCTAGCACTCCCACTGGAGCTGTCTTCTGTAATCTCGATTTCTCTGCACTTTATCCATACTCTTTAATATTTTTCCTCAATTATTTGTTCAACTCGCTCTTAACTTTTGCTGTTATGAACTCAACTTCAACAGCCATTTGTAAAAAGGCATTACGGGGGAGAAATTCCACTTGGGTGTAGATTTACTATATTCATGAAACATTTCTGGGTGTCCACAATTGGAGAGAGTCTTCAATACAGACTTAATTTTGAAGTCAATGTTCCATAATTTTTTGCAATGTTCAGATTGATTTCAACACTGAATTCAATCTGCCAAATTCCGCATAATCTAAAATGTTACATGAATAGAGTAAATCTGGACTTAGATGAAATTTCTGCTCATATATATTCAAAGTTTGAAAAATGATGAGCTGACGAGTCTTTCTTTGGACTTTGCCACCTTGAGATACAGAATTCACCAGCCATGAATTTCACAATACAATATTCACAACTCAGAAGTCACCATTAATACAACTAGTGCAGTTTGCAATACACTCAATAAAAAGCTGTATTTACAGAAACATCACCTAAGCAGGATTCCAAATTGAGGCCAATCACTGAAGCAAACATCAAATTTTCCTCCAAGGCCGGAACAAGAGTTATTTCTATTCTGTGTCTGTTATTTAAATATCTGTTCTCAACTTCAAGTAAATGAAATACAGATGACAAAGTATGGATGTACTGTAGGCTGCAGTGTAGTGCTATCACTCACTGTGCATCAGTTTAAAGGTACTATTCTATTTTAGCTGGCACTGAGGATGATTATACTCAATCGCCAATAAAATGTTACAAACAGCAATAGCAGAAACAATTGGAAGAGTTTTCAAGCAAATTCGTGGTTGGTGGCTATTCATTTCAAGCCTGTCTAAGCCTAATACAGTCATCCCTGGCAAGCTACTCACGCAATTAGCACAATGCAGCAGTGCCTACTGGGTGAAAAATGTGATGTTTCTTGACAGATTCAATGTGTTTATAGATGTGTTGAAGAATCTATTAAGAAACATTGCAAATTTTCAATCTGTTACTAAAGACTGGCCCCAGGAATAGAAACATCCACCTCTACTTTTGCACTTCTGCAGTTAAAGCGGTTAAAGCGGTTTCCAGCACTTTCATTGCCGGCTGGTGATCATCATGTTTGGTGGTGATCACAGAACATAGCGTTTCCATCTGAGTTAATAATAATAATAATAACAATCCTTTCATTTGATATAGCCCTTATCACACTGCTGAGACATCCCAAAATGCTTCACAGAATATATACAATATATATATTGTAAAGTGGATTTACTGTGTATTTTGTGGGCGAAACACAACAGTTAATTACACACAGCAGTGTCCCACAAACAGTAAAGGATTGAATGACCAAATTGTTTATGGGGGTGTGGGGATTATTAACCCGGGAAAGCGATACTGACTTAAGATGGTAGACCCATGAAGTGGCACTGAAATGTCACACTCCACGATCAGGAGCAATGATGGCAATGATGAAATCTTGAAACCAACTATTGTGACAAAATTGGAGTAGGGCTGTTGACACCCACACACCTGTATCCTGTCTTTAGTAATAGATTGAAAAATGTGATGTTTCTAATCAGGTTCAATAATCCATTTGATAATACATAACATCTGTTGAAACATCCCATCCTTTACCCCTAAATATGCTTATGTATGAACTTTCCCAGAGTAGTGGCTGGATAAAGATTCCTGTAAAATTATTTGTACGAAGAAGTTGACTATTTAAAATGTTGGTATCTCATTCCATTTAATTACATGCACGGCAATGGAACTCAACATAAAACTCTATTTCAAGCGAAATGAGAGTTTCTTAAAGAAGTTGCTGATAAGCAAAGGTGATTGATGTGTTAGGCAATAAAAAAAATATTAACTAAGCATCACTAGAAATACCAATTGAAATATTATGCCTGGAGCAAGAATCCTGCTAATAGAGATTAATGGGAAGTGCTTTCTTTGGGAGCTGCCAATTTTATCTTTTAGTCAGAGCTTTGTTTGGATTAGATATTATTTATGTAGTGCAGTCGATTCTATATCTACCTATAGATTTTATGGCAATTATATGATAAATGAATAGACACAGCAAAATAATTCTCCCAGGGATGTGCAAAAATAGGAGAAAGAGCATTAAAAAACAATGGAATGAGAAAGGATTACTCCAGCTATCAAGTCTTTACCTCAGGAAGCTTTGGTAACATGTATTCAATCTAACCTATTTAATTTTCTAAGACTCTGGGGTGAAACCTGTGGTATTCCTTTGCACAAACACTTACATTAATTAAGTTAAGGAAATTTACCCCATTGTCTGCAATGTTCCCTTCTCCCTGCTTTTGTTTGACACTTTCCCTATATTTGGATTTCAACCTCAAGATCCTCACTCTTGTCTTCAAATCCCTCCACTCTTCCGCACCCCCCTACCTCTCTGACCTCTTCTCTCCTCAAAACAATGCCTGTTGCCGTTGCTCCACCGAGTCTGATCTTCTCCTTGTCCCCCAAATCCTCCGTTGCACCATCGGCGGCTGTGACTTCAGCCACTACGCCCCGAGGCTCTGGAACTCCCTTCCTCATTCCCTTTGCCTCGACCCCTCTCTTCCTATTTTCAGGTCTCGGCTGAAGACCTTTCTTTCCGACCTCGCCTTTGGTCACCTTCCTCCCCCTCCCTCGGCCCCGGGATCTGTTACTGTGAAGCGCTCTGAGATGCCGTCCGGCATGGAGGGCGCTATATAAATCCAATTGTTGTTGTTGTTGTTGTTGGATCACAACTTCATTGAAAGAATTCATTGTGACAATAATTGTCATTCAAGAGGTGGAGAGCTTTCTGTTAACAGTATCACTGGCTTCAGCAGCAAAATATTTATCAAAATGCCATAAAGACATATAGAAAGTGAAACGATAAAAAAAGGACTATGCTATAATACCAGCAACAATTTACATTTATATCGAGCCTTTCATGCCAGGAGGATGTGTCAAAGTGCTGAATGGGAGCCCAAGCAGGGGATGGAGGGAAAGGTGACGGAAAGTACAGTCGAAAAGAAAGGTCTTTGCTACCCTTTGGAGTTGAAAAGGTGTTTCTCTAGAAATTGATAGAGTTACTGGCAACTCATCACTGGAAAAAGAGCCTCACAATGTGAACTGTCTTTTCTACAGGGAAATCCACTCTATGTCATGCTGACTTGTCAGATCACAATAATAATAATAATAATAATAATAATAATAATCATGGCTATGATCTGGGATCTCCTGAGTCAGATGACAGTGCACTTTCAGTTTTGTCTGCGAATTAGAAGGTTATGAATTCAAGCCCCACATCAGGCTCTTGAGCTCGTAATCTAGTTTGACACTCCAGTGGATTACTCGGGAAGTGCTGCATTATCAGAGGTGCCGGTCTTCAAATGAAACGTAAAACAAAGGTCATGTCTGCCTGCTCATGTGGATGCTAAAGATCTGATGGCAATCCACCAGATGAATTATTCATTCACTTCATGACTCTCTGTGTGCAGATTAGTTGGCAATGAAATGTCGGAATTGAGCAGGACCAGGAAGGGCAGACTGCAGCAGTACCGCAACAACAACAACAACAAAATTACATTTGTAAAGTGCCTTTCACATCGGGAGGATGTCCCAAGGCGCTGGACAGACAGAGTTTCGAACCCGAGCTGGGGTCGGGGTCTGGAAGAGTGGAGGGTAGGGGGAGAAGCAGGGAGATCTGTCCTGGAGCCTAGTGCAGGAGAGGCCACGGGATGCAGAGTTATGGATGATCTGTAGCCTATGGAGGGAGGAGTTGGGGAGGCTGACAAGCAAGGAGTTTGCATAGCCGAGCCTTGATGTAATGAAAGCATGTATGAGGGTTTCGGCGGCCTGCGGTGTGAGACAGTTGTGGAGCCGGGCAATGTTGCAGAGGTAGGGGAAGGCAGAGTGGGACATGGCACAGATATGGGTTAGAAAGGATAGTTGAGGGTCGAACAACACACCAAGGTTCTGGACTGGCTTAACAAGGTGGAGTGTGCAACCATGGATGGTAATACTGTCAGCACCTGAGGTGAGGAGGCGCTGACAGGAGCCAATCAGGAGAGACTCAGTCCTGTTGACATTCAACTGTAGAAAGTTAGCTCTCATCCAGGACTTGATGTCCAACAGACATTCTGTCAGGACAACAGAGGTCCTGAACTCAAGGGTGGAGGCAGAGAGGTAAGGTTGGGTGTCATTCACATATATGTGGAAGTTGACCCCATGTCTGCAGATGATGTCACTAAGAGGGAGCATATAGATGTTGAAGAGGAGGGGACTAGGGACAGAGCCCTGAAGAACGCCACATGAGACGGTGCAGAGGCTAGAGGAGAAACCGTTTGTGGAGATGAAGTGCAGGCGGTGTGAGAGGTACGATCTGAACCAGTCAGGAACAAAGCCATGAAGGCTGAGATGAGAGGAGAGGCAGTGGATGAGGATAGAGTGGTCGATGGTGTCAAAGGCAGCAGAGAGGTCAAGGAGGACGAGGAGGCTGAGGGAGCCCTGGTCACAGATGGACAGAATGCCATTTTTCATTTTGACCAGGGCTGTTTCTGTGCAGCACGGAAACCCAATTGGAGGTGTTCGAGAAGGGAATGGTGGGGGAGGAAAGAGCGAAGCTGAGAAGCAACAACTCATTCCAGGACCTTGGAGAGGAAAGGGAGTTTGGAGATGGGGCGGTAGTTTGGGAGTAGAGATGGATCCAGGGGTAGAGATGGGTCCAGTTTTTTTAAGGTTAGGGATGATGACAGTGTTTTCTAATGGGGTGGGAACAGTACCAGAGGACAGGAAGATGTTTTTGATGTCAGTGAATAGAGGGGCAAGGAGGTGGAGGTGGGAGGTAAGCAGGGGGCTAGGGATGGGGTCGAGGGAGCAACTGCTCGGTTTCATGTGGGTTATGGTGGTGATAATAATAATAATAATAATAATCCTTGCATTTGATATATATATATATTTGATGAGAGAGGAGGGAGAGACAGGTTCAAAGGTGTGGAAGGAGGGGTGGGTACGGGCCAGGGTGGGAGGGGGAGATGGGGATGGGTTAGCAGATACAGTGGCAGAAGCAGCTGAGTGAATTCCCTTGACTTTAGATTCAAGGAAGTCCAGCATTGCCTCGCAGTTGGCATTTGAGGTGAGGATGGGTGAGGCATGAGAGGGTGGGCGGAGGAGCCGGTTCATGATAGGGAAGAGGAGCCTGGGTTGTCCTTAGCCTCCAAGATTGTCTTGAAGTAGAACGACGATTTAGCGTAGGCGAGGGCGGACCAGTAGGATTTTATATGGTCCAGCCAGAACTGCCAATGGACCATTAAGTTTGCTTTAAGCCAGGTCAACCAACACACATTCTAGGGTCCCCAAGCCTTGGTTTTTGCCAACCTGCGCCTAATAGTTTCCAGAATTAGGTAAGCAGGATGCTTCCCTCCAGGGAGAGCATAAGCATTCCATTCCAACAATCTATTTCTGAGATTTCCATGTGTAGATGGGATGCATGGAAAACTCATCGTGGTTTCGCTACTCTTAATAATAATAATAATCCTTGCATTTGATATAGCGATTTTCACGTCTTCTAGACGTCCCAAAGCGCTTCACAGAATATACTGTAAAGTGAATTGACTGTATATTTGTGGGCGAACCCGGCAGCCAATTGCGCACAGCAGTGTCCCACAAACAGGCATGGATTGAAAATGACCAATTTATTATTGTTTTGTTTTTTTGGAGGGATTATGATTAGGCGTGTGGAGTAAGGAAACTTGCCCAAGGTTTCGCCCTGCCTGGAATTGAACACAGGTCTCTCACTTGCAAAGCGAGTGCTCTAGCCACTGAACTACAGGACTCCACGTCACTTAAGCATGGTGACGGGTTTCCATATGTATCAGACACCCAGCTGACCCCCCCAAAACATTTTGTTGTTGTGTTTGCCCCTACAAATACAGTCAATACACTTGATAACTCTTTGAGACATTTTGATATAATATCAAATACAAGGATTACTTTTCTCTTGGATTATCAGAATAACTTGACCTCACAAGGTGCTTTTTGCAGCAGAGAGGGCCCAGGAATGTTATTGCTTTCACACTCAGCCCTTTTTCTACCCTGTAGGTGAATGAATATGTAACATCGACATTTTGTTTAACAAATGAGTCATATTTTTCAAAATATAAAGGTAATGGGGAGAAATGTGCAGTATGTAATGTGTTCACCGATGATAATTATCATATCATATATCATACATTTTCCCCTTTATCTGAACTTCTCTAGTATTAATTAGAATTTGCTTGGCACATATCACTAAAAAGAAACACATGGAACCATTAGAAATTAATCCTATATGGTGAGCTAATCGTTTGCATACTTTCCCATGGTAATAAAGGTTTAAATGCTTAACTTCTATTTCTCCATAAGGTATATTGGGTATTCTATTTGACCCTCCAATAAGATTCAATGAAACTGTTGTGGGTTAACAAAATGAAAGTGTAAAATCAAGCTTTTTCCATTCTTTCCATTTTCATAGAATCATAGAATGCTACAGCACTGAAGGTGGCCATTCGGCCCATTGTGCCTGTACCGGCTCTTTGATAGAGTTATACAATCAGTCTCACTGCCCTGATCTTCCTCCATAGACTTGCAATCATGTTTCTTTTCAAGTAAATATTCAATCCACTTTCAGACGATGATTCCAGATTGTAACAAATAGCTTCGTAAAAAAAAATTCTCCTCATCTCCCTTCTGGTTCTTTTGCCAATTATCTTGAATCTGTGTCCTCTTGTTACCAAACCATCTGACAATGGAAACAGTTTCTCCCTATGTACTCTATCAAAACCCCTCAAAATTTTGAACAACCCTATTAAATCTCTACTTAACCTTCACTGGGCTAAGGAGAACAATCCCAGCTACTCTAATCGCTCCACATAATTTCTATTCAATCAACAATTTTCTTTGTGACTGTACCTGCCAAGTACAGGAAATTTGAAAATAAAGGTTTAGATTCCTAAGCTGTTTTATATTGACTGCTACATCAGCCACACAGATTTGACCTTAATCAAAATGTGATCAAAGGATTTTGGGTGAAATTTGTCTCCCAGACGTAAACTGTAGGTGACGATTCCAATATGGCAAAGCAAAATCTTCACTGAAGTGTTATCTTTGAATAAGTCAAATGATCAATGACTACTGGAAAAATGAACCCCTTTATCACAGATGTTGCATGTCTTCACTATGTACAGATAATTATAATCCTTTATATAGACCAAGATAAAATGTTTTTATCCTCCAGAAAGCATTCAAAGAAGTATATCCTTATCCTCTTTTTGCTGAACATAAGCAAGTATTGTATTTTATGCAATATTGAGTTGGAATTGTAACATTTCAGAACAGATTTGATGTGATTCAACTCACATAGTCTGGTTGACACTCAATTCAGTACTGGGGATGTCTTCCATTGTCGAATGTGCCGTCAAGTCAGGGAGAGAGTGGGTGGTGATCATATACATGATTGAATAGAATGACCAAGCGCTTCGAGACGCTGCCCGGCATGAAGGGCACTATATAAATTCAAGTTGTTGTTATTGTTGTTGTTGTCTTGAAGCAGAATTTGAAAACAAGCAAGGAAGACAGGATAATATTACAAAGATTTATTCAACTCCATCTTAGACCTTAGCTCTGTGGGAGGAGGGGATTCATTTTGTTCAATGTATTGCACACATTAAGCATTTGTGCCATATAATGCTTCAGTTGGAGGTAATTGAATTATGTTTTTTAAGATGCCAACAGCCGAAAGGTTATGGATCGTTGATCACTTGCACCAGCTAAACTGCGGATTAGATTTGATTTATTCCTGCTTTTGATTAATATTTCAAATTGCAATCATTTGCTTCGAAATTAGTTGTTACTGTAAAATATAGCGACTGTGTATTTTGTAGACAAGTACCGATGTTAATTCAATGTACGGGGTGAAAAATGCATAAAGTGAAGTGATAAATATCACGTGGATCGTTCAATTCCTGGGGATGTCCCAGCCAATAACTAGTGGGGAGTCAACACCTCGCTTACTTCATTCAAAGGTTTTTTCCCAAAACCAGTGGTTGCATCTATGATGCCTGCCAATGGCACAAAACGTATTATCGATTGGATCCTGGGATCTCAGCGCCTGTTCAGGGAATACCACCTTAACTTAACTTAACTGTAGGAATTGAAAATATTTATCGACCGTGATAATTATCACATCACACACTGGCCTCAACTAATCTGTTCCAATCATTAATTACCCTCTAGGGGAAGAAAAATCTTCCAGGTAACTGTACTGAATTTGTCCTTCACAATGCTGATCCTGTGCTCTTTTGCACTGTTGCCATTTTGTAGCTGAAAGTATTGTCCTGGGTTTATTTTTTCGCTCCCATTTAGCATCTTATACACCTCTATAAGGTGCCTTCTGATATATCAATTTTTAAAGGCTGAAGAGCTCTAGTTTAATTCATCTTTCTTTATAGCTGAACCCTCTAACACTGCAGATCCTTCTCATTACTGTCCACAGTGTGTGGGCAACCCTCTGATTTTTGCGATGATCTGAATTATACACAGTAAAATAAAATAGCAAGAAAGCAGAAGAGCTGAATTCAGTCAAAAAGATCTGTTTCTCGTTGTAGTAAAAAGAATCAATGCACAGACAACATGCAACCAAACAGCTCATTAATCTGCACCTAATCCTCATGGGGAAATGCACAGCACCTCATATATTGCTACTCTATTCTGCCTACTCAAACACACAGAGCTGAAATTACTTTATGAGATTAAATCATTACGAGTTCCTAATAGTTCCAGTTTCTTCCTTAAAATAATTCCTGCCTCCAACTCCAATGCGGTTTACAGAAATCATGAACCTGCATAAACCTGCATTAATATTCCACCTCCTACCATTACCTCCCTTTAATTTCCTGTTGTCACTAGTCACCTCTACTTCTGCTACATTGATTCGACTGCTAAATACAGTAGTGCTTCCTTTCCCTTTGTGCAGTCTGATATTTAGCTGACTGAATTTTGAAACGTTCTTTGTTAACTTCGAACCCTTGTGTTGCCATACTGAGGTTCATCTCAGCATTATAGCAAAGGGTGTATTGGCTACTCTACTCTGGATGTAGAGTAGAATTCTTGGTGCACTGACCATGGAGTATTTAAAATCAGATAAAATTAATTTAAAGAAACACTTCCTATTGTTGTATCATTGTTTCCACTCAGTAACGAGATTAATCCCAATATCTATTAATAATAATGCTGTGAAGTTAGAAAATTGCCCCAGGGAGATGACAGGAAGAGTGCGAGGGAGAGAGAAAAATACAAAGGTTGATATAATACCTCACAAGGGTTCACAGATAACAAGATTGGTTGAGATGAAGAAAGCCCTTCAACCCATTGGATCTCGTCCTTCAGAATACCCATCCTACACCTTCGCAGCAAACCATCACCTCCGTTCCTCCATATTTTCATCCCTGGGTCTATGTTGTGGTGTTTCAGTATGGGATATCTTAATTAAGAAAACTGTAAGTCCAGGATGCCAGCTTATCCACAGTAATTTTCATGCAGGTCTTTACCACGAGTAGGCGTGACATCCTTCTGGTTCCCAGAAGTAATCCCCCAACTCACTTAGATCTATCCCAGTAACACATCACTAACACATCTCTAAGGAGCTTGTGCTGATAAAACTAATGCTATTAGCACAAACTCCTTAGGGGCTCATCTGCAAAAACAGATACATTCTGTTTATTGCCTTGTGCAACCATATTGAAAAGCCCACTCTAGATTTCTTGGGTTTAATATCCTTGATTGGAATATACATAGGGAGCACACCAAGGCTCCCTACTCTATATCCAACATCATTATTACCCAATGTGGATCCCATCCCATCTATGTTGTGTAATAATGATGTTGACCTCATTATTGGGATCCTGTTATGCTGTCAACCATTGAATTTGTTGACAGAGGAACCATTAACAATCCAAATGCAGTTTCTGAGCCATTGCTTACATGATGAGGTCCAAAACAGATTTGTTGTCTTAATTGTGACTTCCAAGAGGCGAATGAGATATTGTTGAAGTCAAGGGTTGCAATTGTGAATCTCAAGCTGGCAAAGTCCACACAAACTTGACAGTGAGCAAAAAAAAACAGATGCAAATCAGAAGCTGCAATTAATGCAAAAATCCAGTTTGCAAATATTTAACCCAGCAAAGTGGTGAAAAGCGTTAATGATTCTGCATGTTAAAGAGCGTCAAAACTAGTATTTCCTCAAAATAATAAAATGTTACTTGAAAAATGCCTTGTTCATTGAAGATAGCCCTGTAAAACCTTTCATACATCACAGACATATCATGCACAGTGCTATATGGATTGGATATGATATACATAATTTATGTAATTTTTGACATTTAGCAGAATAGAAGAGAGTAACCTTAATCCTTTATTTTATTTTCTGTGCTCTGGAGAATCTTTTACAATCCACCTCAGCAGTGGGTCTTTAAATCAAAGACATTTTGCGGTGCAATTTTCAATATAGTTGCACAAGGCAATAAGGGGAATGAATTTACTTTTGCAGGTGAGCTCTGTGGAGTTTGTGCTAATACTGGCTTTGAAAATATTGCATGTAGATCTAAATGTGGTGAGTATGAAATAGAGTCAATTTTCCAAGCTGCAGTAATCTAGTTTTACATTTTAATGCAATTTCTTGCTGATCTAGGAAATGCTACACAGTTTGGCCAGCTTTAATTTTCCCTCTCTCTTCTCTTTTCAGCAGTGCCATGGGATCTTTAACATCCACCTGAACTGGCAGACAGGACCTTGACTTACCATTTACAACAACAACAAGATTACATTTGTATAGCGCCTTTCACGTTGGAAGGACGTCCCAATTTATCCAAAGGATGGCACCACTGACAATGCAAGTTCCCTCAAGGCTGCACTGAAATGTCTTGGTGTGGGGCTTGAATCAATTATTACCACATTACACATTTTTCACATCCGACACAACTCTTACAAAAATATATAAATCTCAGATGAAGCAATTGTTTTGCTTAAATATATTATTGGATCCTCCTTGCCTCCTCTGCACCAGTGTGGAATACCAGTGCCTTTCCTTCACTGCAGCCACTTCTCCCAGTTACAGAAAGCTCAGCCTTGCTTGAGATAGCTTCTTACTCCCCTCCCTTCAGTATTAAGGTTATCTTTGACAAGAACGATTATTTCAAAATGTTACTGTCATCTGTATGTGTTGGCATGCTTCAGATGCTACGTGCATGTTCTAGCACTAGATATTCTTTAATTTCAGACTTCCAATACAGTGATAGAAATAACTACACACTTATCTCTAATGCCCATTTATCTCTGGTACTTAAGGGTATTAGTCACAGCAAGATTTAATGGAGGTGCAATGTATTATATAGTCATGTTGTCATAGCCACCTTCTAAACTAAAAATATTCAGATTTCTGTGAAAAAAAAGTTTATCACATTATCAGGCAAGAACACTTTGTACAGTTCTCATTATAAGAAGCACCTGAACTTTTCCCTCACTCAGGAATAGAGTTCTACCATGTCCATAGCAGCTTAAAGTCATTCAGATCATGTTTTTCTCAACGAAAGCATGAGCCTGAAATCCAAACCTGACCAAATTATTTTTCTAGGAAGGGATGTTTTACCAAGCACCAAGGGTATATAATGGAACTTTCAGATAAAATCATATATTGTGCCTTGAAATACATATCCGCTTTTGGTTTGAGAAGAAAATATAATTTGTGCTTGTGAGAATTGTTTTAACCTCTCCCTTAGACGCAAGACAATAAAATTCTTGATTGCTTGAATCTTATTCACGATCACAAGAGATATTTGGATGAAGAAGACCATTCAACCCGTTTTGTCTGCCAACTTCCTATTATGGTATCAAGCAGCTTCTTAAATAAGCCTGACACCTAGGATGGACAAGCAACAGGAAGCTTGCCAGTCAGTGCTCTCAATAACAAACTATTTGGTTTTAGCTGGTTGAACTCCAGCGGTACCCTGGTGCACACTCAGGGAGCCCCAAGCCTCACCAATCTGCACCTAAGTAAATAAGTAAACAGGGTGTGTCTAGACCCCGGGAAATATCCACAAAGATATGTGGAACTCTGTCTGGTTTGGATATTCATAAGCATGGTGATGAGTTTCTGCAAGTATCAGACATTCGACCAACCCCAAAAATGTCTCAGCCTCACTCTACCAATTATCAAGTTTCAGCTGATGATTATTCTGTACATAAAAAATCTTCCTGTCGTCTGTCCTGAAATTGTCCTTCATAACCCTGAACATATGTTATTTTGTCCTATTATCTTGGCATATCTGAAACTAAAAGTACACCAAAAATATAAGTTGTGGGATGTATATTTTCCAATCAAATCCCATTTGATATAACACAAAACAAAGTGTAAAGTGTAGTGATTATGCATTTGTAGGCAAATTGTAAAGAAAGAGTTAAAATCATTGCTTGATATGGGGCTGAATGTGTGAAAGAAATGAAAGAGGTATTGTAACTAATCTTTGGAATGTAGAAAAAGAGTTGACCAGTTGTAGTTGGTCCTATGTCCCTGTGTCCTGTGACTTGTCGATGTAGACTTAATGGATAAGTGTTATTCTTTACTTATTTAGAGCATGCTAATGAAGACAAATGCTAATAGCACCAAATAGTTTATATCATTTCATGGAAGTTGGTGCCCAACAGTCTATCCCAAGAAAATAAGAGGTGATTCTGTGTTTATAAAGAAAGTGTTTTATGATTCTAAGGGTCAAGGTAGGATAATGGACATTTGGCATCAACTTCTGACCCCACTCATTATTAGAACATGAAACAAAACCCCAAATCCTTTAGGGTTACGATATTGGTCACATATGTATGGAAAGGTGATTGGATGTGAACCAGTTTGTGAATATGATTAGACAATTTGTGAATACAGTCATCATGTAAAAGGGGTATAAAAATGAATGTTTGGTCATACGTTGATGAGAGATGTGTGAAAAGGGCAAGGCACTCCTCTCCATGGAAGGTACCACAATAAATAATATAATAATCCTTGCATTTGATATAGCACCTTATCACATCTTCGAGACATCTTAAAGCGCTTCACAGAATATACTGTAAAGTAAATTGACTATATATTTGTGGGCGAAATGCGGCAGCCAATTAGGCACAGCAGTGACCCACAAACAGTCGTGGATTGAGTGACCAAAATAATTTTTTTTTCTTGAAGGATTATAATCAGGTTTGTGGAGTAAGAAAACTTGCCCAAGGTTTCGCCCTGTCTGGAATCGAACCCAGGGCTCTCGCTTGCGAGATGAGTGCTGTAACCACCGAGCTAAAGGACTCCACTGATCAATACCACAATCTCTGAGTTAGTTGCATCTATATTATACTATCTTAATATAGAGTTGTCACTACTGTACTTGACTGCGCTTTGATTGATATTTTACTATTATTGTTTAGTAAAATAATTTGATTAAAACCATTACTGTCATGGTTATTGTCTCGCACGTGATCCTACAAAATGTATCCCTGTGTGTGTAAATCTGCATTTTGGTGAATTTTTCCTTCAGGTTTTAGTCACCTGGCTTACTCACAGAGTCTGAGCAAACAGTGATTCAAGATGAGACCAAATTATTTCAGAATATTGACTCATACCACCTCCCCACTTTGTTGTGACTAATACCCTTGAGCACTAGAGATAACTGAGCAACATCACTGTGCGTGGGCACTGCTGCAACTATGTTAAAGCCTGCATGTTACAAACTGTCCTCCTTCTGTGGAAGGCTTCAGCAGGGTTTTTCATTGAAATTAATGTGGAGCAGGTTTTGAAGGATTTACCTGAATCTGAAAGTGCTCATTGAAGGCATGAAATTCCCTTCAGGATTAGCCTTTTAAAACAATTTTGTCTTAACATTGTGCAGAATTGTGGAGTCCTGTAGCTCAGTGGTTAGAGCACTCGCCTTACAAGCGAGACACCGGGGTTCAATTCCAGGCAGGGTAAAAACTTGGGCAAGTATCCTTACTCCACACGCCTAATAATAATCCCTCCAAAAAACAAATAATAAATTGGTCATTTTCAATCCACGACTGTTTGTGAGACTGCTGTGTGCAATTGGCTGCCACATTTCGCTCACAAATATAGAGTCAATTCACTTTACAGCATATTCTGTGAAGCGCTTTGAGACATCTAGAAGACATGAAAAGCACTATATCAAATGCAAGGATTATTATTATGGATTATTTTAATTGTGGAAATTTCTAAAATTTGACTTAATTTGACCTGTTTTATGCCCCTCACCTACTCCACCTCAGCATAAGTAGACAATCCTTTTGTCACATTGTCCCCTCTCTCTGGAACTGTCTCCTGAAATCCTTGAACCTCATAGTTGAAGAGTTGAAATAAATTCACAGCACTTTCCAGTAACATCCTGTAAAGCGCTTTGATGTCCTCAAGATGTAAAGGCTATATCAAATGCAAGTATTATTATTTATTATAGATATCAGCATTGGGAATGGTCTTTTCCATCATATCCGAGAAATTCATATTTGATTCTTCAGGAAGAACGTTTTAACCTAGAGCTAAATTACATTTTAGATCCCATTGTAGTGATGTGTAGTCAATCAAATCTGCAACAGACCAAAGAAAAAAATGCTCTTAATTTAAATTGTACTTAGTTAAGAACACAAATAACCACATAAGTAACATGTTTTATTATTTTGTTTCAGGAAGAGCACATGAACATGTCTGTCCTTAATGAATGGGATTGATCATGAGATTGCTTGCTGTTTATTAGTGCACTGTTACATTGTATAGTGAATCCGACCCGTTGAAAACAGAGGCATTCAAGCAACAGAATGTATCTCTGTCTCAGCATCTTTGGTGACTCAGCCAGTTTATTAAGTCATAGCTGAGTCATACAATTAGAGGTTCGATTTCTGTGCTGAGTTAAATGATCTCAGTCAGTGAGGTTGGCTTCAGCACACAGGTTAGTGAAGAATAATAATAGCTCAAGTTCCTGCATCCTGATCACAATAGATGGTGTGGAAACATGAAGATATTATACAGGTTAGCTGTGGTGCTCCCTCATCTTCCATCATATGACCATCAGCTCTTTTTCAGTCTTTCATCGCCTCCTTGGTCAAGTTCGCTTTCTTCCACCTCCACAAACTCTCTCCTAAGCCTTTTGAGTTCCCAATCTGTCTCCATAAAGCTCTTTGAGATGTTTTCCTATGTGAATAGCGTAAAGTGTAACTGGATGTGTGAAAGAACTGAGAGAGGCATCATAACTAATGTTTGGAATGTGGAAAAACAGTTGACCAGATGTAGTTGATCCTACATTCCTGCTTTCTGTGACTTATCAATGCAGACTTAATGGATAGGCAATAATAAAAATAATAAACCCTGGATTTGATATAACGCCTTATCATGTTTTCTAGAAGTCTCAAAGCGCTTCACAGAATATATTGTAAAGTAAATTGACTGTATAGTTTGCGGGCAAAATAGTGTTATCTTTTAATTATTTAGTCCTGGAGTCCTGTAGCTCAGTGGTTAGAGTACTCTAACCACTGGATCATTGGAGGTTGTTTGGATGAGACTAAACTGAGGTCCCATCTGTCTGTTCAGGTGGACGTTAAAGACCCCGTGATACTAATCAAAAAGAGAAGGGATTTCTCTCGATATCCTGGCCAACAAATCCCCCAAATAAAGTTGGTCATTCACTTAATGGCTGTATGTGGGATGTTGCTGTGTGCAAGTTAGCTGCCACATTTGTCCACAAAATACAATCATTACACTTTGCAGTATATCCTGTGAAGCGCTTTGGAACATCATCCTGACGTGCTATATCAAATGCAAGGTTTATTATTTATTATTATTATTAAAAATTACTGCTGTTAAATAGGCTTTCAACATTCACACACAAATAAAAGTGACTTGGGTGAGGCATCAGAGGGCAGCTTAGTGGTTAGAGCGCTCGCATCACAAGCGAGAAGACCTGGGTTTGATTCCAGGGCAGGGCAAAATGTTGGGCAAGTTTCCTTACTCCACACGCCTCTGTTTACTTAGAAGTAAGTAGGAGCCCGATTGTCAGTCAATTAGCAGATCGCTTTTCTGGGGGTAATAATCCCTCAAAAAAACGAAATAAATAAATAATAATATTTTGGTCACTCAATCCTTGACTGTTTGTGGGACGCTACTGTGCGCAATTGGCTACTGTTTTTCACCCACAAATTATACAGTAAATTCACTGTACGCTGTGTATATTCTGTGAAGACTTTGGGAGTTGCAAAGACATGATAAGGTGCTAAATCAAATGCAAGGATACTTATTATTAGAACCGATAGGAAATGTATTATCCTGGACAGGTTTTACTGCAGGAACTGCAGCAAGTATTTTAAGCTAAGTGGGTTGCTTGTTCAGATAGTTGTCCAGAAGTGGTTGAATGCACATCAAGAAAGTACATGTTTGCAATGGGAAATGCTAGATAGCGCTATTTCCGAGCCCACCAGATCCAGCTGCTTGCTCTTTTCCGGTCTCCCCAGCTCCACCATGCACAGGATCCAACTGATCCAAAACTTCGCCGCCTGCATACTTACCCGTACTAAACTCTGCACCCCCATCACACCAGTTCTAGCCAAGCTCCACTGGCTCCCCATCACCGAACGGGTCAATTTCAAGGTCCTCACACTTGTTTTCAAATCCTTCATCAAATGTAAGGTTTAGTATTATTTATTATTATTAGAAATTGCTGCTGTTAATTTTTAATAATAAACCTCTCTGACCTGCTTACCCCCCAAACCCATAACCTGCTGCCTCCGCTCAACTGGCTCCGATCTTCTGCATGTCCCCTGTGCCCTCCGTTCCACCATTGGTGGCCGCGCTTTCAGCCACAATGCTCTGAAACTCTGGAACACTCTTTGTCCATCCCTCCACCTTGCCCTTCCTTTCCCATCTCCAGGTCGCGCCTGAAGACCTTCCTATTCGACCGTGCCTACAGTCACCTCCCCCCGGCTCGGAATCGTGCTCCACCACTGTCAAGCACTCTGGGACGCTGCCCAGCATGAGGGGCACTACATAAATGCAAGCTGTTGTTTTTACTCCACCCACCTAGTGAGGTATATTAACCTTGTGTTTGTTAAATATCAAATGATCAACCAATAACTATTCTTCTGGGGAAGAGAGGGTAAGCAGGACTTCAAGGTGACAGGTTTGGCAAGAAAATGCCAGAATTCAGTCAATCCTCTGTGGTGATCTTGGTAATCCAGTTCCTGAGCTAGGCAAGTCCACAATTTTCAGGGTGTTACTGATGACAGACCAGCTGTCTGGCTCATCAGCAGGTCTTGGAGGGTGAGACTGGGGTCATGGATTCATTCCTTAGCTCATGTTCCTTAGCCCAAAGCCCTAAAGAGTAGGTTCATCCTAACTGGACAAGCATTGGGAAGTTTTCCAGACATTACTTTCAATGGCAATATATGTGGTTTCAGATGGTTAAACTCTAGCGGTACCTTAAGCCACACTCTGCGGTCTTAAGCATTGACTCTTGCCAACTTGCACATAAATACTCTCTAGAATTAGTTATGTAGGGTTCAAGAGAGTGCATATTTCATTCCAAACATGTAAATTTCCAGGTGTAGGTGTTAAAATAATAAGATAATCTTTGCATTTGATATAGCATTAGGAGGACATCTCAAAGTGCTTCACATGTGGAAGTCAGTGGAGTCCTGTAGCTCAGTGGTTAGAGCATTCGCTTTGGAAGCGAGAGACCTGAGTTCAATTCCAGGCAGGGCGAAACCTTGGGCAAGTTTCCTTACTCCACACGTCTAGTAATAATCCCTCCAAAACCAAAAACAATAATAAAAAAATTGGTCATTTTCAATCTACGGCTGTTTGTGGGACATTGCTGTGCACAATTGGCTGCCGCGTTCGCCCACAAATATACAGTTAATTCACTTTACAGTGTGTTCTGTGAAGCGCTTTGAGACGTCCTCCCAACGTGAAAAGCGCTATATCAAATGCAAGGATTATTATTATTGTTATACTGTACAATATACTGACTGTATGTTTTTTATGCCCTTTCATTACCAAATCACCTTCACAATCTTGATGACAACTTAACTTTTTAAACTCCAGTATCAAAAAATATTAACTTTTAGTCTTCTTCATATCTGAAACCCCAAATCCTTGTTAACTTTTTTTTTCAATCCTTTGGATAATTTCTTTAATGGAGTACCCCCAACTATACACAATAGTCAAATTACAGCCTAACTAAAGTCTTGTACAAGTTCAACATTACCTTCTTGCTTTTGAATTCTATGGCTAAAGATATAAAACAAGGATTCCATTTGCCATTTTTATGACGTTATCTACCTCAGCTGACACGATTAATGATATGTGAATCTGCACACTAAACATCCTCTTATGCTCTTTCACTCCATTTATAACCTTACATTAAAGATGTATTTACTGTCCCTATTCTTCATGCCGAAATGTATTTTTTCACATTCCATTTCTAGATTAGATATTGCAACCATGCTATGGACACCAGTGATGATATTTTTTTAATAACCTTAAATTATAGTGGACCATGCAATTTATTCAGTTGAGTGGAATGAAGCTGATGAAAAGGCATCAAAAGGTTTGCATTCCCTCGAACCATACATATTCAGGTGTAGTGGAGTTCTTTTGAGGTCGCCTCTGATAAGAATACTTTCAGTGAAGCTTGGATTTACTGATCTGCAACCGAAGGGCACAAGCACAGCAGCAACTTACGCCTGTTTCTGATCCCTACAGATTATTACTTCTTTTTTTCAGTCTGTACCTTTGCGATATGATGATGGAATTAGAAAACGTTCTGAAGGATAAATTCTTGCCTTTGTCCTGACCTGCCTCAGGAAATAAAGCAAGGTATCCCTTCAATTATAGTGGTAAAAATTGCCCTCTTTCCTGGTACTTTTGATAAAATGCAAGAGTTTAGTCCAGTCTAGAGGTGATGGTAGCCCTAATGTTCCCATTCTGGTTGTAACCTAAAACTTGTTTCTGTGTTTCTTTTTTTTCTTTAGATGACTTCAAATGAGTGCCTTGTCTAGTGGTATTTCAAGCCCTACTTTTGGCTTTTAGAGGCCTTTCTTTGAGATGTTTCAATGTGATAAAGTGTAATAAAAAAGCAATTTTTTTTCTTACTCTAAAATGTTTGATTTATAATCAGCAAGTCACAGGATATGTTTTATTCTCCAGATAATTCTCTAGTCATACAGAGAGTGGCTGGAAGCACACAATCAATATGGTTAGCACAAAGGAATTTCTATGCAGCGCCGATATGTACAAAAAGTGATTGTGTGAAACTGTGAATGTTTCTGGCCTGGTACCTGCTTTAACTAATAATGGTCCAAAATACAAAACTCTGTTAAATACATAGTGAGGTCTAATATGTGGTGATTTGAAACAGTCACTGCACTTTACAGTAAACCAAGCACCTTGCGACGTGAAAGGCACTAATGTAAATTTGCATTGAATTATATTGTAGCACCTGTGATATGTCCTGCCAAAGAAAAAAAGGTGTTTTGTTACATGCAATGAATATTGTTAATTATTATTTGTAACAGGTGAATAGCAACTCTTGGAAATAAGTTATGTCCACCCTTGGGTGTCCCAATAATCCAGAGCAGAGTTTCAGAGTGTTGCACTTCCAATTACTGGCTGGAGTCATAATTTGGGACTAGGAGACAAGCAACTCCTGTTATTAATTGTTGCATATACTTTTTCACCGTCACTGGCATCAGAGTCCTTTGACTGAGATTAAGCTGTTTTTAGCACCTCTCTCACAGAACAGAGACTGAGTTTGAAACAAAAGTTCAGCTCCGCATTCCCCCTTCCCCATCAGATAATAAATGCACTGATGGCATAGGAAGCAAATACCCGCTGCAAGGCATCCCTTAGCATGAACTGCATCTACTTTGCCTCTATTTGGTCATTCAATCCACGACTGTTTGTGGGACACTGCTGGCGCAATTGGCTGCCGCATTTCGCCCACAAAATATACAGTCAATTCACTTTACAGTATATTCTGGGAAGCGCCTTGTGAGACCTCGAAGACGTGATAATGTGCTATATCAAATGCAAGGATTATTATTATTATAATTTCACTGAGCAGACATTACCTGTAGGGGGTCTATGAACAAACTCAGAGCTATGTTTATAATACGCTTTTCCACAAGAAGGGACAAATCTACCCAAGCATTAACATCCTAATGCAAAGTCCTGCTTAATAATAGTTATTTTCATTGGTGTGTATCATTTTGGTACCCGAGATGCATACTTCAACAGCAGGATTAACGGGCCCACATGTGGCCCTAGTAAATGCAAATCTGTTATTTGCCCATCTAAGAAGGTCACTTTAAAACCTCATTATTCAGTGATAGTTAGTGTTACATGAATGGTATATTTATTTTACTTCTCCTGTCATTATACTGATTAGGGCAGGATGCTACCAAACACAGTCATGCAAGCTGGGAGCAGACGTTTATATTCTCATTCTCAATGCTGATGAATTGTCAGCTCTTTTCAAGCAGCAGCCAATACAATGATATTTGTGCTTTTTAGAAGCTAAATAAGAAGTAGGCTCAATGTGTTCTGCTCCAACTGGTGGGGCAAAATCAATGTAAAAGCTTGGGGGCGTTTTCTCCCTTACGTTGGCACTTTTGGAATACTATCTGTACATAATAATATAATAATTCTTGCATTTGATATAGCGTCTTATCACGGCTTCAAGACATCTCAAAGATATCTACATGGGCTGGTTGCAGAGTACAGATGGTGACAGAGTCGGTGAGGGGGATGGTTACAGTCTTCATTACTAATAATAATCCTTACATTTGGTGCATCACTTTTCACATTGGGAGGAGTCCTGTAGTTTAGTGCTTAGAGCACTCACCTCACAAACAAGAGGTCCTGGGTTTGATTCCTGGGCATGGAGAAATGTTGGGCAAGATTCCTCACTCCACACTGTCTACCTATCAGTAAGTAGGTACCCAGTTGTTAGTCGATTGGCAGATCGCTTTTCTGGGGGTAATAATCCCTTCAAAAAAAATAAATAATTTGTTTATCAATTGTGGGACACTGCTGTGCACAATTGGCTGCCGGGTTTTTCCCACAAATGATATAGTCAAGTCACTTTACAATATATTCTGTGAAGCGCTTTGAGATGTCTCAAAGGCATGATAAAATACTATATCAAATTCAAGCATTATTATTATTAAAGCTTTACAGGATCTACTGTAAAGCATAGCAACTGTATGTTTGATGGGTGAATGTGGCAGCCAGGGTCCCCCAAATAGCCATAGAGTGAATGATCAATTTTATTTGGGGGATTATTGGCCAGGACACCAGGAGAAACTCTGTTCTCTTTTGTTATTGATGGGCTTTATTGACCACATTTAACAATGTTGTGATAATTAAAGCACTGTATGTTACAGATTACTCCCCTAGACACAAATAAATTTACCATAACTATAACAAATATAATCTGCCAAGTGAAATCCAATGTAGAAACGGATTGATACCAAGCCCCACATTTATAGGGGCAGCATTCTAACCTACTGATTTACCCAGATGAAACAGGACCAGCTAGTTAATGTTTAAAGCGTTAGTCACAGTATCTGTTGTGCTAATTATTTCAAGTTCTTGATTAATTAACAGGGGAAATGATAATTACTGAGTAATTTCAGTTAAACCCATGTTTTGTAGAAATAGTTTTCTGTACAATTCAAGGAAAGAACAACAAAATAACAGTGGAGTCCTGCAGTGTAGTGGTTAGAGCACTTGTCTCAGAAGCGAGAGGACCTGGGCTCAATTCCCGGTAGGGCGAAACGTTGAGCAAGTGTCCTTACTCCACAAGCCTCTGTTCGCCTAGAGGTAAGTGGGAACCCTGTTCTTAATCAATTGGCAGATCACTTTAATGTCCACTTGAACAGGCAGACAGGACCTCGATTTAATGTCTTGTCCAAAGGACACACCTCCAACATTGCAGCGCACCCTGAGGCAATGTATTGTATATCAATTTTAACTCAAATGTCTTAATCCAAATGTATCCTCAAGCAGTAGAGAGATGCAACATCAGAATCCTAATGGCAGCTTAACTTTTAGAGATATTTTTGGATTGAGAAGTGTGAAGCCATTGGTGGTAGTACTGTTTTATCTCTGCCTATCCAGGTGGATGTAAAAGATCCCACGGCACTATTCAAAAAGGGAAAGAAGTTTCTCCCGGTGTCCTGACCAACAATCCCCCCCAAATACAAAATTGGTCATTCACTTCATGACTGTTTGTGGGACATTGCCGCGTGTAAACTTGACTGCCTTGTTCACCCACAAAATACAGTTATGCCACTTTACAGTATATCCTGTGAAGCGCTTTGAGACTTAATGACAATGTGGCATAGTTCTATATCAAATGCAAGAATTATTATTATTATTGTTGCAGGTTGCTTATACAGTATACTAACAAACAATTCATTTCTAAACACATTTTCCTTTGTAAACTGTTTTTATATAGTTGTTAATTTTACACATTGCTGATGTTGGTCTCAACCTCAATAGCCACTTGTGACAAAACATGTTGTCAAAAGCAACGGCTCAGTAAACAGTCTGGAACTTATGAAAGACATGCAGCATATCATTGAAATGTAATATTCACTCCCAGTCAATGCAGGTCCGCTGCAAAATCAGTGGAGAGTGTTTTTTATGATTTATTTTACATTCTCCACAGCTGGTCCTCAGGGCAGAATGCAATCTCATCCTAGAGCTGCTAAAGAGAGGCACCACATCAGGATCCTGACCTGCCGGCAGCTTGACCTTCATCAACATTGCTGCACTTGTGTGAGGAGGGTAAAGCTATTTGTGGAAGTATTGCTCCTCTTTCACTGTGAATACAAACTAGTCATATAAAAATCAGCCATGTCTTTCCTGGCTCTGGTAGGAAAGGATTGATTGGGAAATTGTGTCTGGAAATATTGCCTATGCTAAACCCTTGCATGTAGCATAGCGTCTTATCATGTCATTGAGACATCTCAAATTGCTTCACAAGATTTTACTGTGAAGTGTTGTGACTGTGTATTTGTGGGCAAACACAGGAGAAATTTACGCACAGCCATGTCCCACAAATATCCCATCCAATGAAGTGAGTGACCAGTTTTATTTGAGAGATTGATGGCCAGGACACAGGGAAAAACTTTCTTCTCTTTTTGATGAGTGCCATGGTACCTTTACCATCCACAAGATCTCGGTTTAACACTTCATACGAAGGACAGTACCTCCAGAGCTGCAACCCAGCACTGCGTTGGAGTGTCAGTCCAGACTTTGAGTTCAATATTCTGACATGAGACTTGAACACACAACCATCTGACTCAGAGGCAAGACTGACTGCCAACTAAGCCAAGCTGACAACTAAAATTAAATACGTTCTGGTGAAGTTGCAATTCTTGATTGTAAGTTCACAAAAAGGTTACAACCAAAAACACATTTGCAGCCTGACTGTTATGAATTTTACCTTGGGTTGGCTTCCCCTTTGAGACACTGACTAATTGAACATAGGAACATCATTTTTTTTAAGATGAGGAGAAAGCCTTTTTACTTACTATATGGTTTATTTTACATTTGTAAGGTATAGCTTATTCTGTGGTTGCATTCATTTTGAGCTTTGATGATCAAAGATCTCATTAACTTGTAGCTGTTTCCTAGAATCACATGATCACTAACAGACTCAATTTGTGTGATGAGCATGTGGCTGAACTTAGATATTTCTGATCTGGTTGCAAAGGTGCCTCCCGAGAAAGCAAAGGAGTCGTTCTGAACGGAAGCACAAAACTTGCCTCTGCAAGTGACAGGAATAAAAATGGACAACCTTGCATAGACAACGATTTCTACTTTTGTGTTTAAATCTCCAATCTTGAAGAATGATACGGCAGTGATTTCCAAAGTATGCGAGATAGCTTCGGAGGGTCCAGGGTGCACAAAGCAACAAATGGAACAAACCTTCACCAGCAATGAGATCTTTACCATCCACAAGATCTCACTTTAATTAATCTCATTTGAAAGACGGCCTCTCCGACAATGCAACACCCCCTCCCACCCAGCACTGCATTGGAGTCAATTCAGACTTTGAGCTCAACATTCTGACATGGGACTCGAGATCTTGCTCCCTGAGGACCTATCACACTGCCTGCAGCTCCAGGAGTTTGACTCGCTTTCCTTTCTCCATAGATTCTGCCTGACCTGCTGAGTGTTCCCAGCAATCTCTGTTTTTGTGCCTAATATCATGGAGGATCTTGAGCCTAGAATGTTTGGGAACTCCTTTGCTACTGCTTTACTGTACTACAAGGATTTTGAATCAGATTTTATCATAAAATTTTTATAACCTGGGCTCCCTATATTGCTTTTGAATAGTCTGAAACAACTATGTTAAGAAAATATGACTCAATTCTGTGCAGTTAATGAGTCTGCAAAGGCCTTCATTCAAAGCTGAACTGGAGTTAGGCAAAATTCAATAATAATAATAATAATCCTTGCATTTGATATAGCGCTTTTCATGTCGGGAGGACGTCCCAAAGCGCTTCACAGAATATAAGGGTTGTTGGACTTTGTGCAACATCTTTATTGGCATTTCATTTTACTGTACTTTAGAACTGCAAGAGAGTCATTTAAAGTATAGGAACAATTTTGCAAATATAGCTGGATAGAGGATGGTGCTCTTTCCACATCAACAATTTAGTGTCACTTGGAGCCTATGGAGTTGAATGATCTCTACGTCTTTTCTACTCCACAGCTGATTCATTCCTTCAAAGTTCTATTCTCATTTGCAAACAGGGAACTAGGGAATTGTGTGATGAGATATTTGATGGATGGTTTATATTTAATCATTTCTGGGTTCTGTTATCAATGTATACATTTATCCCTGTATGACTGAGATGTGAGAGACACAGCATCATCGTCGGAACTCTATCTTTCTGGTCTCTTTAACTTTTAGCAGTCTGCCAGAAATAAGAGATTTACAACAGACTTAATCTTTCAGTAACTATGTAAAAAAACACAAAAACCTCAAAAATGAAAAAGAGCAGGACATAACCCAGCTGAACTGTTCCTTGCAGCTCTACCAGTTTGTGCATTTTATTGATAATGAACATTTAAGGCTGCTGGAGGATGCTATTCTATATTGTAGTTCTTAATATTCAATATTATGAATTTGCAGCATTATCCTTTTTTGCTTCTATCTTGTATAATTTTCCTTCCTTCTTCACTTTTGCTAATAATAAATCCTTGCATACGGTATTGTGCCTTATCATGCAACAAGATGTCTCAAAGCATTTCACTGCAGAGTATATATTTGTAGGCAAGCGCTGCAGCCAATTTGCACAGTGCTCCTTCCTTTCTGATTTATCCCTCTGTCTCTTGCCTTTGCTTGGACTGATCAACTGGAATTGAAATATTAAAATGGAACCATGGAAGCCAATGAGCATTCACTTCAACCTCCCATTTCTCTGCAGCAAATAAGCAGTGATTATAACAGATTATTGATTGATTTGATAATTTAAAATATTATACAGCACCAAGACATCAATCAAATTCTTTGTTCAAAACACTGTTGCAACGGGAAGAGCTGCTGGAAGAATAATCTCAAAGATATTATTACAACTGGTCCCAGAATAGCTGTTTAGTTAATTAATTAAATTAATTAGTTAATTTAGTTAATTTAAGCTGGTAGCTTCTAAGCTCAAATAATTGCCGTATACAACCACAATCATCATTTAGACTCAGATCTGTTTGTTTCTAAAAGCCTCATTTTTTAATGTTTATCCCTTCCATTAGAAAGGAGGAACTCTGTAGTGCGATGTCAGTGATTGTGAAATTACTCACTACAACAAATTAATCAAGACAAATTGCAATGCAGTCAGGGAATGAGAACAGATGTGGTGTGGAAAGACTAACAATAGACAGTTGAATGATAAGTAATTGACTACTTTTTATTGAATTAATGATATCAAACGAAGAAACTACCCCATTGATCAGCCAAAACAAATCTGGCACAGTCTCTGAGAGTAACATGGTGACAAATAAGTTCATTCGAATTAAGGGACCTCTTCTGATATGCCCACCAACAATATACCAGAGTAATTGCAATTCCCCTGCAAATCTTTTGTGATTCAGAACAGGCAGAATCCGACACTGCCAGAATCAACAGCCTGTGGCTCCACACTTGATTCAACAAATAACAGGTAGTTGCAATTCCATGTGCTTTCAGTGTAAACCAAGTTCAGAACTATTGCCTTCACAGTTCTTTGTTTTTGTAGGGGATTAATTGATATTCCTATGTTCTCACCTTCCTTTCTGTTTAACCCTTCTCAACATTTCTCAGTGTTTTCAATTTATCTCAATTGAATTTATATAGCATCCACTACAGGGAAACATCACAAATCACTTCACAGCAATTGCTATCAAGTCTAGTGACTGATTTTGGCAAGCAAACATGTCACCCATTTTGTGCAAAGTAATGTCTGACATGCAGCCATAAAGCAACTAACCAATTTTACCTGGAAGATTGTTGTCTAGTGCAATAGAAAAACTCCCTACCTTTTTTGAGTTGTGCCATGAACTTTAACATCCAGCTGAACAAATAGACAGAGCCTCAGTTTAACATTTCATCTTAAGGTTGGCACCTCTAGCAATGCAGCACCCCTAAACCTACAACTTTCTAACTCAGAGGAGACAATGTTGCCACTGAGCCAGGCTGCCAAGGATGGTTGGCCAGAATTCTGGAAAACACTCCCTTCTCTCTTTAATTAGTATCACAGGATTTTAAATGTCCACCTGAGGACAAGCACACATGATCTTGGTTTAATAGGAGCTCCAACGATGCAGTACTGGACCCTGGATCCATGCATCCATAGCCTTCTGACTGAATAAAGAGTTGAGCTAAATTGACACAAGAAAGTACTCACTGAATGAAGCGCTTTGCACATCTCAATGTCATCATTCAAAATATCAATGCAAGTGTTGCTTTTGAAAAAGCAGAAAATAAACCACAGTAATAAAGTTGGGAAAACATTTTTGAGACTTTAATTAGAGCCAGTCTTTATGCCTATTGAATGCAACATTATTGAGTGCCTTATCGTGTCTCGAAGCGCCTTCGCCGGATACACTGCAAAGTGAATTGACTGCATATTCTGTGAGGTGTGTCAAATGGCACCGATTGCCATGATTGTGAAATCCTGCGAAGCGTTTCGAGACGTCTCCAGGATGAGATATCCCATTGCCGAGGGTTATCATTCATTTTTGTGGTTAGTTTGTGGAGTCCTGTAGCTCAGTGGTTAGAGCACTCGCTTTGCAAGTGAGAGACCTGAGTTCAATTCCAGGCAGAGGGCGAAACCTTGGGCAAGTTTCCTTACTCCACACAGAGCCTAATAATAATCCCTCCAAAACCAAAAACAATAATAAATTGGTCATTTTCAATCAACGACTGTTTGTGGGACATTGCTGTGCGCAATTGGCTGCCGCGTTCGCCCACAAATATACAGTCAATTCACTTTACAGTGTGTTCTGTGAAGCGCTTTGGGACGTCCTTCCGACGTGAAAAGCACTATATCAAATGCGAGGATTATTATTATTATTATTATTAACATTGTTGTTCCTAATATAAAAAGTGGAAGGCAAACCTTTGGGAAATTCTATTAATTTTGCAGAGCATATCCTTAGAAATTAAACATTTAATAATCTTGCAGATCATGTAAGAAAGAAAGATTATTAATTATGACTGACATTTTCAGGCAATCTATTTTAAAATTCACAGTTTTACATTTTATACAAATATCACTGCACACACTGTAATTAAAGCAGAATTGTGACAAATTATTATTTTGTCATCTGATATCATTATGAATGTTCCTGATCTGAGATAGAGAGAGCACAAAGAGGAAATATTTTATTTTCCTGCAGGGAGCAAGGGAAAGCACTGAGGCAAACGTAGATCAGCCATATGCCAGCAGTTAGGTTCACACAGCTTTAACAGAGACTAGGAACATGCTAACTACCTAACTTGTCACTTTGCAAATGATGGGAGTCAATTTTGCTGTATTTCTTAATAGGATTGCTGAAATAGGAAATTGGAAATAGATCATAAACATCATGCTCACTTAGAGAAACTCCACTCCTAAAATAAATTGAATTAGAGCAATGTTCTCATGAGTTAGCATCACAGAGTTCAGAGTAACAAGGTTTGTGTCATTATGCACTCTGTGATACGGCAGTACTCAAAAGCCTGAGAACAAAAATTAAAACTAAAGCTTTTTCTTTTGTTTTAAAGAAATGAGTAATTCCAATTTTAGATTCACCAAACTATTTTGGAAATAGCCCAGTTTCCCTTGTTAATGTTACTCATTGTTCTGGTAGCATGATGCATTAATAGCATAAGAAATGAATACTCTTCGGTTTTCTTTAATAATAACATAAATTTGGTATCGATAACAACAATACCACACAAACCAATAACATCAACAACTTTTTATACAACCTTTCACGCAGGATAGTGTCTCTGAGCACAGCAGAATGGAGGTATAAAACACCGAGCAAGTCAAAGAGACAATCAATGTAATGTCACTTACCTAGTTATAAAATAAGGACATAACCACGACTTGAACATTTGTTTGGTAATAACTAGAATGTGCAGGACAGCATAAAATTACCAAATTTGAGGTATTATGTTGCTAAGTTATGGCAACTCTCGTAAATTCAATGGGAATTTTAATGAGATTATTTAAATTCATGTATTGGTTTATGTTTGAAATGATCAAGCCTCTTTACCTTCCATGTGCCAATGCACGCTGACTTTCAGAATATACAATTACCGTACAAATTGAAATGTTCGTGGAACCTTTAGTTGTTTTCATGTTTTCCCTGTGAGAAAGTATCAATGCCTGGAATCTGAGTTACAATGTAAGATGGATCTCTTCAAAAATGATGAATCTAGTAGAATGCATCAAGTCATATCTCAATACAAATACTGGAATTATGTAAATACTGTACATAATACAAATACTTCATTGCCAAGAAGTAATAAACAATTCACTACAATATTACAATACAATATTATTAAACAATACAATATTATGGTGAAATGAAAGGCATGGAAAAGTGATAAATGGACAGATCGATATCTTAGTCGTAAATCCTTTCAGGCTTCAGTAAAACAGAAAACATGAATTCAATGTTTTGTTGAGAAGCAAAACTTATCCATTTTTGTGCTGTGGAAGCGAATGAAGGGAATTAAAAATAATTTTCAGCCCACACAAAGGAAGATATCACATAATTGAGTGAGTTTTGCTTTGCAATGTCTTTGCTGAGTTGACTTCACTGAAGACACCCATTAGTAGCTGTTGCTTAGCAATAGTGGTCTTAGTCAAGATAAGGTAAGCATCAAGAATATGAACACATCTGATTAGTCTCTAACAGTGTATAATGAATTCCCTTAAGAATGTTTATTAGGTGAACCCATCTCCTTTGTAATCAGAGATGGAAAGACACTCCTTCAAGTCAGTATAGAGAGGGACAAATTAGGTTAATTGGGACAAAATTGATTCTGGGGACAACTTTATTGAACACTGACAAGTCTAACAATTACTGGCGCTTCAGAGATACTCAGTCGACAGTGATTGCTTGTGACTGTAAAGGCAAAACTTTTTTTAAAAAATCCATTGCATCTTAAGATGCTAAAGGGTTTTCTATTAATTGAAACTTTTAAAAGATTTCCTCCCCTTTCAGTAATTTAGGGATCCCCACACATTGATTTTCTTGGAATTCAAGAAGTCATCTGTGGTCAAATATAAACAACAACAAGAATACATTTGTAAAGTGCCTTTCACGTAAAGTGAACATGGTCGGGACATTTTTTAATTGAACAGGTCGGCAATATACGAATGTGCTTCTGTACAGGTACAAGAGGTTTTTGAACAGATTTCTAATAATGCGGTAAATTATTATAGATAGGCACAATGCAAATAAAAGAACTTGCACTTTTACAGCTCCTAGACGCTATCCCCATGAAGGGAGCTATATAAATGTAAGTTGTTATAATATCAAAACGACTCAATGCACTTTACAGTAATTATTGTTAACTGATATTGACCATTTTTGTAGGTAAACATGCCAATCATTTTGCACACAGTAGGTTCACACATGAATAATAGCCAATTGGGTGAGGTATCAAACAGAGGTCGTAGAACCATAGTCCAAGGAGAAGGAAAAAAATACCTTCAGGTGAGGCGGAGGAGAGGGGAGCAAATTAGAAAAGAGATTAATTAATTACCATTTTTTGACAGAGAAACTGCTCTCGGAATAACTTTTGGACTGTAAGATCCCAAGTTTTATTTTTCGTCTTGATTAGTTTTGATCTCAGGATGTCATATATTAAAGGTCAATTTTCCTTCCTATGGTTTTCATTTTGGTCAGTTGTCTGTCTGACACATTGGAAACCTATTGCCATGCTTAAGAGTATCCAGCTCCGACTGAGGGTTCCACCTCTGTGTTCAAAATATGTAAATTCCTATGTCCCACCCCAGAGGGATGTACCCTGTTTACAAAATTTCAAAGTTACTGGGTATGGTTGGTAAGAGTTAAACTTAGTGACCCCAGAGTGTGTGCTAGCTACTGCTAACCAACTAAAACCACATAGCTTGCCATTGAGAGCACAATGTGGCAAACTTCCAGCTAGAACCATTTAGGCTATGGTTTATAGGATTAACAGAAGCCAAGTGGGAAAAATCCCATATATAAACCCTCACTGGATGGATAGTAGGTATATAGAACTTCCCATAAGCTTCCTGGTGAGTGGCACAAAATAACCTGAAACGGTGAGAGCAATGTAATCATCCTTTTGCCCAAGCTGGTTGGCCTGTCATCAACAGTGCCTTGGAATATCATGGATACCCTCAGGAAGTGGAGCATCAAGACTGCCACAGAGGATTCAGTCAATTCCAATATTCCATTGCCGGGCACAAAGCCTCGATGACATTCAAGTAGTACCCACTTTCCTCCAGCCCCTCACTAGATGGCTAGCAGGTACAAAGAACTCCCTGTGAGCCTCTTCGGAGCAGCACAGCTCAGCATTAAATGAGTGAGAGCATTGTTACCTTCCTTCTGCCAGCTTGGACACACACTCCTCTCCATTGAGTGATGATTCAACCAGTTGGCGGTGCGGAGTTTCAGGAGCAGCTACTTACCTCTCTGCAAACCAATCAAGATGGATACATGACCTGGATACATGGGTGTGTTTTCACAAACCTAGACTCCAGGTAATAGCCTACAGCAGTTGTTGTATCAAATATGAGTTTTCTAATCACTAAGCTAGTCGAGAGACATCTGCCTTTTGCGTAGTGGAAGGACCAATATGGAACAGCCTGGATGTGAAAAGGCAGGCCAGTTACTCAGGAAAAGGGATTCTTCCCATTCAGCTCTTGTGAACCCTACAAGCCAAAGTTCTAAAGGCTAGAGTGGTCCTAGCAGGACAAGCAGTTGGAAAGCTTGCCAGGCTGTGCTTTCAATTGCAAGCAATGCAGTTTTAGCTAATTAAACTCCAGCAGTACCCCAAATGCACACTCTGGGGTCCCCAAGCTTTGGCTCTTGCCAAACTGCACCTAGTACTCTCTGGAATTAATTAAACAGGATGCGTCCCTCTAGGTAGAGTGCGCATTGCGTTCTAATAAATATCTCTGGAATATCCATGAAATGCATGCAAGTCTGATTTGGATACTCTTCTGGGTGGGGGGTGTAGGGGTTTAGGATCAGGGAGGGTGGAGGGCAGTCAGGTTAGGAGGGTGGACAAGGCACAGTCGAAATGGAGAGTCTTGAAGCATGCCTTGAAGGAAGAAAGGGAGAGAGCGAGGCAAAGGGAATGTAGGGTGGAGGCAGAAGGCTGCCGACAATTGATGTTGGGGCAGGCCAGGCAGGGAAAATGGAGCAGGCCAGAGCCTGCTGAGCTGAGGGAGCGGACAGGTTGATAAGGAGTTAGCAGGTCGGAGAGGTAGGAGGGGGCAAGAGTATGGAGGGCCTTGGAGGAGAGGATGAGAATTTTGAACTCGATCCTCTTGAGGGATGGGGAGCCAGTAGAGCCAGCAAGGGTGGTTGTGATGGGGTCATGGAGCCTGGTGCGAGAGAGGACACAAGCTGCAGAGTTCTGGATGATCTGCACTTGTGGAGGAAGAGTTGAGAAGGCCGACAAACAGGAAGTTGGCATAGTCGAGGCTTGTTACAATGACCAGGCTTGTCCATGGGGCTTCCACGTGAACAAAAAAATGGAACAGAGTGTGAAGTACTCGCCAACTTCATGTTCTGGAGATCCAACTCCAATGTCATATACCCAGACTTACTCAACGCTAATTGCTTAATCGAGGTTCTAATATGAGGGGTGGACAACTGTTTTCATAGTAGGGTCTGATTGATAGATACAGAGAACTTTTTTTGGTCCTTTGCTGACCAGATTGATAGTCAGACACACTGGCAGTCAAAATTCCTACAAATTGTGTTCGGTCTAATTCTTGTGATATCTACACAGACCATAATTGAACATATGAGCAACAGTTAAATTATTTCTATTAGCCTTATGATTTATTATTTATTATGCCCTGTCCATACTACTGAAAGTGATGTAAAATTGCTTCCAGTTAGACATTGTTGTAAAGAGACTGAGTGGATTTATAGATGGATCCCACACAGTTACATACCCAACTATGTAACCTTGGTAATGTAAGCCCATTTGGTCTGTGATCAGTGAATGTGCAATAAAAGAAGATATCCTGAGGCCATTTTAGCAAGATAGGATTTGCAATTTTATTTTTAATCTAAATATTTATGGCTGCCTGTGAAAGAGTGACGTGTGAGGAGAAATGATTCGGAATGAGTCCACGCTATTTGCATTTATACGGAAGTGCTGTGAATAGCTTTTCTAACAAAACCACCTTCTAAGGAAATGATGCCAGCCAAACCCAAGTCAATTCTGTCTGTGTGGCATAAACTGGATTTATACTGTATTTTCACTGTCAATTTCACATCATATTTGCATCAGATCAATACTAAAACCACAGTATAAGTGAGACAACATAATACTCTACATGTTAAAATAATTTGGGATAAAATTTGCAAACCATTTGTTGTGTTAATTAACACCTTTCACCTTTGTTTCTAACACAGGGATGTACTGCTTTGCCTCTTCCAACCTGCTCAAAAACAAGTCATTGAGTTATTTTATTGGATGTTATGTGTGTCAGCCTGGCTCAGTTGGTAGCCCTCTCACATTTGAGGTCAGAAGGATTTTGTGCTCGAGCCCCACATCGGGATATGAATTAATGTCGTCTAAGCTGATACTCCAATGCAGTGCTGGGCATGTGCTTCATTGACAGAGGTGTTGTCCTGCAGATGAGACATTGAACTGAGGTCCCATCTGCCTGTACAGTTGGATGTTAAAGATCCCATGGCAATATTTGAAAAGAGAAAGGAGTTTCTCCCAGTGTTCTAGCCAACAACGTCCCCAAAATAAAATTGATCCTTCACTTCCATGGCTGTTTGTGGGACATTGCTGTGTGCAAATTAGCTGCCGCATTTACCCACAAAACACACACTTTACAGAATATTGTGCGATGCACTTTGGGATATCCGCCCAAGGTGAAACGGGCAACATCTAATTTAAGGATTATCATTATTATTCTCCAACTATTAAAGCCTTACTGCATGGTTCCTGAGTCCTGCTTTATCATGTTTGAGCAGCTGAAGCATAATGGGCCTCATGTTTGCACTGCCGGTCATCAATTCCTGACAGTTGCTGGCTCCATTATTCCTTCCAGTGAAGTCCTATGCTACAAACATGTTCTTCAGTTTGGCGAGAAGCCCTTCCCAATTACTGCAGAAACCAGGAGGATATATAGGTGTTTCTTCAAGATGCTACTCTACAAAAAGAACGCTTTATAAATGCAAATTATTGCTGTTCTTCACAGTGATATATTTACGTACAATACCTGTGGCGGTCTCGGTAGTCCGGTTCCTGAGCCAGGTGGGTCCACAGTATTCCACAATATTGGCAGGACCTGGAAGGGCAGACCAGCCATCCCACTCCCACGTCTCACTCAGCTCCTGTTAACCCTGCAAACCAAACGGGTAGGGTGGGGTAGCTAGACGAGCAGCGAGAAAGCTTGCCGGACAGCAATATCAATGGCAAGCTATGCGGTTTAAGCTGGTTAGACTCGAACAATAACCCCATCGCACACTCTGGGATCCCCAAGCCTTGGCTCTTGCCAACCTGCGTCAAATACTTACCGGAATTAGGTAATCGGGAAGCGTCCCTCCAAGGAGAGAGTGTGCATTCCATTTCAACAATCTATCTCTGGGATTTCCAGGTGTAGGTGGGATGCATGGAAATCTCAGCTTGGTTTGGATACTCTTAAGCATGGTGATGGGTCAGACACATGCAGAAAACCATCACCCATTTTTTTGGTCACCCAGCTGAACCCACCCCCAACCCCCCCCCAAAAAAGTAAGGATTTCAGGTGAAAATTCCTTACCCAAACCCTAACCACATTAATTATGAATTTCACTAAAGTGCCACACGATTTATTCTATTCTCCTTATAGAGACACAACGCTGTGTAAAAATGAGAGATGAAGAGTAGACAAATCAAACTGAGAGATTAAGAAAACCCAAAGCTTTGAGGAGAAGAAGCAAGAGGTAATTACCGCCTGATAAGAGGGGAGTGGACTCCTCAGCTCAAGCTACTGAAAAACTTGCAGGACTCAACTATCATGGCTGTAACCATCATCTGAATTAAAATAAACCCAAACACTAAATACTATTCATGTGGATTTTCAGGTGTTTTTTCTTGACCATAATTCATACTTTGGGCTTGTTCCTCTTATTTGGAGAAGGGATACTTATTATTATTTTAATTCTTAGTCTGTAAATAACCCTGTTCATATCACTAAGTTCTTCAACTTATCTAATCAAGCCAGGAAGTTCATAACTACCAGGGTGCCTCGCCTGTTGAGGACCAGACTGCACGTGAACTAAATTAATCTGGTCTGCTCAATATTTAGGATATTAACAATCTTGTCTGCTCAATATTTAGGATCCACTAAAATCGATAACCTTGCAGTTTTAGTAGCACTTTAGTAGCACTTTAGAAAGGCCTGACTACATTTACACAATGAAATTAATCAAATAGCTCATAAACTTAAAACATTATATAGTAATAAGTGCTAAGTTATTAGTGAGACAGTACCTTTGCAGCTTAAAAAACTGGTGTTTCTTATTTCCCATTGTAAGTAAACATGTGCTGATGGTTAATTTAAATTCAACATGCCAAGATTAATTTATCCTAATAGGCAAAGTAAAAGTCTCATATTTAGAAAGAGCTGATTGCATACAAGTTCATAGATTGCCCAAAAGCCTTCCTGCTGATAAGTGTTCTTAATGCAATGTATTTGGACAATACAATATTCTCACATTCTCACTAACTTTAAATTGTTTTCTTTGTTGTTAGGTTTGGGAGCTGGAGGTATTTTGCTCTTCAGTACATGCATGTCATGACATAGAGAGAGCACACAGAAACTCACACGGTGCTGAGTTATAAAGGAAAAAATGAACAGAGCTTTGCTTCATTTCCTTAAATGAGCAGGTCCATGACATTCTAAAATAGCCAATGGAAAGCGCTGGGGGGTTTCTGGTGGCAAGACTGTAAGCCATTTCCCCGGTCCCAGTTATGAGGGCTCAATAGACAGTTGAGATGCCTTGAGAAACTTGCAGACTGATTGACATTCCAGCCCAACCATTTCCTTACATTCCAGAATTTCTCTGTCCACAACATTACACGATTTTAAAGAAAACAAAAAATAGTATTCATTAACTCTATTTATGTTGACACAACCAGAATTGCTACCCTTAAATTCTGCATTGCTATTATGTGCATTGCCAAATTCTGCAATTCTACTGCATAACCTGAAATACAGCCCAGTCACTCCACCCAAATAGCGGGAGACAAAATTCCATGGTAGATAGTTATGTACCTGCATACAGTTACTGTAGACATTATGAAGATCTATTTTTGGGATGAAACCCAATGTTTATTTTTAAGGTATTTTTCCCTGTCCTCTTGTGTTACACTATAGTTGGTCATTTGCATAATATTGGCAAAGTGGTGGGTTTTTGAACTCTGTCGTACTAATGAGAAATACAAGTATCAGATGCCAATTGTTTCTCCATAGGTTAATGTCAGCTTATGAGTACCCCTGGGCCATGTGTGCTCATATTAATTAATGTTGCGGGAGCAATAATAGGTTCTCGATCTGAAGCAACAACAGAAGCAAAAGGCTCCTATCAACAGATCCTCTGGTAAATATTAAATTGAAACAGCAAAAATACATTCCCACCAAAATAGGCTTATTTCCTTATATTCCTTATTTAGAAATATAGAAACAGGAGTGGGCTACTCAGCCCCTCAAGCCTGTTATTCCATTTTATAAGATCATGATCTTATAAAATTTCCTAATTTTGAACAAAAAATAGACCATGTGTAAATAAACAAGAATTGGGATTCAATGTGTGCTTTTCTTATCAGGATTCCTTCCTGTTAGAACTCCCATTGAACAAATGGGACTCCATTCAGGAAATGGATCTCGTCAGAGTGGGGTTGACACAGGTTGGTACTTCTGGCTATAGGAAGGAGTTCCTATTTCCACAATTTAGATTCTTTTTTAAGGTAAAATCAGATTCCTTTCATCCTACAAAAAATACAGCAAGTTACTTTGGACCATCCAGTCTGCTCTTAGCTAAAAAAAATGTTAAATTCTTATTGATCATGAAGACAATCAAGTTAGAAATGCCAGGATATTATTTCAACATTGATAATAAGTATATAGAAAAATCAGGAATGTGGAGTTGCATTTTGTCCTAATGTTTAAGATTTGAATGTAATAATGTTCTGTTCTGCAGCTATATACTTCACGGAGTGTGCTGATCATGTCTTTTCTGACTAATCTATCAAGAATCTAACTTAAAATATCCTTACATTTGATATAGCGCCTTACCATGTTGTTGAAACATCTTGAAGTTCTTCACAGCTTTTAATGTAAAGTGTAGTAACTCTGACTTGTAGGTGAACTTCCCCTCCCAAGTTATAGAATTTACAATCCCTCATTAATTGGACATAAGGCATGTGCTTCAAACAAAACAATACAAATTTTACATTTATTCAGTGCCTTTATGTCCACATTTACATTTTTCTCCCCCCACCCCCCCACCGCTTCCTCATGCTTCCCTCTCTCATATGATAATTGCTTGAACAACAACAACAACTTGCACTTATATAGCACCCTCCGCGCAGGGTAGCATCTCAGAGAGCTTAACAGTGGCAGAGCCTGATTCCGATCTAGCGGGGGAGATGGCTGTAAGGGATTTGAACACGAGTGTGAGGATCTTGAAGTCGATCCATGCGGTGATGGGGAGCCAGTGGAGCCGGGCCAGAACTGGTGAGAAGTGGGTACGGAGTTTGGTCCGGGTCAGTATGCGGGTGGCAGATTTCTGAATGAGCTGGATCTTTTGAATAGTGGAGCTGGGGAGACCGGCGAGGAGTGCGTTTGAGTAATCCAGGCTGGGGGTGTTTCAGCTGCATTTGGGGTAAGGTATGGTTGGAGGCAGACAATGTGGCGGAGGTGGAACTAGACGGTCCTAGTCAGGGACCGGATGTCGGGCAACAAGGATAGCTGGGGGTCGAACCGGACGCCTAAATTGCGCACTAGTTCGGTGAGTCTGAGGGGGAGCCCAGGGAGGTTGAGGAGTTTAGATCCACAGGAGTGAAGATGTTGAGGGAAGCCAAGGAGCATGGCTTCCGTCTTATCCATATTCAGCTGCAGGAAGTTTACACTCATCCAGGCCCTGATGTTTGCCGGACAAGCTGATAGAACGTAGGTGGACCTGGAGTTGGTACTGGAGGAGGCAAAGTAGATTTGTGTGTCATCCGCATACATGTGGAAGTTTACCCCGTGTCTGTGGATGACATCACTCAGAGGGAGCTTATAGATAAGGAAAAGAAGAGGGCCAAGGATGGAGCCCTGGGGTACCCCACAGCTGACCGGGGCGGGAGGGAGGACAAATATTTCCCAAGATGAAACAGAGTCGGTTGGTTAAGTAGGACTCGAATCATATGAGTGCGGTCCCACAAAGGTGGATGAGGGAGGAGAAGTGGTGGAGGAAGATGGCGTGGTCGACTGTGTCAAAATTAAAAATATCACAAATAGATCTCTAATTTTCTGATTGTTTCCATATTGCCAGATTTTCTCTGCAAATATACTCAGTCTCTACACTTTATAATGAAATCTTGTTAAGTGTTTTAAGATATTTTGACAACATTATAAGATGCTATATCAAATGCAAGCATTGTTATTATTATACTGTCAAACTGTAAAAGAAATGTAGAATGAAGCAAAAAATATCAATGAATAGTAAGGTCTGGTTTGCTGTGTTTCTGGATCAGATTACAGCATTTGCAGGAGACTGATACCATTGCACTCAATTATTGTTCCCAGTGAGTTATATGGAATTAGGTTTCCTTTTATTTAGGAGTGTTTTTCTCACACTGTCTCAGCAAGGTGATCTCAAGAGAATATACCATTTATACAATATGAAAGGCCATCATCACTCTTTTTAATGCTAGAATTTTGAAAACACTCATCTTTTAAAATTCCCCCTTAAGGGCCTATAACATATTATTTTGTATTCATAAATGCTGCCATGGAGTATAATTTACATATGATAAAATATTCAAGTCTAAATATGCAATCTATTTTGCCACATAGAAAAATGAAAGACTTTGCCATCTTTCTAAATCTGCTTTAACTCTCCAGTACAAGAGGACCTCAAATGAAGCTGTTCAATAGAGTGGATTTTAATACCTAAGGAGATCAAAATATTGTCTATCCACCTTTGAAACCTCTAAACATCACTTGATTCCAAGAATGCTCTTGGAAACCCTCATTGCATTAGAGGTAGTTTGGATGTAACCTCTCGTGCAAGAATAGGCAAAGATTCTGGAAGTAAATGTTTTACCACTATATGACGCGATTCCCTGAAAACTAAATATGAAGTATCAAAGATAAAATTGTTACTTTTTAAAAATAAATTCAGAGCATAATTTAGCCTCATCTTCTTAAATGATCAGGCAGCCTATATAATTACTGTTAGCTACATATAGCTTCCTCTCCATAAAAAACTCTCAACTGAAATGGTATTTATGGACAACAGAAGATCAGGTAGCCTCATTCCACTCCCAGTCCTATCTTACTCTACTTTTGTCATGGTCAATCAGGCACTTCCCAAGACGCATTCAAACATCGCAGAGAATTAACCAACAATCTTAATTACTTCTGAGGGAGATTGTAGAAAAAGCTCTATAAAAGCATAATAATTATTAAAACCATTACCTTTTATTATATCTATACTTCCCTTAAGAAATGCTTAAGACACTGAATGAAGCCTGATTGCATTATTAATAATAATCTTGCATTTGGTACAGTGCCTTTCACATTAGGAGAAAGACATTAAGTGCTTCACAGGACTTACTGACAAGTGTTGAGACTGTATTTTGCAGATGAATGTAGCAACCAATTTGTGCAAAGCAATATCCGGCAAACAGCTATGAAGTGAGCAACCAATTTTATTTGGGGGATTGTTGGCTAAGACAACTACCTTCTGTTTTTAGAATAGTGCCATAGGATCTTTAACATCCACCTGAACAGGTAGATGGAACTTCAGTTTAATGTCATCCACATGACAACACCTCGGACACTGCATTGGAGTGTCAGCCTCGACTATGTGAGTTCATTGGGTCTTGAAACCAATGGATAAGGCTTAAGTGCATTGTTAGTTAAAGAACAAGTGGTTTAAAAAGGAAACGCTCCACTGAAGAGATGTACCATCAGTAAGGAATTTGCTTCCTTTTGCAAATCAAAGAAGTTTATTCTGTGAGGAATAATTACTAGTTGAAAAAATATTTGGAACTCATCAAATGTGACACATCAGGACTGAAGCAGATGTGAAGTGGATACACTTCACTGCTATCAAGCAGCAAAAGGTTTGAGGAGTACGCCTGATAGCCCTTAGCTTGTCACATAGTTGGGTGGATTTTATACACTGATAGATCACCAATTTTTAAAAAAATATACACTCAACTTTAGAGCACAGTGTAACTCTACAGGGAACAGAAGCTGCTTAACAAAAGGAAAAGGTACAACAACTTGCATTTACACAGCACCCTTCACATAGTGCAGGGATGGCCAACTTGTGGCCCAGGTTATATGTATTTGATATAACGTCTCACCACATCATCAATTGTCAAAAGTGTAGTGACTGTGTATTTTGTAGCCAATGTGAGCAAAGCCATATCCCCCATAAACAAATAAACAAAAATTCCTAAAACAAGGTAGGAAATTTAAGACAGAATATGGTTAACATATAATTGACCTAAATGGATAATCATTATTTGTATGCAATTTAGGCACTGACAGATTTTTGTCAGCCGGGTGTCTGACACTTGCAGAAACCCATCACCATGCCCAAGAGTATCCAAAGAAAACTGAGAATTCTATGCATCCCGGCAACACATGGAAATTCAAGAGATAGATTGTTGGAATAGAAAGCACATCCTGCTTACCTAATTTCATGAAGTATTAGGTGCAGGTGGCAAAAGCTAAGGCTTGGGGACCCCATAGTGTCCATTGGGGTATTGCTGGAGTTTAACCAGCTAAAACCGCATTGCTTGCCATTGATATCATTGTCTGACAAGCTATCCCGCTGCTTATCCCGCTAGGACCATCCTACCCATTTGGCTTGCTGGGTTAACGGGAGCTGAGTGGGAAGACTCCCTGCCTCCAGTGACTGGTCTGCCCTGTAGCCACTTCAGCTCCAAAGATGCCCTGCTTATCTCCCCGCTAGGAGGATAGTCATTGGTTGATCATTAACCATGCCACAAAATATAACAGAACAAATGATGGAACTGATTCATTGGATTAAATTGTTAAAGTAGGAAGCCATGCATTTTCTAGGTCAGGCAATTCATCAGAGAAGTGAGCTTCTCCCAGTGTTTAATATTCTATACACAAGAAGACTAATCTCCCTGTTGCTCAGTAACAGTCATCGAAAAATACTGAACAACATTCTGTAAATTTTGGCAATGAACAAAACATTATGATGTCTGAATGCTCGTCATCTAGGATGGTAACTCTGCCAACAAAACTGACCCAAAGGCAAACTACTGGGGAGCAAAGCAATGATAATTCCATTCAAACTGGTCAGAATCTTCAATGTGGAGAGTTGCTGAATCACAGATTTACTATAAACTGTAGTGACTGTGTATTTTGTAGTCAAACGTGGCAGCCAATTTCCACAGACATGCCCACAAATAGTCATGAAGTGAATAACTAATCGTTTTTTTTCAGGTGGGTGGGGTGGAGAATTGTAGGCCAGGAAAGATTGTGTGTCAGGTGAATGAAGTTATTTGTAGGATGTGACTGAACAAAAATTAGCCTTTGTGCTTGTCCACATAACATTAACTTTTCTAATTAAGCTAATCTCATAAAGGACCATAAAAGTGATTATTTTATATGAAAGACCCAATACAAATCTAAATTGTTAAACAATAATAGTCCTTGCATTTGATATAGCACCTTATGTTTTTGAGACGTCTCAAAGTGCTTCACAGAATATACTGTAAAGTGAATTGACTGCATATTTTGGGGCGAAACACAGCAGACAATTGCACACAGCAGTGTCCCACAAACAGTTGTGGATTAAGGTGACCGAATTATTATTATATTTTCAAATAAGTTAGTTGGTGGTATTTAACAGGAGTCGACAACACCAAACAAGCAAAAAAAGCAAAACAACTTTAACATTTGTTTTATTATAAGTTACAGAAGCAATTCATCAAAGTGATGTAAATAACTTACATGCCAACTTTACTTCTTTTTTCCACATTTGTTTGCAACAACTAATAAGTAATATTCCACAGGATCCTAGCAGCAGTAATGCAGAATATTTTCAGTTCAAAATAATAATGGGACATATTCCACATTATTCAACATATTACAATAAAAGATAAAGGTCTCACTCTTAGCTTTGAAGAGATTGAACAAAACCCATTCTTGAAGTTTTGAAGTGATCAGCCCACACACCAATCAACAGATACTCTTTATCAAAGTAACTGCAGTAAAAATTCATTTCCCCCCCGCACATATAACTGCTATTTAACAAATACAAAAAGCACCGTGTGGTTCTCAGCATTATTTATTACGTGAGACGCATTCTGACCAGACTATTTTCATTCTTGGGTTTAAAGACAATTTTTCTTTAAAAATGGAAAAAAGTACTGATCCATAACGGCTGCAAATGCTTAAGTTTTGGTATATTTCCCCAGTGCATTTGCATTCATAAAATAAATAGATATTTCCCAAGAATAAAGTGCATGCATAGTAGCCCCTTGTAATATTGAATGAACAGATATTTTCTCTTTTTAATGTATTATTCACAAACTACACTGCAACTGCATCTGTATTGTAAATTAAAGCCCAATGTTTTCGTATTGCAGAAAGCATCTTTTTTAATCTTATGAACTCCCTAGAATTTTAAAGTGGCAAGAAAATAAATTATGCATAATTTTGTCACAGAGCAAATTACTTCAACTTGGTTTTGTATCGCTTTGAAGCGGATATGCAGGTAATTACCTGCTGAAGTTGGGGTTAAGGCACATTTGTTAGCTTGCGAAGCAAGTTTATTTTGCATCTGGGTTTCTAATTAGATCTAACGTACCAGAGTGGTTGGGGACTGTTGAAAGCCCCCTCAATCAGCTTTCTCCAAAAATCAGTGTACTTGAAAGAACATATACCGTGTCATCTATTGGACTGGGCATATACAGTCATATGAATAACTTCAGAGGATGCAAGTGCCAGGTTGATATGATCAGTTTAAAGTTTAAAGCACAGAGGGAGCTCAAACATCTAAGAACGTGCAAGTGCTTGATGATGAACTGGATGCAAAAAAATGTGCATGTGTAAATGTCGGGGTTACATAGAATTACATAGAATATACAACACAGAACCAGGCCATTCGGTACCATTCTATGCCGGTGTTTATGCTCCACATAAGCCTCCTCCTGCCCTTCCTCAACTAAGCCTATCAGCATAACCTTCTGTACCTTTCTCCCTCATATACTTAGCTTCTCCTTAAATACATCTATGCTATTCACCTCAACTACTCCTTGTGGCAGTTCCATATTCCCACCACTCTCGGGGTAAAGAAGTTTCTTCTGACTTCCCTATTTGATTTATTTGTGACTATTTTATATTGATGGTCCCTGGTTTTGATCTCCCCCACAAGTGGAAACATCTTCCCTATCAAAACCTTTCATCATTTTAAAGACCACCATTAGGTCACCCCTCACCCTTCTCTTTTCAAGAGAAAAGAGTTGAAGCTTGTTCAGCCTTTCCTGGTAGGTTTGCTAAGGGAAAGCAAAGAACATTTCATTCCCTAGGACTTCGACTTGAAACAAACCAAAATGAATCCCAAATATTTTTAAGAAAAACATACTTGGCAATTTGCAGTTTAGCGCTTCCCTTTTTAGTTTAGGATATTTTCATTTAATTGATCTTGAAGTTAATCAGTCTAAAGCCATTAATTTATACACTACATCATTTGTGTGTTTGTGTATTTCAGGGTCAAAAAGGGTGACTTGAGTTTTCAGTCATTGGAACTTCAAGCAGGTCTCCTTGCTGGAGTAAAAATCACATCAAGAGATTCCAAACAGTTAGATGGATATCTAATCAAACTGCAGGTATTCATTAAAATGCATTGATGCCACAGAGATGTACTAAATATCAAATAGAATCTAAAAATCAAATTTGTGCTTGTCAAGACTGTGGCACAATATATTGAAGCACTAGAAGCAAAGGCATAAAGAATTGGTTTAACCGAATCTATGAGATTTCTGCAGGAGTACAAATGGAGGCAATGTCAGAGTCGTTGCATTCCACCCAAGTGCCCCCGAAAGCAACTGGCTCTACAACGACATTGGCAAAAACCCAGGAACAATTCAAGTCATTCAACCTTGTGGCTGGGGTTTGCAGCAGTGGGGAAGAGAGGTGGGGGGAGAGAACAAGTCACAATGTGACATACATTGAAATCAATAAGACACCCACAAACGAAAATAATTATTCATTTCATCTTATCCAGTCAGTGAACGCAAAAAGGTTATTTTTGTAGATTGCCTCGTAAAAAAAAAATATTAAATCAAGGTTATTGATGTGTTGTGGTTTGACTGCAATAGAGATCTTAAAAGGAAACTCAAATGACTAAACCCAAGTGGTGAAATGGTTTATTTCACTATACTATTCATTGTTTTAATATTAAAACCGTGTTCTTTCCTATTCCTGTGGGCAGAGCTTGTAATAATAATAATAATCCTTGTATTTGATATAGCGCTTTTCATGTCTTCTAGACGTCTCAAAGTGCTTCACAGAATATATTGTAAAGTGAATTGACTGCATATTTGTGGGCGAAACGCGGCAGCCAATTTCACATAGCAGTGTCCCACAAACAGTCGTGGATTGAAGTGACCAATTTTATTGCTTTTTTTTCTTGAAGGATTATTATTAGGTGTGTGGAGTAAGGAAATTTGCCCAATGTTTTGCCCTGCCGGGAATCAAACCCAGAACCCAGGTCTCTGGCTTGCAAGGTGAGTGCTCGAACCACTGAGCTACAGGACTCCACAATGTGTTTAATAGAAACAGCTTCTTTCCACTGCAAAAAACAATCCCAGTACTTACACTCATGTTGAAGGCTTGGTACCTCCAGGTTAGAATTGTGTTATTCAATGATCCAGGGGATTGTTGGCCAAGAGACCGGGAGAAACCCACTTTTCCTTTTGAATAGTGCCATGGAGCCTTTAATGTCCACTGAACAGGCGGACAGGACCTCAATGTAATGTCTCAGCTGAAGACAACACCGGCAACAATGCACGGCACCCTTCTCACTGCATTGGAGTATCAGTTAATTAGTTCATTGTATAATTAATTAGTATACTTATTTATTTAGTATTTTCAATTAGCAATCTCATTCAGGAGCAAAATGATGAGATTATAAAGCACAGGAGTGTTACCACCATGGAAAAGTGAACTCATTTCATTAATACAAGCATCAGAATTATACTTTAAGAAAGCAAAAAACAATTGGCATACGTTGTTCGACTATTTGTGATATTCATAATGTGATTTGTAAATAGCGGATTTGGACCTCCACTCAGATACAGATCTCCTGCTGGATGTTAGGTGCTTCTTTTAGAGCATAATACAAAATACTTTAAAGATACCATTTACCATTGCATTTTCTGACCAGATCATCTGTTGCTCTGAGACACAGAATGAGTTCTGTGAATGAAGACTCAGTGAGCACATAAAATTGCTACCTTAAAAAAAAGTTTTCACCCTGACAACAACAATTTTTCAGCATTGAGTTGATATATAGTATTGTTCTTAAAAGTATAAAAGAATAGTGTTGGCTGAATACATTCCATGTATCACTTCTTGGACAGAATATCTTCCATGCAATAAAAATGGAAGGAAAATAATGTGGAAGACAGGCCAGGCAAATCAAAATCAAGGATCATTTTATCTAAGAGCTTCAAGATGTTCATTTTACATGAAAGGCGCTATATAACTGTAAGCTATTTTTGTGATGAATTTAGACTGATGGAAGCTGAGATAACAGGATTTATATTTATATATTCTGGTCCCAATCACTTGTTAAGGGCAGAGTGCATATCAATGCATTTGAGAGCTCCACTATTCAGTTTGTTAATAACAATCCTTGCATCTGATATAGCTACTTATAACGTCTTTGAGATGTCTCAAAGCGCTTCACAGAATATACTCTAAAGTGAATTGACTATATTTTGTGGGCGACACGCGGCAGCCAATAGCGACAGCAGTGTCCCACAAAAAGTCGTGTTAATTGACTTGCTGCTTTCTCAGCCCATACAGACTGAGACAGCAATAAAGAGGTCATAAATCATCTCCAGAAGTCATGTTGTATAGTGTTCTGCCTCAGACATACCTGGAGTATTTGTACAGTTCTGCTTGCTGTTGGGACGTCCTCCCAATGTGAAAGGAGCTATACAAATGTAATTTTGTATTGTAAATTTGTATTGTATATAAGGGGCAGCAAGTGGCAGTGAAGAGGAAAGCAATGAATCAGATCCTCAGTTTTAGAGGGATGCATTATAATAATAATCTTTGCATTTGATATAGCGCTTTTCAAGTCTTCTAGACGTCTCAAAGCGTTTCACAGAATATACTTTAAAGTGAATTGACTGTATATTTGTGGGCAAAACACGGCAGCCAATTGCACACAGCAGTGTCCTAGAAACAGTCGTGGATTGAGTGACCAAATTATTATTTTTTTATTCTTTTTCTTGAAGGAAAATCATCAGGTGTGTGGAGTAAGGAAACTTGCCCAAGGTTTCGCCCTGGCAGAAATCAAACCCAGATCTCTCGCTTGTGAGGCGAGTGCTCTAACCGCGGAGCTACAGGACTCTACGTAGAGGATTTTATAGATGTATTTCTTGATTAGCAAGGAAAGCTTAACAAATGTTACTGCAGAAAATACAGAAAAGCATCACTTTCACATGTGAGCAAGAAGTGAAGGGTGAAAGACAATCATTTTTGTAAGTAGCAAAAAATACACAAGAGCATTTAGACAGTATTAGTATTTGAAAATGCCTCAATCTCAAGAATAAATGCAAGTTCTTGGTTTTAAGTTTATTGTAACTTATTATCGAGCATTAGACTTGATAATAAGCAAGGGCTCTCCAGCCTTGAACATAGACTTCACAGAGGAGATCTTATAGAGGTCCATGCAATTCTAAATGCGGTTGTGATTGTAAACCCAGAACATTATTTTCAGATTTACCAAAATAGGGAGCAGCTCAGGTTTGTGAAGATCAATTTTAGGGGAGACCCCAAGAAGTATTCATTTACAGAGGATAATCAACAACTGGTACTGAAAAACACAGAAGGTAGGTAGAGACCGGGACACTTTACCATTTAAGAAACAGCTTGGTGTTGCAAATAGGAAGATAGTATTCTCTATGAATGAGACTGAATGGGTAGAATGGCCTTCTTCATTCAAATCTCTTTTGATCCACTGAATAGTTTACTCAATAACAGTCTTTGTTTTTTCCTTTGACAGTGTATGATTTCTAGCCAAGGTCATTGCACCTCCTACTCAATTTTTAATCAATATTACAAGGGATAACAACATGAAATTAATAAAGCTCAATGCAATTTAAATCAGCAATTTCACAACACTGATCTCCAAGTATCACTTGGCTGAATATCTGTTGCATTCTGACGTGAAGGGCTCTATATAAGTGTAATTTGTTGTTGCATTGCTGTGAAATAATAAAAACAATGAAATACTCTGCTGATGATGCCTTTACTTAATCAAATGCATTTTGTATGTGCTGAATTGGTCTGATTGGCTCTTATGTCAGGACTTCTAGAGAAAAATAAATTAAAAATGTATTCAGAATCAGCCATTGAAACAGCTTTTGTATTTTTGAAACATAGGCATTGCATTTTAACATAAAGAATCATGATTTTAAAAAAAATTCTCCCAGTTTACACTAAAAGAAATGGTCCCTGTGCACCACTGCAGACCAGTAATATAGAACATTCACAGCAGAGGAGCCGATTTGGCTTATGTGGGGAACCAACATTGTGATGGTGTTTGTTCCCCACTGAAGCCATCTACTGAAATATGATCCGCCTGCTTTCTGTGTACCTTTCAAGATACTCCTATTTAATATCGTTGTCATGTTCAATCAGCAAATTTACTTATTCAACAACAACAACAGGATTCCATTTATAGAGCGCCTTTCACGTCAGGAGGACGTCCCAAGGCACTGAAATAATATCAATAATGATATTATAGAAATTCACCACAGGCCAGACCCAGCACAGGTGTGCAGCTAGCAGCTAATAATTAGCCATAGGCTACCCAAACAGTGGATTTGCTGTTTGCCAAATTAGCTGTTGGAAAAATAAAGAGCACTTTTATCTTAAAATATGTCTCAATCTGGTTTCTCAATCTACTTAGTTTGAATTTGAACTAGATTCTACATATAGGGGCAAATCGATTATAATAGTTGAGGCCTGGGTCCAATATAACAAAGTGTGAAAAAATGACTTCCGAAATTGTCAAGTTAAAGCTGAGGACCCTCTGTATATGCATGCCACGTACACATATTGTTGTGAACTGTTGTGAAATAAATCATCTTCCTGACACAAAACATGCTACATAAATGTATCACTCAGCTGGTTACAACCTCCTGCACATCCCTCACCGCTTAGCTCCATCATCACCAGCAATGCTTTCAGATATTACGCCCCCAAACTTTTGAACTCTCTTGTCTCAATCACTCCAACTTGCCCCCTCGTTGCCCATCTTCAAATCACACCTGAAGACCTCCCTCTTCGAACGTTCCTAGTCACCTACCCTCTCTCCCTGGCTGAGCGTCAAGCTCTGCTGCTCTCTTCTTGAATCAGCATCAAACTCCACCATATTTAAGCACTCTGAGACACTACCCTGTGTGAAGGACACAATATAAATGCAGGCTCTTGTTTTGCTTCCTTTGTGAAGTTATGTCAGGTAAGCTTTCTACACATTATGCATGCTGTGGAAGTGACATTAGTGGTGCTCCAACTCAGCAGTGAACAATTTTTCCAGAGTGAAAAAAGGTGTCTGGTGAGCACCAGAAGTGCATCTAGTACAGCACAGGTCCATGGCAAACCAGTCTCCGAGAGAATTTACACTCCACCAGCATATATTCTAAAGGGATTACCACAAGTATAAATTCAAATATCAAGCTATGACTATTAAAGGCTCAGAACTTCACAAATGATTTTCAGGTTTGAAAAATTGAAATAATTCTTGCTGTGTTTATTTCCTTACGTGAGGCTTAAAATGGCTATTCCAATCCAGTGATGCTTTGGAGTACAATTTATCTAGGTTTCAGGCAGCAATCCTATGTTAATTAATAAAATGCAAAATACTGCAGATCTTGGAAATTAACGTTAATCTATGTTAATTAATGTTAGTTAAAGGGACTATTGCTTACCACATTTGGCCTCGCTCAGCTGGTAGCACTCTTACCTACGAGTCAGAAGGTTGTGGGATAAAACCCCACATCGGGACTTTGAACTCAAGAGTCTAAGCTGACACTCGAATGCAGTGCTGGGGGCACTCTAGTATGTTAGAGATTCCGCCTTTCAAATGAAATGTTAAACCAAGGTTCTATCTGCTTGTTTAGGTAGATATTAAAGATCACATAGCACTATTTGAACAGAGAATAGAGTTTCTTCCAGTTTCCGGAACAGCAATTCTGCAGATAGAATTGGTGAGTCGCTTCACACCTGTTTTGGGACATTGCTGCATGCAAAGTGACTGCCAAGTTCACCAACAAAATACACAGTCATTACACTTTACAATAAATTTAGTGAAGTGCTTGGGAAATCATCTAATGTGAAAGGTGCTGTATCACATGCAAGGATATTTTTTATTATCCATGCTGTTAAGACAAAACTTAAACCTTTGTCTAAGTGAATATGCAGTTGTAATTCACTGACTAAAAGGGCTTGCATGTTGCTGGTTGAAATGGGTCCAATCTCTTTAAATAGCATTCAATTAATTGTGACTTGTTTCTTTCTGAAAAATCAATGCTAATTCCAGAGTTCTGTGGAAAACAGTGGGAAGAAAGTAATTCTGGCTTGAATCTGATAATTGGAGGTGCAAGCAACATCTTTCGATTTGTATTGTCTTGTATCGAGTGAAGTTTTAGCACACAGAAAAAACAATTAAATTTTCAAAACAGGCTTTGGAAAATGCACAATGAAAAACAGTGAAGTGCTACAACCATCATTTTGGTTGCCCATATTATATATCCAATTACAACAACAACAAAATGATATTTGTATAGCACCTTTCACGTCAGGAGGACATCCCAAGGCATTGGATAGACAGAGTTACAGACCCGACCCGGGGGTCGGGGAGTGTGGAAGACAGCGGGGGAAGCAGAGAGATCGAAAGCACGATCGAAGAGGAGGGTCTTGAGATATGTTTTGAAGGTGGCAAGGGAGGGGGCGAGGCGGAGGGACTGAGGGATGGAGTTCCAGAGGGTGGGGGCAAAGTGGCGGATTAGTTCAAATCATACCAGTGCACGGTTTTCCTCCAAATAAAAAAACTGATACTCCAGTTCAATCTTCTACAGGTTACATTGAGGTTTGCAACAAAGAAAATAATACGTCATACCAAAGCAAATAACTTTTTCACTTGGAGAATGCACCATTTGTACACCAGTATTTAAGTGGAGCATTTCATGGCTCAGAAATAGGTTAGTGGAAAACAAATCAGTGACATTCCCAGCAAAAATAAATAATCTACCTCAAGTCCACGTCACACAACAGAAAAGCAATGCTAAAACTGTAAACCTGCCTGGATTCACCACTTGAAGACAACACCCAGGGGAGGTATCGATCAGCAAGGGAAATGTTTAAAAATATATGGCTCATTCAAAATGTCCATGCAGATCGATGACTGCAAAAATTGTAGTACAATTCAAACACAGAACCAGCAATTATTCACTGCAGTGTGCCCACAACATTAAGCAAGATATATTAATGCAAGCAATGTACTGATATTTCAGATTTAGGTTATCTAGACAGGTAAGATGGTGGGCTTGTTCTCTTTAGAAAAAGAGACTGAGGTGTTGTGATAGAAGTTGATTATTCAAAATGTTCAATTATAGTGAAGGCATCAAGATATCAGAGACAGGGTAATAATTATGATATTAGAAGGGGAGAAGTCAGGAAGATGGTATCAAGTTACCATACCAAACAAATTTGCATTTCTATAGTGCCTTTTACATCATGAAGATGTCCCAAGGTGCTGGACAGTCTAAAGCTTGCAACCGAGCTGGGAATGAGGGCCGAGGAGGTGTGTTTGGAGGGGTGGGGGGAGAGAAATGGTCATTGGAAGCTACTGACAAATGATACTGAAACAAATACTGCTAAAATGTGAAAGGATTGTGCAACGCAATGAGAAGACAGAAAGCTAGGAATGAGAACTAACAAATTAGTAATTTGTGTTTAACCCCCATGAAGTTTGTAGATCTGAACATGTATTTAAAGGGATAACAACTACACTACATAACAAATATTTTATGTGCAAAAGCTATTGAACTATTCTTTGAATCCGCTAGTAAGTTGACGATTTCTCAATTTGGTGCAGATTTTTCAATTTAATACAGGTTTACTGAAAAGAAAATCATAAGCTATTGAGACATTATCTGAACCAAAAATGGCATTCACAGAACCAGGAATTTTAGCACAGAAGAAAACCATATGGCCCAAAATTACGGTTGAAGGAGAATTTTCATAGGAAACCTTGGCAATGAAAATGTCTATTTAAGAACACTATTTTGGGGATGGGAAAGGAATTAAAAAGTTAATGGAGCACTAAATGTACACGTTATATCATTTCATCAAACGTAAACAAAAATAACTGGCCTAATTCTAATATTGGATTGTGAATACGTGGAGTTCTGTAGCTTAGTGGTTAGAGCATTTGCCTCACAAGCGAGAGGACCTGGGTTTGATTCCTAGCAGAGTGAAACGTTGGCTAGTTTCCTTACTCCACATGCCTCCGTTTACCTAGCCGTAAGTAGGAACCAGGTTGCAAGTCGATTGGCAGATCGCTTTTCCCGGAATAATAATTCCTTAAAAAAAACAATTTGATCACTTAATCCACGACAGTGTTTGTGGGACAATTGACTGCCGATTTCACCCACAAAAAGTCAATTCATTTTATAGTATATTTGGTGAAGCGCTTTGAGATGTCTAGAAGACGTGATAAGGCGCTATATCAAATGCAAGAATTATTATTATTATCAGTAACAACCTGCTACCAGTTTAGTGAACGGTGATCGAGTCACTAGAAGACTGGTTATTATTTTCCACAAATAAAAGCCCTTTAATTATTAACATATCTCACACAAACAGACCCCACTGTCAATGATGCATTGTACATATATTTAAATGTTAGTCTATTTATTTAAATATGGAAACAAAGTTGATTGGAAAGAGCTACTAGACCTATTGGATTATACATCTCAGTGCAAGGATTTTAATTTTAGAGTTTCTTTAGGTAGCTATTCTTGAACGAAATTAGAAGGAGAGAAGTCAGAAGTGCTCTGGGACGCTACCCTGTGTGAGGGGCGCTATAATAATTCAAGTTGTTGAATTTAATCAATTTGGCTAATCTATTTCGATTCCAGGTCTCCACTGTGCACACTGTGGATAAACCAACTTTGAAAACATTGCCTGTGATATTTAAGCCTGTGAAGTTGTACAGTACTTGTACCAATTACATTCATTTGAAAATATATTAAGGCTTGTTTTATTATACAGAATTTACCTGCATATTGGACAATTGTGGTGCATGTTCTGCTTTTTGGAGCAACGTAGGATTTTGTAAAATTTTTCATAAATTTATATTGCAAATTTGTTTGATGGATTATTTTGGATTCCCAAAATAAAATAAAATTAGACTCTCAAAGATCTTCTTCAACAACCTCAAGCTTCGTCCGCCAATAGATTTATGATGGCTGAGCCTAATTTTGACAGCACTTTAAAACCACTTAGTCTTTTCCAATAATTAATCCTCGGGGATGTTTTGCATGATTTAGAAACAACACAACCTTCATGAACTGTAACAAATTGATTGCAATAATGAAGGAAAGTGAGGAACTGACAAAGGGATCTGAACAACAGCATAAACAAGTCCAAAGACAACTATAATACTGCAACATTTTCTAAAAATGCAAACCCAAAATGGATAATTTGCATTCTCTGCTTTTTTAATATCCTTTAAGTATAGGAGAGCATTTAAATTATTTTAAGAATACAAATTTCCCTTCCTCTTAAATCCCAAGTCATAAGTATAAGGGGGAAATGACCTAATGACAATGCCACCCTGAAACCCCTGCTACCTCATGAGAAAGCACCAGCTTTTGGTTTGATGTCTTTCCATATTTGTGTAACTTCAGCTAGTAGCTAACCACAAAGAGGATGAGCAGCAAGCGCTACTCATCCTACCACTCAATAGCAAACTGCTTACCCCCATGAGAAGTAAATTTTATACTCATTTGTACAAAGTTACAATGTAGTCAAGTCACAATTTAGAATCATGATTTTACAGTAAATGCATATTTTCATTATAAAAATCTGATTATATAAGGCAACAAGTTCCGTTAAAAAATATTTACAATATCTAGTGCTAGTGCCTCGTCAATTTTTTAAATATTTTCAAAGAGATGTTTATTAAATGAAGAAATAATTTACAAACTCACAAAAGTGCAATTCATAGTGAAAACAAGACTTGAATGCCTGAAGACCTTTCTCTTTGACCATACCTACGGTCACCTTGCCTCCATCCTCAGCTCGGAATCGAATCAGTCACTGTTGAATGCTCCAAGACGCTACCTGCATGAAGGGTGCTATATAAATGCTAATTATTGTTGTATATGAGTGATGCAACCAGCATAACTAAACTATCAACACTTTCCCTTATTTAAATGTGCAAATGAGGAAGATTGCCAAAACTCTGCCTCCGTTTACAACCAAAAATCACAATTCCCTGCTGCCTGTAGAATGTTTTGGGCTTTTAAAACACAGCAATGGCAGATGATTAATTTGACATCACTTAAAACAGTGTTGCCTCAAGCATATTAGGACATCAGGTTGACAACATTCTGAATTGCCTCTAATATAATAACCACAATTTCTTATTGACCAGATGTCTTACTTGATTTCACTTATCGATGTACAAAATATATTCTGGGGAGGAAAGATGCAATGTTTCATAACAGATTCAATGTCGAAACATTGCAATTTCAGTGAATATTTTGGTTTTGTATGCAAATCCTCCCCCCCCAGCCCGACTCAAGTACAACAGTGTAATCAAAAGATTTTAGGACTGACATTGTAGTTTTGTTATGAATGGCATTTAATAATAATTTAATCAGATTGAGTTCAACTCTGGTATCCCTTGAAATGGTAGTGAAATCCTACTCTCTGTGATTTCAATGAACAATGACACATTGAAATTTGTAGGGAAAATTAGGGTGCATCAAATTTGAAGAAAGACTGTTCCCACCTGATAACAGTTGATAAATACGCTGAAATTGCGATATTTCTAACCTGATCATATTAAATTGGTTATGAAATTTTGCAGTTTTCACCTCTCTAATCCTTTTGCATTCTAAATTTGTTTCAGGGCTCTCAAAATAACATATTTATAACAATCTTCAGACTATGGTTATTGATAAATACACAACTGTATACAAAGGCAATGAATAGTTACATTGATAAAATGTTCTTTGTTAAAATGTTAACTCTCGTTGGAAATGATAAACAAATTTAAGTAGCGAATATTACAGTACCCTCCATGATGTATTCTGCATGCATTAAAGGCTAAGATTGGAACTGCTAATTCCATAGCCTGATCAGGAAATCAGGAAGCACGTACACAAATAATGCTTCAGTTACTTTAAAAAGCCCTGGATAAATTATTGGATGGATGTCATTTTTGATGCAATTTGATCAATAACATTCTTTCACAACTACCGTTACATTGTGAACCAGTATTATTCCTTTTACGGCAATGAAAAGTAAGAGTAATACCCATTAAGTATCTACTTATGCCAAAAGGAACCATCCATATATCATTAAATGTACGGGATTCGCTTGTAACTTGTGGCTAGCCTGAGAGAATAATTGTGCTTAATTAGTTTGTCGATAATGGTCAATTTCATTTAGTGGTCAGAACACAACACAGAATTGCACATTTTCACTAAAATTAGCAGCGTTAGACCAGTGGTCAATTAAAATCACAAGATTTGAAGCATGGCAACTGACCCAGACATTTACAAAATATCCAAAAAGGTAAAAAATTTACAGATGTCATTTTCAAATTTACATTATAAAAACAAATTTGCAACTGTTCCCAACTACAGTGCAGCTGCATTTGAAATGTATTTAAAATTACAATTGAATCCACTTTTGGAGGATGAAAGAGGAGAAATGGAAGGCAAGAACACCATTTAAGCAATTGGCCAGTCACATGATGGCAATGTTTAAAGCAAAAATCCTTCTCTGAAAATAATAAAATGTACACATTTTTAAAAACTTAACAGCTCCAGTCTTACACAACAGACCGATGTTCTCCGCAAACGTAAATGGCACTTGGCCGAATTCGCCTCCTTGTACGTCCAGGCAGTTGAGGCAAGAACTTAAAAGTTTTTGGCAACAGTTCTAAGCAAGCATCCCGGAATTTTTTAATCCTCCAATAGTAAATTAATGGGTTAAGTGCAGATTTGAGGTAGCTTAACCAAAGGAGCCATGTGCTTATCTCAAAGAAATTGGGTTTATGGTAAAAACGTCGGTTGAATGTAGAAACAAGACTGTATGTGGTGAATGGTGCTGTGCAGCAGGTGAAGACAACAAACAGTATCAGGATGGTGGTGAAGGCACGAGTTTTGAAGCTCAGATCTATGCTTAGCTGGTACGGTCTCTGTAGGCTCATGAGACCAAGTTTACTTGCTTGGCCCAAACATATACTATCTGAGCTGCTATGGATACGAATTGCATTGTGGCGGACAGTGTTGAGGATTCCCATGAAAGAGTACAGCATGAGCATGAATGGGATGAAGAAGAAGACAACCATTATCAATAGAACATAAGCCCGATAGCCAGGGTTTGTGGAGTAGCCAAATACACACTGTGGAGCATGAGGTGGCACCTGCAGATCTGGGCTACCAGCTGCAAGTGGAAAGGCCATGCAAAATGACACACCCCAAGAGATGGCAATAAACAACTTAGCGCGGTGAGGGTTCAGTTTGTCCTGTCTTTGAACTATAATGAGAAAACGATCAACGCTAATAATAAGTAAAATAACTACCCCTTCCATCAGAAAAAGCCAGAAGAACATGGCAGACACCCTGCAAAAGACATCTCCAAAGATCCAGCGGGTAGTATTGACAGTTACTAGGGCAAAAGGCATATTCAATACTGAAAGCATCATGTCAGCAAATGCTAAACTTGCCAGGAGGATGTTAATTGCTGATCGCATAGCTGCCTTCTGATAGACCATGAGGCAGACAATAAGATTTCCTAGGAAAGAAATTAAAGCTATTACTACCATTGATGCAGAAAGGATAACCTGCAGAGGCAGGCCTATTTCGCCAAAGTCTGACTGAGAAGGAACTGCTGTGCTGTTTCCAATGGAATTTCTTTCTGTTGTCTTGTATGTGACAGATCCTTCAGCCACAGATAGCTCCATCCCATTCCAAACTACTGGGTGCGCTGTAGAGTTGAAATAGGCATGTTCGGAGTGAACAAATGTGCCATTGGAGGTCCCTGCATGCGTATCAGTCAAAAGGGCGGTATAAACCATGATTATACTGGAACCATTGGCAAAATAAAAGTTATCCTCCTTTACTGTCTGAGAAGATAAAGTTAATGGCAATTACATGTTGGCCATGGCAATAGATTCTTTGAGGAGTTGTGGCTGTTACCTTCTACTCTGATTATAATAGCAGTGGATTTCATGGTTTCATAATCTGAAAAAAAGGAAGAAAAAAAGATAAATTTATTGATCTTTTTATGACCTTACACCTTGCATTAACCTTAAGATCACAACTACAAAGGGACTGAAACACTCCCCAAAAGTATCAAATCCAATTGTGTCTGACCACATTCTTTATCATCTAACCCACCAAGTTTCAAAGGATTATAACATCAAAATCATTACCAACACTTAGCAGAAAAAAATAACTCTGCAGCAATAATTGTCCTCCCCTGCAAGAAATGATTTCACATGAGGAGATAATAAAAATAAAGGAAACAAATAGCTTAAGGGATCTGACTGAGACTTTAAGAAAATTAAATAATTAGTTCCAGTTGTTGCAGAACAACTCATTTCTCTAAGAGGGGAGTCGAGAATAAGGAGACAATCTCAAAATGGTTTAGCTTTCACTTTAGAATTTTTGCTAGAAAACATTTCTTCAATCAGGGGGTTATAGGGATATCAAAAGCCCTACCCTCCCTGACCACTCAGCGAAATTTGTAGGGCATCTCAAAAAATGAAATGAAAAATTAAATCTGAATTTTGCACATTTTGAGTTACTTTCTTACAAACTGATTGCCAAAATTTGTAACTACAAATAGTACTACAAAGCAGATGGATAGTCTAAGTTTGCAAAATGCAAATATGCAAAACAACCTCCACCCACACATTTGTTTGGTATGCAAGGATAAGGTGCGCTGTTCCATCATACTATCAACTTTTTTTTCTTACAAACACAGAGAACACTTCAGTTTTTTTAATGAGCCTAAATATCTGCCACCACTAAAATGTTGCATGTTCCCATATTCGCACCTTGTATATTAATTGGGCAAATGTTCAGAGCTGATTTATGATTGTAATAGCTGGTGATAACTCACATTAATCATGTAATTATATAGGATAAACTGCACCATTAATCAGCTCATTTTCTTAACAAGACACTTTCATTTAATTGGCATTATATAAACAACCTTTAAAGCTGTGTACTGGGACTAAGAGGAGCTGGTAAACAAAACAGCACCTGCTTTCAAAATCACTATGAAGTATCTTACTGCTTCACAACATCATACTTCAGTAACAAGCTTGAACATACAGCAGTATAAAGTAAGGCAACACATATATGTAGAGCTATTTCATTAAAAAATAACACAATGCATTCATCTTTCATGAGAATTATCAATATCTAATAGGATCTGCATTATGTATTTACATGACAAACACTAAATTCTGTATAGCACCTAAATTATTTTGATTTGAATGTGCACATCTTTCTCATATCTGTATTCATATCAACCTGTTCTTTCCCTCCGCTCTCTCTGCTCAGCAGGCTCCAGCCTGCTTCCTGACCCCCGCCCAGTCCCCACCATCTTGCAGTCGGTCTTCAGCCTCTCTGCCTTCACCCTTTGGAACTCCATCCCACAGTACCTTGCCTTGTTCCCTCCCTTGCCTCCTTCAAGGCACGTCTCAACGACCCTCCTTGTCGATCACACCTTCGGTCATCAAAATACCCTCCCTAGCCTCCACCCCTCCTGACCCAATACTCTGTTCAGGTCCAAATGCCTGACTGTCCAGTGCCTTGGGATGAACTCCCGACATGAAAGGCACTGTACAAATGCAAGTTGGTATTGTAATATATCAGGCTAAAATAAGCTTAGTATATGCATCTATCATAATAATAAATAACAAAAAGCAAGTCAACAACTACAACAACTGCATACCCCCTCCCTCGTATTTTAGCCCACTGGTCTCTACATCCAATCATATATTCTATTCACAAAAAAATTCAAAAAGACAACCCACAAAATCAAAAGGCACTTCATAAATGTGTGTAGCAATACAGGTTTCCTTGGTAATGTTACTGTAGAGTAGTCCTCCTAGACCTCCCTGAAAGGTTCTAATGTTCAATTACATTTGCACTGCTAACTCTAACATCGCAGGTTGTTTTGTAATCCATTAGCAATCCATAAGCAAGTTTGAACAGTCTCTACATAGCATGGTGGTAAAGTCAGCTTCTGCTAATTTCAAGTCTTTATCTGTTAGGATTGTACATGTTCAATCCTTTGTAGTCAATTCAGGATTAAAGAACCTTGTTTGTAGGAGAGGAAGCCATGGATCTGAAATTGTGCATTTCCACGTTGGCACTGTGCGGCAAAACAGAGGATTTAAAAAAAAACTTTTAAACAACAATTTCCATGAATACACCTTTGACTTGCCAAACCAACTTCCTTCCCTAACAACATATCAGCCTGCTTCATGTCCCCTGCCCCATACACTCCATCATCTGCGGATGAACTTTCAGCCATTATACACTCGCTTTCTGGAACTCCATTCCAGAGTCTCTGTGACTCGTTCCCCCTTTCCTCCTTATGTTGAAAGCATACCTCAATACTTACCTCTCTACCCGCACATTTCCTCACCCTCTTCAGCTCCCACCCCACTTTGCGTCCTCCCGACGTGAAAATATAAATTCTATTATATTTAACAATGGTATGAAAGGAGGCAAAAAACCTTTCAAATTCTCTGCCTTGGCTGCATGAAGCCATTAAAAGTTTTCCAAGAATAGTCCTGGGTTATTTGCATTCTGAATTTCACTCCTTTCTTCTCAAGTGTCTAGCTTCCTCAGTTACTTGCTCAGTGAAATGTTCAACACCAGAAATAAAAACAGAAGTCACTGGAAATTTGTCTTTTGTTCAATATCAGAGCTTATTGTATGGAGCATTTTGTCCCACACAAGAGCACTGGAATACCAATGCACTGCACTCTATGTTATGAAATACATTTTCCATAAAGTCGTCATTTCAGAGATATTTCCTTTGATCGATCCACACCATTTTACATTATACTGAAGGATACACCAGTAAGTATCAAGAGGCAAGCAAGAATATTGCACATAAATGAACAAGTGATTCACAACAAAATCTTCAACATGCTCTTAATAATAATAATAATCCTTGCATTTGATATAGGGCCTTATCACGTCTTCGAGACATCTCAAAGCACTTCAGAATATAGTGCAAAGTGAATTGACTGTATATTTTGTGGGCAGCCAATTGCGCACAGCTGTGTCCCACAAACAGTTGTGGATTGAAGTGACCAATTTATTATTCTTTTTTTTGAAGGAATTATTATCCCCAGAAAAGCGACCAGCCAATCAACTAACAACCGGGTTCCTATTTACTGTTCCTACTTACTGCTAGGTAAACAGAGGCGTGTGGAGTAAGGAAACTTGCCCAATGTTTCGCCCTGCCAGGAATCAAACCCATGTCTCTCGCTTGCAAGGCAAGTGCTCTAACCACTGAGGTACAGGACTCCGCAAATTATAATTGTAACTCTTATAATTGTTGCTCCAGCAGCCATACACAAGTGAATGGAAAGAGCCAAGTCTTACAATATAGTAAAAACCCAGCATCATTCTTTTGCAAGGAAAGTAGTCTAACAGGTTTCTTATAATCATTTTAGCAAAATTAAATAAATGACAATGACTCCAAAAAAAATTTGCAAGCTGGATAATTTAATCTCTAACTACATGTGTCACAAGGTAAACCGCACTAACAAAACTAAAAGGTACTGTAAACACTGCAAGCGCAAGATAGTATATAAGACATTAGAGTTGCATCTCATGAAAGAGATACAACTAGAGAGTTAGCAGCATTAGTACTGCAGTCAATTAGATATGGGTATCACCGGCTAAATTTGAATACTGGTCCATATAGCCAGGGAGCTCCATACGATTCTACGAGAATAGAAAGCAACAGGGAGGATGGAAGCACCAGAAAGGTAACAATAGGGACAAAAAGAGAAGCAAAGCTAAATCCAACCATAAAAAGAATAACCCACAGGACACAGGCCAACCAAAAAAAAAAGAGTATAAATGGTAGCTGTTTTCTTTAAAGTCCTAACAGTGGCAGTACTGTACCTGAGGTGAAGTTGAGAAAAATCACTACAGTTGTGCAAATAAAAAATCACTCCAAGTGGATTGGCTTCAGGATGCTCACCTTCACATACAAATCCCTTCACAGTAGACCCTCCCTACCTCTGGCCTGATTGTACCCCACTCCTCTGCCTGACCCTTTGCTTAGCTAACACAGGCCTGCTGTGTGTCCCTCAACCCCTCAGTGCCATTGGTGTCACTTTCATCCACCATGCCCCTAATCTCTGGAATGCCCTGCCTGAATCTCTCTGCCTTGCCCCCTTCTTTATCTTTAAATCCCACCTGAAAACCTACCTTTTCAACTGTCCCTATGGTCACTTCTCCCCTACCACTGTATTATATTATGTATAATATTTAATTTAGACATTAAATATAAATGCAAGTTGTTGTTTTTGTGCACAAGAACTTACAACCTCCAAAAGCATTTGTGAAATTTGAGATTCCTGGTGCCTGAACAAAGGGCAGAGGAAAGGAGTTCAGAAATGATTCATAGCAGCTGTTGCATCAGTTAAGAGAGAGAATATCCAATATCAACTAGCATGACAAAGCTGCCCTATTGCTATGTGAGTAACCAGCAATATAAAACCAAATCATTACATTTCTGCTCAGCTGATATAGCTTATTTTTAGTTGCTGATCTGTAGATTTCAAAAGATAATTTTACCAATAAATGTGTTCAACCTGCCATCAGTAAAACTAAAATTTTGCTATGCAAATTCATTCCCATTCCCTCCTCCAGCTACCAATTTTTTTTTAATATTCAGCAAATCTACCTTTGAGATGGACAGAGACCTAAATCAACTGAGAGTCCATGTTATTTGATAACCCCAGTGGGTTCAGCAGACAAATGTTACATCCAAGCAAATGTTCACATGGCCACTGCTGCCGTCCGAGTTTCCCTCCCAGTTTCCCCCCCCCAACTCCATGAATGTTAACCACTATAATCAATGGAAGAAATATCTGGAGGAAAAAACACAGGGCAAATATTATTCATGTGCAAACACAATCTATAAATAATTTCCTCCTTCCATTCAACATCAAAAATAAAAATAAACGTCTCACAATTAAATTCATCACATCCAAGTTCAGACGAAACAGAATAGATTTTAGATCTCAATGCATATTTGCTGGTGACTAATAACTCATTTAGATATTAAACAAAACAATTTACAGGCAAACAACTGGTTGATACGAGCCAACTTTCAGTTCCATTTAAGAACATGCTGTTCTATGACATGCAAAAAGAGAAAACAATTCCCAGGAACAAGCAACTTAAAGAAAAAAAACAAGCAACAAAAAAGACAATCACCCACTGCATCCCTGGAGAACAATACCTGCCTGGTACAAAGATACCAGATTGAATCCCCTTTTGTGTCCACAGCTTTGAAGTCTTTATGACAAGGTAGAAGCTCAGTTCTTGAAATTGTCGGTGCATCATTTAGTTATTACTTAAATCAGGATAGGTCATCATATGGTAGAACAAGCAGTGCATGGTGTAGTATAGCTCAACCTAGCACTATGGAGCATGAATCCAAGTCAGCAGTCACTACTCATGTGCAGAATGACAGTTGACTGCATTCCCACGCCAAATGCGGACTAGCACGCAAAAAGCCAAAATGGCCAACCTACAGGTCATTAGCTCACCCCTGATGTTACTTCCTGCATGCTGAGCATGTGGCCATTTTGGTTTCCTGCGAGCTGGCTGGCATTTGAAGCAACAATGTAGTGGGCACATCCATTTTTATTTCGGTGGAAAATAAATCGCGAAACCAACACCCCAAAACGTATAATTGATACAGGTGATCGTGTATTTTAATGAAGTACCTCATCACAGAAATTCTTCTGTGTAGTTTTGATTCCTTTCAGAAAAGTACACCGTATCTCCACTTTCAAAATTGGTTTTCTCAAACCACTAAGCTTTCAGTAGCTTCTATGCAATTGGCTTCTTAAAATGCTGTTTGACCCAGGTGAAATTTGTGTCCATGGTAGCTTAAAAAGGACAAATTTACTTCAGCCACAAATACTACGATATCTTCTCTCCACCAAGATCTTCCAGACGTCTTGATGTTCATCTAGCAATAAATCCTGAATTCTAGATAATTTGATTTAGACATTTAGTATTAACAAAATAGAAACTACAATGGAAGCCGCTTTAACCGGATGCTGGTTAACCTCAGACAATTGGGCAAAACGCCTGGCCCCGATTCATTTATATTCTCACCCAATTTAAATATGCCGGTTAATTCGTACAACAATTCGGTTAATCCGGACAAAATGCTGTGCTGGTCGCCGATGAATGTACTCACTCGCACCTTCTGTGCTTCGAGCAGCTCCAGGATAGCGATGGGAGGAGTCACATTGCGATTGATTGACAGCGGACTCCAGGCATTTACACGTGGCTGGAGTTGGTTTGTTAATCGGGGACGGGGGGAGAAACAAGGGAGAGAATGGGAGGAGTCAAATCTCGATTGATTGGCAGCTGGAGCCGCTTGTGAACGGTTGGGAGTGCCCATCTAGTCACAAGCGGCTCTAAGACTGTCAATCACCTCGGAGCCGCCGCTCCGCTGCTGGGCGGGAAGAGGCAATGGAACTTTGGTTAACCTCTGACACCGATTAAGCCGGACAAAATGGCCAGCCCCGATGTGTCCACCTTAACTGGCTTCCACTGATTATAACATTTTTTAAAATTCCATTTGACATAGTGTCTCATCATATCATCAAAACTGCACATGATTTTCACTGCCAAGTGTTTATGTGTAAGCAAACTAAATAAATTAATGATGTGATTTGTGTAATAATTCTATAAACCGTGCATTTGACATAGCAATTTTTACATTAGAAGGATGTCTCAATGGGCTTCACAGAATATACTGTAATGTGGACTGACTGGGTATTTTGTAGGCGACCATGACAGGCAATTTTTTCACAGCAATGTTTCACAGCAATGAAGTGAACAAGCAATTTTATTTTGGGTGATTGTTGGCCAGGGCACTAAGAGAAACTCACTTCTTCTTTTGAATAGTGCCATGGGATCTTTAATGCCCACCTGAACAAGCAGTTGGCTCCTCAGTTAACCGTCTCCAAAGAACAGTACCTACAACAATGCCAATTAACCCAGCACTGTATTCGAGTGTCGGATTAGACTGATATTGAGATTAGAGAGTATCTATCCTAGGAAATCATTTGTCTAATTTGTGCCACCTCACAGCATTACGTATACTACTGCAAGACATCATTTCAACAACATTCGTTAATAGTATTCATTCAAACAGCAGGGTCCAACGAATTAGTATGACATCTCCACTTCATAAACATTTTTTTTAAAAAACAGACTCTGACAGACATGCAAAGTTAATAATAATAATAATAATCCTTCCAGTTGATATAACACATTTTATGTTGAAGCCAGTTCAAAGTGCTTATACAAAAATAATAATAATCCTTGCATTTGATATAGCGCCTTATCACGTCTTTGGGATGTCTCAAAGCATTTCACAGAATATACAATACAATCTAACATTTGTAAAGCACCTTTCACGTCAGGAGGGCATCCCAAGGTGCTGAACGGTCAGCAGTCAGGGATTAGGGCCCAAGCAGGGAGTGGGGTGGGTTGGGATCAGGGAGGGTGGAGGCAGAGAGGGTACGAGGGTGGTTGAAGTCACGGTCGAAGAGGAGGGTCTTGAGGCGTGCCTTGAATGAGGCAAAGGAGGGGGCGAGGCAAAGGGAATATGTGATGGACTTCCAGTGGGTGGGGCAGAGAGGCTGAAGGCCCAACTGCTGATGGTGGGCGGGGGACATGGAGCAAGCCACAGTCTGCTGAGTGGAGGGAGCAAACCGGTTGATGAGGGTTTAGTAGGTCAGAGAGGTAGGAGGAGGCAAGGCCATGGAGGCCTTGAAAGTGAGGACGGGAATTTTGAACTCTATCCTCTGAGGGATGGGGGAGCTGGTGGAGCTAGGTGAGGGTGGGCGTGATGGGGTCGCGGAGCCTGGCGTGGGAGAGGACACGAGCTGCAGAGCTCTGGATGATCTGCAGCTTGTGGAGGGAAGAGTTGGGAAGGCTGACAAGCAGGGCATTGGTATAGTCAAGCCTGGTTGTAATGAAGGCATGTAAGAAGGTTTCGGCGGCTGAGAGGTGAGGTAGTGATGGAGTCGGGCAATGTTGCGGAGGTGAGGGAAGGCAGAGCGGGTTATGGCACGGATGTGGGGGAGAAAGGACAGTTGAGGGTCGAAAAAGACCCCGAGGTTCCTGACTGGCTTGGCAAGGTTGAGCATGCATCCTTGGATACTGATGCTGAGGTGCAGAGGCACTGGCGCAAGCCAATCAGGAAAGCCTCGGTCTTGCTGACGTTGGATTGGATTGAGCGACCTGTTTAATTTTTTTTTAAGGAATTATTACCCCCAGAAAAGCCGATCCTCCAATTGACTAACAACCGTGTTTCTACTTACTGCTAGGTAAACAGAGGCCTGTGGAGTAAGGAAATTTACTTATATGTTTCATCCTGCCGGGAATCAAACCCAGGTCTCTCGCTTCCGAGGGAAGTGCTCTAACCACTGAGCAACAGGACCTATCTGAGAAGCAGAATCTGCTTGCCTGTTGTTCATTTCTGGGGAGGCTGATGCAATAAACAATGTGTTTATACGTTAGTGGGCTAAAAAGCTGATTTAGCTCATTACTATCACGAGAAAAGAGTCTTTCATCCCATCCAAATACACATGTCAAAGGTGACTAGAGTAGTGACAATCAACTGTGCAAGTCACCTCTTCAGTATCTGAAAGTTTACATAAGAGTTCTTACTAACAATAAACATGGTATTGCAACTTAATTTTTTTTAAAAATCTTAAAGATGAGATGTCACATAAACTAATTTTGTATGAATCTATCAAGGGCCCGGGTTCGATTCCTGGGCAGAGCAAAGCCTTCAGAAAGCTTCCTTACTCCATACAGCTCTGTTTACCTAGGAGTAAGTAGGAATCCAGTTGTTAGTCGTTTGGCAGATCGCTTTCTGGGGTTGATAATCCCTCCAAAAAGAAAATGAAATTTTGTCACTCAATCCACGACTGTTTGTGGGACAGTTTGTGCACAATTGGCTGCTGTGTTTCATCCACAAATAGTCAATTCACTTTACAATATATACTCTGAAGCACTTTGAGACTGCCCGATGACGTGAACAGACAAATCAAGGGAGAAAAAATCCCCATTTTGGAAGTGCTATACGGGATGGCTGATAGAGATGGGGGAAAAAACATTTTCAAACAAAGATTTCCTTTTTAATCTGTAAATTTATTATTTGACACAGATTTATCAAGTTAGTTAAAACCACTTTGAAGGTCACATTAATTATAGTAACCATAATTTTCCAGTCGTATTAATAAGATTACATTTCAAAGAAACACATCCCAATTTCAACATGACACACATTGGGTTTATTGTCATCAGTCTAGCATTTTCCTCATAATTAAGTTCCATTTCATTGATGTACTCAAATTGCAAACAGATGGAACAACAAAGAAAAAATACACAAGCAGATGTTCAGAAAATAGGTACAAAGGAAAAAGAATAAACACTAAAATTAACCTAAAATTAATAAACCATTTTAATAAAACATTTTTAAAAATTGCAATTTTTCTCTGGCATTTATTCGAGTTCAATAAAGATTTTATATTCTGTCCGTTTCCCTGAAGTTCATTATAGGGGGCAACTGGTATGCTTGACAATTGACTGCTTTTGAGCACCTCTCCCAACAATTTGACTTACTTCCTAAGCGCTTTGGGACGTCTAGAAGATGTGAAAAGGGCTATATCAAATGCAAGGATTATTATTATTAATTATGTAAGACGAGCGCTTTCATTCCTACAGAAATTACAGTAATGCCGTATACAAAAAGTTACTGCTCTGCTGATATGAACACTTTTCCTGTAAAAATTGGGAGGGGTGAAAAAATGCAGTCGTACTTTTTGTTGAATTTGAGGAAGCATCTATTTCTGTGATTGAAGGATCTTTGAAACTCCAACATTCCTAGGCACTGAATGGCCAGACCTGAGAGGCCAAAGGAAGAAAAGGGAAGGGCCTTGTTGCAGAGATAAGCGCCATCATAAAATGTACAATTATCAATTACAATGATGTATTTGTAAAAGATATCAAACTGTATTCATTGTGCTAAATGGTGGTAAAATATCTAAGTGGGATTTAAACCCAACAGAAAAGGTTCTGTGGAGAAAGGACTATTTTCTTCATATGACTCACATTTCATGACATTTAATTACTATAATGTTTTCTCAGCTGTCTGTGCACAGTACATTTTGTGCATTTACTTATGCCTCCTGAGTTACCAGCTCATCTTTCCCTGCCAGAAACAGTCAGTAAATGATGCCACAGCAAATGAATATTTCCTGGATAAAGCCTGCTGCACATCATTTTCCAGATAGCGTGGCGGAGAAGGGGATGAGAGAGAGTGGGTTGTTACAAAGTAAATTTTAGACCTAATTCATAAGTTCGTCACTGAAAGACAATTTCTCCATAATCCATTCCTCTTCAACCTTCTCTGGGTGAAAATTGTGACATGAAGCATTATAATTCTCACTTACGTTAAAATGTTTAACTTGCAATTCTCCAGCGAAACAGCACTGAAATACATCAACTAATATTTATAGACACTCTTCACGCAAGATAGCATCTTGGAGCGCTGAAGAACAACTTGAATGTGATTGCCAAAAGATTTGAATTGACTTTAGTCTTTCCTCTTGTCTAGAGAGTTTTTTTTTTGGGAGGGGGGGTGGGGGCTGGGGGAGAAGAGATTCACACCCAGAGGCAACTTCTAGTTATCGATTGGCTTGATCAGAATTTGACAATTTGAGAATTATTACATTGCATTTCACAATTTTTAACCTACGTTAAAGGAAATTCTAAATAGTCGTATTAAAGCAGCAAAACATAAAAGCCTCATAGCACATCAAACAGATTTTTTGGGGGAGGGGAAGAGAAGAGAAAGCATTTGTGTAGCTACCTTTCTCTTCTCCTCTCTTCCCCTCCAGCGGTTCACGACAATCACTGCTACACAAATTCACATTGTGTTTATAACACAGAAGATGAAAGGAAGGAAGAATATTTAAAATCTATATGTTGCTAAGCAGTGGAAAATAATGTGTTTGCCCTAAATGGAATTTCATTCTATAGATAGGAAAACATTAATTATAATATACAATGACAGAGGATTGGAAATTACAATGCTAATTTTATTACAAAAATTGATTCACAGTTCAAAAAGTGAACAGAACAGAATTTTAATGGTTTTTTAGTTTACAACAGAGAGAAGTCAAAATCATGGAATTGAAATTATACTCTCCCTTGCAGCATGTATTGTAAGAACATAGTAATGTACAGCTTTGGGAAAAAAACTGTAGGTCATCATAAAAATAAATCTTACTCCAATCCAACTTTCATACCCCTCGATCAATTTCTTTCCCAAAAGATACACAATCCCTCGCTGGATTTGTTGACACAATCTTCCTACCATTGAGGTGCTATACCAAGATCCCATCTGTCTGCTCAGATAAATAAATCAGAAACCATCTGAAGAGATTAAGTGGATATATTGGAATAAGCATGAGTGAAACCAGGATAGGACAGAATCATGAGGGTGGAGCTGAGAGGAGAGGCGGTAGAGAAGGATAGCTCGATTAACAGTGTTTAAGGCAGCAGATAAAGAGAGATAAAGGAGAACAAGAAGGCAGAGAGAGCCCTAATGACAAACAGAAATAATCTCAGTGATTTTGACCAGAGCAGTTGTAGCCCTGTGGGTTAGGCAGAGACCGGATTGAAGGGGTTCATGCAGGTAGTGCTGGGAAAGGAAACAGTGAAGCTGGAAAACAACTCCCTTCTGTATCCTGGAGAGGAAAGGCAGGTTAGAAGTAGGATGGGTGCAAGGATAGGTTGAGGGTGAGTTTTCCCCCAGAAGATGGGTGGTAACAGCAGTTTTGGAGGAGGTGGGAACTTGCAGTTCACCTAAAATAAAGTCACTACACTTTACAGAAATTCTGTGAAGTGGTGAAGACATTTCAACATTACAGGTTTCATATCAAATGCCAGCATTATAATTGCAACACTGTCCTGGGTAGTCTATTCTACATATTCATTGTTCTCAGTGGAAAGTAATTGCATAAAATGTTTTAGCAAGGTGAAAGACTATTTGACCCAGCTAGTCCATGTTGGTGTTTATACTCCACACGAGCCTTCACCCTTCCTGTTCCTTCCACAATGGCTTTATAATAACCTCAACTGGAATTAGAAATGTTTACAGAAACTAAATACCAGACCAAAAAGTTAAATCAATCCATCATTAACTTCCAATGAGAGATTTCCACATCATTGACTTCTCTAAGAAGTAACCCATCTCCTTTTTAATTCTTCCCACCACTGCGCAAAATAATCATAAATGTATTCAAGGAATAGATAATCTTGATTTAGCATTGAATTCAGAAACATCAAATATGTACAGCAGTGATCAATTCAGCGAAAATGATGTAGCTTGGTGCTATCACTATTTGAAGACTCAAGTGACATTTTTAGCCACGTCCAAGTATATACATAACACATACAAATTCAGCATCCCATTAAACACATCAATTCACACTGATTTGTGCCAACTACTGACAGGTTCACAAACAATCTAACGTGTATACCCAAGCACTTGGAACATTAGCACTTGGAACATTTAAAATGCTAAAAGGAGTCAAAACAGATTTGACCACCAGATGACCTGTTTAAAGAGAAGAAAAATTTCCATGACATAGCAGGACAGTTACCTGTTCAACAATAATGATCACCAACCTAAAAATGTAAAGGAAAATGGTTAAGGTGAGGAAAATGGTTTATTCCTCCGTTTGGTAGGCACAGGCCTGTTTCACGTCCCCCGCCCTGCTCACCCCCACTCGCTGTAACTCCATCATGGTGTCCCTTTGCCTGGACCCTTCCCTCACCTCCTTGATAGTCCATCTCAAGACCTTCCTGTTTCACTGTGCCTTCAGTCAATTCCCCCCACCCACCTCACAACACCCCCTACCCCTCTCGAATCCACTCCCAGCTCGGGTGTAAACCCTCAACTGTCCAGCACCTTGGGACATCTTCCCAATGTGAAAGGCACAATATAAATGCAATTTGTGGTTGTGCCTAGGTACAAACACAAAGCACATCAAGCACTAATTTCAATCAGGTACCAGTACACAGATGTTTATTTTCCCTAAAATATTCCTTGTTGAAGCTTTCATCTCCACTTTCAAAGCTATCGCAATAAATAATGTATGCCAGTTGCGTGTGGGTAGCTTTGTAGTTCAAATTGTGGGACTACCTGAACAAATATTGTTTTTCAATCTGGATTCTCTCCTAATTCTCTTCTTTTACAACAAAGAAACAATACTTTTGTCATTAATTCCAATACAAGATTTAAATACTGAAATGCAGTTGCCATTTATTCAATTATTCCTTCATTTTGTCTTATTCTTGAGTAGAGGGGTGTGTGAGAGGGGATTAGGAGGATTGGAATATAAAAACTGATGCAGTGATTTTGAGCTGAATGGCTTGTTTCTGTGCTGTAACATTCTGTGCAATTGTATTACTAATGCACAATGGGGTCTCAATTTCCATCTTCTCCTCCCCCCACAAATTGCCTTAAATTTTGTGAAAGACTATACTTCACTTAAGGCAGAGAACCATAAAATAACTACATAAAATCCATGGCCACGTCTTAAACAGGTATCAAACCTTTCTAGAAAATTCAGGAAAGGACCTTAGAATTGGATTCCAATGAAAGCTGGACCAAATGTACCATATTTTGAATTTTACTTAGGGCTTGGTAGCTATATGTTGCAGTGGAGCTTTTGTCCCCCAGTAACCACTTCAAAATGTTTTATATCGGTAACAATTTCCATCTGTTGATTATACTCCATGTAAAGAAATACTGTACTTTCTAGTGTTCTATACCTGCCCTTAGCTAACCCTGAACCTTTGCTCTTTTTTCTGCTGTCTTGGTATATCTGAGTAAATTGTTCTGGATTCACATTCCATGTCCGATGCTTTTTGTTTCCACGTTTTCTATCTTTTTAAACATAGAAAGCATGTTTTAAGCATCATATATACCTCAAAAAATGTCCCTTTGAAATGCATTATCGAGTTGCAATGTCTGTCGCAGTCAAACAGGTTGCTGTCACGCGCTGTCTCTTGGGCATGAAGAATGGTCCCTTGAGCAAATTACTTTTGGGCTGCTGGAGCCTTTTTCTAACAAACATCGGCGCCTGGAGGAGAAAACAAACAGGGAAAAATTGACCGAAAAGATCTCTCTTAGACGTTTGTATTTTACTTCGTAGGCTTCTCTGCAGGGAGGGAAACACTCAGTTTACATTTATTACAGGACCAGCAGAGATTTTTCAAAGAGAATGCTGGTTAAAATCTCAGTCAGCATAGATGCTGCCTGTAAAGGATCCAACTCTGGAGTGGGGGATTAAAAAAAATCAGGTTTCAAAACTAAAAGTACCTTGGGCATCCTCCCAACGTGAAAGCCGCTATACAAATGTAACTTGTTGTTGTTGAAACATAAATTTGGTCACCTGACGAGGAAGAAATTATGGAAGTCACTGAAGACATTATATTTGCTTTCAGATTCTACAATTAGTCGTAAGCTTTCCAAGAGATACAGATCAGATAATCTTATATCGCACATTTTGTTCTTCCAGCTATTTGGAGAGTTAACCATCTATGTCACTGCTCATGTTGTGGTGTGATTTTCACTCTGCTCTGCAGTATCTTCTAACCATTCACATGAGGTACATACAGACTTTTAAGAATCTTCACAGTTGTTGCACAGCACTGACTCACTTAATGTGAGTTCCAACAGCACAAACTGTTTGTACAATAATATTCCACACTGCTGAGCACCTCCCTCCCTGAATAAGGGCTTCTGGATATAAATGAAAAATATGCAATGATTCCTGGCTCTGCATATTTTNAAAAAAAACACAAAGAAACACTAATTTGATTTTTCTCAAAAAAAAGTTCGACACTGAATCTTGTTTTTAAAGGGGTATTGGGTTTGTTTCAAATAAAAAGCAGCACATTATTAGCTGCTCTCAGCCAAGAGTACTATAATATCACTAATGATGTCTGTACTAAAATAAATGTAAAAAAATAATATTACTGTATGAAACCAAGATCAAAGCCACTTATTTTACTGGTGATGTTAGTCTCAATGCTTTGGTACATTCTGCTGACGTGAAAGGTGCTATACAAATGTAATTTGTTGGTGGTGTTTCCAGAGGCAGCTGACTCAACTACATTACAAGAACCAGAGGTTCTACCATCCATTTTTGTCAGCACCAGCTAAGCCTGTAGAGGCTGGCAAAATACTTTTACACTTCCCAACTCTCTTGAAGTAGTGTGGAAGGTGTTAAATAATGTAAACTCTTAAGACTAATACAATATCTTGGTATAATATTATTAAGGTTATTATTTTGGTCAAAGTCACCAACAATGTTCTCTCCATCTGCAATAAACGCCAGAACTGCCAATTCCTCCTTGACCTTACTTCTCTGCCATCTTTGATACTGTTGACCACTCCATCCTTCTCCACCTTATCTTTTCTATGCCACACCTGTATTGCTCTATCCTTTCCTGGTTTCACTCAACTGCTGAAATTCACTGCTCACCAGACTCCCCAACTTCAAAATATCCAGAACTCTGCAGCCTGTGTCCTCTCCCACACCGGGCTCAACAATCCCACCACCCGCTTTCTTGCTCGACTCCACCGACTTCCCAGCCCCCTCTGTTCAAGATTCTTGTCCTCACTTCTAAATACTTGCAGTCTCGCCCCCACTCTGCAACCCTACTGCCTCAGCTGCTCCCTCCCCTGAGCAAACACTGACATGCTTCACATCTCTGCTGTCCACCATCGGCGGGCAAGCTTTCAGACACTCAGCCAATTGCTCACAGCAGTGTCCCACAAACAGTCATGGTTTGAGTGACCAAATTATTATTTTTTTTAGGGATTATTATCCCCGGAAAAGCGATCCACCAATCCACTTTCAACCGGGTTCCTACTTACTGCTAGTTAAACAGAGGCGTGTGGACTAAGGAAACTTGGCCAACATTTCGCCCTGCCAGGAATAGAACCTAGGTCTCTCGCTTGCAAGGTGAGTACTCTTACCACTGAGCTACAGGACTCCATTAGATTCCACTCCAAGATGCTAGTAATGTAGTTGTATAATAATAATAATCCTTGCATTTGATATAGCACTTTTCACGTCCTCTCGACATCTCAAAGCGCTTCACAGAATAGATTGTAAAGTGAATTGACCATATATTTGTGGGCGAAACACCCTAGTTCTGAACGAGGAACAAGTTGAGAGAAAGCACTCAACATAATAGCGACTATCTCCACATTTTCTGCATAATTGTGAGTAGAAAAATAAATGGAAATGAGATTGTAGAAAAACAATTTCTACGAGATTTGAAATCCTCCCTTGATGCTCTCAAGCTACCGGCCAATCTCCAACCACCCCTTCCTGTCCAAGGTCCTTGAAAGAGTTGTCGCCTCCCAGCTGCGCTCTTTCCTCTCCACCCATGCATTATTCAAATCCCTTCAGTCGGGTTTCCGTGCTGCCCATAGCACAGAAACTGCCCTGGTCAAGGTCACCAATGACATCTTGACCATCTGCGACCAGGGCTCCCTCTGCCTCCTCGTCCTCCTTGACCTATCGGCAGCATTCGATACGGTCGACCATGCTATCCTCCTCCACCGCTTGTCCTCCCACCTCAACCTTCAAGGCCCTGTCTTTGAGTGGTTTAGATTGTACCTATGTGGAGTCCTGTAGCTCAGTGGTTAGTTGCAAGTGAGAGACCTGGGTTCAATTCCAGGCCGGGCGAAACCTTGGGCAAGTTTCCTTACTCCACACACCTAATAATAATCCCTCCAAAAACAATAATAAATTGGTCATTTTCAATCTACAACTGTTTGTGGGACATTTCTGTGCGCAATTGGCTGCCGCGTTTGCCCACAAATATACAGTCAATTCACTTAACAGTGTGTTCTGTGAAGCGCTTTGGGACGTCCTCCCGACGTGAAAAGCGCTATATCAAATGCAAGGATTATTATTATTATTATTATTACCTCTCCCACCGTCTTCATTTTGTTTCCACAAACGGCTTTTCCTCCGGCCCTCGCACTGTCTCGTGCGGTGTCCCTCAGGGCTCTGTCCTCGGTCCCCTCCTCTTCACCCTCTATATGCTCCCCCTCGGTGACATCATCCGCAGACATGGGGTTAACTTCCACATGTATGCGGATGACACCCAACTCTACCTTTCCTCCTCTACTCTCAACTCCACGACCACCGATGTCCTGACAGCCTGCCTGTCCGACATCGAGTCCTGGACGAGAGACAACTTTCTTCAGCTCAACGTGCGAAAAACCGAGGCCCTCCTGATTGGCTCACGTCAGCGCCTCCGCACCTCAGGCGCTGACACCATCAGCATCCAAGGCTGCACTCTCCACCTCTCAAAGCCAGTCAGGAACCTCGGGGTTCTGTTCGACCCTGAGCTGTCCTTTCTTCCTCATATCCGCACCACAACTGGCACCGCCTTCCATCACCTCCGAAACATCGCCAGACTATGGCATTACCTCACCCCTCACGCTGCTGAAACTCTGGTCCACGCCTTTATCACCTCAAGGCTGGACTATGGGAACTCTCTCTTCGTCGGCCTTCCCGCCACCTCCCTCCACAAGCTGCAGGTCATTCAGAACTCTGCAGCTCGTGTACTGTCCCGCACCAGGCTTCGGGACCACATCACTCCCACCCTCGCTCGCCTCCACTGGCTCCCCATCCCCCAGAGGATCGAATTCAAGATCCTCATCCTCACCTACAAGGCCATTCCTCCCTTTCCTCCTTCAAGGCCGGTCTCAAGACCTTTCTCTTTGACCGTGCCTTCAGCTCCCCTCTCAACTCTCTACCCCCTCCTCGCTCCCTCCCTTCCCTCCCCTCACCCTGACCATTTCCCCCCTGCTCGGGTCCTGACCCAACTGACCAGCGCTTTCGGACATCCTCCCGAGGTGAAAGGCGCTCTATAAATGGAATCTTGTTGTTGTTGTTGCATATGGCTATGCTCATGACACCCCTTAAAGAAGTTAGTTTCAATAACGTTGTGTTTTTGTGGTCTCTATTCATAGAAATCCTAACTACTGGGATTACCCTTCTCTCACTTCTCTCACTTTCTGATCTCTGAACTCATGCCAAAGATTCAATGGCCTTTTGAAGGTAGGACACAGAGAACGGTTTTACAACATTCAATTTTGCATATGAGAGGAAGTCTTAAACTCATTTTGAAAAGACAGGATGTGCAGGGTAAGTTATTGTGATTATGCATTATATAGCGGGTACATAAGAGACTCCAACTCACAACATGTACTGAAGGAACAAATTCCCCTAACGGCATCTGCTATGCTGTAGTATTCCCACATGACAATTTCGCTCATCATTATAATGACACGATTACCAAGGTAAGGAAAGATCTAGTAAACAGGTCTTTTATATACTCTAATTAGTTTTCACCAACCCACATATGTACACAATACACTCCTGGAAACACTTGAATACTAGGACACATTGTAGAAGTCAATTCAACACGGAGAGGGCAAAGACAGGTTGGGTAGCAGAAGGTAAAAGAGAACAAATGAGTCTACCATAAACAAATTCAGAACTCGGGTACCATTTCCACTCAGAATTAAAGAATGACAACAACAAAATATTTCCACCAGTACCCAAAGTTTTCTTTGCCATACAGGTACTTCTCCAGTCTGCTGCCTGGAATAGGTTCTGTTATTTTACACACGTTAAGTCTGCATCATGAGGACGCAGCACTGAAAAGTAGCGCTTTATTATCAGCAACAACGAAAATTATAGCATCAATGAAATTGCTGTGTAATCCTGAAGCTGAATCCTCTTGAGTTGCTAACTTTTGCTACGTGTTGCTTGGAGTCCTGTAGCTCATTGGTTAGAGCACTTCCTCACAAGTGAGAGGAATTCTCAATTCCTGGCAGGGCGAAATGTTGTTTCCTTACTCCACACGCCTCTGTTTACCTAGCAGTAAGTAGGAACCCGGTTGTTAGACAATTGGCAGATCTTTTTTCCAGGGGTAATAATTCCTTAAAAAAAATTATGAATTGGTCACTCAATCCACAACTGTTTTTGGGACACTGCTGTGCACAATTGGCGGCCGAGTTTCAACTTCAAAAGTTACAGTCAATTCACTTTACAGTATATTCTGTGAAGAGCTTTGAAATGTCTCAAAGACAAGATAAGGCGTATATCAAATGCAAGGATTATTATTACCTTGACATGTTGTTCTCAATCCCATTTTGCAACTTTTATTCCTCTCTAAGGTTACCTTAGGCTAAAAATCCATAGCCTGCATAGTCATTCTTCACGGTTCATCCCTCTAACATTGATGATCACCCTTGCTGTTCTCCTTGTCACTGCCTATTGCCTGGACAATCCCCTTACTTCACAGAAACCAAAACTATATCCAGGTGTGGCCTGACCAGAGTACTGAATGGCTGGAGAAGGACTTCTGGGGCTCTATTTTGGCAACTTAGACCAGCATTATGCTTGCCTCATTTATTCCTGCCTCAATGTTTGGACAACGCAAGCGATAAAGCAACTAATATCCCTATGCCTAGTTTTCAAATTCCAGATGTTGCCTGGCAAGTTCTTCATAGAGCCCAGCATTCTTCCAGGCCTTGAAATCTACCATTGTGGCAAAAGGTTGACTGATGTAACCAATTTAAAGAACTAGCAATCCAGCACTGGGGGGGTGTTGCATTGTCAGAGATGCCGTCCTTTGGACGAGACGTTAAACTGAGGTTCCGTCTGCCTGTTCAGGTGGACATTAAGATCCTATGGCACTATTGAAAAAAAGAAGGAGGTTTCCCCAAATAAAATTGGTCATTCATTTCATGGCTGTTTGTGGAACATTGCTGTGGACAATTGTGCTGCCGTGTTTTCCTACAATTATAGTTAATCTATTTCACAGTAATTCCAGTAAAGCGCTTTGAGACTTCTTTCTGACATAATAAGGCTCTATATTGCAAGGAATGAACATGGTTGCTTCAAAATCCTATTTGTACTGGCAATCAGAGCTCAAGTAACATGAAATCTGGTGAATGCCAACTTCTGATGAGCAGATTCTTAGGCTCCACAAATTCTGCACACCATAGATACCAAGAATTATTATTATAAAGCTGAAATCTTTAATATGTAAAATGGAAGACCTGCGAATAGATTGCATACTCAGAGAATACAATTCAAAGTAAAAATGGGTACAACTCATCTGCTTGTTGATAGCGATTTGCAATTTTGGAGCAAAAGTCTGTAATTAGCTCTGCCATGCATCAGAATTAAAATACAACACAAAGATGAATTGCATCTTACCAAGATTTTTTAAATATAGTACCAAGAAAACAGTTTACAACAGGCATGCACTGTTGAAAGTAAACATTAAACATAAAAAGACTACTATTTAGATAGAGCTAGTTTGTAACTTACTGATTTCTATGAATATAAACTAATCCCAACAAACCAGTTACATGATAGAATCATAGACATTTACAGCACAGAAGGCGACCACTCAGTTTCAGTTTATTGCGTCTCTGCCAGCTCCCTCAAAATCAACCCTTTCTGTCTCACTTAGCTGCCCTTTCCACATACTCGTCGTGGACTATTTTTTGGGTATCTGTCCAGTTCCCTCTTGAAGGCCAATATGGATTTCGCTCCAACTACCGTTCTTGTGGTTTGGCAGGATTCCAGGCAGGGCATTTCCTATCTTGACGACTGTGTGTGTGGAAAAAACAATCACCTGTTCTGGCAATTCACATATGCAATGTTCAAGGCCAGCTTATATATGCATTTCACAGACAACAAACTTCAAACTGAAATACTCCTAAGTTACAACTGGTATCCTGCCAAACCACAAGAACTCAGCTCTGACAATGATTTCCTTCCAGAACAGTGTTCCACAGCAAAAGTCATGGGGATGCATTTCCAGTTACTGGCAGAACTGATTGCAATTACAAACTTCACGTTTTGTGGTCGCATCCGAATGATAGCATCTCTGACAATGTAACACTTCTCCAGAACTGCACAAAAGTGTGTAAGGAAAAACATATAAAATGGTCCCATCAAAATCCTATTGGCACTGGCAATCAGACCTCAAGTGGAACATGAAATCTGGTGATTACCAACTTCTGATGAACAGGATCCACAAATTCTGCACACCATATTCAACTGCTCACACATTTTGTGTGAAGTTTCATGCCAGAGGCAGTAAAATCTTAAAGTTAAGTCATAGCTAAATTCACATCCCTCAATCTGCATATCATTTAGTAATTAAATGATTTTTCAAGTGTCCTTACATTAACAATGTGAGATACACACACACACAGTACAACAGAAAAAATAGTGCTCGTTGAGCTGTTCCATTGATAGTAACTGCACAATTAAGGGGGCCAGTTCACTCATACACTTTTTTTTATTAATGAGGAGGTTGCATTACAGAACTTAGGGTAAGTAGCACTGTACCCTATCCCTTTACCATTAACTATCGGTTATAAAGAGCTAGCTTTTTGGTAGCGCTTTTGGTCATCTTTATCCCCTTACTGCCCTTGTTAGTTGGCCCCACCCCTCTCAGCTCAGACTCCCTGCCAGCTGTACAAAGTGGTTTGAGACAGCCTCCTGACATGCAAGGAGCTATATTAATGTAAATTATTATTGTGGCTGTGTGTGTCAAAAATTGTCCTTAACTCGGGATGTGAGACGCTACCCCACGTGTAGGGCACTATATAAATCAAGTTGTTGTCGTAATTCTCATGACTCAAGACCACCTCAGTTTTATTGGAAATCACAGGCTATAATATAAACAGCACCATTTCCAGCAACTGAAAATCTTTTCAAATGTTAATGCCTCATGAAAATGTTGCACAACAATACAGACAACACAAAATGAAAGCTGGCTTAACTGGGTTTCTGTATTATAATCAGCAGTTAGGACTCTTTCGTAGGTGGATCTCATTCAATTTCAATAGGGCATTCCAATTTTAAACAACAAATTGCAAAATAGAAGCAGACCAAGTTAACAGTTTTTGCTCTACTGCCAGAATGCTAATTAGACTACACTGAATGATACAGCAAGTTTAATGCAGAAACTTTAATACACTTCCAGGAAAATGGTTTATAACAGGCAAACACTGTTCAAAGCAATTTAAATCAAAAATTGAAAGAATGTATCAATGGGTTCAGGAACTCTCTCCTATTCTTACAATAAAGACCATTGAATTATTCGTAGATTATAGTGAATAATCAAGAAGGCTTCACATGCTCGACCTGGTTGATGCATCCTCAGTTAAGGCATTCAAGGGTATTTTGAGGGGGGGAGGGGAAGGAAAGAGAGGGCGTTTAAGGAATCGTGCTTTTCAGTTTGACATCAAGGTACAAAGATATGTATGTTAATCTTAAACAGTGCTGATTATTGTTACAGCCAGGACATTAGCTTCCATTTATACAATATACATTTCTGTAGCGACTGTCGTCAGGAGAATGTCTCAAAGAGCACCTCTGGTTGGGTGTCTTGAGTTTGGGGTGGAACCCGAAGGGGGTGGAGAGGTGAAAGATGACCGAAAGCAAGGTCAAAAAGGTCCGCAACATACCTAATTCTACAGCTTGACAGTATACCAACCTGGTGTCTGATCATTATTTGCTGCTTTTAAAGGACTATCTACAAAGTGCTATGGTTCCAAAAACAAGCTGTTGCAGTGACTTGGTTTCTCCAGCCCCATGATATAATTCCTCAAGGAACAACTCTCCGTTCATCTGGAATGGTTATCTGAATTCCTGGAAAATATTCAACAAATATTCATTCAGTGTTGGAGCTCCAGATGAGTTATTTTAAAATAATTATTTGTGACTTTCCTTAGCTTGGCAAGTATACTTAAAACACATTTTAAATGTTAGAAAAACCTTTTGTTTTAAATTGAGAACCAGGTGATGGTTAAAGTCTCAGTGTAGAAAGTCACCAAAAGTCAAGAGGAGAGAAAACAGAGAAATCAAGTAGCATCTAAATAACACTCAGGTTGTGTTTTAAAGGCCAGTTGAATGTCATAGGAAGAAATGTCCAATTGGCTGCTACATTCACCCACAAACATACAGTTACTGTACTTCACAGAATATCCTATGAAGTGATTTGGGATGTCCTCCCAATTTGAAAGGGTTATATCAAATGTAAGGATTATTATTACTATTATTTTGCTAGGTGGCTAATGATCAACTAATAACTATCCCGGGGGGGAAAGGGGTGTCTGTGACAGACTTGGTAGTTTAACATCTCATCCAAAGCCCCATATGGTGATTTTGAGCTCACAGTTGAAGTTAACACTTCCATCAGTGTTGAAGGAGTGTTGTCAAAGTTATAGATGTGTTATTTTTGTTACCATAACTCACAGTAATGAAACAATGATGCATTTCAGGGTGATTTGTGTTACATTTGAAAGTAATCAGAAAAACATTGTCCACTTTCTCGTGGTGCCCCTTTCAAAATATTGCACTGCTTTATTGTACGACTGGGTGTTTCTAGTTTCTGCTGTCTAGATTACTCTCCAATCACTTTTGTGCTTAGGTTGATGCTTGACTCTCAACATTAACTAGTCCCACAGGGTTCAGTTCTTTCCCAAATGTTTCATTTTTCATTCATAATCCAACACTGCAGCATTCCCTTTCTTGCTGATAGTTTCACTCTGCATTCGTCAGCTTCTGTCTGATGTTACGCCCTTATCACATTCAACCTTCAATCTGTCTCCTATGATGATGATTGTAAGAAAATTGCACCAGCTTTAAATTTATTCCGCAGGGGTCAGGGATTTTGAATTGTCCTATGTAACTTGATTGAAATTAAACAGTCAAAAATCTTTAGAACATCAGCAACCTATTTAACTACAGGATCCAAAGAGGCATGAATAACTAAACCAGTATAATGATATATTTTACTGAAATCTATTTGTTTCTGCCTAATTCCAGGCAATCAAAATATCATCAATGTAACTATGGCAGACATGCAAGAATCTACTGCAACAGTGTTAGTTAGGTTCAATGCCATAATTTAGTTTGAGTTCCAGCACTAAAGCACACGCTAAGGGAACCTTAGTTCCGATGTAAAATGAATTAGAAAGCAGGGTTTCATTTCCTTTAAAATGTATTCAAATAAATTTGATTTATCATATTTGTGATCTGGTGGTAGTTCAGCTATACCTTAAAAGTGTTAAATCTTCTGCACCTATGGATTATGTCTCAGAGTCTGCTTTAATCGTGAAGTTCATCGGGAAACTTTCAGTAATATAATTTGTGCAGTCTCCTGCACTCTTCCTCCAGAGAGGTTTTGAAATTTACGACGGTTAAGATGACTGTTTGATTATTATGCTTACATTTTCCATTTCTAATAAGATAATCGATAAGAGTGTTTGATATAGCGCCTGATTGTATTGCCAATGTCTCAAAGCTCTTCACACGATTTACTGTAAACTGTAGTAACTGTGCACTTGTAGGGGAGAGGGGCAACCAATTTGTACACTGCAACATTCCACAAACAGCCATGAAATAAATATATTTTTAAAACTGTTCATACATATTGAAAAATAAAATATATATGAACAAAATACCGTGTGCCAGTCACTTACATCCCTGGAGATTTATGCCACATTATTATTATATGAATGCTGCAGACCTCTTTCAATATACTATATAATTCTCTGCACTGAAACCTTAGGACACCAACAAACATAAATAAACAGTGGTCAAAGCAGACTCTTAGCCAACTACCTCTTGAGATGGGTCACCATTCTTTCAGAGGCAGCAATGTTGCATTGATGACCTTGCAGTAGAACCACTGAGGTGGAGGCACTGCATGATAAGTGTGCGGTTAGTGTGTGGAAATAGATTGATGCACAGCAAGTTACAGAGGAATCCTACTGTAGCACCAGTTGATACAGTGCTGCTCGTGTACAGGTCTACTGCCAAAAACTGTCTGGCATCCAAGACATCAGGTCACCATCGCATCACTTCCTTTGCATTGTGTGGATGTGCACTACACATAGGATGCACCTTGAACATTACTTCCGGGTATTGAGTGCATGTACAATAAGTGCAACTAACTGTTATTTCAAATAGAAAGTGACATTTGCAGCTTTTCTTGCATATAGTTCAACACTTGGGAATGACTTCAGTGGCGACCTGATGTCAGCCAATATTTGTGCCTCGCTTCGCACACAGCAATGGAGGTATTTGACTCTGGCAATTAGACAATATATTTGCTTCCCAGTTCATGTTAGAATGTTACAGAAAGCCACAGCCACAATTCATGTTAAACAGCGAGTCCGACTGGTTTCAGTGCTGTTCCAGTTCTCTGGGCTCTAAGAGAGAATGACAAAGCTTCACTTACAACTATTGTGACAATTAAAACTATTATGAAGAAGTTATATTTCCTGCTATATTTTGACTGCAGAAAAATTGCTCATTTTAAACTAGGTTTAGAATCTATCTATAACTTTACCTGCTACTTTACACCATTAGAGGTAATGGTACGAATATATCAGCAACAACGTAAAACTTATATAGCACCCTTCACACGGGTAGCATTTAAGAGAACTTAGTTGGCCAAATCAGAATAATTGGGGATCCAGCAGATAATTTCTAATGCGACGTAAACAACATCCTCTGTATTAACACCACCTAAACAGACAAAAAAGGTCCAAATGTCTGTGTGGCAGCTCGGTGGGAGAGATCAAGCTCTGCTGAGATCCTCTCTTGTTGAGTGGCCTGCCAACACTCACTGCCAAAGTTCATGCATGAACAAAAGCCATTTGAGAGCAACATTGAAGGACAATCAGTGCCCATGGAGCCCCAGCCCAGCAAGAACAGGGCAAACCAGGTACAAAGGGACACATGTCAGTAGGGAGAAAATTAGAGAAAAAAATTATATAAAAAATAATAATTCTTCCATTTGTGGAGTCCTGTAGCTCAGTGGTTAGAGCACTCGCTTTGCAAGCGAGAGACCTGAGTTCAATTCCAGGCAGAGGGCGAAACCTTGGGCAAGTTTCCTTACTCCACACAGAGCCTAATAATAATCCCTCCAAAACCAAAAACAATAATAAATTGGTCATTTTCAATCTACGACTGTTTGTGGGACATTGCTGTGCGCAATTGGCTGCCGCGTTCGCCCACAAATATACAGTCAATTCACTTTACAGTGTGTTCTGTGAAGCGCTTTGGGACGTCCTCCCGACGTGAAAAGCGCTATATCAAATGCAAGGATTATTATTTGATATAGCGCCTTATCACTTCTTCAAGACGTCTCCAAGCGCTTCACAGAATATACTGTAAAGGGAATTGACTGTATATTTTGTGGGTGACATGTGGCAGCCAATTGCACATAGTCGTGGATTAAGTGACCAATTTATTATTTTTTGAAGGAATTATTACCCCTAGAAAAGCAATCCGCCAATCAACTAACAACCAGGTTCCTACTTACTGCTAGGTAAACAGAGGCGTGTTGAGTAAGGAAACTTGGCCAACGTTTTGCCCTGCTGGGAATCGAACCCAGGTCTCTTGCTTGAGAGGCAAGTGCTCTAACCACTAAGCTACAGGACTCCAAAAAGAGAAAACAGTCAGGATTAGCACTGCGATATTCTACTGAGCAACCCTATTAAAGATGAAGCACCACTATACAAAACTTATATAGGTCAAGGCTCAGATGAGGAGCGAGAGAATAGCGGAGTGTATTCCAGAAACAGATATTAAAATGAGCATATATACACAGTGTAGCAGAACTGTAAAGCCCGGAGTGTGCTGGGTTCTTCCACCGGGAAGGGGGTGGATCAAGAAAAAGTCGGACCAAAGGCAATATTGAGCAAGTGCATCAGAGAAAAATATGATTGGTTGTGAGGAAGGGTTAATTACTTTTCCAGGTAGAAGGCACTGACTCAGAATGTAGTCTTCATTGACCTCAATAGCAAAAATAGTGCTGATACTTTAGAACAAAAGAAAACCCAATTTCTACCATTAAACTGGCTTTGTCAATGTTGCTTTATAATCTTGAGAATCTTTATTCTCATGTAGTGCTATCTTATATTAATTAGGCGTTTAATTTAGCTGAACGTATTAAGAAATATTAAACTTTTCCACACAAATTTTCACTTTTAATACTCTGACATATTAAGTTATATTTATTTGGTAAACACATTAAGTAATATTTTGAAAGCAGCATGCCTCTCACAGTGAGACTAACGTATAAAATGCAGATTATGCTTTAGTCAGTGAATGTTTACTTCTCAAAATGGTTACAATATTCACCTACTAAATACAGTCACAACAACTTGCATTTATATATATAGTGCCCTTCACCTGGGTAGCGTCTCAGAGCGATTAACAGTGGAGGAGCCTAAGTCGAAGCCAGCGGGAGGGAGGAGGTGGACTGTAAGCACAGTCAAAGAGGAAGGTCTTCAGATGTCCTTAGAAAATGGGGGTGAGGGGGCAAGTCAGAGGATTGAAGGAGTTCCAACATTTTGGCGTGTAGTAGCTGAAAACATGACCACTGATACAAATTGGTTGTTACTACACTTTATAATGTAAAGTGCTTTGAGACATCCCACTGGCTTTATATCAAATGCAAAAATTATTTATTGATAAGTCACTATATAATGTAGAGTCTGCTAGGCTGCAGGCAAAGTAGAACATTTAGCTACAACGTGATGGGTCCACACATGTAAAATCAGTTGCCAAGATGGGGGTAGCAGCAGTGAACTGACAAAGGCTAGGATCAAATCAATACATTTTGCTTTTTAAGACTCAGCAACACATCTAATTTAATTTGAATTTGTCGTAACTTTTCACGTCTCAAAGAGCTTCACAGGTGAACAAAGAGCTTCAGTAAAGTGAATTAATTGTATATTTGTGGGCAAAGCGCGGCAGCCAATTGCGCACAGCAGTGTCCCACAAAGAGTCGTGGATTGGGTGACCAAATTATTATTATTTTTTATTTTTGAAGGATTATTACCACCGGACAGCAACTTGCCAATTGACGAACAAGCAGGTTCCTATTTACTGTTAGGTAAACAGAGGTGCGTGAAGTAAGGAAACTTTCCTTGGTAAAATGTATAGAAAGAAACCTTGAAGGAGGAAAAAGCAAAGGAAACAAAAGGAGGCAATCCTGGGCATACATGCTGCCCAGTTATAATGTATTGTTTGGGATCCATAATATTCCAACCAATGCATAATGCAATACAAATTTACATTTATGTAGTCCTTTCATATCAGGACGATTCCCAAGGCACTGGACTTGGCACCCTAGCTGAGGTGGGAGCTGAATGGGGTGGAGAGCGAGGTCAGGGTAGAGGGTTTGACTGGTTGCAAAGCAGAACACAACGTCAACCTCGCCAAATGGAAGTCGGTCATTTTAGCGCTCAACCAGCATGAAGCAAGCGGCTGGTTACACCCATGCACAGTGAACAGGACTCACAGTGCAATCGGACTCGCAGTGCAACCAGTTATAAGAAAATTCACATAATGTATTGCATTATAACAGGGAAGAAATAATGTATTCTGTGGAGTATTTGTTCATTTTAGTCTGCATCTATTCCTTATATCCTCCAAAACTGCCCTCAAGCAGACACTAATACAGTCCCACTTTTTTTTGGAAGAAGTTGACCATTGCAGCATCAACTACTTTTATTGAGACATCTGTTCACACATTGAAAGATTTTCTATTTATATATCCAAAGATTTCTACTAATATTTTCAAACTTTTGTTTGGTCAGCTGGGTGACTGACGCATGCAGAAACCCATCACCATGCTTAGGAGTATGCAAACTAAACTGATAATCCACGCATGTATACCGCATGTGTCTGGAATTAAATGCACACTCTCCCCCTAGAAGGATGCACATAGCTTACCTAAATCCAGAGAGTATTACCCACAGGTGATGAGACACCAGAGCTTATCTTATTATTATTATTGGGGACACCAGAGGATGCAGCGGGAAATTGGGAATCTAACTACCTCAAACCACATAACTTATTGAAATCACTGTCTGGTAAGTTTTCCCACTGCTTATCCAGCTAGGACGACTCTACTCATTAGGACTTAGGCTTGTAGGGTTGATAGAAGCCAAGCAGAAAGAATCCCTGCCCCCAGTACCTAGTCTACCCCTCCCAATTCTGCCAATGAGCCAGGCTGGCTGATCTGTCATCAACCATACCCTGGGGTACTGCAGGCCTGCCCGGCTCAGGGTACAAAAACTCCCAAGACCACCCAGAAGGATGACTGAATCCTGGCACTCCTCTGCCAAGCACATCATCAAGCAGTTCTGATCCAAAGAGACGCTGCTTACTTCCCACCCTAAAAAGCAAAGATAATGTAAATCAGACTCACAAATTAAAATAATTCACAAGTCTGAACAACTGAATAAGCGCTTTGAGATGTCCTCCAGACTTGAAAGGCACTATATAAATATAAATAGTAATAGTAATATAAATATAAGTAGTAATATAATAGTTTCCCACCTCACACATAGATCTGTTGGTATGATCACAATACACAATATATTTGGGGATAAATTCATAACCACAATTCACCGAAACAATGTACCGAAACAAGCCCCGAGGCTCTGGAACTCTATCCCCCAGTGCCTTCGCCGCCTCCTCCCTTTCCTCCTTCAAGGCCGGTCTCAAGACCTTTCTCTTTGACCGTGCCTTCAGCTCCCCTCTCGACTCTCTACCCCTTCCTCACTCCCTCCCTTCCCTCCCCTCACCCTGACCATTTCCCCCCTGCTCGCTCCCTCCCTTCCCTCCCCTCACCCTGACCATTTCCCCCCTGCTCGCTCCCTCCCTTCCCTCCCCTCACCCTGACCATTTCCCCCCTGCTCGGGTCCTGACCCAACTGCATAGCGCCTTGGGACGTCCTCCCGACGTGAAAGGCGCTCTATAAATGGAATCTTGTTGTTGTTGTTGTTGTTGAGTGAAGGCTGCACATTTAGCCTTGGGAGGCTTTCTCATTCTTTCTAGTAGAATTTTTTTTAGAACAAGTTACCCAACTCTGGATATGCACAACCCATATCTTCCCCTCTGAATTTTAATGAAGATAATCTTCTGAACAGTGATGAAGGAGAAAAATCTTAGGAACTTTCTTAGAAAACAATGAACCTTGAAAAAAGCAGACTTCATTTATAGCATTAGCTCTCAAAAAAAGCTCTCAAGCTTTTCAAAAAACACAAAGTAGACAAAGTATAAAGTAAACCCGAGGATTGGGAGAGGGATCAACAAAGGAGAACCAAAAAAGTGATTAAGAGGGAATGGAATATGAGGGCAAACTAACGAGGAACGTAAAGACAGACTGAAAGAGTTTTTACAAATATATAAAGAGGAAGAGGCTGTCAAAGGTAAATGTGAATCCGTTAGAGGCAGAGATGGGGGGAATTATAGTAGGGGACAAAGACATGGCAGAGTCATTAAACAAGTACTTTGCTACTGTCTTCACCTTAGAAGACACTGAAAACCTACCAAGAATAGAGGGGAACCAAGAAGAAAATGTTAGTGAGCAACTTGGAGGAATTAATATTAGTAAATAAATGGTTTTAAGTAAATTATCAGGTCTTAAAACTGATAAGTCTCCTGGACCTGATGGCCTACATCCTAGTGTTTTAAAAGAGGTGGCTACTGAGATAGTGGATGGCTTGTCTATGATCTTCCAAAATTCTCTGGATTCTGGAACGGTTCCCATTGATTGGAAGATTGCAAACATAACACCACTATTTAAGAAGAGTGGGAGAGAAAAGATGGGGAACTATAGACCAGTTAGTCGGACATCAGTGGAAGGGAAAATTCTTGATCCTTAATGTCGTTATGGGATTCCCGGAAGACCATAACAAGATTAGGCAGAGTCAACATGGCTTTACAAAAGGGAAGTCATGCTTAACTAATCTTTTAGAGTTTTTTGAAGATGTATCTAGCAGGTTAGATAGGGGGGAACCAGTAGATGTAGTATATTTAGATTTTAAAAAGGCATTTGACAAAGTGCCACACAAAAGGCTATTGCACAAGGTTAAGGCCCATGGGATTAATGGGAACATATTAGCATGGATTGAAGAGTGGCTAACGGGTAGAAAACAGAGAGTAGGGATAAACGGGTCATTCTCGAATTGGCAGGATGTGACTAGTGGAGTGCCACAAGGATCAGTGCTTGGGCCTCAGCTATTTACAATTTAGACGAGGACATTGAATGTAACGTATCTAAATTTGCGGATGACACTAAACTAGGTGGGAGAGTAAGCTCTGAGGATGATGCAAAAAGATTGCAACGGGATATAGATAGGCTCGGGGAGTGGGCGAGTAGGTGGCAGATGGAATTTAATGTGGGGAAGTGTGAAGTTATTCACCTAGGTAGCAAAAATAGAAAAACAGATTATTTTCTAGAGGGGGAGAGATTAGATAGTGTTAGTGTTCAGAGGGATTTGGGTGTCCTTGTACACCAGTCTCAAAAAGTTAGTTTGCAGGTGCAGCAAGCAACTAAGAAGGCGAACGGCATGTTAGCGTTCATTGCAAAAGGTTTAGAGTACAAGAGTAGGGAAGTCTTGCTGCAACTGTATAGGGCCTTGGTGAGACCGCACCTAGAGTATTGTGTGCAGTTTTGGTCTCCTTATTTAAAAAAGGACATACTTGCCCTAGAGGGGGTGCAGCGTAGATTCACTCGGTTAGTTCCTGGGATGAGGGGACTGACCTATGAGGATAGGCTGAATAAACTAGGGCTATATTCTCTAGAGTACAGAAGAATTAGGGGAGATCTTATTGAAACATATAAGATTCTTAAAGGGCTGGATAAAGTAGACACTGAGGGTCTGTTTCCCCTGGTAGGAGAATCTATAACCAGGGGTCACAGTCTTAAAATTAAGGGTCAGCCTTTTAGAACAGAGTTGAGGAAACATTTCTTCACTCAGAGGGCAGTGAATTTATGGAATTCACTACCCCAGAAGGCTGTAGATGCTCAGTCCTTGAACATTTTCAAGGCTGAGACTGATAGATTTTTAAAAATAGAGGGATTAGGGGATATGGGGATAGGGCAGGTAATTAGAGTTAGGTCAGAAGATCAGCCATGATCTTATCGAATGGCGGGGCAGGCTCGAGGGGCCGAATGGCCTACTCCTGCTCCTAATTCTTATGTTCTTATGTTAGACTAAAGGGGAAAAAAATCAAGAAACTGAAACAGCTTTACAAAACGTACATTTCTGGGGTGTATGAGAGGTTGCCAGGCTTAATAATCAGATACAAAATGGCCACATGGCTTTACAAGTCATAGATTCGACCTGTATTAGAGCACAATGACACATTGAACAGGGGGTTGTGCTCAGAACCTCCTACTTTTCCTTGTTCTCTCCTACTTAATCTTACTCTCTGGAATTAGGGAGTGAGAAAGTAAAAAACAGAAACAATCGTTCCAAGGCAGTTCTTTGAAAACTCGTGGTTGGCATTTTCAGACCACCCTGGGATAGAGTGGACAGAACCCTGGGAACAGGTGAGCTGCACTCTTAGGCTTAGAAGATGCATGACAAAAGCATATCTAATTGGAAAAAAGTAAGCAACGTAAGCGGGATTGCAACTACCACTATGATCAAAAACAGCGACAATAATGTGTGTATTCCAGTACTTAAATGCCTTAGACCTCCCTCTCTCCAATCTCAACCTATTACACTCCTTGCCCCCTCTGATTCATAAATCTGCCGCACGTCCCTGCCCTATCCGCCTCACCATTAGTTGCTGGACTTTTTAAAATTGTATGCAGCTAACCTCTGGAATTCCATCCTTTGACCCTCTATCCAACTTCAAGTCCTTCCTTAAAACTACCTCTCTGACAGTGCCTATGGTCACCTCCTTCCCCTCACCCCTTCTCCTTGCTCGGCATCCACCCCTCCATCACAAAGCATTCAAGATGTTATTCTATGTGAAACGTATTATATAAATGCAACTTATTGTTGTAGTATTTTATTACAACAGTTTTTACAGTAAGCAGACACCAGAAAGGAATTTCAATCACATAATGTCACTCTTGCACACACCTCCTTTATATGGTCATCTTTTATTTGCATATCAAACCACCTGAAAATGTAGCACAGCTACAGAAAATCTAGCAAATCCAAGCATGGCAGTTCCTTACAATTAAAATCCAGTTTTACTAATACAATTATATGAAAATAGAGTTGGTGGTGCTTACACCCAAATGTGCTACCAAGAGATGAGCAATTGTTCGCTTCCCTATGAGATGGAAGCATTCAATGACCAAAGAAGAAATCACACACCACCATTCTTTCAGATACTATGTTAGCTACTCAGTCCTCAAAGGCACAATAAGTAATTTCTGTGGGCCAGTCATACACAAACAGATGGTGCAATGTGTCAGCAAGAACATAAACAGACCTTTAAAGAAAATCAATCTTTAAAAATACCTCCAAATTTGACTCTAGCTATGGTTTAACATGCCCTAGTAATGATTCCCCTATATATAGGGTAAGATTCAGCAAAGCGACTCTCAGCCCCCAAGTCAAATGAGCAGAACTCCAGAAAATCCATCCAACTTTACAACTCATATTATTCATGTATGCTTTCAGCCACTACCCCTCCCCCCAAAAAAGCTGGAACACTCTCCCTCAATTCCTCTCCCCTTTTTCCAATCCTGCCTGAAAACCTTCCTCTTCGACCCTGCTTACGGCCTTCTCCCCCCACCACCCAACCCCCGCGCCCCCCCAGCTTGGAGTCAGGCTCCGCCACTGTTAAGCGCCCTGAGACGCTAACCTGCGTGGAGGGCACTACATAAGTGCAAGTTGTTGCTGTATGACTAGTTATTCTCCACTCATGACACAGGGAACTATGTCATAATGTGGTTGTCTCAGTCTGCTATCTCAGACGCTGCGTTTTAACAATTGCGAAAATATGGCCGACTCCTGGTCATGAGGTCGTCAATGATGTCATTTGCTGCACTCCACAAAATACAAAGTTAGTGGCATTTCTGGCACATAGTGGGCTACTAAATGCCATTAGTGACACTTCCTGTGGAATAGCAGAAAGTTAGATCAGTGTGATCTGGACAACAGGAAGTTGGACATTTTTTAAGCAAAGGAAACCAGCTGGTCAGCACAGAAACCAGGAGCACTAGGCGTCTACTTTAGGCTGGTCTGCACTCAACTGGGAGTTGGAGCTTACAATAATATTGCCTTGTATGTGTATGTTCCAATAGTTCAGGCAACCTCATGGTTCACAGAATTTTGGAGTATCCAGCACCATAGATCAGGTAACATTGCATCATCTTAAATCTTCTTTACAATCTCAATTCTAACCAGACAATAATAGAAATAATACTCCTGACATTTAATATAGCACCTCATCAAGTCTGCAAGACATCTCAAAGTGCTTCAGAGAATATACTGTAAAGTGGATCGACTGTATTGTGGGAGAAACGCAGAAGCCAATTGCACACAGCAGTGTCCCACAAACAGTCGTGGATTGAAGTGATCAATTTATTATTTTAAGGAATTATTAGCCCCGGAAAAGCGATCCACCAATCGACTAACAACCGAGTTCCTACTTACTGCTAGGTAAACAGAGGCATGTGGAGTAAGGAAACTTGCCCAATATTTCGCCCTACCGGTAATTGAACCCAGGTCTCTCACTTGCGAAGCGAGTGCTTTAACCACTGAGCTGCAGAACTCCACAATGATCAAATGCAAGGATTATTATTATGTAGAATCCAAGGATTATTTATTTAACTATAAAGCTGTTCTGTTTAATCTCTGCGGTATTATGTATTTCTGCCTCACAGTCCAAGCTTCAAAAACCCAGTCTAAATGGGTCAGTTATTACAACATGTCCTATTTTAATCTTATTTACTAAATACAAGCAAATTAAATTGTTAAAAACACTCTAAATACTAGAATCATCATCACTCTCGCGCATTATTTTCCTTCTGAGAATTAAACACAGTAGGATTAGAACGACATGATTCAACTGATAACCAAATGCCCTTAGATTCTCCCCAGTAATGGATTGATCTTGTGGAGAACATTTGCACTGACTTGATTCTTTCAGTTATGGTCAATTATCAGACCCAAATGTTCTTCCAGTTATACCGACAACTCTGTCACTTACCCACTTTAAACACATCTGTAATCATACATGTTCATAATCAGTCTAGATCTCCTTGAGTGATATTTTTGTTTATACATTGCAGTACACACTGCCAGATAACACATGCATAACTCCTATTGTGGAGTCCTGTAGCTCAGTGGTTAGAGCACTCGCTTTGCAAGCGAGAGACCTGGGTTCAATTCCAGGCAGAGCGAAACCTTGGGCAAGTTTCCTTACTCCACACGCCTGATAATAATCCCTCCAAAAAAAACAATAATACATTGGTCATTTTCAATCTACGACTGTTTGTGGGACATTGCTGTGCGCAATTGGCTGCTGCGTTCGCCCACAAATATACAGTCAATTCACTTTACAGTGTGTTCTGTGAAGCGCTTTGGGACGTCCTCCCGACGTGAAAAGCGCTATATCAAATGCAAGGATTATTATTATCATTATTATTATTATCCAACCTGAAGTAACAAGCCTGAACTATAATCTGTACCAGATCAAACTGTTCTGAAGCAAGGCTAATAAATCAAACACCCTCCCTGTCCTGCAAAGTCTATACACGAGGAGACGTTTCCACCCTCATCTGTCCAAAATATCCACAGTTTTAATGACAACAATTTGCATTCATATAACGCCCTTCATGTTGGGCATCGGCTCGGAAGGGCTTCAGATCCCAAGTATACTATGTAACGTACTTACTTCAGCAACACAATATATGGATCGAAAAGGAAAAAGGTTCAGTATCTTTTGAGTATATTTTCTAAAAAAAAATCTTTTGAGTATATGTCTAAAAAAAATCATTTTGAGTATATTTCTAAAAAAAAATCTTTTGAGTATATTTCTAAAAAAAAATCTTTTGAGTATACATATTTCTAAAAAAAAATCTTTTGAGTATTATTTCTAAAAAAAAATCTTTTGAGTAAATCTTTTGAGTACATATGTGTCTAAAAAAAATCTTTTGAGCATTTTTCTAAAAAAAAACCGTTTGAGCATTTTTCTAAAAAAAATCTTTTGAGTATTATATATATAGGTATAGGTTTTAAAAAAAATCTTTTCGAGTTATTTCGAAGAAAAAAAAATCAAACGTGAACACGACCCAAACACACCCCCCACACCCCCCACCCCCACCCCCGAGCCCATCCGACCCCCGGCGCCTGCACACACTGGAGCAGCTCAGCCCTCACACCCTGACACCCAGTGCCACTGCCTCTGAACCCCCAGTACCTGAATGACTTCCACTCACTCACTCACTGACTCACTCACCACTCACTCACTCACTCACCTCCCGAGCCATGTGCTTTGCTGGGGGTTCAAGGGGTTGATGCACTCCCTGTGCGGGAGCTCACACTGCCCCCCACAAGCGGCTTCATCTTCCACTCGCCTGTCTTGTGCGATGGAGACAGACGGAGGGGGATGTGTGTGGTGTGTGTGTGTGTGTGAGCGCTGTCCGGGCTGCACTGGAGCAGCTCTTGTCTGTCTGTCTGACTGACTGTCTGTCTGACTGTCAGTGCATCTCTCTGTGTGTCTCCCGCACATCACGCGCTCGTCAGTCCATCGGCCGCGCGCCGCGTCCTCCACCGGCGAAAGCAGCCCCGGAGCGGAGCGGAGCCGCGCGGCGGGCGGGCGGGCGGGGGCGCGCGCGCATACGCACGCACGCGCGCGCACGCACGCACGAGCCAGGGCGGGGGGCGGCGGGCGGAGGGGCGGGGGGCACGGGCCGCGCTGTGGGTGGTCACGTGATTGACCCCCCCCCCCCCGCGGCCCCGCCCTCAGCGCCCGCGCTCTCGGACTCTGACGGTTGAAGTGGTCGACGGGGGTTACCAACGGCGACGGAGGGGAACCGAGAAGCGCGGGAGGGCCGTCCGCGGCGGCCGCTGCTCACCGAGACTCGGACCAGCTTCAGAGGCCCGTGTTTGACCCGAAATCTTTCTCCTCGGTTTAGTTGCCGCGACCCGGTGCCGCCGAGCGGTGGGGGGGAGGGACGGGGGTGGGGGGGAGGGGACGGGGGTGTGGGGGGAGGGGGCGGAGGGTGGGGGGAGGGGACGGGGGGGGGGAGGGGGTGGGGGGAGGGGACGGGGGTGTGGGGGGGAGGGGACGGGGGCGGAGGGTGGGGGGAGGGATGGGGTGGGGGGGAGGGGACGGGGGTGTGGGGGGGAGGGGCGGAGGGTGGGGGGGAGGGACGGGGGTGGGGGGAGGGGGGGAGGGACGGGGGGTGTGGGGGGAGGGGACGGGGGCGGAGGGTGGGGGGAGGGGATGGGGGTGGGGGGAGGGGGGGGGGAGGGGACGGGGTGGGGGGACGGGGTGGGGGGGACGGGGGTGGGGGGAGGGGGTGGGGGGACGGGGGGGGGGGGGGGGAGGGGACGGGGGGTGTGGGGGGGAGGGGACGGGGGCGGAGGTGGGGGGAGGGGATGGGGGTGGGGGGAGGGACGGGGGTGGGGGGGAGGGGACGGAGGGTGGGGGGGGGCGACGGGGTGGGGGGAGGGGTGTGGGGGGAGGGACGGGGGTGTGGGGGGGAGGGGACGGGGGCGGAGGGTGGGGGGAGGGGAGGGGGTGTGGGGAGGAGGGGACGAGCCGCGGTTGCGGTTTTTCTCCTCCCTCGCCTCAGCCGGAGAAGCCGCGCACGTCCGGCTCCCGAAGCCCGGAATACCATCCCGTGCAAAAAGTGAACTCCAAATTAAGAGTTCTGTAGCGTAGTGGTTACCGCCCTCGCCCGCGAGAGGACACGGGTTTAATTCCCAGACCGGGTGAAACCCGAGGCAAGTTTCCTTACTGCACACCTGCATTTACGGAGCAGTAAACAGGAACCTGGTTGTTAGTCAATTGGCAGTTCGCTCGAAGTAACAATCCCCCCCAAAAAAGTTACTCAATCCACGGCTGTGCTCAATTGGCTGCCCACAAAATAATAATAATAATAATCCCTCCAAAAAACAAAATCAAGAATAAATCGGTCACTTCAATCCATGACTGTGTGGGACATTGCTGCGCGCAATTGGCTGCCGCGTTTCGCCCACAAATATACAGTCAATTCACTTTGCAGTCTATTCTGTGAAGCGCTTTGAGACGTCGAGAAGACGTGAAAAGCGCTATATCAAATGCAAGGATTATTATTAACATATACTGTCAATCCACTTTACAATATATTCTGTGAAGCGCTTTCAGATGTCTCAGCAATGTGATAAAGCGCTGTATCAAATGCAAAGATTATTATTAAAATACAATATAGATAAATATAGCGCTATACAATATAGCGTGGAGTCCTGTGGCTCAGTGGTTAGAGCACTCGCTTTGCAAGCGAGAGACCTGAGTTCAATTCCAGGCAGGTCAGGGCGACACCTTGGGCAAGTTTCCTTACAACAACAACAAGATTCCATTTATTGAGCACCTTTCACGTCGGGAGGACATCCCAAGGCGACGGAGGGGAACCGAGAAGCGCGGGAGGGCCGTCCGCACAGAGCCACACAGAGCCTAATAATAATCCCTCCAAAACAAAACAATAATAAATTGGTCATTTTCAATCTACGACTGTTTGTGGGACATTGCTGTGCGCAATTGGCTGCCGCGTTCTCCCACAAATATACAGTCAATTCACTTTACAGTGTGTTCTGTGAAGCACTTCGGGACGTCCTCCCGACGTGAAAAGCGCTATATCAAATGCAAGGATTATTATTATTATTATCAGTAATTCCCATTATTTCCCTTATTATAACGAAGATTATTGAGTTTTGAATATAAACTAACTGCAAACTGCAATGCAAGGATTATTATTGTTAAAACTGGTTATAAAAAAAACTTTGTAATATTTGTATTACAGTTCCAAGATATAAATATCCCTATTTATTTGCATAGAAAATTAACATTTAAAACCAGACATTTAAAGACAGGGCGACTTGGAGGGTAGAAGGGAGTTTGGGGTCTACCTTCTGAAGGATCGGTCATTGGAGTGGGGAGGAACGCACAGCAGAACCAAGTTTAAGTCTCATACGTATGCTTTCTGTGTGTCTGGTACGAAACAAGCACTCTCCCCAATCACATCTGCTTAACTAATTCCAGAGGTTAGGCGCAAGTTGGCAAAAGCCAAGGTTTAGGAATTGCTGGAGTTTAACTAGCTTAACCTGTATAATTTCCCATTACAAAGACAGGCAAGCTTCCCATTGCTTGTTCAGCTAAATCCAATCTGATAAGTCTTGCAGGGTTAACATGAGTTGAGTGGGGGGAATCCACGTCGCCAGTGACTGGTCTGCCATGCTTTGGAGTACTGCGGATAGGCCTGGTTCAAGTACTGGACTATTGAAACCAATACAGAGGATATGCCCGTTAAAGAAATAAAACATGAAAATAGAAGCGTCAGAGAACAAGTTTGATAAAAACTTAGTGTTCTAAAGGTATTGAGGTGATCAAAATTGTTTTAGGAGAATTTACATTCAAATTGATCCCAGCAACTGTAATTCTGTAAAAAAAATCACAATCTTATCTGATTCAACTTTTCCAATCTATCACACAAATAAATGTTTGTATAAGCTAGTTTGTGGTCACAGGACTTTGACTCAGGCACATTTCCAGCCAGGCCAAAGTTCAAAATTATTTCAGAAAAGCATGCATCAAATGTAAAAATACAATGCAGTGTTAACTAATAAGTTAATAACAGTCACAGACAGATACTACTTATTTTCCATATCCATATAACACAGAATAGACAACAATAATGTTCAAATGATACAACGCTAATCGAAAAGAAAATAATCTTTCAGAACAAGTTTACAAAATTTGCCATACTCTTTGTGCAGTTTTTGTAAGGTCAATTTGTAAGTTAAATTTATCAGCTTAAATTATATGCAAATTAATTGTTTTAAAAAGTGTTTTTTTTCTGGTATCAAAAGAATTGCCTGCAGCATTCAAGGCGATTCATTCAAATCTCCACTCTTGTCAAACTACTCCCTCTGGAGGCTGTCTGTGTGAAGATCAAACCCTTTCAACTTCCCATCGCTCATTTGATTAAATTGTTACTAGATTTTGCACTATTCATACTGTAACAATAACACCCACATTAATATTTTCCAGGTAGTTTGTAGACCAACACTGAAGTGTGCTGAACTACCTCCGTGAGTACACTTTTGATGTAAAAAAAGAGTACTAAAGACTCTAAAACTACTCTGGGATCTACCTCAGGTTAAACTCAACCTCGAGCTAAACTCCTAACAAGTCTAAATTGGATTAGTGATTCTATGTCAAAAATCTTATTTTACAATCAAGTAAATATTTTGAAGTTTTGCATATTACACAAGAGATAATGATTTACACACAAGCAACCTCACATATTTGCACCTTTCAGGAAGGATAACATCTCAAACCATCTTAGAATCAGAGTAGAAAGCCAACCAACAGCAAATTACACTTGTATAACACCCTTCACGTCGGAAAGATGTCCCAGGGCGCTGGACAATCAGTTTTGGACCCGAGCTGGCAGTTGGGGGCAGGAGGGGTGGAAGGTGGCCGGGGGAGGGAGGGTGACTAAAGGCGCGGTCAAAGGTCTTTAGAGCAGACGATAGGGACTGAAGTGGAGGGATTGCGGGATGGTTCCAGAGCATGGGGACAGATATGCTGAATGCCCACCCACCTGCCAATGGTGGGATGGGAAGTGCAGGGGACCTGAAGCAGGCCAGTGTCTGCCGAACAGTGGAAACGAACAGGCTGGTATGGGATTAGGAGGTCAGAGGTAGTAGGGAGCAAGACCATGGAGGGATTTGAAGGTGAGCATGAGGGTTTTGAACTCAATTCTCTAGGATGGGGAGCCAGTGAAGTCGGGCAAGGATGGGGTGATCAGTTCAGAGCCTGGTGCGGAAGAGGACTCAAGCTGCAGAGTTCTGAGTAGGAAATGGAGAGGCGTGGAGGTAGAGGGAACTCAATGAACGTGTGATTGAAGAAGAGGTTTTGAAAGCTCATAATGAAGGGTTTGGGAGAGAATTCCAGAGAGAAGGGTTTTAGTGGCCGAAGGTGCAGGAATGTGTAGCAGATCAGGAGGGGAGCTGGACTGCAAAAGTAGGGATGAGGCAAAAACATGAAGTTTAGAACAAAGATCTTGCTGCATATCTGCTGAGGGACACAGAGCTAGTGATGCCTGGGAATGATGGGCATTTTGCAGTTCTATTATTATTATTATTTTGCAGTTCAACTACTAACAAAATTTGATTTGCAGTGAACTAAGCAATTGAATTAATACATGATTGAACATGGAAGTTTCCTGATTGACTGTTACCTGGAAGAGGCATAGAACCATAAGAATTCACAGCACAGAAGGCCAATTGGTTTATTGTGTCTGTGCTGGCTCTTTTAAAGAGCAATTCTTTCAGTCCCATTTACCTGTCCTTTCCCCATACACCTATAATTTAGACCTTTTTAGGTATTTATCTTGTTCCCTTTTGAAAGGAAATATAGATTCTACCTCAATCACTGCTCCAGACAGAGCATTCTTTATTCCAACAATTTAGTGAGAAAACAAATTCCCCTAATCTCTTTGCTATCTTAAATTGATGCCTTCTCATCACTGGTTCACAAGTATGTTTCATTTCTCAAATCAAACATGAGAGCTGTGTGTGTGTGCGAAGGGATAAAACCACATTAAACAGTATTTTTTATCGTGAAAATTGCTTTTTTACAGTTTACATTTTCAAAGTATAGGAGCGTGTAGGATTGATTCATAGGATTGATTCATTCTGTGTCAGTGCACTCTGCTTTTAAATACGTAGACGTGCTACATAGTAAATATACAATTGCCACTGCATTTTGGACCATGCCCGTGTTGGACATTATACTGTATTTTCAAAGAACCATCGCTAATTATTCTGTCAAAACTGCTTATATAACATGTACACTTTTTTGTTTGGACAAAATAAAATGACATTACATAGTGTCCAGACAGCAATCTACAGTGTCAATCATAAAACAATGCTGAAGCCCGTTACAAACTAGGATTTACACAATATCCACTCATTTAGAGCACTGCTATAAAGCTACTGGTGCTTGACTTTTAATGTGTCACACTTCACTGTAGCATCAAGATAACAAGTATCTTCCCCTGTAATTCATAATGCAATATGGTATTATGCAGGATTTTTCTGAACCTCAAGATCAGATTCAGTGGTTCTGTGTCAGTTCTGCCCACAGAATCTAGTGCTTCCAGGTAAAATATAAATTCCTGCTTCAGTTCTTGAACAAACAGTATGGCTAATATTAGGTATTGAACTAAATTCTGCACAATGGAAGTACAGACTGATCAGGTTGTAGTAGGTATTCTTATTGACTATCTCGCACCGATCCGTTCCTTTTTTTCCTCTGGAGGTAGAATCTTTATTTCAAAAACTTTGAAGAATTCCAATAGTCCTTCGACATCTTTAGGCTCTAAACTGTACTCTTCAGCTATTTTATCAGATGTCCACGTTTTAGGATCAAGTTTGTGGTTGTTGAGGATGGTAAGAACCTCTACTATGGATAGTTTGCCTTTGGGAATATTAGTAACTGCAAATGGGTCCCGTTTCAAAGTAACCTTCGAATGTCTCATCTCCTGCTGCGGCTTGGTCCTTTTAGCAATTGGATGTTTCTGGAAAAAGGAAAGCAAAACAGTGAAATTTCTCAAGTGCCAAAAGATAAAAGTCAGCTATTGGAGGCTTATATGCTATTCATGCTTACTGCATCTAACATGCCCTGAAAGCTTGGATGATTTTATTGTCAGATTGACAGTTTAGCAGATTCTACTAACCAGGGTTAGTTTTTATTGTTGAAGAGCTGGTCTCGCAAGAACTATTAATGATCCATTTGCAATGATATTTACGCTCCAGTCGTGTGGAACTGCTGTATTGAAAGTATCTCAAGTATGATTTAGACTATTTGTTCACAGCAAATTGCAACAAAGGTAATCTAAACTAACCATATGTAAAACACACCAAAGGGAGGAGCATCCTTTCTATCTATAGAACCCAGCGACAATATCAAACAATCCACACTTATCAAATTAGTGCTATAATCCACCAGCCTGCCCTTCAGACAGATGTCAGTAGTTAAAACAACAACAAATTAATTGCATCCCAGGGCACTGCTAGGGTTTGTAATTGTTTTGTTCTTCAACATGGCACCTAGGTTTGGTCACTTCCAACCATACATAATTTCACCACTTAGTTATTCATCCAAACTGATAACCATTTTCAATATATATGCATTGTTCAAACAAACACACAGTGGTACAATGTTACAACCATTCAACCATTCAAATTTCCCCTAAACATCTCCTTCTGCCCTTTGGGGTAGAGACCATTTTGCCCATAGCATCTGTTTACTCTCTGCCTCAATCCCTGTCTGTCTTCAGATGACACCTAAAGACCTTCCTCTTCGACGATGCCTATGGTCACCTCCCCTCAGTGCTGGCTCAGCATCAAGCTCCACCACTGTTAAGCACTCTAAGTCGCTACCCCTTGTGAAGGGCACTATATTGTTGTTTATTTTTAATACTATGTATGTATTTCAGTACAAACCTCTACAGGAGTATCCTTTGAGTCTACATAAACATTTTTGAGTAAAGACACAAGATTTTCATTCTTTCTGGTTAGTTCATCTATTTCGACTTGACCTATAAAAGAAAAAAATACATTAGTATTATGAACTTACACATAAGACTATGCCATAAGATAGGTAATACTGACTTGAAATTAATCAATGTACCCAATTGATCTACTTGGCACTTAATTTTTGAATATGATTGTGGTTTGGAATCCTATAGAGGCCTAACTTGGTCAGCCTTAACCCAGTTCCTAGTATTTTAGTGAAGAGTCTGGTAAGGAAGGGTATGAAATGTTTGCCAGCGGCACTCAAGATTTTTTCTTCGTCAGGATTTCAGCGAAGGATAATTTTCAATATATATGCATTGTTCAAACAAACACCCAGTGGTACAATGTTACATTTGTATTTCCAAATGTGTGTTTGAAAATTGTATATTTCAGCTGCACCATCAGTAATAGTGATTATAGATCATTGCTATTGAAAACAAGGAGAGGTGAATTATTAAATAAATCACACAAGGATATTGACTTATGTGGGCCCGTCATGGGCATTGGAACTAAAATGTCATATATATTTGTGATTTCATTTCTGACTATGAAAATCTATTAGGAAGTAATGTTCTTTTGAGATCTTGACACAACTTTGTCACATAATTGATCAGTGATGCCTTTAAAATATGCAGTTCCCACTTATACAGAACTAAATACCAGGGAAAAAATGCAGATGTCAGCAGTACAAATATCCAAAATGCAGATTACTGCATTGCTTCTCTTCTGTGAACAACGGAATTCTAAGTCAAACAGCTGAGGCCATCAGTATGAGAATGCAAACAACAACTTGCACTTATATCGCGCCCTCCACGCAGGGTAGCATCACACCACTGAGATTCATTCATTTACACTCAACACATACAAGTGGTGTGAAGAACAAGTAGCTATCTCCAACGTGCTTCTCAACCTACAGATGGACCTGGGATCTTACAGCATTTCAACATAAAAATAATCAACGAGTGCACTACTTAGGTCACCTCCTCATGTCATTCTATGGTCTAAAAAGAGCAACAGATTTAAGATCCAAGGCTCTGCCAGTGTGTAAAATAGTAGTCTGAATTGAATCCACATACATCTGCAGTTAGCTGAGATCAAGCACTCACAGTGTCACTGAGAATTTCCACAATCAACTGGCAGTGTTTGAATAACTGTTAAAAGCAAGTCTCATTTTTTCAGCTAGAATCCCTTGCGGAAAAGATTACGACTTTCCATAATTGCACAAGATTTGCTATAAAGAAATCTGACTGATACAACATTACAATCATTTCTAGCAGGTAAGTACTGTACTTGGAAGAGTTTGTAGAATAATGAAATATTGTTTGCATGCTGAAGATTAATCCTTTTCCTACCAAATATAAATTATTAGAAATCAATACCTAATGTTTGTATATTCCTTTTCAGTTGGCCTCATAAATTAATAATAATAATAATTGCATTTGATATAGCGCTTTTCACGTCGGGAGGACGTCCCAAAGCGCTTCACAGAACACACTGTAAAGTGAATTGACTGTATATTTGTGGGCGAACGCGGCAGCCAATTGCGCACAGCAATGTCCCACAAAGTCGTAGATTGAAAATGCCCAATTTATTATTGTTTTTGGTTTTGGAGGGATTATTATTAGGCTCTGTGTGGAGTAAGGAAACTTGCCCAAGGTTTCACCCTCTGCCTGGAATTGAACTCAGGTCTCTCACTTGCAAAGCGAGTGCTCTAACCACTGAGCTACAGGACTCACAAAGAAGGGTGGGGGAAGAGGCGGACGCCTAACTATCATTGGTAGGGCAGGCTGGACGGGCGACATGGAGCAGGCCGCAGGCTGCTGAGCAGAGGGAATGGACAGGTGATATGGGGTTAGCAGGTCACATAGATAGGAAGGGGCAAAGCCATGGAGGGCTTTGAAGGCGAGGACAAAGATTTTGAGCGTTATCCTCTGGAGGATGGGGAACTAGTGGAGCCGGGCGACGGTGGGGGTGATAGGGGTCACGGTGCAAGAGAGGACACGAACTGCAGAGTTCTGGGTGATCCTCAGCTTGCGGAGGGAAGAGGTGAGAAGGCCAACAAGCTGGCGTTGTCGAGCCTAGATGTGATGAACACGTGGATGAGGGTTTCGGCGGCCTGAGAGCTGAGGCAGTGGCAGAGCCGGGTGATGTTGTAGAGATGGGGAAAGGCAGAACGGGTCATGGCACGGATGTGTCATGTATTTTTAATGATCAACTATCACAGTATTAAGAAACTAAAGACCTTTTATTATGAAAGCTCAAATATCCACAAATTTTGCAAATGCAAAAAAATTTATTAAACTATATCTGTGAATCACACAACTGCAATCTTGTACAAAAGTTCAATATAGTTTTTTTTAAGAAGTTACAAAATTCTTCTAACTTTTCTCAGGCTTTTGACAGGGCAGGGCAAATACTCTAGACACTACCCATGCTACACTGAAGTCAGAGACAGCTCTGAATCTGCTCCCAAGCCAGTCTTAAAAATAAATAAAATGGAAATATTTAGGGATTTATGAGGGTTTTATACATATGTAATTTTCTAATACCCTTGTTAGAACAAACCCTAGCTGAGCAAGGATCTACTATTGTGGATCTACGCTGTACCTAAAGCACAGTACACCCAGATTCTGGTACTAGACCCAGTTAATAATACTTGCATTTGCTATAGCATGTCTTCAAGGCATCTCAAAGTGCTTCACAGAACATACTGTAAAGTGAATTGACTGTATATTTTATGGGCAAAACGTGGCAGCCAATTGCGCACAGCAGTGTCCCACAAACAGTTGTGGATTAAGTGACCAGTTAAGTCCTGCCATGAACACTGTGTGCATAATGCGCTACTGAGGTCACTTTGCAAAGGAAGCAATGTTAGCAGTGTTTGTTTTCCATATTGAAGGTATATGCGTAGGAAGTGATACGATATCAGGACCCGCCCATCCAGAAGTTGGCCATTTCCTCGCACTTCATGTTTACATCATCAGACCACTGCAGTAAAACAGGGTCGCCCTTCATTTCGAAGTCAAGTACTTTGAACAGAAGTACCAGCCTGTTACTTTTGTTTCCCTTTAATCACTGCAGGATCTAAGCAATCCTAGTAATGAACAGGAGGTTCCCATGTTCAAACCTCATAGAATCATACAGCACAGACAGAAGGAGGCCATTTGGCCCATCGTGTCTATGTCGGCTCTTTTTAGAAGGATTGAAAGATTGTGGCCAGAGAGTCTGCTATTTCCATCCTTACTTCCCTCAGTAGCCAGGATGCATCCCATCCGGACCGGGTGACTTATCTACCTTGAGCACCGTCAACCTTTTTAGTACCTCCTCTCTGTTTATTCTTATCTTATTCAATGTCTTTACCCTCTCCTCCGATACTGTGGCATTGGCTGTATCCTCTTCTATTGTGAAGACAGATGCAAAGTACTCGTTCAGTCCATGATCTGATTTGGATAGAATTTGAATCTTTTAGACATCCCCACCAGCATCCTGTTCACACCGAACACCAATATCTCCAGCAGAGGTCACTTCAGCAGTAATGAAAACTCTTAATGCTTAACCTCTCTTAAACCACCACATTAATTCCCTTAGTACAATCTTAAGATAACTCAGTCACAAATTTGGAGGTCAAAGCTTTGACCTTCCAACCTGTATGTCTGGGTTACTCACAGAATAAACTCGCTCATCCTTACAGTGCGCCAAAGTTCCAGCTTTATATTTGGGAACAGCATCCACTGCATTTTGGAATGGAACGTGTTTCAATCTCTTGATGAAAAAAATCTTCCAGAAGTCAAAAGATGCTCAGCGACCACACATTTCTGGGATTTTTAATTGAATAAAAATAATCCTTGCATTTGATACAGCGCCTTATCACGTTGTTCAAATATCTCAAAACGCTTCAAAGAATACGGTGGGTGGGGGGGGGTGGGAGGGGGGCATCGAAGGCGCGATAAGGCGCTGTATCAAATGCAAGGATTACTTGTAAAGTAATTGTAAAGTAGAATGATTGCATTTTGTGGGCAAAACCGACGGCGGGAGGAGGAATGTCGCGCAGGCGGTGGGCGAGATTATCGTCTCGTGTGTTTTTTTTAAAAAAAAGAAATTTAGCTCGAAATGACTGCGAGCAGCAGGACACCCTTCCAGATCACCTTGAACCTGCCCGGCCATGTCAGCCCCCCCCCGAGGTGCACCGTGTACTCACGCGCGCCGCTCTGCCGCTGCTGCTGCTCGGCGAGCCGCTGGCTGGCGGGGTGCCTGGGCGCAGCTCGCGGCCTGGGGCGGCTGATCTCGCCGTGCGCCCTGCTCTCCAGGTTGAAGTTGCGCAGCGCGCGTGTCAAACGCGACCCCATTGTTGCGTGTCCCAGAACGCGCCGGGCCACGTTCTTTCTCGCCCCGCCCCCTTCTATCCCCGGGCGGGGCGAGAAGAAGCTCCACCCCCACCTCCGTCCTTTAAAACATCACCACCGCGCCCCGACTGCAACGGCAGCCGCGCAGCGCCCCCCCCTGGCCCGGAGGACAAATGGGATTGAACAACTCTCAGGGAGTTGAGGCGTTAAAAAAAATCTCAGGCAATGTGATACATAATAATAATAATAATAATTATCTTTGCATTTGGTTTGGTACCTCATCAGGTCAGAAGAACGTCTCAAAGCGCTTCGCGGAACTATTGGGAAATTGAGGGACTGTCGGCAAACACAGGATTATATAAATTACAAAAAGGCACCGTTACCATGACTCCCGTGAAGCACTTTGACGATCATAATAATTCTTGCATTTCATATAGCGCCTTATCACATAATCGAGATGTCTCCCAAGAGCTTCTCAGGATATACCGTAAAGGGTATTTTGTGGGCAAAACAGCAATGGAGTGAGTGACCATTTTATGAATATCAAATGCAAAGATTGTCATTGTTATTATTATTAGAATTCTTTGAGCTCCTGAGGGGGTTCCAAGTCCTGATTATCACCCACTGGCCCCTACTGGAGGTTCACATGTGTAGACATTGCTGAGAACGGTATGAACTTCAGGAGCCAAACTGCACGCAGCCGTGTCCCACAAACAGCCATGAAGTGAAGCGAATGATCAATTTTATTGGGGGTTTGTTGGCCAGGACACTTGGAGAAATTCCCTTCTGTTTTTGAAAAGTGCCATAGGATCTTTAACTGCTATCTGAACAGGCAGATGGGGCCACTGAGAATACAGGACATCCAACCGCTCTCAGTTGGAGTGTTAGTCCTGATGTGAATTCAGAATCGTGATATGGAGTTTGAATCCACAAAAATTCTGATTTAACTGGGAGAATGCTCCCAACTGAGCTAGGCTGACAGCTATCTGATGGTAATAGCATCAATAGGCATTGGGTGAGCTTCCACTTGTATAAAGATAAAATCTAAATGTATCCAGGGATGTAATGCTGCCGGAGTGGTTCGGAGCATCGCTCTGGCACCTGAAATCTGTAAAGGAGCCTCGCTGCAGTGCTTCAGTATAAAAATCCATATGAACAAGCGAGGTGCATTTTGCATCATGATGCTGCTTTGGTCAGTGACATTGTGACGTGAAACACACAAGACATCACATGTCACTCTGCAGACTCAGCCTAGGCTATTTGGCACAGCAGGCGATTCTCCACAGCAACGAGTGACGTTTTCCCAATTTTGCATCATGATGCCACTGACCATAGCAGGATCATGACTTGAACACACGCATGATGCAGCTGGAGAGAAAGGAGGAGATGGTGGGTGGTGCAATTGGAGTGTGGGACTAGTTGATGGGAAAAAGAGAAAACTAGGTTATTTCTACAGGGTTCCAGCACTACATCACTGAACGTACTTCATTGTTACTAACTTTGATTCCAGGACGGTTACTGAAAGCAGTCTGAAATTAATTTCTGGATGAGTCATGATCCTCTGCAGCTGAATGCATTTTGTCTGGTTCTAGCCAGCATCTAAGTGTTTTTGGCTCTGACTCTATCAACCTCCCTTGGCTGATTTATCAGGCTGAAGCAGGTATTGGGAAACATTTGTGTTCTGCTTAAATCTGAGCTGAGTTGCAACCCCCACACGTAATCTATTGCCATGACTACCTTTTTCCAACTCTGGAATATTTTCTGCTTATGTCCTTGTCTCACATTCACTGCTGCTGAAACCCTTATCTATATTTTTGTTACCTCAAAGATAGATATTTCCACTGCTCTCTTAACCAGCCTCCTTTGCTCCATTCTCAAGATGCTATACAACATATCTAATACTCTGCAGCCTGAGTGGTCTCCCATAGAAGGCTTCACACACTCACAAAGTCTATCCTCACAAAGCCTGTTGGTTCCCAAATCTTAAAAAATGAGTTTAAGATGCTCAAAATGCTGAGTTCTTAATTTGATATAGCACCTTATCATCTGTTTAAGATGTCTCAAAGCGCTTCTCAAAATATACTATGAAATGAACTGATAGTATATTTTGTGGGCGAAATGTGGCAGCCAATTGCACACAGCAGTGGTCCACAAACAATCGTGGATTGAGTGACCAATTTATTATTTTTTTAGGAATTCACAATTTTTGAAGGAAGTTTCAAAACACACACTGAATCTAATATTGATTTCCAGATCCTGAATGACACTTTTCACATTTCCAATTGGAGGTACTGGTTAAGTTATCTGTTATCATAAAATCTGTCAATACATTTCACAAGACTTCTCAGGGAGCAGGTTTCATGGGAGGGAAAAGGTAATGGCTTTAAGAGAGCAGAAAATCAATGAACAATCTTCAAACAAAGCAAAAGATTACCTGTAGATTTTGCCATTGATCTGCACTTCCATGTTTTCAAGAACAGTATACTGGTTGAAGTCTTACCACTGTCAGGCAATATTGCAGTAAAATTTGCACTGTTTCAGCGAAAGATCACGAGAGGTTCGGTCAATTTGTTCAAAACACAAAATACTGCAGATGCTGGAATCTGAAACAAAAACAGAGAGAGATGGGAAAACTCAGCAGGTCAGGCAGCATTTATGGAGAAAGGAAAAGGAGTCAACGTTTCGGGTCCACGACCCTTCATCAGAACTGGGGCATGTTGGGAAGGAGAGGTTTTTAAGGACAAGTTGAGAGGGGGAGGCAGGACAAGGAAGACAAAGAAGACAAAAAAGAAGACAGCTCTCTCTGTTTTAGTCAATTTGTTCTCAGTTTGATCTCAGATATCTTTCAAGTATATAAACCTTGCTGTCTTTCCATTACAGCTTTGTTTAATTGAGGCAAGAAACCTTGTTGAACATTTGAGAAACTCAAAAAGGAAGATGATTTACATTGCTGTGAAACAAAATAAGGGAGAATTCTCAGTTCCCCTATTCTAGATAAAAGAAAATCTAGGCTGACAGTGCTAAGTGTGTGTTGCTTTGCCAGAGGTACTGTCAGATGAGTCATTAAACCGAGATCCTGTTGGCATGGTCAGGCTAAAAGTCCTTTGGTACTATTTGAAAAATAAAAACTTAATTTGGGTTTTGACTGTCAATCCTGAGATAAAATTGGTCAATCACTAAATGCTTGGGACTTTGCTACGGGCAAACTAGTTGCTGCATTCGCCTGCAATTAGACAGTCACTAAACTTTACAGTAAAATTCTGTAAAGCGCTTTGAGACAATTCAACCAACTGATAAGGAGCTATATCAAAAACAAACTTTTTTTAAGATTAATTTACCACCAGCAGTCATTTACAATATTATTCATAAATTACTGAAATTATCAAATTCACTGCTTTAATAATCATGGATTAAATTTATTATACATGTAAAATTAGCAAAACATATTCTTAAATTGCTAATTAATGTGATGCTTAAGCGCATGCATGTGTATTCCTCAATGATCATCATGAAGAAAGAGATGCTTCTCCAGTGATATCGAGCATTGATCAGACCTCATTTGAAGTACTTTGTTCAGTTTTGGGCACCCAAATTTTTAAAGGAAATACGAGCCTTAGAGAATGACCGAGACAGTTAGAACAGGTCAGAAAGCATTTGTCCACACAGAGGGTTGTAAAGATGTGGAGTGTTCTGCCCAAAAAACTGTAGAAGCCGAATCAATAGAAATGTTTGAAGGAAAGATATACAAATACTTGGAAAGTATCTAAGGGGTAAAACAAAAGGGCAGGGCATTGGGATTAAAAGATCTGTCAACATCTAATACAGTTTGAATGGCCTTCTGTTCATGTTTTCCTATGTCTCATATTTCCGAAAACAAATCGAGTCTAAACAAATAGAAGTCCACATAAACAAACTAAAAAGAACATGCAATAGAGGTATTGAAGTTGAAAAACAAGAGCTAATGACACAAGTGCTGTAGACACAAGGTTATTGAAGATGGTTGTGAATTAGGCTCATTTCAAGTTGTAAATGTAATTGGTATCCAGTGCAGTGGTTTACCAAAATAGGTAAAACAATGTAATATTATAGCACTCTGCAAGTTCCCATGAGAAACTAATGTGTCACCACAAATCCTTCTGAGACATTATAGTGGAATGAACTCCTAACTACAGTGTCATATTACAGTCCGATACAACTTAAAACACTGCAATATGAAATGAAAATGCAGTGATGAATCACGTAACGAAGCATGAGAAACAACACTGACTCTAAAAAGCCCATTGGGAAACTTATCTAAGATGAATTCATATGAGGTACTGAGATACAATAACTGTTGTATTATAAAAGTAATAATAATACTAGTTCCTAATTATTACTAATAATAGTATTAGTATTGTATTTGGCAAAACCATAGTGTAAAATACAGATCATGAAAAATAAGATAGTTGTGACCCATTTCTGTTAAAAAGACAAATGGGAGGCACAATATCCCTTTACTTCTGTGATTTGATTTTCAGTCCAACCCCCAATGAATGGGATAGAAATCTCCTTGGTCTTTCAAGGTGCCATAGTTAACTATGTTTAGTCATCTTCAATCTAGTGGACATGTATCCAAACTGCAAAATAGTTTCTTACTAAAACTGCAATATTATTCAAAGAAACACAAGCAATGATACTGAAAATGAAATGTTCACACTTGTGCAGTAGAAGATTTCCTCTAAGGTAGTGGTAATAGTGCAGTGGCAGTGGCTGAATGTGTGGTTAAAGGGAAGGGTTTTGAGATGTGTTTTGAAGGAGGCAAGGGAGGGAGCACGACAAAGAGAAGGTGGGATGGAGCTCCAAAGGGTGGAGGCACAGGAGCTGAAGGCCTGACCACCGATGGTGGAGCAGGCTGGAGCCTGCTGAGCCAAGGGAGCAGACAGGTTGATATGGGGTTAGCATGTCACAGAGGTAGGAAGGAGCAAGGCTGTGGAGGGTCTTAAAGGTCAATTTCCTTCTGTTTTCTATTTTTTATTTCCTATTCTTTTTCTGCTGTGATCTGCTTCCAATATCTTTATAGCTAATTATTTCTCCTCCAATGTTCCATCATTCCTGCTGTGATGTACCCTGCAATAATGTACAATGCAATATGCACATGGTTCAGATTTAGATCAACAAGTGAGCAGAGTGAGAGCTGAACCTGTGACAATTTCAATTTTGTGGAACTAAATACCATTAGGCTGCTCTGCAGAGGGACTTTGATTATACTATAGATGTAGCCTAGAAATCATTAATATTGACACTGGATTCAAAAGCCAATACTAAGAGTTGATTCTGTGTAACTGACATCCTTCACTTTCCAGGAAATCAAAATGCAAGATAACCCAAACCTGTGCACAAAATAAGAAGAAGGTTATAGCTGTCTATAAGAAATTAAAGCATCATGTCATTTGCCCACACCAATCTGTACCAACAAGTACATTGTGTCATGTGATGTGGTGGAGATGAAGGAAAGTGGTCTTGGCCAGGGACTGGCTGTGCCTTCAGCCACTATGCCCCGAAACTCTGTAACTCGCTGCCTCAATCCCTCTGCCGTGCCTCCTCTTTGCCCTCTTCAACCTTGCCTACAGTCACTTTCCCTTTGGGGATTGGGCCAAGGGGTGGGGATGTGGGGGAAGAGGACCAAAGGCAGGGTCAAAGAGGAAGCTCTTGAGATGGACCTCAAAGGAGGAGATGGAGGAGCAGGGGATTCTGGGATGGAGTTCCCAAGAGTGGGATGGTGGGATGGTTGGCTGGGCTGGGTGGGTGACATGTAGCAGGCCAAGGTGGGATAGGACTTAAAAGTGAGGATAAGGATCTTGAACTCAATCTTCTGGGAGATTGGGGAGTTTGAGACAGAGGCCGGGACGGTTGAGGGGTTCGGAGCCAAAAGCGAGGAGTTCTTGGCAGAGCCAAGGAGAATGGCTTCCACTTATTCATATTGAGTTGCCAGAAATTGTGGCTCATCCATGCTTTAGTATCTGACAGGCAAGTGGACAGAACATCAGGCAGCTTGTAATCAAGAGTGGAAGTGAAAAAGTAGATTTAGCTGTCATCCTGTGTCACACCTGCAGATCCATCATTAACAAGTACATCTTATCACTCTCCATCATTAGCAAGAGTATCACGTAATTCTCCATCACTTATATGAGCTTCATATCATTCTCAGGAACAATAGGGAACAAAATAAAGTTCGAAAGAAGACAAGTAAAAACGATATCAGCGGACATCAGTCCACTGATGACCTGGCAGCTTGTTTGATGGACATCAAGGCATGGTGAGTGCAAATTTCCTGGAGCTGAATGTCGGCAAAACGGAAGCCATACTCTTTGGCTCTCATCAACATCTCCTGTGGGTCTGAACACCTCAACTTCCCAAAGCTCTCCCTCAGATTCTCCGAACCTGTGCGCAACTTAGGCATCAGGTTCGATCCCCAGCCTTCCTTTCTATCACACATCCGTTTCCTGACCAGGACCACATTTTTCCACCTCTGTCCATACCTCACAACCGATGCAGCTGAAACCCTTGTCCACGTCTTTGTCACTTCCCGGCTGGACTATACTAATGCCCTCCTCGCTGATCTGCCCAGCTCAATCATACACAAAATCCAATTAATTCAAAACTTGGCTGCACGGATACTTACCCACAAAAAACCTCCATACCCCTTTATACCAGGCTCCACTAGGTCCCAACCACCAAACGCATCCATTTCAAGATCCTTTCACTCATTTTCAAATCACTTCATTCCCTCACACCTCCCTACCTATTCGACCTGCTTACCTCCCACTCCACCACTACACTACTTGCTGCATCCGCTTGGGTGTCTCCGGTCTCCTGTTTGTCCCTTGTGCCCTCCGTTCCACCATCGATGGCCATGCCTTCAGCCACTACGCCCCGAAATTCTGGAACTCCCTGCCTCAATCCCTCCAATTTGTCCCCTCCCTCCCCACCTTCAAATCCCACTTAAAAACCTTCATTTTTGATCATGCTTGTGGGCACCTCGCCCCTCCCTCTCCCCCTGGCTCGTTGTCAGACCCCGCCATTGTGAAATGCTACGGAATGCTACATATATAAATGCAAGTTGCTGTTGTTATTGTTTACCACAAATCCAAGGGCAAAAAAAAACAGATTCAATAAAACAAAAACATGCTTTCAGTTCAATTAACAAGGGTCTCAAGCCATTCTCCATCACCAATAAGAGCATCGTATCATTCTCCACCATCAACACATGCAATATATCATTCTCCATCATTAACACCTACCTTGTATCATTCTCCATCCCCAACAAAGGCATCCCATCACCAACATATCTGAGCCAGAGTGCAAGAATCAACAAGTGAATCACTGTGCATTGTTACTCTGCCTGTGAAAACTTGCTCTGCAATGATTGTACATCTTGTAACATAACTCCAGTTTTCAATAAGACTGCAAAATAGATCCAATTATTCTTTCATGATTTCCATGTCAATGTTATTAAATTAGTTTGTAAATTGAATCACTTATGCAATCGTCTCTCGGTAAACATGAACAAACTTGATGTTTTATATTTTGATAACATTACAATGATACAAATAGAGCTGTAAGCTATTGTAGGTTAGAATACAATACTTTCACTTTTGGACCTGGGTTTCAATGAAGTCTCGACTCTCTTCCCCTCCTCGCTCCCTCCCTTCCCTCCCCTCACCCTGACCATTTCCACCCTCCTCGCTCCCTCCCTTCCCTCCCCTCACCCTGACCATTTCCCCCTGCTCGGTCATGACCAACTGTGCAGCGCCTTGGGACATCCTCCTGACGTGAAAGGCGCTTTATAAATGGAATCTTGTTGTTGTTGTTGTTGTTGACTGATGAATCTTTCTGCTGGTTGTAGAAAAGCTTTGATTCACTTAAGACATGAAACCATCATCCACACATTCATCACATCTAGGCTCACCTATGCCAAATCGCTGCTTGTCGGCCTTCCCAACTCGTCCCTCCACAAGCTGCAGATCATCCAGAACTCTGCAGCTCATTTCCTCTCCTGCACCAGGCTCTGTGACCCTATCACCCCCACCCTTGCTCAGCTCCACTGGCTCCGCGTCCCCCAGAGGATAGAGTTCAAAATCCTCATCTTCGCCATCAATGACCTTGTTCCTTACTACTTCTGTGACCTACTCACCCCATATCAACCTATACACTCCCTCTGCTCAGCAGGCTGTAGCCTACTCCACATCCCCCTCCTGGCCCGCCCCACCATCATGGTTGGACCTTCAGCCTCTCTGCCCCCACCCTTTGGAACTCCATCCAACATTCCCTTTGTCTCCCTCCCTTGCCACCTCAAGGCACCTCTCAAGACCTTCCTCTTCGACCGTGCCTTCAGATACCCTCCACCCTCCCTCCCTGACCCCAACCACCACCCCCTTCTCGGTCCAAAGCCCTGACTGTCCATCGCCTTGAGATGTCCTCCCTACATGAATGGTGCTATACAAATGTAATTTTGTATTGTATTGTTTGTTTTAACTCCAAATCTCCTGTTCTGCATTTACAGTCCAACTTAAATGGACCACATCCTTTGACATTTTACAATATTGCAGGCTCTTAGCTCCATCTCATGCTCATCATCCACTTGCAGATTGTGTGATGCCAAGATCAATATTTTCACATTGGCTGCATACATAAAAGTTTATTCTAAATGTTCAGTGCATTGATATAAAATATTTAAGCTTTTCCTTTCACACTTTTGTCTTCCTGTTTTATTTTTTTAAATATATTTGGATCTCTTTTGTTGCCCTGAATTATCAACTCTTGCTTGTCACAAAATATTTCCCTCCCCCACCACACACACATTTATTTGGCACATATTTGGTTTCATTGTTATGGTTTGTCCAATTCAGCTGATTAGCAACAAAGTGGTGTTGATAGAATCATAGAAAGTTTGCAGCATAGAAAGAGGTCATTCAGTCTTGCTGACGCTGGTCTCCCTCACTGAAGTTATTTACTTCAGTTCTTTCCCATAGACTCAGATTAAACAGCAATTTGTGGTTAAATATTCCATTTCCAAACAACTCCTTGTGTATAAACTTTTGTTTGAACTTCCCTTTTCTTTTCTTCCAGTGATAATCCTAAATTTATACTCTCTTGTTACTTCCATGCTTAGAGAGGAAATATTAACTTCCAAGTCCTAGAGCTACACAAACATAATGTTGTGCACAGCAGATGTGCTACCCCTTCTTTGTTTGAGAGGCAAACTCCTCTCCTTCGATGGAAAGTGTAAATTGCTTCTCCTAATCTCCCTTCTAAAATATTCATGCTGTGTGTATTTTTTAAAAAGGCAGTTGCTTACCTTTACAGATCTACTACATGTCATACTGTGTAAGAAGCAGTGATTTTAGTTTAAAAACATGACCTATTTTGCAGAATGACGTTCCTTTAACCCACATCATTCTTATGCACCGGTTGTACTGCAGTAATCAATATCAGAACACTACCTGGTGTGAAATTGTGCAAGGCAATGCCACCAAATTATTATTGGCAACTCAGTATTGTTCTGCAGTGTTGAACACAGAGCACTGTGCATGCCAACTTGCACCTGAATGCCAGTTACATGTTGAATGTCAGTGAGAAGCTGATGGGGCTACTTGCTCTTCATTGCTATTTTTAAAAAGATTATGGTTCTCCAATTTACAATGTTGTCTCCGCACTAGGTGCGGTTATGTGAGGTCTAGTTTTAGTCAATACGTGATGACAGTCCCAGGTGAAGCAAAATGATGTGGCATACTTATTAGCACTAACAGAGGAACCAGTTTTGTCGCCATATCTGCCTGCTCTGCCTCTGAAGGCATCTATTTCCATTGGCTAAATAGTGGTGGTGGTGGTTGTGGTAGGAGATGGAAATTGTGTGACTGTACAGCATTACATTATAATAATCCCTTCATGTCATATAGCAGCTTATGACGTCAAAACATTTCAAAGTACTTTACAGTGTTTTCTATAAAATGTAGTAACTATCTATTATAGGACTTTCATTAATTTGGATTGATTCTATAAATTGACAGTTACACTGTTTTTGAGATGATTCCACACTTTGGATTTTGAGGATTTAGGGTTACTAGACGATGAGACATGGGTGGTGTTAAGCATCTTTTGGAGCATTGGAATGGATTGACTCGTAAACGTTACTATAAAGTTGCGACTATAAAGATGACCAGAGTGTGTGGAAGCAATCTTTTGGGTGGTTGACGAGTTGAGTGGAACAAACAATGGTCTCCTCCAGAGTAAAAATATTGAAGATGATTCCCGGTCTCTATTCCCTTGAGCTTAGAAGGTTGAGGGGTGATCTGAGTGAGGTTTTTAAAATAATAATGAGATTCGATAAAATAGATATAGAAAAACAATTTCCTCTAGTGGGGGAATCCAGAACAAATCATGAGGCAGTTTTTCACCCAAAAGGTAGTGGAAATCTGGAACTCTCTCCCCCAAAAGGTTGCGGATGCTGGATCCATTCACATTTTCAAGACTGAGGGGGATAGATGTTTGTTAGGTCAGGGTATCAAGGGAAATGTGTCCTTGTGGGTAACGGGATTTGAGGTACAGATCAGCCATGATCTTATAGAATGGTGGAACAGGATCGAGGAGCTGGATAGCCTACTCCTGTTTCTATTATAGAATTATACAGCACAGAAAGAGGCCATTCGGCCCATCGTGTTTGTGCCGGCTCTTTGAAAAGAGCTTCCAAATCAATCCCATTCCCCTGCTCTCTCCCCAAACCCTGAAAATTTGTCCTCCCCAAATAATTATCTACTTCTCTCTTAAAAGTTGTTATCAAATTGGCTTCCGCCACCCTTTCAGGCAATGCATTCCAGATCTGAACAACTCGCTTGTGAAAAAATTTCTCCTCACCTCCCTTCTGTTTCTTTTAACAACTATTTTAAATCAGTGTCCTTGGGTTACCGACCCACCCTCCAGTGGAAATAGTTTCTCCTTGTTCACCCTATCGAGTCCCCTCATAATTTTAAAAACTTTTATTAAGTCTCCTGTTAACCTTCTCTGCTCCAAGGAGAATAATTCTAGCTTCTCTAGCCTCTCCTCATAACTGATGTCCTCATTCCTGGTACCATCCTGGTACATCTGTTTTGCACCCTCTCCAGTGCCTTGACATCCTTCCTAAAGTGTGGTGCCCAGAACACAACAACAACAGCTTGGATTTATATAGCGCCCTCCACGTTGGACGGTGTCTCAGAGCACTTCACAGTAACGGATCCCGGGGCCGAGCCAGGGGGAGGGGGAGGAAGGTGACCAAAGGTGCGGTCGAAAAGAAAGGCCTTCAGCCGAGACCTGAAAATAGGAAGAGAGGGAGCGAGGTGAAGCGAGTGAGAAAGGGAGTTCCAGAGCCTCGGGGCATAGGGGCTGAAGGCATGGCCGCCGAGGATGGAGCGGAGGACTCGGACAAGGAGGAGGCCAGACCCGGAGGAACGAAGGCAACGGGCACTGTTTTGAGGAGAGAGGAGGTCAGGGAGGTAGGGGGGTGTGGAGGAGTCGAGGGATTTGAAGGCAAGGGTGAGGATCTTGAAATTGATCCTCTCTGGGATAGGCAGCCAGTGCAGTCTGACAAGGACTGGGGTGATCGGGGAGCGGAGTTTGGTGCGGATGAGATTGTGGGCGGCAGAGTTTTGAATATCTGGATTTTATGGATGGTAGTGGAGGGGAGGCCGGCGAGGAGGGCGTTAGAGTAGTACAGCCGAGAGGTGACAAAGGCATGGACCACGGATTCAGCGGCTTTCGAAGAGAGGTATTGGCGGAAACGGGCAATGAGTCGGAGGTGGAAGAAAGTGGTTCTGGTGAGGGATCAGATCTGGGGAAGGAAGGATAATTGGGGGTCGAACCTGACACCTAAGTTACGTACGGGTTCGGAGAGTTTTAGAGGGAGGTTGGGTAGGTGGAGGAGGTGAGAACCATGAGATTTTAGATGTTGACGAGAGCCAAAGAGTATGGCTGAAGGAAATTCACGCTCATCCAGCTCCTGAGGTCTGACAGACAGGCTGACAGAACATCAGGGGACTGGGGGTCGCAAAGAGAGGTGGAAAAATAGATTTAGGTGTTGTCCGCATACATGTGGAAGTGTACCCCATATCTGCGGATGACATCCCCAAGAGGGAGCATGTAGATCAGAAAGAGGAGGGGTCCAAGGATGGATCCTTGGGGTACCCCACAGGTAACCAGGTGAGAGTGGGAGGAGAAGCCGTTTGTGCAGATGTACTCTAGTACTCTAGCTGAGGCCTAATCCGTGTTTTATAAAGGTTTATCATAGCTTTCTGACTTTTGTATTCTATGCCCCTCTTTATAAAGCCTAGTATCACGTATGCTTTCTTAACAGCTTTATCGACCAGTTCTGCCACTTTCAAAGATTACTTATATTAACCCCAGGTCTCTCTGTTCCTTCACCCCTTTAAGATTCTACTATCAGCTTTTATTGCCTCTCCTCATTCTTCCTCTCAAAATGCATCACTTTGCATTTCTCCACATTAAACTTCATCTGCCATGTGTCTGCCCATTTTCCAGCCTGTTTATATCCTCTTGAGGTCTGCTACTATCCTCCTCACCATTTACTACATTTCCTAGCTTAATATCATCTGCAAACTTGGAAATTGTACTCCCTATCTCCAAGTCCAGGTAGTTTATATAGATCGAAAAGAGCAGTGGTCCCAATACCGACCCGTGGGGAGCACCACTGCACACTTCTCTCCAGTCAGAAAAACAACCGTTCACCACCACTCTCTGCTTTCTGCCTCCCAGCGAGTTCTGTATTATGCAGCGACTGTCCCTTTTAATACGGTGGGCTTTCATTTTGCTTCCACGTCTCTTATGTGGCACTTTATCAAACGCATTTTGAAAGTCCATATAAACTACATCCACTGCACTATCTTCATCCACCCTCTCCGTTACATCATCAAAAACCTCTATCGGGGTTGTTAAGACACGAGTTGCCTTTAACAAATCCGTGTTGGCTGTCCTTTATCAACCCCCGGATTGTTTCCGAAGCGAAAATGCATCCACTGCGTTTCTAGACATCTCTGCAGGTGTCAGTCAGGGCTGCAAAACCGGGAGTGAATAAAATGCTGAGTATTAACCTACCAGTAATAATCCCACACAGCCTTCCTCTCTCCCCCCACTCCCCACCCCCTCTCCTCCCTGTGCCCAGATATAGCCAATGTCCAATCGCACCAAAGCAACATATGTCTGGGACTGGGCGCAGGTCCCCCCCCGCGTCACGTGTCAGTCAGTCAGTCGCTCGCACTCGTGCGTGTGCTCGGCCGAGAGGGAGAGAGGGAGAGGGAGAGAGGAGGGAAGGAGAGAGGAGGGAAGGAGAGAGGAGGGAAGGAGAGAGAGGGAGGGAGAGAGGAGAGAGAGAGAGGAGCTGCTACACACACACACACACACAGGAGCAGCGACCATCTGAGCAGTCCCGGCTCAGTGACCAGAGGAGGGAAGGGGAAAGCTGCTGCTGCTGCTGCTGTTACCCCCCCGCGGGGCCGCGTGTGTGCGGCTCAGTCACAGCTCAGTTAAAGGACATCTGCTTCAGAAGGTGAGTGAGAGTGACAGGCAATGGATGGTCTGGTCTGCGCGTGTGGCAGTGGCAGTGGCAGCCCCCGGGGGTTACAATAATAATAATAATAATAATAATATTATTAATAATATTATTGGGGTCTGTGCTGCTCACCGTGTGTCGGTGTCGGTGTGGGAATGCACTGTGTGCCGTTGGCTTCAGGGTCAGCATTTGAACGTGTGTTGCCATCGCGTAAAATTGTGCGACTGCGTTTCTTTTCGTACTCTCCACGTTGAGTGGAGATGAAGTTAGCAATTTTTTTTTTTTGGTGGGGGGGTGAGTGTGTGGGGGGGGTGTGTGGGGTGTGTGGGGGGTGTGGTGTGTGTGTGTGGGGGGAGGGGATGGGGGGTTAACACCAGCTTTCCCCATGACTTCAGTTGGCTTTTTTTTTTGAAAAAGCTTTGCCATGGCAACACAACTGTAAGGTGGGAGACCCAAGTGACCTCGTTTCCAGAGGAAGAATTTTGGTCCCGAGCACAAGTTGTACCTTCATGCACTCCCGACGCCTCCTTTTTGACTCGTGGTTTCTGGGGCGGAATTACATCCCGAGGGGAATGACGTTTTCCTTTTTTTTTATAAAAAAAAATAAAAGTGGAATTAATGTAAATGTGATCACCCGACGACTCACGGTGACCACACAGAGCCTAATACTCATCCCTCCCCCCCCAAAAAAAGGAATAAATTGGTCATTTTCGACCCACGACTGTCTGCGGGACACTGCTGCGCGCAATTGGCTGCCGCGTTCGCCCACAAATATACCGTCAATTCACTTTGCAGTATATTCTGTGAAGCGCTTTGGGACGAACGCACTTTAAATGCCAATTTGGTTTAAATACCGTGAAATGGACATTCTGTGGGGTTTGACTGTCATTTAACCAATGGAATACTTTTATGAAACTCTTACTTTTTTAAAAAACGTGTTTGCTCATCCTTGAGCTTTCGGTAGAAATTTAGTAACGCACCGAATCCCCCCCCTGTAAATTGCAGTTTTAACTGGTCATACTTTAACGTGATTTCAATGCGCGGTTCGGACCTGAGACCACATTATGTTTTGTGGGATCTGATAATTGCATCGTTCAATTTTCCCAGATGAGTATATGTTGACTGAGACAATAGTTACTCTATCTGAGAGAACGTGTGTATCTGCATTAACTTTACCAATACTGTTCTGCAGAGAGATGGCAGGAGTGCTGAAATGTGACTGAAAGTGGTTACCTTGCCTGATACTACATCCGAGCATCTGAGCTAAATTGGCTCATCGTTGAGGTAAATATAAGTGTTTTTGTTGCCCACCCTTGGCATCTCATCCATGCTTTAGCATCTTGAGGTTAGATGTTTCTTAATAGTCTCATTGGCTTGTTAGTTTCACTCTCCATAATCTTCCATTCATCTCAAATTGTACCAAGCTCTGTACACCCATTTACCCCACACTCCCCCCATCCATCCTCATCAGGTCAACTGGTCACCAGTGCATCAGTAAATCAATTTCAAGATTATTTTCCTGACCTTCAAATCTCGTCATGATCTTGCAATTCCTCCCTCTGCTATCTCTTCCAGCCCTGTTCTCCTAAACATACCATCTGCTCTTCTGATTCTAGTTTACTTGCAGCTTGTTTTTCTCTCCCTGCTTGGACGCTCTCCCAAGGTCCTTTTATCTTGTGTTTTCTCTCTGTTCCTTAAACTCTTAAGTGTCTATTTCACTATGTATTTGGTCAAATCCCTTAAATGCTCCTCCTTTTCTCCCTGTTCAGTGATTCCTATACATTTGATATAATATATTTGATATATTAGATTGTAATACATATTCGCCTTGCGTGAAAGTCTCTATTTAACTTTTGTAAGAATCTGAATGCACAGCCCCCAGTTTGTGGTTTAGCATCCGATTTATTTTATTCGAATTATTTTTTTATTTGTATAATATCACTTTATGATGGAAAACAGCTTTGTAGTAGTGTGGGAGATGTCACTTTATTTTAAGATGATAATAATAATGGTGATTGCATTTGATATAGCACCTTATCACATCAGCTACAACCTGGGGCATTGTGGCTGGTCAGGGCTCCCGGTCTCCCACGCCCCAGTCACTGCATTGCTTTATTACTCCATTACTCTACCACTCCATCCCTTTATTATTCTATTACCCCACCACGTCATCATTCCATTCCTTGATTACTCTTATTAGTGTGAAACCCTGTAGCTTAGTGGTTAGAGCACTCGCCTCGCAAACGAGAGGACCTGGGTTCGATTCCTGGGCAAGGCGTAATGTTGGGCAAGTTTCCTTACTCCACACGCCTCTATTTACCTAGCAGTAAGTAAGAAACTCCTTGTTAGTCGATTCGTGGATTGCTTTCTGGGGTAATTATCCTTCAAAACAAAATAAATGAAAAAATGTGGTCACTCATTCCACGGCTGTTTGTGGGACACCGCTGTGCCCAATTGGTTCCCGTGTTTCTCCCATAAAATATAGTAACTACGCATTGCAGTATATTCTGTGAAGCGCTTTGAGATGTCTCAAAGATGTGATAAAGCGCTATATCAAATGCAAAGATTGTTGTTATTATTCTTGAGATGTCTTAAAGCGCTTCACAGAATATACTGTAAAGTAAATTGACTGTATATTTTGTGGGTGAAGATAATCGGGTGAAAAAGAGTACTAATTATGTGAATGTTTCAAGAATGTCTGTCTTGGCTAGAGCTGAGTCCAAAACCTGCTGAATTTTCTTGCTATCAGCAGCCACACCAAAGAAGGTGTCAAATATTGTTAACTGTGATTTTTCATTACGTATGAGTTACTGAGATTACCCATTGAGTATTTAACTAGGAAAAGTGGTTGAAGCCAGGACACTATCCTCTTTTCAGGAATTGATTTATACTGTTTTAGGAGTATTAAGATAAAATTCATTAGGAATTGGTATTCTGGAAGAAATGTGATTAATGGGCTGAAGAGTCTCTATCCAAACTTCTTTATGATCTTTCCTTGGTTTCAGACAAAAATGCTGTCTGATTTTCTGAGGATGCAGATTAAGATTTATTCTACTAGATAATTTCAGGCTGAAGGCTTTGGTTTCTTTTCCCATTGGTAAAATTACAGTTGATCTAATTCCAAATTTTAGGAGATTCATGAATTAAAATATTCAATATGAAATATGACTCCTACCTTAATAATGTCTCGGGGAACCAGGATTCCAAGGAGGCTTTTTAACATTGTAGTGATGTACCAGTTCGGAAGCTGAAAATAATGCTTTGCCAGGGTTTATACTACATCAGGGAGACATTATTAAACACAGTTTGTATGCACAAATAGTATGTACATGATCTCATTTGTGTGCTATTAAAACATTCTTTAACATTATGTTGCTATTGGTTGTGCCATCATCAGAATCAGGCTTTTTTTTAACCTCAGGAGCATTGAATTCAGATTGACTGCAAGGTACGAATACCTTCTTTTATATTAGATATTGGAGTCCTGCATGAAAAGAGTTGGGCAATATTAATTCCATTCTTAGTGCATGCGAACGGACGACAGTGCAACATGTCTCATGTTAGTCCACTCAATCAGAATGCTTGGAGTAAAGCTGCTGCGAATAATATAAAAATCCATCACCTCAATTGGCTTATGAGGCTGAGATGAATGTGCATTATTAGGTAAATTAGAGAGTTTTGTTATTTATTTGTGCTATACTTGCCCCAGCAGTACTTGATGCCAGTAAGTACCCAGAATTCAAATGTATGAATTTCTGAGCATTAACGTTCATCTTAATCACTTTGTATAAAGAAAAGTTTATGTCAGTTCTATTTATATCTTCCCAAAATTCTCTGCTTTTGCTTTTAGTGTCTGTACTTTCCTTATTTTTGTGTCATGGAATAGATATCAATGTTTTTTACATGACCATTTGATGTATTGTTAAGTGAAAAGGAAAGCAGTCAAGGAACTTACTCAAAGAGGATTTTTGTTGAAAAACTTCTGTTTGGGAAAAATAGGTAACAAAGGAATTGTGGAGGAACAGCAGAAGCTCTTGATCATAGAATGGTCAGCGCCTTGGGACATCCTCCTGACGTGAAAGTTGCTTAGTCGTAATTTTGGCCTTGTTGTTGAATCCCACACTTCAAAATGTTAACATGTGACGACAAGGGACCATGCCCAAATTAACTATTAGGGAAAAAAATTATTGAACAGAAATTTAGATCAGCAATGGAATATGTGGAAAGGATGTAAATCTAGTGTATTCTAGGAAGGAAAATGGGATGTATTAAAGGCTTGGATTCCATAAACAGATAGGATAATAATAATAATCTTTGCATTTAATTGGATGAAATTTGAACCTTAAAATCATTTAGCATTTAAAAGACAGACAATGAAAACGAAAGCCAGGACAAATCTAAAAATGTTATAAAGAGGCATTAGGAAGGTGATGGAGTACAAGAGAAAATGTACAACCCACAATTCCCATTCAAGTCAATAACCCTATAAGAACAAAAGGGGGGATTTCAGCCAAGTGTGTTTGTTCTGCGTATCCATTCAATCATGGCAGATCTTTCCCCCTGCACATTAGCATTACTTCCCAAGTATCTACGTAGCTTTTAAACATCTCAGTTGATCTCCTGCTGTGATATTCTGGGGCAACTCGTTCCACATTTTCACTACCAACTGTGTGAAGAACTGTTTTCTGATCTCACTTCTAGTTCATACTTCAAGATAATTACATTTTGTTTTGGTTCCTTCTCTACTAGAAAGTAGAGTTGTCCACTCTTTAACCCGTCATCTTATTTCATTGATTTTAACACCTCACTTAGATCACCACTTAAGTTCCGCATTTCTAAGGGTACAGAATGACGCTTGAGATGTAACCAAAGAACCTCCCAAAAATGTATGTACGGTAAACATGTGCGCGTGTGATGCACATCGGGGTGCCTTCCCAAAGCGGCAAGTGTGCCTTATCAGGGTGTGTGCGAGCTCGCACATGGTTGTGGTGTACACAGGGGCGACTCCTGACTGTATTAAAGGGAGTGGCCCCCAAAAAATGTGCACAACCTATGTGTGGGAAAGGAACGTACCGTGAACAACGGAATGTGTTTTGTATTGGGAGAAAAGGAAAAGAATTGTGACTGAAGATTTTGTGTTGTTTTGGATTTCTGTTTGTACTAAATATTACATTTATAGAGAAATATATATTTTCAAAAAAAGAATCTCTAAGGAATATAACTCGAGTTTATCCAACCTATCATCATAAATAAGTCCTGCACCCCAAGTATTAATCTAGCAAATCATTGCTTGTTCCTATATATAATATATAGGGTGAAAAGCTGGGGCCATAGCTTTGATTCATGATTTACACCACTTGTATTCGCCCTCACGTTTAAAGCTCTCCATGGGCTTGCTCCTTGCTACCTCTGCGACCTCTTAACACCAGGCCAACCTTACTGCTCCCTCCGCTCGGCAGGCACCGGCCTGTTCCCTATCCCCTGCCCTGTCTGTTCCTTCTTCAGTGGTTGGGCCTTCAGCTTTTCTGCCCCCACCCTTTAGAACTCCAACCCCAAAACACTCTGCCTCGCCCGCTCCCTCGTGTGCTTCAAGGCCTGTCTCAAGGCTTTCCTCTTTGACGGTGCCTTCGGCCACACTCCCTTACCCTCCACCCCTCTTGATTCCAATCCCCAGCTCGGGTGCGAACCCTTGAATGCCTAGTGCTTTTGGACATCCTTCCAACATGAAAGATGCTACCTAAATGTAATTTGTTGTTGTCACAACCTGCAAATCAGAGAAACAGATTTTCTCACTGTCTCCTAACTTTCAACCAATTTCCAATTTATGTCATGCTATTGCCTTCAATTCCCAGTCCCTTAATTTTGACTAGTGATCTCTTACGAAATGTGTTTTGTAAATCTATATGTTGATGTATTGCAATCATTCACCCACAACTGATGTTACTCAGCTTTCATGAGCAAATCAGAAGAGAACAGTGAAACAGTAAAGGAATAGGGCTGTCAAGATGGAGAAATGTATACAATGGATAGTGAATGAATTTCAGAATTTTTTTTTTTAAAAAATGCCTCGGTTTTCATGGAAGAAATGAAGATTAGGAGTGTAAAAGTACTAGAGGCCAATGCAGAAAAGTTACTGGAGGCTATTATTCATAGTTTGAATTGCATTTGAATCCAAATCCTATACAATGAGAACTCGCTATGCTTTCCTGCGCCTCGTTCATCTTAGAATTTGTGAAAATAAATGAATGAAATCAAGCTGTTTAGGTTCAGCAATGCAGGTTGAAGAATTATTGTTAATTGTTCATAGAATGGTGCAGAATTGAGAGGGAAAAATTAATTAATTAATTAATTAATTAACCCAATAGTTATTAACTGACCTTGATCAATAAGCAATAAATAGAGTTTGTGTCTTTAGGTTTAAAGCTGTGCATTATTAGAGTGAATGAGAGATACAATGTATAAAATACTATTTTCTGGAGACCATTAAAAGGCTAAAGTTCAGTCAAGGAGCCTAATGGTTTTAAGTGCATACTCATGGTTTATAAATGTGGGTATAACTATTGAATTACAGCTTTGAAATGTAACCTATACCAGATAGAGATTACAGGAAAATTCACTATTAAAAGTAAGTCTAAAAATACTGCAAATTCCATCTAATTTATCATCAGGTTCAATGTCAAATTTAAGTAGTGACCTTGATTCTCAACCATGTAAGACTTGTAACCGGATGGCACCTCAGTAAAATAGTACTGCTTGCATCTGCTTTCTTCTATCCCAATAGTTTGGATCCTCAGCCATCAGATGTCCATCAGAACTATATAAATGTAAATGGTATTGTATTAGCTGAGGAATATCACATGCAAGAATTATTATATTTTTAGTGCAAAATGAGTTGGAGTTTGAATGATTTTGGAAAACATTGTAGTCTATGAAACATCTCTACGGTATCTGATGCTTTTCAATCCCTCTGCCTTGCCCCCCAACTTCCTATCTTTAGAACCCATCTGAAGACCTTCCACTTTGGTCTTCTTTTTCCACAGCTCGGCGTCAACTCTACCACTGTTAAACTCTTAGACGCATACAGATACACTTTTTCTTATTGTTGCTAAATTCATTCTCTTTCATTGATGAACTCCAATTTGTAGTGGGAGCCTTCACCAATGCCACTTATGTTGATCTCAAATTTTCATGTACGTTGACCCTCCATTGCAATAACGGGATTGTTGTATTGTTAGAGGTGCGTCTTTCAGATGCAGTGTTACAATTGAGGTCCTGTTTGTTCAGGGAGATGTCAAATAATACACAACATTATTCTAAAATTGAAGGCAGTTTCTTGCAGTGCCCTGGTCATTTATCCCATGGTTGTTTGTTTATGAGATCTTGCTGTATGCAAATAGCTGCCATGTTTGTCTATGAAAGCAATCCTTATACTTGAAAGTAATTACTTTAAAAAGATTTGATGTACTCCAATGTGATAAAACTCTATAACAATGCTAGTTAAATTAGATTCGGGCTCCATCTTTTTTAAAACTTCTTTTTCTCAGAGAAGCACTTTGAGATGTAACTGAAACCAAGACGTGTGTAGAGAAATTGTGAGAATAAAACAGCATTCTGGTCCCAGATTAATGTCTCATCTGAAAGGCAGCACCTCTGGCAATGCAGAACTCCCCCTATCGCTGCATTGGAGTGTCAGTCAAGACTGAGTTCAAAGTGCATTTGACTTTGATGTCCCAATTACCCTTTCACTCGATTGATTTTGTTTGAATCGAATTGTCCTTTCCAGAATCATAGAATATTACTGCACAGAGGCCATTTGGTTCATCGATTCTCTGAAAGAGCTCTCTAGTTAAATCGCAAACTCCTGTTTTACCATATGCTCCTTTGTAGTTTTCCTTTTTAGTATATTTGCTCTGGTTAATTTCAAAAGCTGTTATGGATCCTGCTTCTAGCATCATTTGCAATATGCAAATCAAACGGATGGGTCATTGAACCTAATTTGGTACATGCTATAATAGCTGATGTGTTGAAAATCAAATTAACTTTAATGGCAGGAAGCTACATTTGGTTTGTAAACCAAAGTCATTTTATACAGATCTTTTAATGTGGAGAAAAACAAATGTACCTCCTTCTGAAATTCTCCGCCTTTTTGGTTCAGGATTGTTAATTTCAAACCTCTCACCATCAAAATCTAAACCACTTTTAATTCACTAAACTCTTTTCGACTTGCACAAAGAATTACATGTCCATCATCTACACCTACTCGTGAACTGTGCAGTCTTTGTTATACAGTTTCAAAACGTGAAAGTGGTATTTGTGTGCCATTTTTCTTTAAATTAGATGATGATGATAATAATAATTCTTGCATTTGATATGACACGTTATCACATCATCAAGATGTCTCAAAGCGCTTCACAGGATTTGTTTTACTGAAGTGTAATAGCTGTGTATTTGTAGGCAAATGCAGAAGCAATTTGTGCATAGCAATGTCCCACAAACAGCCATAAAGTGAATGACCAAATTTAACTGAGGGATTGTTGGCCAGGACACTGGGAAAAACTCTTCTCTTTTCAAATAGTGCCATAGGATAGTTAACATTCATCTGAACAGGCAAATCGCTCCTTGGTTTAACAACTCATGTGAAGGATAGTGACTCTGATAATGCAATTCTCCCCTAACGTTGCATTGGGGTGTTAGCTGAGACTGTGATTCCAAGTCCCAACATGGGGCGTGAACCCACAATCTTCTGACTCAGAGCTGAGAGTGCTACCAACTGAGCCAGGCTGATACCTACATTGGTTATGAATGATTGTTTCATCTTTCAAAATTAAATTGTTTGAGAAGGGAAAATAACACTGTGACAATTGAAGGAACATATTATTAAGCTTTTTTTAAATCTACTCTATGTGAAATATGTTTAGTATGTTGGGGGTGGGGACGCAGGTAGAGAAATGTTCACAGTGCCACTGAACCCTGTCTGTCCTTCCTAAGATTAAGTGACGAGTACAGCCACTTGATATTACTGGTTAGATTCAATCAATATCTTACACAGAAGCAACACACCTTATTTTGATTTATGCTCTGTTCCTCAACTTCTCGTTACCACAGCCAAGTTTGAGGTCGACTGTCTAACAGAACTAACCTGAACACTGAATTGGTGGCTCAGGTCAGCCCAAAACTCCTTTTTCTTTAAGATCCTTTTTGTCCCACTATTGTCAGTTATTCTAATTTATTCAGATTGAATTGTGTCTGCCAGGTAACACATAAGGTATCTGAAAAAAAAGAACCAAACCCTTTTGAATTCTTGCTCATTATTTCCATGACAGTTTGTGGGTCACACAATTTGGCAGCCGCATTTCGCCCACAAATATACAGTCAATTCACTGTACAGTATATTCTGTGAAGCGCTTTGAGACGTCTAGAAGACGTGAAAAGCGCTATATCAAATGCAAGGATTATTATTATTATTTGCTCTGTTTCCTATTTTGTTAGTTTTATACATGTTAATCCACAAACCCACAGTCACTGCACTTTATAGTATACGTTGTGAAGAGCTTTGAGACATCCTGCTTATGTGAAGGGTGCGATACCAAATGTAAGGATTATTATTGGTGTTTGTAAATTTAGAGATTTTGTTCTATGGTTGGACCAAATGCTATGTAATAATAATAATAATAATAATAATCCTTGCATTTGATATAGCGCTTTTCACGTCGGGAGGACGTCCCAAAGCGTTTCACAGAACACACTGTAAAGTGAATTGACTGTATATTTGTGGGCGAACGCGGCAGCCAATTGCGCACAGCAATGTCCCACAAACAGTCGTAGATTGAAAATGACCAATTTATTATTGTTTTTGGTTTTGGAGGGATTATTATTAGGTGTGTGGAGTAAGGAAACTTGCCCAAGGTTTCGCCCTCTGCCTGGAATTGAACTCAGGTCTCTCGCTTGCAAAGCGAGTGCTCAACCACTGAGCTACAGGACTCCACATATATGGAAAACAAGAATACTTCTAAAGCATTGGTGGAACTTATTTCATTTTAAAAATAATTTAAAAATAATTATTTGTCATAGACCTAAAACCACCTTTGGCATCCAATTTCTGTGCTGCTTAGAATAACTGAGAAATATATGGAAAACAAGAATATATAGGGATGTGAAGGAAAAGGAATGAAAAGACCTGCCATGATCATTTTAAATAGTTGGAACGGGTTCAGCTGACCAACTGTCCTCCTCTTGTTCTTATGATCGTAAATTTATTTTACCATGTACTGCCTTAGGAATCAAGTCTTTTTACAGATAGACAGCAATTACAAACTAACTCCAACATAACTGAATACCCTGATGTTCAGCATTTTCTTATGCTTCAATATCACCTCTCATCTTTTAAATGGTCTGTACTATCTCTGATATTTGTTTTTCTTTTTCAGTGCCTGACCATTTATTTGAAATAAATCTTGCCTGTCCAGTCAGTTCCGTTTTCAGTTTTCACTCCTTCCACTTCTCTTTATTCAGAACTTAATCTGATTGATCTGCTACTTACCTTGAGTCTTTTTCCTTCTTTTCTGACTTCCAATGATCTCTCTGTGTTGATAACATTTAATGAATATAGAACGGTCTATTATTTGAAAAGGTTTATTTTGTTATCATTGCTGAATATTACAAATTTATATTCAACTCTAGATTCTTGAAGAGCTTTGTTGAAAAATTACTTGAAGCTGCCAATAGAAGCATCTCCATATTGTATTTAGTCTTAATCACATTTATCCTCCTCTGGTGTCATTATGTTAAGCAAAATGCTTCCATTGAAATAGATCTGAAATGGGTAGGGACAAATAACCCTTCTGGTGAAGGAAAAGGTTTTTTTTATATAATAATGTTCAACTTCTCTCAATACTCCTAGTTTTGTTTAGTATTTTTTCTGTCCTGTCCTCATTCCAGTTGTCTGTTTTTAAATAAAGCAAATGCAAATGTCAACAAACAGACTTGATTGTTTCCTATAGTTTTGTGTTTGTCCTTGTGAAAGAAATATTGTGATAACAATATTGGTGAGGGCAATGAAACACTCTTGTATTTTAGGGTCTGGTGCTAGTTACAGAGTGGAGCTCTTTCTCACCAATGTGGTACTTCCTGTCTCGGATGAGCATCTTCCCCTTGCACCAGGGTAACCTTTTACATCAACGACTTCAGCAATCGTTTGGTCCCTTTGAGTGAGGTTACCAAAGTAAGTGATTTTTATAGCTGTGGACTCCAATGCATGCCTACTAAAAACTATTGAGTTGTCTGTGCCCAAACTCTCCTTTAACAGACAGTGAAAATAGAGCTTTGGAAGGAGACTTTTATCATGGTTGAATTTTAAGTCTAATGTTAGAGCAAAGACTTGGAGGTGAAGCCCTACTGATCCAGAAATTAGGTTTGGTTACAAAACAAATGCGTTCAAAGCCGTAAAAGTAGCTTAGCTTTAGCGGCCTTGTTATATTGTAGGTTGGGATTTTATGGACCCGCAACTTCTGCCTTATAATGAGGCTCCAATGTATATGAACTATCTCCTCTTAAAAAAACAATGTTTTCCATCTAAGTGTTTATTTTTCCACAATAATGCTACAATGTACTATTTATGAGGATCTTCCTATGTGGTTTTGAAAATCTTTATAGTGACCAGCTCATAATTGCTGCTATTGAGGTGTCAGTCCCCTTATACAAGCAAAATTGCTTACCATTTGTTTGGTGTATTCAGATGGTCCATTGATTTCATGTTGCCTTTGGGGGATGTATTTTTGACTGAATGGTGTAGGGCTTGATCAATATTGTTTTTCAGTTAGAAAGCAACAATATTAATTCTGTGCAAATTAGTATACTTAAAATTCCATTGCGTCGACCTACAATTTATAAATGTGTTCCAGTTAATACAAGAAAGATGTACCTTTGTGTTAAAAGGGTGATAATGCTGCTGGGGTAAAATCTCTTAAGACATTTCAGCATGTTTATTTAATCGCAGAGCAGGGCGATTAGATATAATAATCCTTGCATTTGATATAGCGCCTTATCACGTCTTTGAGATGTCTCAAAGTGCTTCACAGTATACTGTAAAACGAATTGACTGTATTTGTAGGCAAATGTGGCAGCACAATTGTGCCCAGCAATGTCCCATAAATGACCATATATATGTATATCATTCATTTTAGAATATCAAAAAGGTGGAGAGGGGCCTATGAATGGGTGGGTTAAGAATAATCTGGTGAAGAAGTGTTAAAATAACATTTTATTCTGTGCAGCAGCATGTAATCAGGCTGCCACACTTGAGGAGAAATGTCACCAAGACCCATCGTAACCTGCCAATTATGCTGGCGAGTGCTTTTGCATATTTCTATGCTGATACACAATGGATTTGTTTGCTGCTTATGTTTGACATTCAGAAGAAGAGCCCCAGTGCAGCATGCCATATATGGTTATTTTCAAGCATCTGCTTCTGCCAACTGAGTTTGCTTTTCTTCAGATAAGAATTGTTTTTGGATTGTTATAATTTTAGACAGTGTTTAGAATCTAATCCTTACTCCAGTGTAAGCTTCATGCCCCTACCATCTTGCTCGCACACAAACTCCACACCCTCCTCTCTTGCTCCCATGCCCACTTCAACCCCATCCACTTTAGCTCCTATAGAATTTCTAGTTCTACAAAGTGTAGTGTGGGATCTTTCAAATATCCTGGGTTTTGTGCTTTCTTGGATTTATAAGTTGACCATTTGACAACAACTTCAGGATCTGTAGGGTTCTCTCTGGAGTTTAGACAATATTGGAAATGCTAATGAGAATTTAAATTGTGGATTAACTCTTTTGAGGCTTGAGGTGGGGAAAATTAGACAGTTTCCCTTATTGACTGTATTCTGGTGACCCCGATCTGAGCTCCATGTGTGAATATTGTGTTAGGACAGGATTGGGCTTGATCATGACTGCACCTGCCTACTTGGATTGGTTAATACTGTGCAGCCCCATTCGATCATTCTCTGTTATAGCATTATAACAGATTTGTTTATAACCTGATTAGTGAGTGGACTCCATTAACTGAACAGGTACTCCGCCAGCTTGCTTGGTTCCTTTATTCTGACTGGTTCACACACTAAAATGGCAGACTTCCAGGTCATTGGGCCATCACTGACATCACTTCTTGTGCACTATGCATGCAACAACAACAACAAGATTACATTTGTATAGTGCCTTTCATGTTGGGACAGCATAGAGGAAGTTCTTTTCAAAGAGCCGGCACAGACATGATGGCCTGAATGGCCTCCTTCTGTGCTGTATAATTCTATGGTAAGTGATGTAGATGAAGATCCTATGACCCAGAAGTTGGCTAATTATGTTCCTGCATGCTAAATATGATTGCCATCCTGGTCTTCTTCAGTTATCCTTCCTCCCCCACATCCGGTCCCTGACCAGCACCGCTTTCTTTCACCTCCACCACATTGCCCGTCTCCAACAATACCTCACCCCAAAAGCTGCCGAAACCCTTGTCCATGCCTTTGTCACCTCTTGGCTGGACTACTCTAATGCCCTCCTCGCTGATCTCCCCTCCTCCACTATTCACAAAATCCAGCTCATTCAAAACTGCATCGCCCATATTCTCATCCGCACCAAACTTCGTACCCCGATTACTCCAGTCATTGCCAAACTCCGCTGGCTGCTTGTCACCAAGCGGATCGACACACTATTGTTTAAATCCCTCCATTCCTTGGCACCCCCGTACCTCTTTAACCTCTTCTCTCCCCACAGCAGTACCCACTGCCTTCTCTCTACTGGGTCCGGCCCCTCCGAGTCCCCCGAATCCTCTCCACCATCGGCGACCGTGCCTTCAGCCACAAGCCCCGAAACTTTGGAACTCCTTCCCTCAACTCCTTCACCTCACCTCTGCCTTCCACATCTTCAGGTTGCGCCTGCAGACCTTCCTTTTCGACCGCGTCTATGGTCACCTTCCCCCTCTCCCTGGCTCGGCCTTGGGCTCTACCACTGTTAAGCGTTCTGATACGCCACCCAGCGTGCAGGGCGCTATATACGTGCAAGTTGTGCTGTTGTTGCTTTAGGTCAGACTCCTTGGAGCATGGAGGAAATTGGTGAGAGGGAAAGATTGCAAACTGTTCTTGGATAACCTGTAATAGTGTACAGTCATTTGGGATAAATTCAAAGATCTACTGCCAGGTAATACAATAACAATTGGTTGGCAGCAATTTAGTGAAGTGGCCCTATTATTCTACCTAATGAGGTCAAAGCTCGAGGTTTTAGCAAGCACTGAGAATGAATTACTACCACTGCCTACTTTGTTTGGATGAAATGGTATGTACAATTTATTCAGAAAAATAAAAATGGCTTGTGACTCACCATTAAACTCAGAGTGACAGAGACAGCATGATGTTGGTGAATGGTTAATAGAGATGGCCTATTCCATTTGATGAAGTAAAACAACAGATTGCTAGATATTTATGGCAATCTGCACTGAATAAGTTAGATTCAGATTTCAGGTGGGCCCTTCATTAGAATTTGAATATCTCAGCTGGAATAACATCCTTTATATAATGAAATGGGTGATGGAATACGTGATAATTCAGTACACTTATTGTATGTTTTTTTAAAAAAAACAAAGATAGAGGGGGAAAAATGCAGATCCAGCTAAAGTTAGAAGTTATTCAAGAAGGACCCAAGGATAGTAGAAATAAAATCAGAAAATTGCTAGAAATGCAAGAAGGACAATCCAAGAGCAGTCCAACAATGCAACATTTTCCCTCAGAGCTGCATTGATATGTCGTCCTAGAATATTAGCTCAAAGTCGTGAAAGTGGGACTTGAACCCACAACCTTCTGACCCAGAGATGAGAATGCTACCAACTGAGCCAGGCTAACACATATAGCATGGGAAGATGCAAAGCAAATTATTTACTCTATTTGTATATTTTCCCTACACTCGCGCTTCTTGTTTTCTCTGTGTGAGATTACCAATTTATGGCTCCATTGTGTGCCCACTTCCACTGAATGCTGAATTGACTGTCCAAACTAGTTTATGCAAGAGCTTCCTACTGGTGGAGGAGAGCCTTTTGACCTACATTCTTTAGCTGAGTTAAAGCCAGATCCCAGAGGCAAAAAGCTGTGTTAGTGTTAATCCACTCCTGTCACCCAAACCTTAAAATTACCCTTTCATAATTTAGTAATTTCGGAATAGTGAAAGATTTTTTTACATTTCTCTTTTTTGCATTTTTAACAAATATGTTTTTGTTGAAACAAAATAACCTTGAATTGTGCGCGGTATGTGAACATTTTCAAAAATTCAGCAGTATTATTTAACAAGTTTATTGTTGATCATCACTTCAGAGTGGAACAGTTGTATTAGAAAATTGTAGACCAGCCTATGTTGATCAATCGCCCTTAAAACTGAATGAAGAAACTGCACCATGGAAACTATCCAGAAAATGTGACACCTTATTTGTAAGACAAATGTGTTTTGAGTTGTTGCCTATGAGATTTCAAGGAGGTCTTTATCATAGAATACTGAAGGTGACTTGATAATTGCATTAATGTTAACACTTCCAAGTTGACACATTGCACGCCTGATTACAGTGAGTGTTGTGAAAATTGTATCACGCTTGTGGCTTCCTTTTGTTAAGGTTGGTTGGTAACGATTTATCATCTTCATACAGAAATGAGCATGAACCTATACATTCTTCACTCAGTACCTAAAGGTTTGAAGTATTCATTGATTTTGTTCTATTCCTTTGACCTGTCTTCATTTTGCACTGTTATTTTTAAATTAAAATTGTAGGTCAGAATATTAAAGTAGTGTGATTTGTTAGGGATTAATAGTGTTTTCCCCTTTTCCCATGAGTGAACTGATGTGTTTAAAATTAGGAAGAACGATCCTGTGTTATTTACATCACTTTTTAAAAAAAATGTAACAGTGAATAGTTCTTGCAAGGACTATTCACTATTACTTTGTAATACTCCCTTTGAATGTAGGCTGCCTTTCTCCTCTCTTCAAAAATGACTTGCCATCGTCTCTGAAAATCCCTTAAGCAGGGATAAAGCATTTCACAGCACCATGTAAGTCCCCGTGCAGCTTTATTCAGCAGCGAGCCATGGTGCTAGTATAAATAACCAGTCTGTTGCTTTTGTAAAGTTAAACATACTACAAGTAGCAATCATTGTACAAAATACCATTCCCTTACCACGTAAATGATACAGTAGCCCAGACTGTTGTATTGTCTGTTCGCTATCGATAACATTTACTGAAAATATTTAAGTACTATAAGATTGTAGCATGCATCTTACAAGAGCATCCAAACCAAACTACTGAATTTTTCACATATGTTTGGAAATTTGCTTTTCTGTGCAATTTTGCCCTGGACAAACTCACTCCGTTTACCTAATCCCGGAAAGTTTAGGCACAAATTGACAAGAGTCACGGCATGAGGATCCCAGAGTGTACTTTAGGCTATTGTTCGAGATTAACCAGCTATTTCCCCATCACAAATACTGATTGGATATTGCTTATAGGATCAATCTTCCTGTTCGAGCTTTAATTTAAGAGTTAACAGGAGCTGAGTGGAAAGATTCACAGTAGTTCAGTTGTGGAATGTAATGTGGGCCGTGTTGTTTTGTTCCTTATTAATTTCCTGCTGTCTTGAAGTTGAGTTCATTTTAATACAAACGCCAGAGGCAAGAAAACACAACCATTCATCTGATTGCTATTAAACAGATTTGTATTGATTCTAGTTGGCAGTGACTTGTACTATAGATATCTAAGAGCTAAGTTATTAGTTCTTAGTTCAACTCTCAACAACAAATTTATTTATACAAAAGTGTGAAATTGTCCTAGCTTATTGAACAACTGTGGCTTTTAGTTCTTATGGATATAGTTCATCTGATTAGCCCTCTCACTGATTTTTCCCACTAAGATCCTGTTAACTCTCAAGCCAAGACTCTAATAGGCAGAGTGGTCCTATCAGGACTCTACCTATAGCAAACTTCCCTCAATAGTTCTTACAGACCTTCCAAAGTCACTCAAGAGGTATGGGCACAGAAAGAGTCATGAATCAAGATTTCAGAGACTTGTAAGTACTCAAGACCAGATTATTTCATAGTCCAATCTTGTGCAACAGAAAATGGGTCAGATTACATAATGTTTGCTCATGATCACTTGAGCAAGTCAAGTAGCCAGATCCTCTCTGAACCGGACTATCCCAGTCTGAGTCTAGTGACTATAGGCTCAAAGTAGGTTTGTATTCCAATTTCTCCACTTCTCCTTGTGAAGGCGGATCAAACCCCTCACAATCAAGGCCTCTGCAATCTCGATCGTAGCCAAAAGGGGTGGCATTCCTGCGCCCAGCTATATCTATCCTCCATAAATAAACCCATTGCATCAAAGGATGAGCACTGAGGACGTCATGGGAATAAATCATGGGAAGGGTCAGAGCTGCGGCAGCTTATACCCATCCAAGACCTGAAAGGAGGAGCTCACTGCCAAGAACTGCACAACCCAAGAAATAACTGATAAGAACAGATACTGTACTTCACTTTATCTTAGCCAAAAAGCTGAGAAGCAATCAGTTTTATCTCCTGTGAACACATTGGGGAAAGTGATCAACCTCAATGTTGCCTCTGGAATCAGTGCTGAGTTAAATTAATTTCTTGTTCTTGTTGCAGTGCATGCGACTGAGAGTTTGAGTCTCCAGGTATCTGGATGTCCTCCGAACTTGAACTCGAGTGACTTTGGAAATGTAACTTGTATTGTACCGTATCTGTTCCCAGACTTTTACCCATACAGCTTTTGAGCTGGGAGGTTCACAAGCTATGATTTTCTCCCATTGTTTTTCTTAGCTCTCCCCCCCCCCGCCCCACCACCAAAACAAAGTAGAATGTCCCTTTCTTTACGAAGCTTAGCTAACACTTAGAACTTTTAAAATGTGAGGTATTTTGGGGACGCAATGGTATCCCAATAGTTGGGTGGAGCAGGTGCGGGGCACAAAACAGGCCGGAGTTGGCAGAGTGGAAAGAGTTGGCGAGGTACTTGCACTGCAGGAGATTGCAGAGGTATGGTCTTGGAAGTATTTACTGCTAAGGATTGGTCTGTTGTGGCAATCAGGAAGCATTGAAGCCTTGTAAGGATGGCGAAGGTGGGCTCATGGAGCTTTGTGCAGGAGAGAATATTTTAAGTATTTTAATGTCAACTGGAAAATAGCTTATATAATTCTGAACACAACTGTTTGGCAAAATTATCTATCAAAAGAACACTGTCTGCTTTGAAAAATGGGAGAATCATGTGTTAGCGGCATAACCTTTATTTGTGAACTACCCTTTCATTTGCTTTCTGTAGAACTCTTGATTCAGTGGTAAGAATGAGCCTGGATTCTGTATGGAAACTGATCATACAATTAATTGAAACTGAATGTATTCGTACTTACATGTTGCTTTATCTCTCTTGCACTTTCAGCTAACGTTGTTTTTGCACTTCCTGCCGAGGCCTTTTGTATTGTTACCCGCTGGGTGGATAAGAGTATGCCATCTGAAATGTGCCTCAGGTACTGTACATTTGACCCTTGTATGCATGTGATGTCCTTTTGAGCCAGCTTGCATTTAATTTGGATCAGTCAGCGATGAAGCATTCAAAGCTTCTGTCGAATTGTAAGATTGCAACTTTGAACTCGCAGCTGGTGCAGAAGATGTAGGAGAATCGGAATGTATTTTTTTCTTATCAGTTTATTTTTTAAATTTGCATATTGATATTTCTGGTTTCTTCAAAATAATTCCAATAGCTGCTGTGTGTGCTCTCTGCACCTCTGTTTATGTGATTAAATTGTGCGGGCCATGCAATGAAAAGATTCTCAAGGCTTTGTTTCTTATCCAGCATGTGATCCACACAAACCAAGCAGCGGTTTAATCATTTTATAATTGTATGTTGGGGAGGCAATCCTTGCTTTCTGGTCAAAAGCTTCTTATTTTAAGTTCCTTGACACGGGTTGGGTGATTTAAAAGACGATTCCTCCCTACAGTTTTACCTCTTTGCAGGAGCCTGTTTATTTTTGTTGAGGTTTACCTTTATGTTTGTTTGTTTGCAGCATTCAAGAAATGCTGACGGGTCATAGACTCTGTCAGTCAAAGTCCCACAAGGATGCCATTCTCGCAGCCCTGAACCAGCAGCGCAACGATGGGATACTTTGTGATGTCATTCTGGTTGCGGAGGAACAAAGATTTCATGCGCACAAGGCAGTCCTAGCAGCGTGCAGTGATTATTTTCGAGTAAGTGCGAAGTACGTTTTCTTTTAATTTTCCTTCTGCCTTTTTCTTTTGATACCTGGAAAAATCTATGAAAAGGTGACCCGGAGATAAAGGTGACTGACTTGTGCACCATATGGTTCGCGTGGGTGGCTTCGACCTGGTTACAGATGAGCAGAGTAACAGTAATTATCAAAGCAATAAAGATCAGACAATGTCTTGTCTTGCATAGCCTGTTAATGAAGAAAGCTTTACAAAAAACATTATAATATTTGGATTATTAATAATATTCCTCACATTTGATTTAGTGCATATTGTGTTGAAATGTCTCAAGTTCTTCATAAGTGTGTATTTGTAGGTGAAAACAGTAGCCAATTTAGACACAACAATGCCCCACATACAGTCAGGAGGTGGATGGCTAATTTAAATTAAATAGGGTCATGGAATCCATCAAATCCACCTGAACAGGCAGATGGGATGACTGAAGCGCTTGTCCGAAGGCCTGCACAATTAAGTGCCTCTCTAATGCTGGACTGGATTGTCAGATTAGATGGTAAACTCAAAGCTACTGACATGGTTCTTGAACCTACAACCTTCTGCTTAGAGTTGAAAGTGTTACCAATTGAGCCAAGCTGACAATACTTATAAAGTACTTTTTTTAAAATCAGTTTGATAAAGATGGTTAAGTTACAACTCAGGACACACAATTATTATATTTTTGAAGAGTTACTTCAATCACAAACAGAAAATTACCTTTGAACTTAGTTGTTTAATGTTTGACCCACAGTAGGTTGACCAGTGGTGATGGATTTCAGTTTACACGATGCTCCTAGGTAGATTTATATGGTGAGATTTTCAAAAAATTTTATTTTCTGATGTTTAAAATTGAGACTAATGTAAGTCTTGGCAAGGGGATCTGTTTCACTGCTTGGAATCTAATAAACCTAAATGAACACCCAACTAATTCTGAAAGTGTGAACATTTAAATAATGTGATGGTTGATACATTACTCTTTGACTGTTATCCAGCAGTGATCAGTCTACATTCAGAGGCCTGAAATTCCAACAGGTTTATTCTGTCTTAAATTTTGAACATAATTTTGGAAAATTCTCAAATTTCATCTTAATCTGGAAGCAGGATTTTTTCACAGTTCTTAAGACCTAGCTTCCTAATCAAGACTTTTTTAAATTCTGTTTTTTTTTAAAAAAAATCCATGGATGAAGACTGGGTAGAATTTAGGGTCTCTGGAGTACTGGATACAATTTTGATCTTTATTTCAAAATAAAGATTCAGTTTTTTTAGAAAGAATGAAACAGAAAGATACTTATATTCCAAAATTGAGGGCACAGCTTTATGAGGAAATATTGACCCCACAGTACTTTTGTTTCACGAAAAGATGAGACTGAATGCAAGAGAGCTTGATAGATCTATTGAATTATGAAGTGCCTTAATTTCATAAAACATGGGAATGAGAAGTGCTAGAACAAATTAGCAACGTAGTTGGGCTATAAAGGACTATGTAGAGTTTTAGTTTAGTTCCTGCATATTGAAGAAGTTTCAAAGTTATCGGATGCTGAGATAGGTGAATAGAAAGTTGGATAATTGGGCTATATTTTTCCCACAGTATTCTATGTTCTTATTTGGTGAGCTATTGAGGCTTTGTGCTGCACAATATAAAGTAATGTCAAGGTGCTTATCCACCAGCTGGTAGAGGAAACAGAATGCTGAGCAGATTATCCCTTTGTTTTAACATTATACACTTCTTAGGTGGATTTTATTTAAATGACAAATTTCACTTTTTTGAATTCCCACTAATTGATATCGATTGAAATTTCCTGATACTCTATATATTTTACAGTCACGTAGAAAAATGACATTCTTATTTTGTGTGTCTGACATTCTTTCTTTAACCGTTTCTTATCCTGTTCAGCCTTGTGTCTCGCACTGATTTTTATTTCTTTGACTCTTTCTCTGTATTTAACTGTGGAGTCCTGTAGCTCAGTGGTTAGAGCACTCACCTTGCACGGAAGAGGCCTGAGTTCTATTCCCAGCAGGGCAAAACGTTGGGCACATTTCATTACTCCACACATCTCTGTTCATCTAGCAATAAGTAGGAACCCGGTTGTTAGTCGATTAGCTGATCGCTTTTCCGGGGGTAGTAATCCCTTCCAATAAATAAATAATAATTTGGTCACTCAATCCAGAACTATTTGTGGGACACTGCTGTGCACAATTGGCTGTCACGTTTCGCCCACAAAATATACAGTCAATTTCCAGTATATACTGCAAAGCACTTTGAAACGTCTCAAAGATGTGATAAGGTGCTATATCTCAATTCAAGTTGCTTCATGACAGCTTCTCTGATGTGGACATTAAGTCAAGGAAACTGTTAAGTACAAGGCCAATTTGATTCTGGATTGCAGAGTTTTTTTTAAAAAAAATTGGGGGATCAAAATGCTTTGTAATCAAGTAAATATAGTAACTAGATTCTTAGATTCGTATATGTTTTTTTTTGGTTTTCTTGCTAAGGTTCAATTCCATTTACATATATTGGGAGCAACTTGTTCAAAGACTACTCCAGTGTATGGTGTATAGTCAGTCACTGGTCCTTGTTGATTTCTATCAGAGCAATTTTAGTTAGTCATTTGATGTCTGAGGCAGCTGATGCAGACATTGACCTATTTCTGCAGAAAGTCTATTTTCATTCACTGAAGGGATGCGCTTTCATTTAACTTGCACCATGTGCTGCAATGTGCATACCAAAGATATGGAAACTGTATTTGTGAGAACACACATGATGAACTGACAAATGTTAATATAATTTTTGATGGTTGGCTTAGGATAAGAGATGACTGCTTAATGCTTAAAATGAAGAAAATATTATAATTTTAATATTATAGTTCAATTTAATTTCAACCCGAGTTTTAATTATCCCTGAATTTGCACACAGCAATGTCCCACAAACAGCCATGGAGTGAATGACCAATTTTGTTGGGGGATTGGTGGCCAGGGGACAGGGAGAAATCCCCTCCTCTCTTTGAATAATGCAATGGGATCTTTAAGATCCACTTGAAAAGGCAGACAGAACCTCATCTATTCTGAAGGGTGGCATCTTCAACAATGTGGGACTCTTCCAGCACTGCATCAGAGTGCCAGTTTAAACTGTGAACTCAAAGTCCCGAGGTGGACTTGAACCCACAACCATCTGACTTGAAGAATGCCACCAACTGAGCCAGGCTGACACCTGCTGAGTTTTGCAGGTGACTTGAGGCCTGTGAAATCTCAGTACCAAGATGAAATTACTCTAATAGGCATCGAGATTGGTTCAAATGTTTGTTTGGGTAGCTGAAAAACAATTCCACCAAAACAATTTACAATTACCCTTCACAATTTATTTCGCTCCCCAACACCCTATTTATTGAGAGGGCATGTCTTTAAAACGTGGAATCCTATAGCTCAGTGGTTAGAGCACTCACCTTGCAAGCGAGACACCTGGGTTCAATTCCAGACAGGGAGAAACCTTGGGCAAGTTTCCTTACTTCACACGCCTAATAATAATCCCTCCAAAACAAAACAATAATAAATTGGTCATTTTCAATCCATGACTGTTTGTGGGACACTGCTGTGTGCAATTGGCTGCTGCGTTTCGCCCACAAATATACAGTCAATTCACTTTACAGTCTATTCTGTGAAGCGCTTTGAGACGTCGAGAAGACGTGAAAAGCGCTATATCAAAATGCAAGGATTATTATATATCTATAAAACAAATGAAGGGCAACAGAACTATAAACTGAAAGTCAGAAATAAATAAAATAACAAAGGGGAATATAAAGTAACTCAAATTGATTTTTATAATGCAAAATTGCTAGTGAAACTGCGACCAGCATATTCTTGTGGTCCATTGTCACTCAGGAACTCAGCAAAGCCTAGGCAAGCAGATGGAGATGACCAGAACCAATAATCTTGCGCAATCTGCAGTTGTGAAGGGGTTGGCAAAATCTGCTAAAGATACACTTCTTGTGGGAAATTGCCATGTTTAAGCAGTGGCCTCTGTAGAAACTGGAAAAGAGATTAAATATCCGACCCTCTGTTTACGCGTTGAATGTGGCCTCAGGCGTGTCATGGGCAAGCAGTGGTGCTAGTGTTTAAACTGATAAATATAGAACAAATGTAAAACAATACATGTTGGAGTATAATCCAGGTTCAAACATGAAAGTCACAATGTGTAAACAATAAAAAGACTGTCAAAAAATAAAGCAACGTTGGGACTGACTGTTGATCATTCAATGAATACCAAAACAATGTGAGTAGTTATCAAGGTCAGTGATCACGCCATATCTGTATTGATTATGTTAGACTTATTCAAAACAAATTATGTTCTTGTACAGAACTGTAGATATGAACAGAAGAAGGCCGTTCAGTTTATTGTGTCTGCACTGGTTCTTTGAAAGAGCAATCCATTCAGTCCCATTTAGCACAAGCCTGGTTCAAGTCCTACCTAATAAATCGCCTTCACTTTGTCTCTTCAAATGGTTTCTCCTTCTGCCGGTTTCCCCAGCTCCACCATGCACAGGATCCAGCTGTTCCAAAACTCCACCACCCGAACTAAACTGTACCCCTATTGCACCAGTTCTAGCCAAGCTCAACTGGCTCCCTATCGCCGCATGGATCAATATCAAGATCCTCACAATTGTTTTCAAATCCCTTCATGCCCTGGCACCTCCCTACCTCTCCGATCTGCTTAGGCCCCAACCCACTGCCTCCGTTCGACTGGCTCCGGCCTTCTGCATGTCTCTCGTGCCCTACATTCCACTATCAGCGGCTGCGCTTTCAGCCACAACTCCCCAAAACTCAGGGATAGAGGAACACTCTTCCTCTATCCCTCCACCTTACCCCTTCCTTCCTCCTCTTCAGGTCACACCTGAAGAAATTCCTCTTTGACTGTACTTACGGTCACCTTCCCCTCTTCCCCCCACCCACCCTTGCCCCCGTCATGATCCCCATTGTCAAGCGCTCTGGGATGCTACCCTGAGTGAGGGGCGCTATATAAATGCAAGTTGTTGTTGTATCTATCACTATTCAATTTGAAACTATTCAGTCTTCTCTATTTTTGTTTCATGAGATGCACCAGACCCATTCTTTTGCCATGACGTTTCCTGTTGGAGCTACTCATTATTGGCCGGGCTTGCTTTATTCTGCTGGCCTCAAAGGTTATTCCGATTGTTCGAGATGACCATGATCAACAACTTCCCTCTCTATACAATACTGGTAGTGTTTCCATGGTGCTGAAATCTGGCATTTTCCTCCATGTCACACACCATTTTAGCAGATACTCAAAAATCAGTGAGCAAGCAAGTAAAGCACACACAGCGATTATATTGAAAAAAAACACTCACATTCGTCTTGCCATTTATCAACAAACTCACAAAAAGGTCACAGTACACATGCATACATTATACATATATGAGTATTGAGATCACATTCCTAGTTTTGATGTCTGTTACTTATTTTTTATTCACTGATCAAAAATGCAATTATGCCTTGCCTGGAATCCCACTTTGCCACATGTGATTTGTGGCTAATATATTGGCTGCAGTTCACGGTTATATGTTAAAACTACTCACCCCCGGTATCACCTCTGGTTTCACCTTAGTCAATATCCTCTGAACCCTCTCCTTGGGTTATCTAAAACTGGACACAATATACTTGTTGTGGTCTAACAGTTTGTCAGTTAATCATTACTTGTTTGGTTTAAATTCGATGCCCCTATTTAATCTGGCAACCCAAATTAGCTTCCTTATGTTCTTACAATTTTGCTGCCATCTCTCTGCCCAATCTACTTGTCTGTCTATATCATATCTTCCTTCAGTTGCTTATAATCTTCTTCACTGTTAGCTGCACTTCTTTGCACGTGTATACCTCATTGTTCAGGCTATATATTGAATATTGTAACCCTATCCTTTTAATAAATCAATGCCTTGAAAATGGTTCACAGAAAAGTGGTGAGGATAATTCAGGGGATTGGAAATCTTGCATGAGGAAAGATTCATAGAACTGAATGCATTTTACTGAGGAAAGATTACAACAAGACATGAACTTGAGTTTGGTGCTGAATTAGTAATTTTACTAAAATTGCTATGAGCTCCTATATGCATGGAGAGTATGGAAAACTGTAAACCTTTCCTTTGGTCTAGTCAATAGATTTTGGGTGTCTGAAGCTGATAGCTTCAATTGGAGGCGGATTTGCTTCCTTACCCTTTGCTGCCTTCTGTTCTCTACCCCTGGACTTCTTCACCCTGAAAACAGAAATTTACGAGTAGGTTGAAACAGTAAATTTATTGTATATGTAGACTGACCAGTAAAGTGCACTGACCTCCTGTGACCCACCAGAAAGCGATGCTTGCAAGTATGCTAATAGAATGATTTGTGACACAATCCAAAGTTAAAAATGGCCATGCAATATTTCAAAGTGTTTAAAAAAAAACAGGACCTTTGACTCCAAATGAAAGCTGTAGTCTGTAATTATGGCTTTCTGAAGTATCAAACACATGACAGCTGGCAGGTCTAGCTTATGTTGATATCCTTTTAATGGAAGATAAGCAGTGTATGCAGACTGGAACAGACTGCACGTAGAAAATTGGTGCAAATATTGCCCTTTGGTTTATGATGCAAATAATCTTTGTAGCATACGGCATAATCTGTTGGATGCAACTTTATGGTAGAAGTTCCCTAAAGTTGTTAGTTATTTTATTTATCATGAGGTTGTCATCAAAACAAATGGTATTGACAACGTTTTTTGCAAAGAAAGTCAGATCACAAAATTCACAAGATTTTATGTTTTTTTTAAATACACATAATTTTATAGCTTTTAGCATTTGGTTTTCATCCATTGTCAATTTTGCTTTTTAATTAAAGCTGTCTTTACGTAATGCACAGTTATGTAGCATGAAAGAGTGAATTATAGCTTTGTACATTGAAGTACCAATCAATGTGAGTAGAAGGAAGCGTTTGTGGGACTTGATTATATGGTTTTCTTTTGATTGATTTTTTTGAGTGTGAACACAAGATGATTGTTTCCGTCATATTTTTCTGATGTTTTTTAAAAAGTAAAGTGCGTCAAGGATCCAAATGTTATAAACCTCAGTGGTCAAATGGTCAAAGGCAAAACGTGAACTTGCAGAGTCCAGGTGCTCTTGGCTGCATCATTTATGTTCAGGTGTAGTTTTGGCTTGAATATGATCCACTTAAATAGATTCTTCACAAAAAACTGCATAATAAAGGCAGTTTCTTTCAGTGTAAATACTGGGGGGCTAGGGAGGAGATGTTAAGATCTGATCCCCAAGGAAAATAGCTGCAAATATTACCCTTTATAATATCTTAGGCAATATACTTCATTAGAACTGCATTTTCAATTAAATTGTTTTCTTTATAAATCGACTTGCATTGGGAAAAAAAACTTATCGACTTAATTTGTATTTTCAGTTTTTGCAAGCACATGATTAGACATTTTCTCCTGCATTAAGAGCATAAGAACATAAGAATTTGCTAGGTGGAAGAAGACCAAGGTCCATCTAGTTTGCCTTCCACCATTCTGGTAGTCGCATGACATGTTGTGTCTCAAACTATATACGCATGTGAACCTCGAATAGTGGTAACCTCCAGTAGCTTAATAGCTGAATCTGCCTTTTCAGAACTAACCATACTTAATGTGATATTATAAATGAATTGGATGTTGCCATAGTGATTCTTACATTTTTGCCATAAACTGAAATGTAACAAAACCCACAGTGTGAGCTTGTTGGTTAAGATTTTCCTAATCAACTTAAATGAACAGAAAATAACCAGCCTTGTTTTTAATTACAAAATAAAACACTAAATGGAGTTGATTCATGATATGATTTTGTATTTGCAACAGCCCTTTCTATAGGCAGTACCTTACATTTATCTTTAGATGTCTCCTTTACTTCAATAAATGTTCTCCTCCCCCTATTTATTGCCCTCGGGACACCAATGATCTTATACTGTTTGCAAATCTATTTGTTTGTGTGGCATGGAGCCGCGGGGGGGGGGGGGGGGGGGTCAAGAAACGGTCCCTGAGGCAATCCAACCCTCTTTCCCTGCCCCCTCCCCAATTGTAACCTTACATAGCTCCTTCTGTCGTTTTAGCCAATTACTAATCCAGTTCCACATTCTTACGCTTAGTACATTCTGGCATCAGTTTGTAAAAGAGTCTCTTGTGTTGAACCTTTGTCAAAATCCTTTTGGAAGTTGAGATAATATAACATCTCGAACACTTTCCACTATCGAATCTCTTCAAAATCATTCCGGGTGTTTTGAAGTTGATAATTCTAGGCTTTTGCTATTTTCTGTGATTGTTGATTGTGATTATATGGTCCTGTGAGATCCATCATGAACCATGGCTTACATATTGCCATTCCTTGACAATGATTTCTGATTTTAAAAGTAAATGTAATGTTTCTAATGGATAATATTAGGCAGGTAGATTATCAGACCATTAACATGTAAAATAATAAATAATCCTTGCATTTGATATAGAGCCTTATCAGATCTTTGAGACGCCTCACAAAATATACTGTAAAGTGAATTGACTGTATATTTTGTGGGTGAGTGTCCCACAAACAACAACAATAACAACTAAATGACATTTGTATAGCACCTTTCATGTTGGGAGGACAACAATAACAACAAGCGCTTCACAGTAACGGATCCCGGGGCCGAGCCAGGGGGAGGGGGAGGAAGGTGACCAAAGGCGCGGTCAAAAAGAAAAGTCTTCAGCCGAGGCCTGAAAATAGGAAGAGAAGGGGGCGAGGCGAAGGGAGTGAGGAAGGGAGTTCCAGAGCCTCGAGGCATAGTGGCTGAAGGCACGGCCGCCGATGGTGGAGTGGAGGATTCTGTGGACAAGGAGGAGGCCAGACCCTGTGGAGTGAAGGCAACAGGCACTGTCGAGAGGAGGTCAGAGAGGTAGGGGTGTGCAGAGGAGTGGAGGGATTTGAAGACCAGGATGAGGATATTGAAGTCGATCCTCTCAGGGACAGGCAGCCAGTGCAGTCTGGCAAGGACTGGCGTTATCGGGGAGCGGAGTTTGATGCGGGTAAGAATGCGGGCGGCAGAGTACGTCCCGAGGTGCTGGACAGAATTTCGGAAATAGTCGTGGAGAAGCTCCAACGTTGTACTCCAACAAAGATGTGTCATTTGAAACATAGCCTGTGATAGAAACCTCAGTCTTGAACCCATTTGAACAAAGCTTGGTTTAGAAGGACCAGTAGTGTGTGAAGGGCGTTGGGAGGTTTAGCCAGTAACAGACTGCTAGCACAGTAGGTTCACCTAACGTCAAAATCTACAAGTTTGTTTTTAGGCTCCTTCAGGCATCACCAAATAAAGTTTCAACAGTATAGGTTGCCTTCTCAGAACTTTAGAGACTGGTTAAGGCTTATTGTATCAGATATTCATCTTTCCCTAATATAGGAATCAACATGGTAGCATAGTGAGTAGCTAGGCAATGAAAACTTTTTTTTGGCTATTTACAGCAAATCTGGGAGGGGTGAAGTGGGTCGAACAGAATAAGATGTCAGCCTGGCTCAGTGGGTAGCACTCTTGCCTTTGAGTCAGATGATTGTGGGTTCAAGTCCCATGTCGGGAATTTGAGCTGACAGAGTGAGCTATCCAATGCAGTGCTTGAGAAGTGCTGCATTGTTGGAGGTGCTACCCATCAGATAAGATTTTAATCCAAGGTCTTGACTGCATGTTCATATGGACTTTAAAGATCGCACAACACTATTCGTAAAGAGAAGAGATTTTCTCCCTGTGTCCTGGCTAATGATCCCTGAAATAATAATAATCCTTGCATTTGATATAGTGCCTTATCACATCTTCAAGACATCTCAAAGCGCTTCAATGTAATATACTGTGAAGTGAATTGACTATATTTTGTGGGTGAAATGCTACAGCCAATTGGCACAGTAGTCTCCTACAAACAATTGAGTGACTAATTTATTAATATTATTTTTTTGAAGGAATTATTACTCCCGGAAAGTGATCTGCCAATCAACTAACAACTGGGTTCCTACTTACTTCTAGGTAACCTGAGGCGTGTGGAGTAAGGAAACTTGCCCAACATTTCGCCCTGCCAAGAATCAAACCCATGTCGCTTATTTGCGAGACCAGTGCTCTAACCACTGAACTACAAGGACTCCACTATCAGTTATTCACTTCATAGCTGTCTGTAGGACATAGCTGTGAGCAAATTGACTGTCCCTTTTGTCTACAAAATATGCATTCACTACTCTTTACAGCAAATCCTATGAAGACGCTTTGTGACGTTTCAACCAACTGATCAGGAATATTATTTAGAGAATGCTGTGTTTCATGTGGAAGGCAGTTCAATGTAATTTCAAACACTGAATTTTGGATTTTGCAGATGTGATTCAATGGATTTGTGACCTGGGGTAATTTTATTTGTTTGTGGAGGCTGTAAAGGAATAAAACTGATGAGCATATTTGAGCAGCTAATTACTTTCTTATTCCACCACAAAATCTTTCCTGTTCCACCACAAAACGCTGGAGGTTTATTGTGAATCTGTCCACAGTTTTACTGTGGAACCTTCGAGAGTGTACCCAGAATTGGAATTTTCAAATTTCACTCTACTACTTGGAAATATGATTCTATGAAATGTAATTAGCATAGCTATCTGTGCAATAAAACAGATCTTTTCACATGAGTAAGCTTCATACATTGGTAAATGAACTGTTTCTGTTATGTCTTTCCAGTTGTTTACAGCTTCCTTGATTGAGCAATGCTCTTTTCCCTAAATGGAACATCTTTATACACTCGTGATTCTCAGCATTTATATTCTTTACTGAGACCCAACGTCTCTTCTTTGTGCTTATACATATTCATTGAATGGCAAACTAGAAGAAGCCCAAAGCGTCCTTTTATTTATGGTAAAATTAATTATGCTGAAGATGAATTAATTCCAGTCAAACTGCAGGGAAGAGTAGAAACACAGAAAAAATGTGAGCCTAAACCGTTAAGCAATTCACCTGCTGAGGGAATTATACCAGGGGTCCTAGCTGATTCAAACAAGAGATGCAGGATGTCTGGAGCAGTACTGCATTTTCACAGTTCGATATATCTTTGACAAATGTCAGCTGTCCTTCCACAGCTGTTTGTACGTTGGTGGCTGTGCATATTCCTTTAAGCAGTCTTTTACACTGATCATAAGATCACCCGGGACTCTCATTAAAATCAGTTCAGGTATTGCTGGTATTTACGCCAAAAGGATGACATTTGATAAATAACTACCTTTCATTGCTTACTGAACTTCATGTGCTGTTGGAAATGTGAAGTTCTGATATATTGAGCATTGTGAGAGATGAGCTCAGTGTTACTCAATGACAGTAAGTAAGCTATTTTTGCACAGTCTATTCATCGTCTTTTCTACATCCAAATAATTTTTGATCATGTTCCGACTGTTAATTTTAATGATCTGATAAATGTGATTTGAAATCCGATTAAGCAATTTTGGATTTGAAAAGTGAAGGCTTCAAAGATTGTTTTTTAAAAAAACAGTTTGATGAATTGTATGCTCCTTAAATTGTTCTGGTTTATAGCTTGTGCCCTCTATTATAATACCTTGCAACGTCTCAATGATGTGATAAGGTGCTATATCAAATGTATTTATTATTTTAATAATCTTGAATCTATAATTCCCTTATTTGTTCATGATCAGGCGGGTGTCTGACACATGTATAAACCCATCACCATGCTTAAGAGTATCTAAACTGAATCAAGGTATCCATGCATCCCACTACACATGGTTGATCATACCATCCTCTTCCACTGTCTCTGTTCCCTTATCCATCTTTGTGGGACTGCTCTTGCCTGGTTGAGTTCGCTATAACCCTCCTGCCATCGCTTCGTCTCCTCAAAAATTTTTCCTCCCTCCCCCGCCCATTCACCTGCAGCATTCCCCAAGGCTCAATCATTGGCCCCGCTTTTCTCATCTACAGGGTCAGTCATTGAGGTGGGGTCAACTTCTGCATGTATGTGGACACCAAAATCTTCTACTCCTCCAGCTGCAACTCCAGGTCCACTGATGTTCTGTCAGCCTGTTTGTCAGACATCAAGGTCTGGATGAGCGGCAACTTTCTGAAGCTGAACGTTGACGAGACAGAAACCGTACTTATTTGCTCTCATCAACGTCTTCTCTCCTGCAGCTCTGACCTCCTTAACCTCCGCGGGCTATCCATAGGACTTACTAAACCTGTGGTTACCTAGGCATCCAATTTGATCGCCTTCCTGCCGAAGAGCTCCCTGACCAGGAGCTCTTTCCTCTATGTTGCCCACATTGCTCGCCTCTGACCATACTTCACACCCAATGCAGCTGAAACCCTCATCCACACATTTGTTACCTCCCACACGATTCTTCCAATGCCCTCCTCACCGGTCTCCCCAGCTCCACCATCTATAAAATCCAATTAATTCAAAACTCCGCCATCTGTATCTTCATCCGCACCAAACTCTATCCCCATCACCCCAGTCCTTGCCAGACCCCACTGGCTCCCAGTTGCAGAATAGATCAATTTCTAGATACTCACAGTCGTGTCCAAATCAGTTCATCCCCTGACACCTGTGTACCTCACTGACCTGCTTGTATCCAACACCACTGCCCGCTGCATTCGCTCACCTGGTTCTGTCCTCCTGCATGTCCCTCGTCCCCTGCTTCACTGTGCTTTCAGCAACTGTACCCCAAAACTATAGAAGCCTCTGCCTCAATCCTTCTGCCTTGTCTCCTTCAGACCTGATCACACCTGAAAACCTTTCTTTTCGAGCATGCCTACGGTCAGCTCCCCCTTCTCCCTGGCTCATTGTCAAGCTCCGCTATTATTAAAAGCTCCAAGAGACTACCTCACATGAAGGATGCTGTATAAATGCAAGTTGTTGTTGTTATTGCTATGATTTAGTTGAAAAAGTTTGATTATTTTCCCTTGTCTTTTTGTATTCCCAGGCCATGTTTAGCCTTTGCATGGTGGAGAGTGTTGCTGAGGAAGTAAGCCTCCATGGAGTGACCAGCCTGGGTTTGAAACAAGCTCTTGATTTTGCCTATACAGGACAGGTACAGAATTATTTACTGTCCTCGAGCCCAAGTTGATTTGTAGCAAGAGTGGAATGATCCTTGAGTTATTGTATGACAAAGTACACAAATCATGGCCTAAACACTTTGAAAAAAGAGACTCAGCAAAATCAATTAACACCGTGTATGGACATGCAAAGCATTGGTTGAAATCGAACTGAACCCAGTCTATTGATATCCGAGTCAGAAAGAATCCTTGACATCAGATTCTACACTTCCTACATAAGTATCAGTTGTGTACTTTTGGCATTAGACATCACTGCAGCAAGATTTTTCATATGTTAATTAAAGCTAGGCCTATCTCTATTTATATTAGAATGATTCTGCTTGATCTTCTATTGAGACTAATATGCAGTTTCAAGGAAAAAGCGGAATTCTGATCTGGAGCTTCATAATGACGATTTACCGTTATTTAAGTGTAATTGTAACAAATACAAGTTAACCTTGCTAGCAGCAAGGAAAGTCACCAAATGTCAGGATTGAATTGTGCAGTAGTAGGGGAGATACATTTTCTCGAGTTTCACTAGATTATCTTTTGGGAAGAAGTTAATGCTGAGCTTTCCCTCAGGCAGTTACATGAATCAGAAGGAGTTCATTATCAAGTATATTCTTTATACATTGAATGTGCTTGGTGAACCAAATGTTATTTCTTGTTAGTGGGTGGGTTTAGGTTCTTGGCATGCATATTAAAACCAGAGATACTTCCTATTTAATATTTCTTGAAGATGTCCATCAGGACTGAAGTCATTTGATCTCGATGAAAATTATAACAATGTGCCAGAAATCTATTGGACATTGTGACCCCACCTTATTCAAACAGTTGGATCAGTTGTTGGAAATGCTGTAAATCTTGAAGATCACTGTTGCAAAGAAGTTGCATTGAAATTGAGGTCCTGTCTGCCTGTTCAGGTGACTGTTAATGATCCCGATGACACTATTTGAAAGGAGTTTCTTTGGTTTCCTGGCCAACAATTTACCAATGAAAAAAATGTGTTCATGGCTGTTTGTGGGACATTGCTGTGTTCACTTTAGCAGTCGCATTCACCCATAAAACACACAGTCACATCACTTTACAGTACATCCTGTGAAGCACATTAGGATATCCTCCTGACATGAAAGGCGCTATACCAAATGTAAGAATTAATTTTATTTAATTCGTTGGTTTTGAAAGAACCCTTCTCCATTGTGTGAGTTGTGAAATCTGCTTTTTTAAATAGCTTTTTTGTGTGATTCCTAGCCCACAATGTTCCACTGACCAGCGATGCAGAAGTTCACTTTTACAAGTCTTTATTCTTTATGCCAGTTCAAAACTAAAGCTATTTTTTCCCTTTGATGCATTAAAGCAGTTATTCAGCAAGTATAATGCAGTGTACAAATTATCCATATTACCCTGTAGCCCCTAAAATGCTGGAACGTTCATTTGTATGAACAATATAAATCACCTTGTAGCGGGGTTAATTTATACACATGCAAAATCATTGAGCCTTGTCGTTTTTGTATCTCGTAACTACTCTGGATGTTCTGTAACCTTTGCTACATTCTGAATAAGGTGTTTTGTTACTGATATTGAGCAATGGGTTGGTGTGACCCTACCATTCGTAAATCAACATTAGTTATATGTTCTTCAAATGGCATTAAATAAAATAAGTAATTTAATATAGTAATTCGAAGTTCAGGTTATTTAAATTTATGTCCAGTCACAGACCAATATAATTCAGTTCATCTTCATGCAAAGCAACAACAGTTCTAAGACACAGCTTTGCTGCTTCTCCTGAACTGGTTTGAGTGCTGATAGCATTGTACTCTATGAATATGAACGATCCATGTGTCAAGGACGATACACTAGCAGTGTAAAACTGTAGAAATGTGCAGCACAGAAAAAGACCATTCAGCTCATTTTGTCTGTGCTGGCTCCTTTAAGAGCAATCCTTTCAGTCCCATTTACCAGCCCTTTTCCCATACCCCTGTAATTTACCTCTTTTTAAGTATTTGGTATTTGGGTTATTGCCTGGGCCAATAGAAAAGCAAAGCCACACTTTTTCTGTGGAATCCGATACAAATGCCCTCCCCTGCTACAAACCTGTATACACCCCTTCCTCCGTTACAAACCTGTACAACCCCTGCTCCCTCGCTACATACTTGTACACACAGTGTGCTGGTCTCCGGGCCTCTCATGCTGTTTGCTTGACTCTGCTACTGTGGCACATACGCAATGCATGGAGTTGTTGTGATCGCAGAAGTGGTACGAGCGCGAAATCTGAGCTGCGATGAATTCTCGGTAAGTGGTGTACTATTAAAATTAACATTTTTAGTATTTTAAACATATAACTACATGTTCAGGAAATGTATGCCTAATAGTTTTAATCCGGGTTGTTGCACAAAATACGTCTCTCAATAGCAACAATTAAACGACTGCAATTTCCTGCAAAATTCACCTAATATCGCCTCAAATTCCTGCAGGATTTGTCAAATGGTACCCAATTTTGGGGAAACATTTCTGCACTTTTCTATTGGCCCATGCTGTGGCGTGGCGCACTAATGTTGCTGGAATGTTTCCCTACAACTCTCTGTCAAGGGAGGAAATGAAATTTAATGAAACTCATTGCTGAGTTGCTGGAAGCCTAGAGGCAATAAAAAAAAATCCATGACTACTAGTGCCATGAATTTCAATACTATTTATTTTTGTCACAATCAGTGGATCTCAGGCAGGGCGAAACGTTGGTCAAGTTTCCTTACTCCACACGCCTCTGTTTACCTAGCAATAAGTAGGAACCTGGTTGTTAGTCGATTGGCAGATTGCTTTTGGACGGCTTAATAATTCCTTCAAATTAAAAAAAATATTTGGTCACTCAATCCAGGACTATTTGTGGGACACTGCTGTGTGCAGTTGGCTGCCGCGATTCGCCCACAATATATACAGTCAATTCACTTTGCAGTATATTCTGTGAAGCGCTTTGAGGCGTCTCGAAGATGTGATAAGGCGCTGTATCAAATGCAAGAATTGTTATTCATTCAGCTTTGGGGAAAAAATAAGGGTGCAGATATCCATGAAATCCAAGTACCACCAATGGAATTTTCTTCTTTCAGCACCATGGAAAATATTATCACAGAGATGTCATGGTTTATGTATTCTTGGGGAAAATGTGTATCGATCAGAATTCCCTGTGAGCTTCCCCCCCACTCCGATTGCTCTAGCACTTTAATGGAAACAGCATTGTGAAAATGATCCAGAAGCATATGAACATCTTGATTGACACGTTTACATGCACATCCAGTGGCAAAAAGAACATTTTGTTGTACCAAATAGAACTATTTTTTAAATACCGATTCTGAAGTTGCACCCAAACAAGGTTTCTCTTGACTTTGGTGCAGAATACCAATAATACAACTGTGGCCCAACTTTCGCAAGCCTTCTAAGCAACACGATTGAAAACCGAACTGATGAGAGCATCTCTTGAGGTATGTTTTCAGCAGGGTTTGTATATCACTCCAATTCATAAAACGTCAGCTCCAATGAGATCTTGGGTCAGAGAAACTTTGTGATTAGGAGTGATATAGAGGATGTTTCTGCTGCAAATGGAATTTGTTTCAGGCTTGCACGGTTGCTTGACCCCAGTAAAGTTACTGTTTTCATCAGTTGTGCATTGGCAACCTTATTGTCTCTGAATCATAAATTTCTCTTTAGAGCAGCAGACTTCCATATAACTTGTCTAAAGTCATTGTATTCTAAATGCAATTTGTTGCCAGATATCTATTTGAAGGTTTTTTCGTGTGTTGGTATGCTATCCATGACTGACTGTTTAGCTTTCAAGAGAGTTGACTTTTATCTCTTTGACAGCTATAGGCTCTCTCCCTTTTGCTGCATCTGCTATTTTGTTTTGCTCCATTTGTTCTACTTTAATAAGGTCAGTAAGATATTTCAAGTTTACCTGACTCGGTTACTACACAGTAGTATTCTTCAGGATACAATATGGAGCCAAAGAAACATTTTTATTTTCTTTTAAAAATATTCTTGGCTTCATTTATAATTGTGAAGATATTCTAATTTGACTGACGTTTAAAAGAAAAATAGTCTAGCAAGTGAGAATAATTTCCTTGCAGTAGTTCTCTTGGGTAAATTTTAATGCCCTTAAAAATATGATTGAAAATTGCAAGCTATGATGTTGTAATGAGCACTGGTGACAATTAACCCATCTGAAGCATTATAAATCAGTTTTAGATATGGCAGCATTTTATTTTGTCATAAAACAAGTCTTATCACAATTGAGGTGATTTCAGAAAATTCAAAAGCGATAATATTTAAATAGATCCACTTGAAGGTTTTGCTCTCCCATTAAAAAAAAACTCATTGTTCTCTCATAAGAGGATTGGAGAAGTTTTTTTTTCTCCAGAATTTTCTTCAGAAATTAGCTCGCTTGCCTCGCAAGCGAAGGGACCCGGGTTCAATTCAGTGGGGACAAAATCTTAGGTAAATTTCCTTACTCAACACATCTCTGTGGACCTATCAGGTAGTAGGAACCCGGTTGTTAATCGATTGGAGGATTGCTTTCAGGGGGTAATAATTACTCAAAAAAAGAAAAAAACTGTTACTCAATCCACGGCTGTTTGTGGGACACTGCTGTGTGCAATTGGCTGCCGTGTTTTGCCCACAAAATGCACAATCACTTTACAGTATATTCTGTGAAGCACTTTGAGATGTCTCAATGATGTGATGAGGCACTATATCAAATGCAGGGATTATTATTATTATTGTTGTACCTCTACTGGCTCCTTTCAGTCCCATTTTCTTCCCTTTTCTCCATATACTTGTAGCTGACTACTTTAAAGATATTTATCTAGTTTCCTTTTGAAAGCAATATGGATTCAGCCTCAACAACTTCTCCCAGCAGGGCATTTCATATCCCAATAACAGCAACTTATATTGCACCCTTAATGTAGGGTAGTGTCTCGGAGCAGTTAACAGTGACATATCTTGACACCGAGTCAGGACGAGTGGGGAGGTAAGAATAGGTACAGTTGAAGAGTAAGGTCTTCAGGTGTAATCTGGTGTGGCAAGGTAGGGGCAGTGCAGGGATTGAGGCAGAGAGTTCCAGAGTCTTGGGGCAAAGTCGTCGACTGCACAGCCGCCGATTGTGGAGCGTAGGGGACGAGGGACATGCAGGAAGCTAGAGCCAGCTGAGCGAAGGGGTGGGTAGAGAAGTGAGGTGTAAGCAGGTGTGTGTGAAAAATAGTCCTAAACTCCCCAAAGAATGGAGAACAGCAGTGATCCTGACATTGAACCCCTGGGGGACATCCTATTTATAGCTCTCAATTGTGAGTAACGACCTTGTGCTTCCAACCTCTGCTTTCTATCCATGCTGCTAACTTTCCATTAATCACTATGCACCCGAATTTATTGACAAGCCTCCTATGTGTCACAAACAACATTTTCTCTATCTGCGACCAGGGCTCCCTCTGCCTCCTCATCCTCCTAGATCTCTCTGCCACATTCGACACAATTGACCACGCCATCCTCCTCCATCGACTCTCTTCCCTCATCTACCATAGTGGGACCGCACTCACATGGTTCGAGTCCTACTTAACCAATTGCCTCCATTTCATCTCAGCAAATGGTTTCTCCCCCCACCCCTGCCTGGTCAACTGCGGGGTCAACGTTTTCACTCCTGTGGATCTAAACTCCTCAACGTCCCTGGGCTCTCCCAACTCACCAAACCAGTGCGCAACCTAGGCATCTGGTTCGACCCCCCCAGCTGTCCTTCCTCCTCCACATCTAGTCCCTGACCAGGACTGCCTTCTTCTACCTCCGCCACATTGCCCGCCTTCGACCATACCTTATCCCAAATGCAGCCGAAACCCTTGTGCATGTGTTTGTCACCTCCCATTTGGATTACCCAAACTCACTCCTCATTGGTCTCCCCAGCTCCACCATTCACAAGATCCAGCTCATTCAAAACTCTGCTGCCCCCATACTGACCTGGACCAAACTCCGTACCCACATCTCACCAGTTCTGGCCAGGCTCCACTGGCTCCCCATCACCAAGTGGATCCACTTCAAGAACCTCACACTTGTGTTCAAATCCCTTCACTCTCTGGCACCTCCCAACCTTTCCAACCTCCTCACTCCCCAATCCACCACCCAGCACCTCTGCTCGACTGGCGCCGGCTCCTGATCGTCCCCCGCACCCTCCGCCCCATCATCATAGGTTGTGCTTTCAGCCACTATGCCCCAAAACTCTGGAACACTCTCCCTCAATCCCTCCATTTTGCACCCTCTCGCCCCTCTTTCAAGTCCCGCCTGAAAACTTTCCTCTTCACCGTACTTACGGCCACCTCCTCCCTCCCCCCAGCTCGGAGTCAGGCTCTGCCACTATTAAGCGCTCTGAGATGCTACTCTGCATAAAGGGCACTGTATAAATGCAAGTTGTTGTTATTGTACGTGGTGCCTTATCAAAAATCTTCTGAAAATCTGTATCTACAGCAACACCTTCATCTATTCTCTTATTTATTTTGTCAAACAATGGTTACATTTATGAAGCAAGAATTGCCTTTAACAAATGCACACTGACTCTCTTTAATTAACCTATATCTTTTCAGTGATTATTAGTAGTATTGCCTCTAAGTTTGCCCAATGTGGAAGTAAAACTGACTGGTCTATAATTACTCGGCTGGTCCTGTTTTCTTTGAACAGGCATTACATTAGCCACCCCCCCAGTCCTGGCACATCACTCGACTCCAAGGATGTTTGAAAAACCATTGATTCAGATTGATGTGCTGCTCATCACGTTGGTCTCAGTAGTCAGACTTTGGTGCTATTTCATCGTCAATCATCCTGTGCTTCACGTTAAGTCTGCCAAGAAAAACGCAATGTGAACACAGTGTAAATAATTGAGCAAAATGGACAATGGGGAAGATTGTACAAAGACTCTGGAGGGAGTATTGAGCGTTCAATGAATTTAGTTTCAAATGTGGCTATGAATCTGAATCAATGCTGAAATCATCTGCAATCCTGGTTTACATGACACATTGAAAGATTTCTATTTTGTTGGTTTACTTGCAGTTTTCTGGCCCATTAATGGTATTAAATTTTGGAGTTTTATTCCTTTGGCAGAATGAGTCAAACTGAATGGCTGTCAGCCTGCTCTTTGTTTTACTGCAGTGAACGCACATAAAACATAAAAGAGAACTGCATATTACAAAACAAGAACGAGTTGAGGAATTCAGACAATATCAGGGTTGATATTTTTATATATTGATATCATGGTTTTTAGGTTTCACCTAAATTATCTTTTACAGCTATGTGTTAAAATGTCACTGTCCTATAGATCAGGGGGTCGAAACCTTTTGACTGCTCAGGGCTGGATTTGAGAAACAGCTGCATATTTCTGATTCTGTTGCAGAAATAGAACCTGTAAGAATCAAATAGAAATCATATATTTTAAATTGTGTAATTGCATTACTTAATTTCACTATATTTTAGTTACAATACACTTTAAATAGGCAATGTAAAAATCTATACAAATTTTTAAATAATATTAAACTTTATCAATAATGTACATAAATGCAAGAATAATCATTAAATCCAGAGTAAATAATGAAAGTGAAAAATAATGAAATGGAAGTAAAATGCACATAATTTAATAGCCCTAACAATGAACAAAATAATAATATTGTGGAAAATGTTTCTCTTGAACCAGAACTCCAACGTCCTCTATTTTCTGCATTACCTCGTGTTTCTTACTGAGACTCATAGTTCAGTAGCTTTAGAATTCCAAAATATTCAACAATATCCTTTTAACACACTTCTGTTGTGCCTCTCTTCCTGTTCTCTCACAAGGTACGATGTAGTGTGGAGAGTGACAGGAGGAGGGACATAGCTGGTAGATACAAGTTGTAACTCCTGCTTCGCCTCTCTTCTCGTCTCTTGCCGCACTGCCTTTCACAAGGTTGATGGGAAGAAAGGTGCAGCTGGGAGATACAACATTAAAGTCAATAATGGTTATGCGAGCCGCATGCGCTCTGTAAACCATCAATCAGACTACTCTTAAGTTAGATAAGAAGAACTCTGGGGGCATCTTGTAAAAATGGCATAAATGGTGCAGAGAGAATCATCGGCCGGCTTGCAGAAAAGGAAAATGGAATCTAATTTTCCATATTTCTTAATAAGGACTCGCCAACATTATAATTCCTGTTGGTCTGCATAAATTGAGCTCCAGATGTAGTTTGTATCAGCGAGTTCCTGTGGATCAGAGTGTTGTTTTTCTTGTTGCTTGAAGCCCCGACTTGGATTCCTCAATAAAGTGTCATTCGGGTTTCATTTGCAATACTTCTTAAAGAGATTCCTCAGTGAGAGGTATTGCAAATCAAACCCCAATGAAACTTTATTGACGCCAAGGTTGTCATTTTCACTGAGGAAGTGGACAGAAGTGTACAATATTTTTTAATTTCTAGTAATATGCTGTAACCATAAAAAGGTCTAATCTTTCAATGAGAAGTTGATGGTTGGACATGAGTACTGGAAAAAAAAGTAACTTAGTCAGATTAAAAAATGCAACATTTCAGGAATAACGTAAAGCAGCGCTGTTCAAACTGGGGGCCACTTGCTACATGTACCCATTTTGCTTTTCAGATGTAGCCACTTCCGCATTAATTAATCAACTTGAGTTTCATGAAATTTAAATACAGGTCTCGTCTGCTCGATTCAAATCTTGAAGCGGAATTCAGATGCACAGTCGCAGAAAAATTTTCACCAGAGTTCATATCACTGGTCGAAGACAAGGAGTACCAGGTTTTAAGCAGGTTTTCAAGGGTTTACACTGACAATTATGGCGGGAAGTTGTATAATAATAATAATCCTTGCATTTGATATAGCACCTTATCATATCTTCGAGACATCTCAAACCGCTTCACAGAATATATTGTAAAGTGAATTGACTGTGTATTTTGTGGGCAAAACTTGACCACAACTTGTCCTATAAGCCAAAGTCCTAATAGCTAGAGCAGTCCAAGCTACACAAGCAGCAAGTGCCATTGCTCCACAGGTAAGCTACATGGTTAGCATAATTAATCTATTATTATGATTAAACACAGCCTCCTACTGTTTGTAAACAGGCATTACCTTAATGAATAGGAAGACAGCAGTTTTAGGTTCCATCTTCACTGCTGACTGATTAAGTTGTGCCTGGAGAAAAAGACTCTACTCTCTGCTCTCTAAGTGGAAATTGTATAATGTTGGTTTAGATTCCAGGGGTTTTCCTTTTTAAAGACATTAGCCATGACGTGAATTGTAAGATTCTGGTGAACTAGAATCTGTACCTGTACTTTTTCTTAAGAGAACTAAGTCAAAAAGGTAGTTGCCGCCCATTTTTATTTCTTACTGCTTCTTGTATGAAGAATTCTAACTTTGTAGATGTAGAGCATCCGTGACCCCTTGTGGTGGTTCAATTCAACTACAGCAAAATCTGTTTACAGCTGAATTTATACTGTATGAAGTATGTCAGATTGCTTTTAAAGTGTTCACAACAGCCTGCCTCCAGCAGGAATCGTTCCATGATCGTAGATCCCAACCCCACTTTTGGGGTAATTATTTTTCATACAGTACAATGGATTCTTGTTATAACTGCCATGGTTGGGATCCATACAATCACAACCCGCCTTATAAAAAGCCTTGATAGCTAATTTCATTGCACGTGCACAAGTCAGGCTGGCTCAATCCCGTGTGCTCTGGGATGCTTCACCCTGTGAAAGGCGTGGTATAAGTGCAAGTTGTTGTTTTGTGCCCAAAAATTCATGTTTTTAAAAACACAGCTCCAAATTATCGGGTCTTTGCCAACATCACTTCCTACAGCAACAACAACTTGCACTTACATAGCGCCCTCCATACAGGGTAGCGTCTCAGAGCGCTTCCTATGGGTTGTGGGTGTCAAACGCAGCTCTTTAGAAAAGTGTTGACTATGCTTTGTGTTGCTGGTCACTGCCACAAAGCTTTGGAAAAATATATCCATACAGGAAACATTGAACACATGGAATAAAGAAGATCCTTAATATGTATTGGGCGTAAAACATTATATTAAGGTAAAATAATGAAAGTATTTACATCCTTGACAATCTATCTGCAGTCAGTGAGCTGTGCTATCCTGGCACCAAGGCCTCTGGGGAGGAGAATGGCATCAAACAAGCTTGTCCGTAGCTCTCTCCCTCTTCGGCCCTCCTTGACTAAGGGAATGATGGTGGTGATGCTCAGCTCAAATATCTCGCTGAGACGGCAAGTACTGCTGCTGCTCATCATACTCTCATACAGGAGGACAGGCGGAGAGCACAACAGGGAAGCTGCAGCAAATAAAGGAGAAGCATGAGTGCAGGATTCAGCAACAAAGCAAATATTGCTCATTGAACTTAATTAGTCAGACCACAAACAGCACGTATCCAGAGAAGTCACAGGTACCTGCTGTTCATCAACAGATAACCGATGCTCTGTGGTTCATTCCAACCCCTGCTGCTCTTCTTCCTCACCTATGGAAATGATTAATTATTTTACAAAATATTGATTGGATCGCAGCTGAAATATTTTGTGCAGTTTTGGGCACCACACCAGAGAACCAATATCGGAGCTATAGAGGTTGTAGCATAGATTCACTAGGATGATGCTGTATAATAATCCTTTCGCATTTGATTATAGCATCTATAAAGTTGAAGCATCTCGACAGAATTCTCTGCAAAGTATTGTGACTGTGCATTTACATAGAATGAGTCTGCGCTGGTGTTTATACTCCACATCTCTGTCACCTATCCTAATCACCTCTTCCTTTCACCCACTCGTGTCCCCTATTTACTTCTCCCTTGTGTTTACATACAGTTTACATACAGCAATATTCCACAAACAGCCATGAAGTGAATGATCAATTTTTTTGTGGGGGGTGGTGTTGGTCAGGTCGCTAGAAGAAACTCCCATCAACAAACAGGCTCTCAGTTTAATGTCCACCTGAACAAGCAAGAGGGATATCAGTTTAACGTCTTATCTGAAGGATGGCGCCTCTGACAATGGAGCATTCCTCCTAGTTTTACAGTCGAGTGTCAGTCTATAGTTGGCTCTCAAAATCTTGACATGGGCTTCAAACCACAAACTCCTGACTTAGAGGTGAGGATGTTACCAATTGACTCAGGCTGACGGATAGCTTTGAGCAGCCTGGAGAGGTTAAGATGCTTTCCCAAATCTACTCTCCAACTACCTCCCCATTTCCAACCTCCCTTTCCTCTCCAAGGTCCTGAAATGAGTTGTTACTTCCCAGTTTCGCTCCTTCCTCTCCCGCCACTCCCCTTACGAACCCCTCCAATCAGGTTTCCGTGCTGCCCACAGCACAGAAACAACCCTGTTCAAAGTGACAAATGACATTCTGTCCATCTGTGACCAGGGCTCCCTCTGCCTCGTCACCCACTTCACCTCTCTGCTGCCTTCGACACCGTCAACCACTCTGCTCATTCACCACCTCTCCTCTCACCTCAAGCTTCAAGGCTCTGTCCTTGACTGGTTCAGATCGTACCTCTTCCACCCCCTCCACTTTATCTCCACATATGTTTCTCCTCTAACCCCCGCACCATCTCATGCTGCATTCCTCAGAACTCTGTCCTTGGTCCCCTCCTCTTCGATATCTATATGCTCCTTCTTGGTGACATCATCCACAAACATGGGATCAACTTCCACATGTATGCAGATGATGCCCAACTGTACCTCTCTGCCTCCACCCTTGACTCCAGGACGCTGTGCTGACAGAATGTCTGTCAGACATCAAATCCTGGATGAGAACTAACTTTCTTCAGTTGAATGTCAACAAGACCGAGGCTTTCCTGATTGGCTCCCGTCAGTGCCTCCATATTTCAGGTGCTGACAGCATCACATCCATGGTTGCACACTCCATCTTGCAAGGCTATTCCGGAACCATGACTTCTTGTTTGACCCTCAACTATGCTTTCTACCCCACATCTGCACCATGACCCGCTCTGCCTTCTCCCACCTCCGCAACATTGCCCGGCTCCTCCACTGTCTCATACCACAGGCCACCGAAACCCTCATACATGCTTTCATTACATTGAGCTTGACTATGCAAACTCCTTGCTTGTCGGCCTCCCCAACTCCTCCCACCATAGGCTACAGGTCATCCATAACTCTGCAGCTCATGTCCTCTCCCGCACCAGGCTCTGTGACCCTATCACCCCCATCCTTGCCCAACCCCACTGGCTTCCCATCAGACAGAGGATAAAGTTCAAGATCCTGGTCCTCACCTTCAAAGCCCTCCATGGTTTTGCTTCCACCGACCTCTGTGACCTTCTAACCCCCTACCATCCTGCCCACTCATTCCATTCAGTGGGCTCTGGCCTGTTCCACATCCCCCGCCTCGCTCGCCCCACCATTGGCGGGCGGCCTTCTGCCACTCTGCCCCCACCCTCTGGAACTCTGTCCCACAGTCCCTCCACCTCACCTCCTCCCTCGCCTCCTTCAAGACCCATCTCAAGACCCTCCTTTTCGACCGTGCTTTCGATCACCCTCCCTGATCCTGACCCTCAGCTCATGTCCGCAACTCTGTCTGTCTAGTGCCTTGGGACGTCCTCTTGACATGAAAGGCGCTTTATAAATGTAATTTTGTTGTTGTTGTTTCCAATGGAGCAGATATATGATTGAGATGTTCAGAATAATAGTTATAGTCATCCTTGAATTTGTTATGCCATTAAAACATTTTCACTTCTCAGGATTTTTATTGTGAAGTGCAGTGACTATATTTTTGTAGGTGAATCTTTGAGAGGATAATTAGTAAGAGACCATTTCTATTAATATGTGATATATTGAGAGCATAAATTTTAAGTTTCTAAGGAGGAGCATTGAAGGAGGAAGTTAGGCAAATAAAATCTCTCAAATGGTTGTCAGAATGTGGAATCAATTGCAAAGAGATTTGCAGCAGAAAATGAATATTATTTTTAGATATTAGCACCACAACAGCTCCCACTAATCAGGGTTTAACACAGCAACAAAATCACCTCTTACAATCACAACAATTAAGCCAATCAGCAGGAATTGAATCCCATTTGAAAACCTTTATTCTGCTTCTCAACCAGTAGTTGGTGCTCGATTAAATAACTTCTTCAAAAAAAATGGATAAGTACCTGCTTGAGAAAAATATTGGAGGACATATGACGTACACCTACAGACCTCTCTGATGCATTGACTATTGAATGGACTTTGAAATTATCCAAATTGCCATCAGTTATTTATTGTGTAAAATTTCTTTGTAAGAGATCCTGCAAAGGTCATTGCATTTACATTTTCAAAATGTGGACCTTTAGCCCCCAAGGTCTATGCTGGAGTTGTATTAATATTAATATTCTTATATTTGGTATAACACCATTCACGTTGGGAGGGCGTCTCGTAGCATTTCACAGGATGTACTGTAAAGTGTAGCGACTGTGTGTTTTGTGGGCGACAGTCAATTTGTGCACAGCAAGATCCCACGAACAACAATAAAGTGATTGACCAATTCTACTGGGGGATTGTTGGCTACGACACTGGGAGAAACTCCCATCTCTTTTTGAATACTGCCATGTGATCTTTAATGGCCCTCTGAACAAGCAGACTGGGACTTGGTTTAATGTTTTATATACAAAGGGTGGCACCTCCAACAATGCAGCACATCCCTAACACTGCACTGGAGTGCCATCTTAGATTATACAAGTTCTGAGTCCTGACACGTCTTGAAACCACAACCTTCTGACTCAGAGGCGACAGTGCCAGCAACTGAGCCAAGGGTAGGATATCAGGGGTGTATTGTCTTTACCAAGCCAGGTTTTGTGGTTTTTGGATTTGCACTTGATTTGCCAGAGAGATTGCAATATGTTTTTCTTTTGATTCACAAAAAAATGGATTAAATTCTCTTTCGATAAGACCAAAGGATTGTGGATGCATCTTTCCACCACCGCCTTCATCCACAAATGCATACTTTGGTTTATATTCACTGTGTCTAGGAATTTAGTCCCCATTTGCTGATTTTAGCAATTAAAATCTTCACAAAGCTAATGTTCAGTCAGTGAGACCATTATTGATTTTGTTTTGCAGGGAAGAGTTTCAGAAAGGTTGAAACAACAACGTGCACTTATATAGTGCCCTCCACGCAGGGTAGAGTCTCAGAGTGCTTGAAAGTGGCGGAGCCTGACTCCGAGCTGGATAGGGTGTGGGGATGGTGTGGGGGGGAAATGGCCATAAGCACGGTCGAAGAAGAAGCTTTAAGAACATACAAAATAGGAGCAGGAGCCCCTCGAGACTGCCCCGCCATTTAATAAGATCATAGCTGTTCTTCTAACCTAATTTTATTTACCTGCCCTATTCCCATATCCCTTAATTCCTTTAGTTTTTAAAAATCTATCGATCTCAGTCTTGAATATGTTCAAGGACTGAGCATCCACAGCCTTCTGGGGTAGAGAATTCCATAAATTCACTACCCTCTGAGTGAAGAAATTTTTCCTCAACTCAGTTTTAAAGGGCTGACCTTTAATCCTGAGACTACGACCCCTAGTTTTAGATTCTCCAACCAGGGGAAACAGTCTCACAGCATCTACCCTGTCAAGACCCTTAAGAATCTTATAGGTTTCTATAAGATCACCTCTAATTCTTCTATATTCTAGAGAATATAGGCCTAATTTACTCAACCTCTCCTCGTAGGTCAACTCCCTCATTCCAGGAACGAACCCAGTGAACCTACGTTGCACCCCCTCTAAGACGAGTGTATCCTTTCTTAGATAAGGAGACTAAAACTGCACACAGTATTCCAGGTGCGGTCTCACCAAGGCCCTATACAATTGCAGTAAGATTTCCCTACTCTTGTAAAGCCCTTTCAGGTGGGACTTGAAAAAGGGGAGAGAGGGGGCAAGGCGGAGGGATTGAGGTAGAGTGATCCAGAGTTTCGGGGCATAGTGGCTGAAAGCGAGACCTCCGATGGTGGGGCAGAGGGTGTGAGGGACGAGCAGGAGGCCGGTCGGTGCCAGTCGAGCGGAGGTGGTGGATTGGGGAGTGAGGAGATCGGAGAAGTGGGGAGGTGCCAGAGAGTGAAGGGATTTGAACACAAATGTGAGGATCTTGAAACACAATATTTTCCCAAATGAACTGCATTGGTCTGAATCTAATGACTTATCTGCAAATAATTTTTTTTATGTTGATTTATTTTAAGATTGAAAAGCCTATATCAGCCATATTTACCCAGGACCCAAACTGGTAGCCTTGTGAAACTGCAGGGTCATTTTTCTGTTCTTCCATTCTGTGAAAGCGCAGTACTGGATCAATAGATGTTCAAACTCTTGACTCACTAAAGAATGCCTAAACTCTGTATTGAATCAAGCAGCAGACTCAGCAAAGTGGCAGTGACAATAGAATAAATAGAAAGATGTGTTGCGGATCATGTAACATTTTGCACAAAGACGTGTTTTAACAGTGAAGGAATGTGGTATTTAAGGTTAGTTGGATCCTTTTAATAAAAACAAAACAATTTAAATTTTACAAAGAGCATTTAATGTCAGGCAGATGTCTCAAAGCGTTTCACACAACTGACCTTTGAGACCTGTGGAAGGCGGGAGGGGAATTCCTTTGGCACCTTCTCCCTGCCTTCAGAAGCCTCTTAGAAACCCAACTCTTTGACAGTGCTTTGGTTAACACCATACACTTTTTCCTTCCTCCCCTTCTTTCTTGTTGCTCCATACTGTGAAGCGCTTTGAGATGTCTAGAAGACATGATAAGGCTCTATGTCAAATGCAAGGATCATTATTATTGTTTCTCTGTGAAACATTTCAAAATGATCATCTTACATAAAACGTATTGTTTACGTGGAAGATATTGTTAACCTAAAACCAACACTAAAACATGCCATATTTTTAAATAAACTGATAAGCTCAATGTCCCAAAGCTAGATCCTTAATGTGCTATGATTTTGAATATAGTTTGAAAACCTTTTGGTTTTATTCACAAGAAGATCACAAGAGAGGTTTTGATGAAGAAGGCCTATCAATCCATTTAATCTCATGCTTCCAAAATACCCATCCCACTATCTTTCTATCATAGCACTCCTGCCAATCTGTTCCAATTATTAATTACCCTCTCAGTAAAGATATACTTCCTGGTGTCTGTCCTGAATTTGCACTCTACGACTATAAACCTATATAAGATATTTATTCTTCTGTTTCAGTGCAGCCGAATGAATTGTTCTGATTTTACTTTCTCAATCTCATTTATAAATTTATAGAATAGCCCTAGCTTGTCTAATAGTTGCTCATGGCTCATTCCGCTAACACTGGAGACACAACAAATTAAACATATGGCACATTATCTCAGTCTTTCAAAAGAAAGATGGTCATACAGAAAAAATTGTAGTGAAATTGATGGTTAGAGTGATTTCAGGTTTAGCTTAGCTGTTAGTCATAGTAACAGAGGAACTAGACGCTATTCAGCCTTTTCGCCCTTCCTTTTCAGGCTATGCAGCAGAACTTTTAATCCTATTTCCTTGCCTTTTCTTTATTATTAATATTCTAATTTCCCAAAGGGGATAGGAGCATCCTTTAGCTTGTGAAGAATATGATTGCCACTTGATTGAATTTTACATCCCTCCCTGGTACCTCAGCTTCCATCGATCCAAAGCTAACTTGGTGGCTTTCTTTGCAGTAGACTTGTTTTATAGACAATCTTGTTTCCAACCCTTTATCCCAGGACAACTGACGTCCTGACAAACTGTCTGTCAGATATCAAGTCCTGGATGAGAGCCAACTCTCTACAACAACAAAAAAATCAAATTTATAGAACGCCTTTCACGTCGTGAGGAAGTCCCAAGGCGCTGGACAGTCAGGGGTCAGGACCCGAGCATGGGGGAGGGGTGGGGTAGGGGTCAGGGAAGGCAGAGAGGTGGGAGGGTGACTGAAGGAACGATTGAAGAGGAGGGTCTTTGAGACCGGCCTTGAAGGAGGCAAGGGAGGAAATGAGGTGAAATGACTGTGGGATGGAGTTCCAATGGGGGCAGAGAGGCTGAAAGCCCGGCCACCGATGGTTGGGCGGGAGACATGGAGCAGGCCGGAGGGAGTGGGCGGGTTTGCAGGTCAGAGAGGTAGGAGGGGGCAAGGTGCAGGTCATCCATGGATGGCCTTGAAAGTGAGGACGAGGATCTTGAATTTGATTCTCTGAGGGATGAGGAGCCACTGGAGTCGGGCGAGGGTGGGAGTGATGGGGTCACGGAGCCTGGTGCACGAGAGTACTTGAGCTGCAGAGTTTTGGATGATCTGCAGCTTGTGAAGGAAGAGTTGGGAAGCCGATGAGGAGGTTCCTGACTGGCTTAGTGAGGTTGAGTGTGCAGCTGTGGATGCTGATGCTGCCAGCGCACGAGGTGCGGAGGCACTGGCACGAGCCAATCAGGAAGGCCTCGGTCTTGCTGAATTTCAGTTGGAGAAAGTTGTCCCTCATCCAGGACTTAATGTCGGACAGGCAGTTGGTCAGGACGCCAGTAGTCCTGGAGTTGAAGGTGGAGGCAGAGAGGTAGAGTTGGGTGTCATTCGCACCCATTCTACAGCTGAATGTCAACAAGACCAAAGTCCTCCAGATTGAATCACACCCATGCTTCCGCACCTCAATCACTGGCAGCATCAGCATCCACGGATGCACACTCCACCTCACCAAGCCAGTCAGGAACCTGGGCGTTTCGTTCGACCCTCAACTTCCCTTTCTCCCCCACATTCGCATTATGACCCGCTCTGCCTTCCCCCACCTCCAAAATATTGCCCAACTCTGCCACTGCCTCACCCCTCAGGCTGTTGGAACCCTCATACATGCCTTCATTGCAACCAGGCTCGACTATGCCAATGCCCTGCTTGTAGGCATTCCCAACTCTTCCCTCCACATGGTGCAGGTCATCCAGAACTTGAGTTCTCTCTCGCCCCAGGCTCTGTGATGCCATCACCCCCCCCTCCCCCACCCCCTTCGCTCAGCTCCACTGGCTCCCCATCCCTCAGAGGATAGAATTCAAAATCGTCATCCTCACTTTCATAGGCCCTCCATGGCCTTGCCCACTCCTACTTCTTTGATCTGCTGACCTGCTCCCTCCGTTCAGGAAGCTCCGCCTGCTCCATGTCTCCCGCTCGACCCATCCTACCATCAGCAGTCAGGCTTCCAGCCCCTCTGCCCTCATGCTTTGGAACCATGTCCCACAATCCCGTCTCCTTGCTCCCTCTCTTGCCTCCTTCAGGCACGACTGAAGACCCTCCTTTTCGACCATGTCTTCAGCCGTTCTCCTACCTCTCTGCCCTCCCTCGCCCCAACTCTGCCCCCCCATGCTCGGGTCCTGATCCCTGACTGTTCAGCGCATTGGGATGTCCTCCCAACGTGAAAGGCGCTTTACAAATGTAATTTTGTTTTATTTTTTGAAGATTTCTTGCTGCATGTATTTCTACCACTAGATGGTGATGCAGTATTGCCTAGTGGCATGTAAGCAAATTACAGTGTGAAATACAGTACTGGATTTCAATCTCACTGCTTCCAAGCTTTATTTTTTAAAAAAGCAAAAAATAAAATGCCAGAAATTCAAAGGAGGGAGAAATGCAATTCAAAGCAGTAATGGAAGGAATCCTCTTTAAAATGTTATTAACAATTTATTTATTTTACTCTTGTGAAAGATATATTCGATTTGATTTAAATAAGATGAGTTAATAATGTAATAAGAACATTTTGCTGATTTAGATGATACACGGGCAATTTACTGTTATATCTCCATAGCCTATGCAATTTGCGTCACGTTCACTTAGTGTACCTAATATCCTTTAATGTACTAGGATTTGCAGTAAATTTAAACCCATAATTGCACAAAAACAGCAATTTGGACTAGCTAATTTTTCTCACGCACCAGATGTGCCAGAGAGTGAGAGGCAACAGCTTCACATAAAAGGCATTTAAATACACTGCACTGACCAACAGATCATGAACTGGTCAAACGATTGACAAAGTAAGAAATAAGGCCAAATAGTGTTTCTTTATCCTGTTGTATTTAAAAAGGTGAAGCTAGAGCTTGATTTATAATAAATCTCTAGTCTCCTCATAATCCCATGTGAGTACGACTGACTGTAGCCCCAATCCTTTGTGGTCCTCCCACTCTATCCCGCACTGTGGATATACTGCACCTCAGTGATGAATTACTGATCCTCAGCAAGCTCTACTGGAGGCACTCATCATTTTCATAAGACTAGCAGCTTCACCAGATAGAGATGAGAGACTGCCCCCAGGCAACTGGGCATAAAAATACTATAAAATACTAAAAGCATCTGTTCTGCATTCACATTACAGGTACAAACTTGCAACCATGACACCATGGTGCAGAAAGTTGATTTATTTTACACAGTTATTCCTTTTTAAAGACTTAAGTATTTCATTTTCAGATCCTTTTGGAACCTGGTGTAGTCCAGGATGTACTTGCTGCAGGAAGTCATCTTCAGCTGCTGGAGCTACTCAAGTTGTGCTCCCACTATCTAATCCAGGTGAGCTCCAAAATTATCTGCCTGTTACTGCAGCAGTATGTTAGTCCTCAATCATATAATAATGATCCTTGCATTTGCTTTAGACCCTTATCACGTCGTTGCTGTCATTGTGTTGTCTCAAAGCACAGGATTTTACTGTGAAGTGCAGTGATTGTTTATTTTGTAGGCAAGCACAGTAGCCATTTTGTGCACCTCAAAGTCCCACAAACAGTCATGAAGCGCATGATCAATTTTATCAGGGGGGATTGTTAGCCAGGCAGGACACCTGGAAAAACTTCCTTAGCTTTTTGAATAGTGCCATGGGATCTGGACAGGCAAACAGGATCTTGTTTAATGTCTCATACAAAGAATGACCTGGACCTTGGTATTTTTTTCATCAAGCATTTCTTATGTTCTTATAGATCATTTTCTTTCAGGAAATAACATTATGGGATATAGTACATAGGTAGTTCGGAACATATGCGACTGCCACAAAGGTGAAAGGCGAACTAGATGGACCTTGTTTTTTTTTATGTCTAGCATTTCTTATGTTCTTACGTAATGACACCTCTGACAATGCAGCGATTCCCGAACATTGCATTGAAGGATCAATCAATACATGTGCAGTCAAACCTGCTGTCGCACTGTTCCATCTCGGCTCACTCTAGACACTAGGGATCCCAACAAATTACTTATAATTGGGTTCCATGGCATGGACCCAAATTGATACTTTACAAGCAACAACAATAACAAAGTACACTTATACAGCACCCTTCACATCAGAAAGATATCCCAAGGTGTTGGACAATCAGGGGATTTAGATCCAAGCTGGGAGTTGGGTCAGAAGAAGAGGAAGGCAGGGAGGGATGGGGGTGTGAGGGTGGCCAAAGGCACGGTCGAGGAGGAAGGTCTTCAGACGGGACTTGAAGGAGGCAAGAGAGAGAATGAGGCTGGGGGATTGCGGGATAGAGTTCCAGAGTGTGGGGACAGAGATGCTGAATGCACGACTGCCAATCATGGGGCGGGAAGTGCAGGGGAGCTTAAGCAGGCCGGTGTCCGCCGAGCGGAGGGATTGGACAGGCTGATATGGGTTATGAGGTTGGAGAGGTAGGGGAGCAAGACCGTGGAGGGCCTTGAAGGTAAGAGCGAGGGTTTTTTACTTGATTCTCTGATGTGAAGCCAGGCAAGAACGGGGATGACAGGTTCCCAGAGTGTGTTGTGGGAAAGGATACAAGCTGCAGAGTTCTGAATAATCTGCAACTTTTGGAGGGAAGAGTTGGGAGGTCCAGTGAGCAGGCAGTTGTTGTAGTCAAGCCGGTATGTAATGAAAGAGTGGATCAAGGTCTCGGAGGGCCTGCAATGAAAGGCAGCGGCGGTGGTGGGCAATGTTGCAGAGGTGTGGAAAGATGGAACGGGTCACGGTATTGGGGTTTGAAGGTTATCTGAGGGTCGAAAAGGACACCAAGGTTTTGTATTGGTGAGGTAAAGAGTGCAGCCATGAATAGTGATAATGTCAGCGGTTGAGGTGAGGAGCTGCCAGGAGCCAAGCAACAACAACAAAATTACATTTATAGAGCGCCTTTCACGTTGGGAGGACGTCCCAGGAGTTGTACCAGGTTTTACCGAGTTGTACTTCAAGTTGTACCAAGACTGTGGTAGAACAAGAGGACATGGGGTTTAGCATTTCAAAGAATATCTTCAGGAAAGAAGCCAGAAAGCTTTTCTTTACTCTGAGGGCAATTAACTGGAACAGATTGCCGGGAAGGATGGTTGAGGCCTGGCCACTAGAATCAATTAAAACAGTTTGATGCTGTGATGGGAGGAGGTAGGATGAGTGTTCTGGATAAGTGAGATCAGATGGGTCGAATGGCCTTCTCATCCTCATACTGATCTTGTTTTCATGACTCTATATGACAGTGTAGTAGTGCATTTTGTGTTGAATGCTGTTTTGATGCTGAGTATATTGTTTGGGATTGGTTGAAATAGAGTATGTTTGGTTGCCATACCATATATTGATCTTTTAAATAGGTCTGCTTCGTCTTTGGAAGATTCCGTTTTAGCAAACAAATCTTTGTGTGACTTGTTAGAGAAATTAGAAGAGCTCTTGAATTGTCAACCTTTCATTGGCGGTCCATTGCTGGCAACAGTGAAGCCAATTGCAATGCTTATCTTTCAGCAAATACTAACAACATTTCAGACCTCAGTCAAAATCATTATTTGTAAAATAATTTTCGCCTTACTTCAGAAGATCACAAAAGAAGCTCAGTAAGAAAAGCAGTTCATCCAATTGATTTCATTTTTTCAGAACATCAACTCTATTATCTTCCCATTGCATCACAGTGCTTTTTAAAGATGTTCAGTGTCGTAGCCACTACTACCCTTCTTGCTAAAGGGTGTAAGAGGAACTTTCAGTGTTTTGGCTTTGATTAAACTCATCTGTATTCCTTCAGAGAATGACCACATCTACTGTGATGAGGAAAGCTTCTATGCTGTTCAATGACAGATGACAGGTAGTGTGTGTTTCTGAATGTCTTAGCCAATTAACTTGCAGGAGTCCATGACAATTCATCCTTGCTGGTTCTGGACTACATGGGAGGTTTGGAGAAGGATAATTCACTGTGAATGGCTGCTAAATAAGGCACTCAAAAACGGATACCTAAGGGTTTTCACTCAGTGTTTATTTTCTATTCCATTTAATTCCATGATTTCTTTGGCAGGTAATGAAGGCTTTGGTCTGCTGTGGCGTGAGATTTAATTCCCAAGCCTCCAATCCTGAATATAAAGAGATGTACACTTTTCTATTCACAATGATAGCAGAGCACACATCTGCTTTCATAAAATGGAATTGAGATGTTTTTGGCTGATGAGGTTAATAAAGTCCTATGAAGGTCTGAAAATATTTTGCTGCCCATTGCCTCCTGCACAATATGAAAATATGGTATTAATATTGACCCACAAAACAGTCTGCAGTATTACTTAAATGCATTTCATGTTAGTTCACATTAGGAAAATATATAGTCAATTCACATTGCAGTATATTCTGTGAAGGGCTTTGAGACGTCCGAATGAGGGCAAAATGTGTTGGTATATCAAATGCAAGTAGTATTATTCTTTAAGGACAAATATCAAATGCAGTGCATTTAATGCATAAGAATAATGGGTATTTCTGTTTGCTGTCTTATTTTGTCATCCTTCCTGAGGAAGGAATGCTTATATCCACGGACATATCACTTTTAAAAAAAACTGAGACTGGGCAGGGAAGGGGAATATTGTGAAGTGTTTAAGGAGGCAGCTGAATAAAGGTTGGTTATAAAAGAAAGCTGTCTGGTAGAGAATCTAAAAGATAAGACATTTAAATTTTACTTTAGTTGGCCTTCTTGGTTCAAAAACATTTTGTACACAACAACAATTTTACATTTATCAAACACCTTTCAGGTTGGGAGGATGTCTCACAGCACTTTACAGAATTGCCTGGGAGCCTGAGGATGGGGGGAGCTGAAGGAGAGGACAAGATGACCAAAACCATGGTTGAATCAAAGACCCTAGACTCATTTACAAATCAGCTCAATATTGTATGGGGAGGAGGCATTAGGATGGGTGCTCTGCAAAAATGAGATTAAATGGGCCTGTTTCATCTAAACATCTCTTGTTATCTTTTACCCACTCCCCATCTTAGACTTTGAGATGCATCCCCAACATGAAAGTTGCCACATAAATGTAAATTGTTGTTGCTGTATATTGTTGCTATTATTTTCTTCTTAATAGCAGCTGTCTGGAGAAGGAAATACCTGACACATAACTTCCAGTCAGGAGGCCAGCATTATTATAAGTCTTCACGAGCTACACATATAACCTAACAAATATATCCTGCATCGATATGAAAATTTGTGATAGATAATGATCCAATTCACCACAGAGGAAACAGAAAGTCAAGCTGTGGCTGGCAGACTAAGGTTTGAAGATTTATGAAGAAAAATGAGAATATTCCCTCCCAAATAAATTATATTTGCTACGTAATAAATGAAGAGTATTATATGGAGCTCTGGAGAAATATGGAATTGTAAGAGGAGCTTAACATGGCTTTATAGAAGGTTATTGTGGATGCAAATTATTTGATTTCTTTGACAAAACATTTATGAAATTATGTTACATTTATGAAGTTCACCCATAGTCACACCATTATGTAGTGTGTCCTGTGGGGCACTTTGAGACTTCTTGATGAGTGATAAGGTGCTACAACAAATGCAAAGATTATTATGTTTAGATTTTAGCAAAGCATTGGGCACAAGAGATGGTTCAGAAGGGGTTTGGGGGGGGACAGCTAATAGCTTTTGGAATTAATTGCAAATTTGCTGTAATCATTTATTCGCAGGGATTATTCTCACACTTGTTCCTTTCTGGTTCACCAGAAATGATCATACATTCCAAATGTGCTCAGTAAAAAGAGATGAAGTCTGCTTGTTAACTTATCTGGCATCGATGTGTTCTCGAATTGTATCTAACTTGTGCTGGGAACTTAAGATCACAGTCACCAAGGCAAGTCATACTCTGTCAATACTATCTGGGAAAAATAACTACCTGTTAAGTATCAAGTTATAGCTACATCTATAAAGTACAACATTTAAGGTTTCACAAAAGAATGGGGGACAAAAATGGTTTCAGATCCTGGAACATCATAAGATTAGCTTGGATGAAGAAGGCCTGTTCTGTGAAGCTCTTTGGGACGTCCTCCTGACGTGAAAAGCGCTATATCAAATGCAAGGTTTATTATTATTATTATCCTTCCCATTGCAATATAAAGAATCTTTTTAAATGAGAGCAATGTCTGACCTCATCCACCCTTACTGACAACCAGTTACAGTCATTTAATTGCCCTTTGAGTAAAGAAAATTTTCCTGGTATCTGTCCTGAAATTACCATTTACAAGTCAAAACCGAGTGCCTTGGTGTTTCTTAAAGTATTGCTCTGGGTTTACTTTTCAATCCCATTTAAATTTTATACACCCCTATAATTTGCAGGGCAAAATGTTGGCCAGGTTTCCTTACTCCACAAGCCTCTGTTTACCTAGCAGTAAATAGGACCCTGGTTTTTAGTTGATTGTCGAATCGCTTTTCTGGAGGTTATAATTCCTTCAAAAAAAAATAAGTTGGTCACTTCAATCCATGTATGTGGGACACTGTTGTGTGCAAATTGGATGCTGTGTTTCGCCCTCTGTGAAGCACTTTGAAACGTCTCGAAGATGTGATAAGGAGCTATATCAAATGCGAGGATTGTTATAATAATAATATTAATATTGGTGATATTAAACAGAGGTGGAGAACTGGGATATGCCAGATATATCCCTTGTTTTTAAAATATAACTAGTGAAATGTTTTGTTTCAGTTGAATATTAACAACTGGTCACAACTTCTGGATGTGAGATATCTGGTGGATGTCTGATTAGAAATCAAAAGTTTTAAGAATAATTGAAAACTGTGGAATATGTGAAATTCCTTTCTGTGCATGTGTGTACAGAAAATATTTTCACCATTTGTCTTTCCTCTTCTCCTTCATCTTGCAGCAATATATTGCACTAGTTTTTAAGGTATCAGCCTGGCTCAGTTGGCAGTACTGTTGTCTCTAAGGCAGAAGGGTTGTGGGTTCAAGCCTCATAGTGGTACTTTGAGCTCACAGTCTAAGTTGACATTCAGCACAATGCTGGGGGAGTGTGTCCTAGCCAACCCAGATTTAAAAAAATGGTCACTTCATAACTGTTTTGGGGACATTATTGTGTGAAAATTGGTTGCTGAATTTGCCTCCAAATACACAGACTACACTTTACAGTGAACTCTGTGATGCAATCTGAGGCATTCCAATGCGATAAGGCACAATATCAAGTCTAAGGATTATCATTACCAATTCAATGTTAAATCTTTCCTCAGTTTTCATTTAAAGATCTTCATAATATGACTGCTAAATCTGAAACAGTAAAACATTTTCATTATACTTTGGAAGTGTTGGTTGATGTATCTGTATGTTGATTTTAAAATGGTGTTGCCTTAATGGATTTTTTTGAGGATTTATTTCTTCTTTAGAAAGGGAGAAGGGCCCTTGGTCATTTTCGTCACCTTGACATGACAGTGCAATGATGAATTTAAATATGATTTACATCTTTTCATCCAGCAATTGTTTGCAAGTGGAAAATTGTTTGCCAGATGCTTTCATGCACCCAGTGCCCTTTAAGATGCATTCCTTTTCAATTTCCTATCTCATTTAGTTTTGTTTCATTCATTCATCGTTTCAATACAGCCAGCAGATGGCAGTATTGTTCCACTATATCCGAGGGACACATTGTATATATTTTTTAAAAAATACTTTTTCTTTCAGGTTTAAAGAAGCTTTTGGTTTACTTTTGACATTAAAACCAATTTAGTTTGCAAATATTAAAAGGAAAGGATAGCAGATTGTCTTTAGAGTAAATGGCAGGGCAAAAATTGGGCAAGTTTCCTTACTTCACACGAGGCATTTGTTTGTTTACTTGTTTGTTTAGCTAGCAGTAAGTAGCAACCCGGTTGTTAGGCGATTGGCGTATCGCTTTTTTCGGGGGCAATAATTTATTCAAAAAATAATAATAATAAATTGGTCACGTCAATCCATGACTGCTGTGGGACACTGCTGAGCGCATTTGGCTGCTGCGTTTCGCCCACAAAATATAGTCAATTCACTTCAAAGTATATTCTGTGAATTGCTCTGAGACATCTCAAAGACGTGATAAAGCGCTATAACAAGTTCAAGGATTATTATTATAAATGCACACTGTTTAGCATAAACAATCATTTATTGCAGTGCATTGTAAATTTGGTCATTTCTTATCATTCAAATGTAAATTATCCTTAGGCTTTCAAATAAGGTGACAGACTTGCAAGAGAAATTGCAAGGTTCATCTCCTTTCTTTCATATTTCAGTCATTAGGTTCGGAATTGAATACATCTTATTAAACAAGGAGCATGTCCAATGATGATATTGTAATAGTAAATTACTCTTCCCCCATTATAAGTGTATTTTTAATTCACAAGCATTAATTTGTCATTAAGAACCATTAGTTTAGTACTTTTATGTTGTGAACGTGATCTGAAAGAGGTGTCTGCTGCAGGATACACAGTGGCTCCTCTTCCTGTATTGCCCTGCAGCTGCCTTACATTTTTAAAGACAGCTAATGAATACAGTGAGAAGTCCTAGTGATGATCACTGGGTTACAAATATTATCCTATAAGCAAGCAATGACCCCAGAACTTGAGTGATAAAGAAACAAGCACCATTTGTGTGTATTATATATAACATATATATATATAGTAATTTACATGCTGTGAAATGTGATGCATAAGTCACATGAGGTTTTGACTGGCAAACTGAGAGTATCAATCATACAGTATGTAACACAGATATACTTTAACTATAGCATAACAGCAGTGAAATGTCAATTTGCTTCATCCTGACCCAATCTGCGTTGAGACTATTTACTTGTTGCCTGGACAATATTAAGTTTGTCTGTTTGTAAAAGTTTGCGAGTGGTGGGTGGGGAGTAAAAAGAGAAAGTTCCTCAATTTAAACTAATCTGCAAACTGCATTGCAGGAAATATTTATAATGTTTTTCCTTGAGGTGCATTCCCCCTGTGTGAAGATGGCCATTCCAGGAAGAGAACTGCTTAGATGATGCTAGGCATAGGAACATCATCAGCGAGCATCTCAGGAACAGATCAGGATACTTTGAGTGTTGATCGCTCAAATGCTTCTTAGCTGTCATCTGCATGTGAGGAATACACCAATTTTCAGGATTTCCAACTGTTTTGTATCAGATTAGCAGTTATCTCGCCTGTGGAGCTCCAGACTCCTTGTAACTCTGCAAAAAAAATCTCTGCATCTGTAAGATAAAAGACTTTTTAAAAAAATAAAATATCCTGGTTGATATAGTCAGGGATTCATGTATGAAACTCAAATTTATGTGCCATTTATGCCAAATTTATGAAATCTTGCAGATTAGTATAAGCAAATTCATTAGGGGTGTGTGAAAGCTGAATATAATAGTTTAAGTAAAAAGCCAGAGAAGCAAATGCAATAGGGCTGGGTAAGGTGAAAACAGTGAACAAGCTATTGCAATTTTTCAATTTTCCAGAAGTCACTTAATATTGGGAAAATTATATTTACAAACTCTCAATAAAAGTTATAAGAATTAAAATTGCTGCATTTGGGATCAGAGTTAAAGCCATGCATTAAGCCTCATAAATCTGTAATCTTTCCGGTGGTGTTTTATTTTCATTTCTTTGCATTGTAGTCCAGTGTGGAGTCCTGTATCTCAGTGGTTAGAGCACTTGCCTCAGAAGCAAGAAATCCTGAGTTCGATTCCCGGCAGGGCAAAACCTTGGGCAAATTTCCATTTTCCACACGCCTGATAATAATCCCTCAAGAAAAAAACCAGTAATAAATTGGTCACTTCAATCCACAACTGTTTGTGGGACACTGCTGTGTGCAATTGGCTGCCGTATTTTGCTCACAAATATATAGACAATTCACTTTACAGTCTATTCTGTGAAGCGCTTTAAGATGTCTAGAAGCCTTAAAAAGTGCTATATCAAATGCAAGGATTATTTATTTATTATTGATTACTATTGTTTGACTAGCATTCACATGGTTTTGTTATGTATTTGCTTTATCTGTAGTTTCTCATGACCAGCATGTTCTGTAAAGTCAGTGCATAATATCTGAAGGCATAACCATTGTATCGTACAGCTTCTGTACAAATGTGCAATGTACATAATCTAGTATTATTGTGTGGAACTCATAGTAGTTTGATTTGGATGCTTCAGCACGGCAATTGGCTTCCGTGTGTGTCAGACACCCAGTGGAACAAAAAAAGTGATAATCTGTAATTAATTATCAGGAAAAATAACAGTATGTAAGTAATGAGATCTAGCCCAAAGCTTAACCATATTCAGACCCATATAAATGTCCTTAATTATGTAATTAATGAAAAGGATTACAGGTGATTGGATCATTTGAAGAATACTATAACAAAAATAAATCGTGGGGTGTGCTAACTATGTGCAAACATATGTCCAGAGGGAATTGTAGATGTTCTTCATTTTGTAATTAACCAATGTAAAGGATTCCTTGATGGTTTTTTGGTTAGTTGCATATTTAAATACACCTGTAATTGCCTCTGGATATGTGTGTTTACACATAAAACCATAGACGTGTACAACACAGTTCCTTGCTCCTGCTCCGTCACCTCTAAAACCCTTCTTCTATATTTGCTTGACCAATTTTTTTTTAAATGTCCCAGTCGATTCAACTCCAACAATCCCCTTCCCATGGTAAATGACTCCACATCTTCCAAAACTCTCCTTTTACTTCTCAAGTCGCAATCATGAAAGCTGTGCCCTCTTGTCCTTGAGTCCCCTACTGGTGGAAATTGATTTTTCATGATTATTCCGTTCAAACCATTTCATTATCTTAAACATCTCGATCATACCATCTCCCAACCTTCTCTGCTCCAATAGAAAGACTGCTAAATTCTCTAGCTTCTCCTCAAAGCTATATTCTTTCATTGCTGGTATCATCCTTGCAAACCTTTTCTCTATTAAATTCCACTTTCCACAAATCTGCCCAATCTTTTAACCTGTCAATATCTTGCCGGCTTGTCACTGTTAATAACATGGTTAGCTCAACTCATAAATGTTGCACATGGGTTGTTAACCCAACCCATAAATGTTGCACAGAATCATCATAAAGAACTGACTGTGTAAAAAAAAATCAAGCCCCAAAGGGTTAATAAAACTAACTTGCCCAGCACGGTGCATTCATCCTTGAAGCAATGCAGAGTGTTCTGATCCTTGGAACAGGAACAGTCAAAGCAAAATGACCCAATCCAGAAGGCTGTTTTCCAGACACTATTTGTAAATTGCCATTTAATTGTCCAGTGGCACTCTACAGCTGCTATGGGCTTCTAGGCAATGAGATTTTTTTATCGTCTGCTTTTTTCCACTGAAGGAAATTTGACCATTATTTTCATTGTTTGCTATTCCACGATGCATGGTATTGCATGAATTATATGATAAATTCTGAGTCCCATTAAGTGCAGGTGATTAATGTTCACAGAGCAGGCATTACATTCTTGAGTTGGAAAGAGCCAGAATCCTATTCACTGGAGATGCATACAGAACAGAATCAATCAAAGGACCTCACTGTGGCTAAGTGCCCCAGTTTGGTTGGATAAACGCTGGACTAAAGCTATGATTAAATGTTTAATATAGTAAAATTCAAAAGGGAGAAGTTAAATGGTGAATAAATTGCTTCAAATACCCTCAGATGTTGGTATATTGGATTCTCCCTGTAAAGCTATCTCTGTGAACCATGCTTAAAGCTTATACTGTGCTGAGAGGCCGGACTACTGGCTTTATAAAATGCATGTTGCGTCATTTATTATACAGACTATCTATGTTACAGGAAGCTTTTCTGTAAGTAGTGGTGCTTCTAATTTAAAAAAGAATAAAATGATCTTCAGCTTGTTTAATAACTTTTTTTTAATTGCACTTTGACCTGCAACGTGACTCATGTGAAATTAAAATTTGCTTCATGTTTTGTCATGTCATTAACCAGCATACTAGCACATTTGCAGCACTCTCACCTGTGGATCAGAAGGTTAAGATTTTGAGAAAACTTCCAACAAATTCTAATGTTCACCCTTGCACAAAATTGTAATTGAACTTCTGGAAACTGACTAGGCGTAACTCTCTTTCTCTTTAGATAACCTTGAATCTTTTTTTTCTGAGCAACAATTATCTTCATTGTTTTGTCACGAATCCCTGCTGAATGTTGTTTAGGTGTAAGAGTTTTTGTTGCTGCAAAATGTACTCCTATGCTGCCCTTCATTAGCACGGTCTCTGCAGCAAAATCGTACTGTCCAAGAATTGTATTATACTAATGATGTGACCATTATGCTAAGATGCTGAGAAACAAGACTATAATCTAATTTCAGGGTTCAGATAATGTTCAGCCCATGATGTCTATGTTGGCTCGTTTAAGAGTAATCCTTTCAATTCCATTTACCTGCTCTTTCCCCATTCTCCTGTACACATTAAGATCTCTCCTGAAGCTTAACTTTAGTCTGAGCAATCCAGGTTTCCTTCTGTTCATAACTCTGGTGTCCTAATTGCAGGAATCAATCTAGGTGTCCTTTATTGCACCCAATGTCGAGATACCCTTAATGAAGTGCAGGAGGTTGGGCTAGGACCTTGTAAAAGTTCAGTTTTACTTTCTATGATTTGTGTTCTATCCCTTTACATCCCACTTGTTTTATTGTGACGAATTGCAGACATATACTGGCATGTATGTATGTTGTATGTAGAGAATTTCACTCATTTAGTGGTGTGACTTTCACAAAAGGGTAACAAACCACTTTGTCATATCCATAATCCCAGAATTACCAAACAATGATAATAATAATCCTTGCATTTGGTATATGATTTGTGGAGTCCTGTAGCTCAGTGGTTAAAGCATTCACCTCAAATGCGAGAGACCTGGATTTGATTCCCGGGCCGGGCAAAACTTTATGCAAATTTCCTTACTCCACACACCTTTGTATGTAAGACGTAGGAACCCGGTTGTTATTCGATTGGAGGGTCACTTTTCTAGGGGGAACTTGCCCAATGATGTACAATAGATCACAGCAGGCATGTATGATCATATAAGATATGTAATAATGAACATTTATTTTCTCACCTTAGGAACTGACTAGTTTCAATTATCTGGACCTGTACAAACTTGCTGACCTCTTTAACCTTACACTGCTTGAGGAGGCAGTGGTTAACTTCTTGGTCAAACACCTTTCTGATCTGCTGAAGAACCACCCTGAGGAGGTCATGGCACTTCCCTATCGGCTCCTACGAGAAGTCTTAAAGAGTGACCGTCTCACATCGCTGAGTGAGGAAGAGATCTGGCAGGTAAGCAAAAATAGAATGATATTTAATTCCCCATGAGTTTTCTCATGACTTGTTATTGTCAAGAACATCTTTGTATAGAGCCTTAATTTTCATTACAGTGAAGAATAATTTTGACTTATAGAAAAATGTAATGGGACTGAAACTGAAATTTAGTTTTGTGGTGGGAGGGGAGGTCAAGTATTTCAATTAGAGAGCGGTTGGGGTTATCGTGTTGTGATTCACAGTTGAGAAGATAATCGATGAGTGATGATCATGTTCAAATGAAGAAGTGATAATTACACGTGATCAAACTCACTAGTCGCTTCCACAGATTTGCACTTGGATAAGTGAACTTTGATAAAGTTCTAAGTGTTGTAGGATTTGATCAAAGTTTAAATTGGTTTTCTTTGTTAATCTGTTCTTCAAACTATTCATTACGTTATAACAGAAGGACATTGACTTTATCTATGTCTTGTTTATACAGTTGATTGGTTTTCATTGTACGGTTAATAGGTTATTTTTTTAAAAATTGTGTCCAACATGTAATAATAATAATCCTTGCATTTGATATAGCACCTTATCACGTCATTGAGACGTCTCAAAGCATTTTCTCTGCAGTCCTGATACCCTTCCTAAAGTGAGGATTCCTAAATGGCTACCATATTTTCACACAGCATACCTAATAATTTATACAAGTTAAGCATCAACTTTGTTGATTTTATATTCCCATTTATAAAGCCTAGGATTCCCTACTCTAGTGCACAACATTGATGTTCACCTTTGCCACAGAACTTCTTTCTCAGTTCGGTTAAAAGCACTATGTTAAAAATTATTGCAAAAGTATTTAATTTACTGAGTTAACAGGTGATTGAAGTTAATCATTAAAATGCATAATAGTACACATCAAAATTCTTCCCATTAATTATAGAATTATACAGCACAGAATGAGGCCATTTGGCCCATCATGTCTATGCCATCTCTGAAAAGAGCTATCCAAGTCAATCCCACTCGCAAACCTAATTATCTAATTTTAATAAAAAAACCTTTTTAAATGGTCATTTACAAGATTTTTGCATTGTCTGGATAAAATCACAAAATATTTGTATAAATGTGTGTTTTACACATCTGGATATATCATGCTGAAGATATCAGTCCCCAATTCCTGTCCTATTTTCTTGAAAGAAAATTAATTAAAAGTCTGTAGTGGATGTAAATTGTAAATCAAAATAAGGTATTAGATGTTCTGTTTGACAGTTTGGAGTCCACCACACCTTGCTCATTGAGAAAAATAAGAGGATATTTCCAATCTGTCACACAATTTGCCAAAGATGTTGATGCATCTTTGTGAGGTCCTTCAAACACTAAAACTGAAAGTCGCCATTTAATCTTCTAGCAGAAACCTTATCCTTTTCGCTTCTAGTTCCTTGAGACACTGAAAAGTCATTTCAAATAACACAAGGGCTTTGTACTAATTGCTTATTGACTATTCATTTTAGGCTGAAAAGCATCCTTCAAAGCTTCTGCTTTGGTGATCATATAAGAGAAAGGGTTGAAAAACAAAATGCCTGGATTACAAAGTGAAACAATTCACAAGTACAGACGTGATCATTCAAGCATATACTTGCCAACATTTTATCTTTTTTATAAAAAAAGACCATCATCAAACTGCTACTATTTGTGTGGAGAAAGGGGAGGGAGAAAGCTGATAATCCTCTAGGTTAATATTGAGGAAAGTGTTCTTTCCAGCAGATATAAGGTGTAAGTAGTTTACAATGCTGGTTTCGATTTTCTTTCAGTACATTTTCAAGTGTACTGCAGTTCAATTTCTGATAAGTTTTGAAATTTTAGTTTATTCACCAGTATTCTGGTTTGGTGATTGTATTACAGAAAGGATTGAAAAAGGGGAATGCCTGGATTACAAAATGAAACAATTCACACATACAAATTCTTGACTCCCATAAATACCTTCTCACCTGCGGTTCTGAACTCCTTAACCTTCTCTTCCTTCAAGATCCTTGTTCGCTTTCAAATCTATTCACACCCTGCACCTCCTTACCTCTCCAATCTGCTCACATCCCACTCCTATACTCAGTGTCCTTGCTCAGTTGTCATTGCCTTCCGCATGTACCTTGTCCCTTCTGCTCCAGTATTGGCGGCCTTGCTTTCAGCCTCCATGCCCCAAATCTTTGGAACTCCCTCAAAA